>NW_027363221.1:0-600000 GCF_046119375.1 Phyllobates terribilis | reverse complement strand
TTTATGCGTGCATGAAAACGCGGTCGGCCACAGTTTTGGGCACCTCTGAAAAGAAGGACAACGCTGAACAGAGGCCAGACAGAGTCCAGAGTAACTCTGCTACCTCGTTAGAGTGAATGGATCCCTGCAGGGGTGTTATTTGAATCACGTCACTCAGAGATTAGGATGGAAGCCCCAAAGCAATTGCCCAGCATAGAGCGCAGGATAAATGTGATCCCAAATGTTATGTAAAATGTTCCCAATAAAAGCTTCAACTCAATCCACAAAAAATCCATCTATAAATGGAAACACAGGGGGCTTCCACGTCACTGGTAGCACAAAGGATCTGGAAAAGTGAAATTGCCCCCAAAAGAAATTCAGCAAATTCTGCACTCTGAAATTCTAATCCCCCCCCCCCACTTCTGAGCTCCAGTGTGTGCCTAAACCACAGTTAGCATCCACATGTTTGGCAGGGGTATAATTTCCAAAATAGGGTCACCTGAGGGGGGGATTCTGCTCTTCTAGCATTTAGGGGCTCTGTATATTGAGTCCGCAAACTATTCTAGGAAAATCTACACTCCAGCAGGCAGATAGCGTTCCGTCCCTCCCGAGTGTCGCCGTGTGGCTAAGCAGTACTGTACAGCCACATATGGGGGGGTATTGCCAAGTTCAGAAGAAATTGTGGTACACACTTTGGTGCCAGTTTTATCCATTAAAATGTAAAATCTGGGGCTAAAGCAAAACTTTTGCGATAAAAATGTAATTATTTTTTGATCACTGCCCAATGGTATAAAATTCTGTGACATCTGTGGTGTCAATATGATCATAGTTTGTAAAATGGGGTCACTTACGGGTAATTCTGCTGTTATGGCACCTCAAGGAATCTCCCAGTGGGTGATGGCACCTGCAAACCATAACAGTAAAATCTGCACTACAATATAATGCTCCTTCCATTCTGACCTTTGCACTATGCCTCAAAATTAGTTCCTAATTACATGTAGGGTATTGGCAAACTCAGAAGAAATTGCACAACAAAATGAGAGGTCCATTTTCTTCTGTTACCCTTGTGAAAATAAAAAATTTGGGGCTAAACATTTTTGTTGGTGGAAAAAAAATGATCTTTTCATTTTCATGGCTCTATGTCATAAAGTTCTGTGAAGCACCTGGGGGTTCAAAGTGCTCACCACACATTTAGATAAGTTCCTTGAGCGGTGTAGTCTCCAAAATGGGGTCACTTGTGGGGGGTTTCCACTGTTTAGGCGCATTAGGGGCTCTCCAAAATGTGACATGGGGTCTGCTCTCAATTCCAGCCAATTTTGCGATCAAAAAGTCAAACGGTGCTCCTTCCATTCCGAGCCTTGTGGTGTGCCCAAACAGTGATTTTCCCCCACATATGGGGTATCAGCGTACTCGGGAGAAATTGCACAACTTTTTCAGTCAATTTTCTCCTGGTATGCTTGTGAAAATAAAAATATTGGACCTAATTACATGTAGGGTATTGGCAAACTCAGAAGAAATTGCACAACAAAATGAGAGGTCCATTTTCTTCTGTTACCCTTGTGAAAATAAAAAATTTGGGGCTAAACATTTTTGTTGATGGAAAAAATTAGATTTTTTATTTTCACGGCTTTACGTTACAAACTTCTGTGAAGCACCTGGGAGTTCAAAGTGCTCACCACACATCTAGATAAGTTTATTGAGGGGTCTAGTTTCCAAAATGGGGTCACATGTGGGGGTTTTCCACGGTTTTGGCACATCAGGACCTCTCCAAATGCGACATGGTGTCGACTAATTATTCCAGCAAATTTTGAATTCAAAAAGTCAAATGGCACTTCGTCCCCTCCAAGCCCTGCCGTGTGCCCAAACAGAGGTTTTCCCTCACATATGGGGTATCAGTGTGCTCAGGAGAAATGACACAATACATTTTGGGGTCCATTTTTATCTGTTACCCTTGTGAAAATAAAAAAAATTGGGTCTAAATTCAATTTTTTGTGAGAAAAAGTTAAGTGTTAATTTTTTTCTTCCTCATTGCTTTAGTTCCTGTGAAGCACCTGAAGGGTTAATAAACTTCTTGATTGTGGTTTTGAGCTCCATGAGGGGTGCAGTTTTTAGAATGGTGTCACTTTTGGGTATTTTCTGTCATAAACGCCCCTCAAAGTCACTTCAAATGTGATGTGGTCCCTAAAAATTGGTTTTATAAATTTTGTTGGAAAAATGAGAAATCGCTGGTCAACTTTTAACCCTTATAACTTTATAACGAAAAAAATTTTGGTTCCAAAATTGTGCTGATGTAAAGTAGACATGTGGGAAATGTTATTTATTAACTATTTTGTGTGACATATCGCTCTGATTTAACGGTATAACAATTCTAAATTTGAAAATTTCCATTTTTTCACAAATGAACGCAAGTCATATCTAATAAATTTTACAACTATCATGAAGTACAATATGTCACGAAAAAACAATCTCAGAATAAGTGGGATCCGTTGAAGAGTTCTAGAGTCATTAACTCATAAAGTGACAGTGGTCAGATTTAAAAAAATAAGGCCTGGTCATTAACCTACAAAGTGGCTTGGTCCTTAAGGGGTTAACCATAATTTCAAATGTAAAAGTGGGGGAGGTGAATTGTTTAAGAATAGTTTAACTAAAACACTGGCAGTGCATTGAGTTTGTATGATACTATTTATTTTCACATTATGATCTGTCAATGAATTGCTCAGGCATTATTCAATTTCACACGTATACTGTGAAAATTTACATGGGCCACAGGAATAGTTCAATCTTACACCTAGCTGAGCCAATGTTTACGCATCACTAATTTAATTAAACTGTACAATCCAAACTGCCATCTCAGGTGACCAAGACAAGATGGTAAAACCACAAAAATAAATGAGTTTCACATACTGCTCTACTTGCTTTTTTCACTAAAAACGCAGAAAAACCTGATAGCTATGTTCACACTAGGTGTTTTTTCAGCACCCATTAGTTCCAATGGATGAAAAATGCTGAAAAAACGCTGAAAGTAGTGACATGCTCTGTTCTCAAAAAAAAAAACATGCAAAGCACAATATACTGATCAAACAAAAAACAAGGTGTGTGCACGAGATTTCTGGAATCTTACAGACTTTGCTGGTACTGTAAAATACAGCATAAAAAAACTCTTAAAAAATGCCATGTGTGAACATAGCCTTATAGGTACCACAAGTGAAGCACACAGTTCCAGATTTCCCATTGGTGCTCATGTCACTTATGTTTGTCTCTTCTCAGTGAGAGGATTGTTTAGTATATTCTTCAGCAGGTCCTTCCTCCATACCGGGGTACTCCCGTACCTCGGTTATCACTGTATCTGTCTGCACGGCTCAGCTATGGAGTAGTGTGTTCATCACCGACAATGTAACCTGCTTATAGGTAAGACAGCTTTGTACTTTGCACACTGTATGCCACATAATATTACTCATGTATTATAGACATCATAGACATCTACTTCATCCCACATTTTGTTCGGTTGAACTTCTATTGTGTGTCACTTGAATTACAGTTCTATGTAAATATGTAGGCATCTCTGGTAAAATTGTGCTATCGATTTTCACAATGTAAAGCATACAACACAACCAGCACACAACAGTGGCCCATGAGTCGCAGCCCATCGGTATCATATTTACATGACTTCTTCATAAATTAGAGGTAACAAGGTTATTGGGATTCAGCTATGCAATTACAGATAAATGTTGCTGTCTGTACCAGTGCAATCATGTAGGTGAACAGAGGTCAGTGATAAAGGATCAATATAACTAGTTATCTTAGCTGTTAAACATCAGCATGTACTCAGTGTGAGGCTGGGGAGAAAAATGCTCCAATTTTGCTAATCAGAGTGGGATCTGATTTTCTCAGAGGTGGAGAGAAAACTAAAGTTTCTACACCTTCACCAGTATGTTAGTCTGGATAATCTGAGTCCGGTCCCATTTTTTTCACAGACGCATAGACTAGAATGGTCAACCGCCATCCGATTTTCTGTGGCAAATCATGCGTGCTGCCAACATGGGAATGAGTGCTAGCCTTCAAAACCACAGACAGCGCTCGTTTCATTTAAACAGTTGTGTGCATGAGCCCTAAAGGTGGTCATAAGTATAGTAGTGTTACACCTGACCATTGTAATCCATGATTCTGCAAAGCGGTAACTCTGAATAGCTTTTTGTGTTTTTTTCAAACTTACTCACTTGGACAAGATATCAATGCACGCCTGAACTCTAGAACATGAAAAATGGTCATAGAGTGAAATATCACATATTAGGGCTCATGCAGACAAATGTGGATCACGAACCACAATGCACGGACTGGTCAAAGTTCCAGCTTCATATATTTCTGTTCTGGTTGGTAGACCCGTGGCCAGTCCGTGCATTGTGGTCCGTGATCGGACTGATATCCACAGACGTCTGCATGAACCCTTATGCTGTATGTAACATCTGATGCTCATCCAGTATACAGGAGAATATGTGTCTGGTGTATGATATACTGACACCCCATGTCACATACAGGATAATATGTGATTGTATATAAAGGCATAGAATATGAGATATTCTACCAGCTGCATTTTATCCTGAATATAACCTCTGTAGTCCGTATATCATGCACCAGCCACAATATACCACATACAGTGCACAGGATAATATGTGACTGGTATATGATATAATATGATGGTGTACTAATATGATGATATACAAATATCAGATGTGATAGAGTATAGTATCTGATGGTATATATTATACTAAGAGTACAGAACATCAGATATTATACCAGCCACATCTTATTTAGTATATGCAACCTGATGTCAGTACACATAATATATTCCAATAGAGAGAAGATGATGAAAAGCTGCACTCGCCGTTTATGTAAAAATAAGAGTCCTTTATTTCATATTCAAATAAAATGAATGGAAAGCAGGGAGTGCGGGGAGGAGGTGGAGGACAGCTGTGTCACATGGACCCGCAGAAGCGCTAGTCAGAGCGTGAAACAGCTGTCCTCCACCTCCTCCCCGCACTCCCTGCTTTCCATTCATTTTATTTGAATATGAAATAAAGGACTCTTATTTTTACATAAACGGTGAGTGTAGCTTTTCATCATCTTCTCTCTATTGGACTATTGTTTCTGCATTTTAAAGCTGGCACCGCAGGTTTATGCGATGTGAATTTGCCGTTAAGATTCAGGTGCGGTCATTATGCGCTTAGAAGGTGGTGCAGGCTCATTCTCCATTTAGCTACACATAATATATTACATACAGGAGAATAATATGTGACTGGTATATGTCATAATGTGGCTACAGCCATCACACGGTATAATATACAATAGTCACATATTATCCTATGATTACAGACATCATATATTACACCAGCCACATTTTATCCTCTATATAACAGGATGTCTGTGCACGTCCAGTATATGGAACAATATGTCACTGGTATATCATATACTGTGGCTACCGACATCAGACGGCATATACAGGATAAGATGTGATGGCATATATCAGGGGTGGGCATTTAATTTTCCTGAGGGTCCACATGAGAGACTGTGACTGATCTTGATGGCCAAACCAATAGGCTGGAATTAATTATGCTCAATATTAATATTAACATATTAATTATAATTATATTAATATTCTCCCTTAATATTGAGCAGAATTAAGTATGCGGAAAACCCCCTACATCCCACATGAGCCTCCACACGGCCTCTTGAATACAGTATGAGCCCCCATATAGCCCCTCTGTATACAGTATGAGCACTCACATAGCCCCTTTATATACAGTACAAGCACAAACATAACCCACTTTATTCAGTATGAGCCCCACACAGCCTCATAAACAATATGAACCCCCACATAGCCCCACTATATAAAGTATAAGCATCTACATAGCCCCTCTATATACCACATAAGCACCCACACAACCCTCTATATTTAGTATGATCCCTACATAGTCCCCTATATACAGCATGAGCCCTGCATAGCCTCCTATATACAGTATGAGCCCCCACATAGCCTCCTATATACAGTATGAGCCCCCACATAGCCTCCTATATACACTGCTCAAAAAAATAAAGGGAACACTTAAACAACACAATGTAACTCCAAGTCAATAACACTTCTGTGAAATCTACCTGTCCAGTTATGAAGCCACACCGATTGTGAATCAATTTTTCCTGCTGTTGTGCAAATGGAGCAGACAACTGGTGGAAATGATAAGCAATTAGCAAGATACCCCCTATAAAGGAGTGGTTCTGCAGGTGGTGACCACAGACCATTTCTCTGTTCTCATCCTTTTTGGCTGTTGTTTTGGTCACTTTTTTCATTTTTCTCACCCCTAGATGTACAGTAGCATTAGGTGGTGTCTACAGTACAACCCACAGAAGTTGCTCAGGTAGTGAAGTTCATCCAGGATGGCACATCAGTGTGAGCTGTGGCAAGAAGGGTAGCTGTGTGTGTCAGCACAGTGTCCAGAGCATGGAGCAGATACCAGGAGATGTGGAGGGAGCCATAGGAGGGCAACAACCCAGCAGCAGGACCGTTACCTCCGCCTGTTGCACAGCCAATAAGCATGCGGGGATTGCCTGGGAGTCACTGTAATGCTGTAGCGATCTTGGTTGTGGCATTACTGTGATTGGCTAGCCATCTAACACCATTAGGCATTATAAAAGGACAGGCGGTGCCCGGCACACTGACACCATTGCACAGACACACTGAGAAGCTCTTTACAACATGATTTCTTGATTGTGGCCTCTCAACCTGCATGTTCCAAGAGGGACATGCTGTTTAGTGATGCACTTACCTTACAGCAGTCATGGCCACAAAAAATGACCCTGGATTTGGGATAAGTAGGAAGATGATGATGAGACACAGTAGCTGTTAAGTCTTGTTGTTAAGTCACGATATTAAGAGAACCAAGGTGCAATGCTGGAAGTCGAGGTGGTGGATGACAAAGTCATCATCCTTACCTAGGAAGCTGGCATGCACAGCGAGGCCAGCAACGCTGAGGGAGAGAGATTGGCAACATTGAAACAGACAGGAAGAGGCAGTGGGGTGACCAGAGGGAGAAGGCGGGCAACTGTTCCGCAGAACACCGACACTTCTGAATTTCTCCGTCAAAGACTTAGGTGTTCCCCAGTCTGGGACTCTTTTTAAAGAGTTCTAAGACAAACAAAATGGCCATTTGCAACCTATGACATGCAAAGATCAGCAGGGGCCTAACCACTAAAAATGTAACCACCACCAGCATGATCAGGCACATGTCATCTAAGCACCTGACTCGGTGGGCCGACACCTGGGTGACACCTCTGCCTCTTCCCTTATGCTAGGCGATTCCCAATCCCCTGTCCAAAACACTGACCTATCTTTGCACTTTGTGACTTATAATAAACAGGCACTTCCAAATCTTTCTCCCAGCCTAGCGTTTAGCTGTCCCTACCTCAGTGCTTGGAACGAAAATGAAAGTTTCTAGTGTTGCCATTTCGGCTGGCAGACACGGAGGATTTACGCCAATTTATGGCGGTGGTCGTTCCTTGGTTCCCAGCCGCCAATTTTTCTTTCAATTTGGCGTCCCCGCCTTGCATCAGCATGTGTACAGGAACATCAACTGCGCCCTTACCAACGTACTTACTAACATTGTCCACTTAATGACCGACATGTGGACATGCGCTTGTGGCCAGGGATGCTATATTTTCGTAACAGTCTACTGGGTGAACATTGTGAAGGCTGGGGCCAAGTCACACCTTGGCACGGCGCATGTGCTCCCAATCCCGAGGATTGCTGGCCCTACTTCTCTCAGGGTTTCCTCCACCTTCTACACCAGTTCCTGCATCCCCTCCTACTCCTTCTCATCCTCCACCTCTGATGTGCTATCTCAGAGCACATCATCCACATATCAGCAGGAAGCTCTGTAGCACTGCCTCTGCAAAGCAGCAACAGCCTCTGCTGAAGCGAGTTTGTCTAGGAAACAAACCGCACACTGCGGCAGAGTTACTTAAAGGAATAACAGACCAGACAGATCTGTGGTTTTTGAAGTTGAACCGTCAAACAGGCACGGTCGTATGTGATAATGTGCACAACTTGGTGGCAGGTGTGAAGCTTGGCAAGCTCACACATGTACCATGCTTGGCACACATGCTCAACGTGGTAGTTCAGCGGTTTCTGAAAACATACCCAGATTTGCCAGAGCTTCTGGTCAAGGTAAACCGCGTCAGCGCCCGTTTATGCAAGTCATATATAGCTGCCACCTCTCTGGCAGTTCTGCAGCAGTGCATGGAAGTGCCAGCTCATTGACTGGTTTGCAATGTGCCCACTTGCTGGAACTCCGTACTGCACTTGCTGGCAAGGCTTTGTGAGCAGCAGAGACTAGTGGTTGAGTACCAGCTCCAACACTCCCATCGTTATTCTGGTTAGCCTCCACACATAATAACTGAAGAGTAGGCATGGATGTCTGACAGATGTGCAGTTCTCCAAGACTTTGAGGACTCCACAAAGATGGTGAGCAGCGATGACGCCATAGTCAGTGCAACAATCCCGCTTCTGTGCCTACTTAAACAGTCGCTGCTCACAATTACACATGAAGCTATACATGCAGATCATTGAGTGACAGGACACAGCTGTGAGCTCAGCGCAGTTCAGGGGCCCGCTCGCTGTAGCGAATCATTCTACTCAGCTCCTCAGCGTGTGCGGCCGCCTCACGGCGCCGATCACACTGATGAAGAAATGTCAGTCAGATGGATTACAGGGTGGCACACTTATTTAATCTTCAGACAGGTGAGTATAAGGATTTTTTTATTTTATTCTTATTTTTACACTTGGAGTCAGCGGGAGCAGAATATTACTCTCAACATTGTCTGTTGCTAGCGCTGATCGCTCCCCAACCAGGGGACTATGATGAGACGTGCCTTCAACACCCAGCGCTTGGGAACAGCGGGAACTGTACCACTGATTCCTAGGCGCGGGTAAGTGTCACACTGATGACACAAGGATGCCATCAGTGTGTCATCAATGTGCACAGGTGTGGGACATTTTGCGGCCCGTGCTGCATGTAAAAAACGGACATGTCAGTGTGTTTTGCCCACGGACACATGGTCCGTGAAAACACACTGACATGTGCAAAGACCCATTCATTTGAATGGTTCTAGATGTGTAAGTACCTCCAGTACGTGTGAAAACTGGCACCACACGTACTGGAGATACCAACGTGGGAATGATGCCTAAGATAGGGTATACGCCACCAGGCAGATATCGCACTTAATTTTTTCACCTGTGGTCAAGCCTCCTAGTGGAAGGAGGTACAATCATGATCCTGTGTCCCCAATGCTAACATAGAGAAACATACAATTAGATAAAAAAAATATTTTCTGTGCCTTCATATTCTGAGAGTCATATCTTATATATATTTTAGTCTACAGAGCTGTGCAAGGCTATGTTCACTAGATGCGTTTTGATGTGTTTCTTTCTGCAGGAAAAACCTGCTCTATTGGCAGTAAAGAAGCAAGTAAAAAAAAGCAGGTTTTGCTGAGTTTTTGACAGCATTTTCTGTGGCGTTTTTGTCAGTGTACATTTGTTTCTTCTGCATGCTGATAAAGTTTAGTGCATAAAAAAATAATTGACTCAAAGTCATGAGGTTTTGGCACCAAAAAACGAAGCAAAACCTGATACTTGCGTTTTTTGCTCTACCCATTTCTTTCAACTAAGTAAAAAACGCGGCAAAAACGCTGAAAGAAGTGACATGCTACATTTTGCAAAAACGCATTTCTTTGACAAAACAGTCAGGAAAAAAAACAAGGTGTGTGCATGGGATTTCTGAAATCTCATAGACTTTGCTGGTACTGTAAAAAAAAAGCTGAAAATTTGCACTAAAAAAAGCATAAAAAACGCTGCAAAAATGCGTGAACATAGCCTAAGGGATTTTTTAGCATAATGAACTGTAGATTTAATTGACACCATTGTGTATTGTTCCGTATAGCAGACATGTTATATCTATTCTGCTGGACAATGTCATTTTTTTATTATCTTTATTTGGTCACCGGCTTAATACACTGTGTTCCAAATTATTATGCAAATAATATTTTCTCAGATTTTCCCAAATTACCTATATGAATTGCAGTCATTGTAATTTTCCAGTCAAATAACTATTAGAGTACAATTGAAAGGTTTTTGTACAAACTGCCTATGATAACAGTATAGTTTTAAAAAAATAAAAAACTCAAACTGCACTCAAAGCTTATAGCAGCCAGAGATGCAGATGTGTTATGTGCAGCATGAGACGGGGCATTATCATGCATTGAATGATCTCGATGGTCCAGATGGATGGAGTGGAGGATGGCTGGTTGATGGACACCCCATGCAAACACGGCTACGGCGCTAACAAGGAGGAGGTGGAGTAATGTTTTGGGCTGGAATCATGGGGAGAGAGATTGTCGGCCCCTTTTAGGATCCCTGAAGGGGTAAAGATAAACTCCATAATGTATGTTGAGTTTCTCAAACAGCACTTCCTTCCATGGTTCAAGAAGAAGAACCGTGCATTCCGCAGGAACATCATTTTCATGCATGATAATGCCCCGTCTCATGCTGCACATAACACATCTGCATCTCTGGCTGCTATGGGCATAAAAGGGGACAAACTTATGGTGTGGCACCCATGCTCCCCAGACCTCAACCCCATTGAGAACCTCTGGAGCATCATCAAAAGGAGTGTCTATGATGGCGGGAGGCAGTTCACATCTAAGTAACAGCTCTGGGAGGGTATTCTGTCCTCATGCAAAACAATTGGAAGCAGAAACCATCCAAAACCTGACAAATTCAATGGACGAGAGAGTTCAGAAGCTCCTTGCGAACAAGGGGTCCTATGAGCAAATGTAACATCACCTAGAATAAAGTTTTGAGTTGAAAACTGTTTTATTTCAGTTTGTAATAACCTGCTAATGCTTATAATTTCAAAAATGACCATTTTTTTGTTCTTTATTAAAATGAAAAGTTTGAAAACTCTGCTGTGCATAATAATTTGGAACATGCATTTTGAGTGCAGTTGAGTTTTTTATTTTTTAAAACTATACTGCTATCATAGGCAGTTTGTACAAAAACCTTTCAATTGTACTCTAAGGCTGAGTTCACACGATGCATTTTTCATGCGTTTCCGCGGCGTTTTTGCAGTTGCGTAAACGCCGCGGAAACGCATGAAAAACGCATGGTAGAAGGGCAGCAATGTTCCCCAATGGAAATCCGCATGTGCTGTGCCCATGATGCGGATTTTTCCGCAGCGTAAACGCTGCGGTCAAAAATCCGCAGCATGTCAATTAATTTTGCGGAAACGCTGCTCTTTTGCCGCCATTGACTTGCATTAGACCGCATGGAATCCGCATCACTGTATATGTTGATGCGCTTTTCATGCGGTCTAATGTGCGGATGGTACCCGGGTGTGGATGAGAGGACTCTCATCCAGACCCAGGTACCATTAAAAAAAAAAGAATAAAATAAAAAATATATATATTCTCACCTTCTGACGGCCCGCGCTGCGTCCTGCTGGCTTCCCGGGCACTTCGCGGTTGAATGAAGGACCTTCGCTGACGTCAGAGTCATGTGACGGTTCACGTGACGCTGACGTCGGAAGGTCCTAAAGTCTTCACTGCCGGCAGCCGGGACCGATGAAGCAGGACACCGGGGGCCATCAGAGGGTAAAGTATAGATTTATTTTTTATTTTTTGACATTCACACACTATATAAATCCATGCCGGTTGCATGGATTTATATAGTGTGAAGTTGACAAGCACTTTCCAAGTGATGCTAAAATCTCTTGGGAAGCGCTTGTCAACCCGCATGCGGAAATGCATGTGAAGAACGCTTCATTTCCGCATGTCCCTGGCAGGAAACCGCATGTACAATCCGCATGCGTTTTTTCCTGCCAGAGAGATGCAGAAACGCTCAGGAAAAAATCCTGAGCATTTCTGCATCGTGTGCACATACCCTAATAGTTATTTGACTGGAAAATTACAATGACTGCAATTCATATAGGTAATTTGGGAAAATCTGAGAAAATATTATTTGCACAATAATTTGGAACACAGTGTATTTGCCGAATAGGATAATAATAATCTTTATTTTTATATAGCGCTAACATATTCCACAGTGTTTTACATACATTATCATCGCTGTGACCATCAGGGTTCACAATCTACATTCCCTATCAGTATGTCTTTAGAGCATAGGAGGAAACTGGAGAACCCGGAGGAAACCCACGCAAACACGGGGAGAACATACAAACTCCTTGGTGGGATCTGAACCCAGGACCCCAGCGCTGCAAGGCTGCAGTACTAAACACCGAGCCAGTGTGCTGTATGTATTTTTTACTAGTATTTTGGGGTATTTTCTCATTTTTAATCAATTTTGTTAGCAAGGATGAACAAAACAAAGAATAAATGTGCAATTGTTCTTAATGTTTATTGTGTTCACCATGCAGTATAATGTTCATGCTATTATTTTGGTTCAATATGATTACGGAGACACTCAATTTACACTGTCTTTTTTGTTGTTTTCATTGTGTGGGATAAATAATGACATTATTATCTATCAAGTCATTACAGATGCAGCAACATACTTTTTTAAAAACATTTTATGGAGTTTTTCTCCAAAAGTGACCCACATTAAGTTAAAGGGGCTCTAAATCCCTCTTACAGTTATATGAAAAAGTTTGGGCACCCCTATTAATCTTAAGCTTAATGTTTTATAAAAATTGGTGTTTTTGCAACAGCTATTTCAGTTTGATATATGTAATAACTGTTGGACACAGTAATGTTTCTGCCTTGAAATGAGGTTTATTGTACTGTTGTAAGTTCTCTCATGCGAGAGAATCGGGCTGATTATGCTAAGGACACTCGGCTCAAACTCTGTCATTTTGATCTGGGTGTCATGTTAGTGTGATCCCATTCTCTCACATGAGAGAATCTCAGCACAGGTGTGGAGAAGACGGAGAACTTAATTTCTCAATCTTCTCCATTGTCTCTGTGCGCATACATCACACTGCACTCAGATTAAGTCCGAGTGCAGTCCGATATTTCACACACACCCATTGACTCGTAGCGAAATCATAGTGAAATCATAGTGATTTGCCCTGTGATTCACGGTCCAGGAATACCTGTCCTTTCATCTCTGGATACACTTGCAGATACACCTGATTCAGAACATGAAGAGCAGGATTCTGACGAAGGTTTCATACTAGTCCCAATGAGCCACAGCTTTTTCTTCACACTTTGAATAAAATGATTTAGTCAAGGACTTCCTAAATATTCTGCACAACTTTTAGGCTCTAGACTAAAGGAAAAGAACCCACTATTCCTGTTAACTGTTAATTCTTGGTACAGAAGCAGAGAAAAGGAATTCCTTCCATACTTTACTCAAGACGGTGCTCTAGTGTATTGCAGTGATATTCCTAGGCTGATGGAAAAATGTAACATTGAGTACAATGTGAGCAAGTGGAGATTCTTTATTGATTCATGAAAAAGTATGAAAGCTGTGCTACTGCACAATGGCAGCAAGTATGCTTTAGTGCCTGTAGAGCATTCTATGCACTTGAA
The DNA here is from genome assembly GCF_046119375.1 of Phyllobates terribilis. Classification (NCBI taxonomy): domain Eukaryota; kingdom Metazoa; phylum Chordata; class Amphibia; order Anura; family Dendrobatidae; genus Phyllobates; species Phyllobates terribilis. The sequence continues at coordinate 586,431 of NW_027363221.1, read as the reverse complement.
GAAATGCTATGAGAATTTTGACTTTATTCTAAAGAAACTTAAAGAAGTTGTCCACTACTTTCACATTGATGCCCGTAGGAAAGGGCATCCATGTATGATCGGCCGGGGAACCCTCGCCGACCAGCTGTTATCGGTCCCAGCCGAAAGTCCTTACCTGCAGTGCTTGGCTGTCCATCTGTAGTGGCCGCCGGGGGGTACTGCACATTCAATTGAATGGGAGGTGGATGAGCAGTAACAAGCGCCAGCCACTACAACTTGACTGCCAAGCACCGCAGGTAAGGACTTCCGAAAGGCACCGATATCAGCTGATCGACGGGGGTGCCGCGTTCAGGACCCCAGCCGATCATACATTCATGCCCTATCCTAAAGATAGGGTATCAATGTGAAAGTAGTGGACAACCGCTTTAATTACAAGGATCAAGGAAGGTCAATATGTGGTGATCTGAAAGTTCTCTCATTGCTCCTTAAGCAGCAAGAAGGATGCGTGAAGTACCAATGCTTTTGTGAGAATGGCACAGCCGGGATAGGACTCATTACTGGAGCCAAAACAGTGGGTCAATAAGAACATCTTTGCAATCTGGGATTCAAGAACATAGTTGCGGAATGTTTAGTTAATTCCACTAAAGTTCTCCTGCCACCACTCCACATTAACATGGAGAGGAGAACTGAAGAGAAAAAGAAAAGGAATAAGAATTAATTTGCAATAAAGTTGCAGAATGAATGTTCAATAAATTTAAATTATAATATTGTTTGCATTTTTGCCTACAGTAAAAATTTTCCTTGTTCATCTCACTTGTAGGTAATTTCATGCGCATTTTGTGCATTATCCATATGTGATGGTTAAATTTATTAAAACAGTCATTGAATTTGAAAACATTTTCATAAACTCAATCGCTGCATACCTGTGCAGGCTGCAATTGTTTTTTCATACTGAATTGGCATGAGAAAATAGTCGGTGCTATGTACTGCCCCTTAGTATAATATTGGGTTGAGTGCTATTCGATAAAATATTGGATAGCTCAAGGCCGTGTTTTACGCCAGTGTGAGTGAGCCCTAAACATTACTCCCCGATGCAGCACTTCATAGGAAAACATACGTACAAACGTGTACAACAAAACACACACAAATATACACCTTACCATCAGTAAAATAGTAGTCGGGGTACTTCTCCTCAAACACGTAGATGGGTTTAGGCTTCCCTTTCAGCCTCTCGCTGACTCTCCTTACAAGCTCATACCTGCCAGCAAGCAAAATGCGAAATATAGTTACTAACATTTACTACATGTCTACTTTACGTCAGCAACATTTCTGAAATCCCTTTTCTTAACATGTTTAAATGTTCAGCAGCATTTTTTCAATAACATTTACAAATCTTTTTTTTTTTTTTTTTTAGAATGGATCACTTCGGTTCTGAAGTGACTGAGGGGCCTATATTTCAGAAACCCCACAATCAAGACCACATTTTAATAACGGCACCCTTCAAGGTATTAAAAACCACATTCAAAAGTTTGTTAACCTTTCAAGTATAGAAATTGGAGCCCAAAATTTGTTGTGCAATTTCTCCTGCATATGCCGGCACCCGATGTGTGGCCGGAAACTACTGTTTGGGCACACCATAACCATAGGGCTCGGAAGAAAAGGAGGGCTACTTGACTTCTGATGCAGAATTTTGGCAAAAATGCTTTGAGACTGCCATGTAACATTTGAGAAGCCTCGAGGTTGCCAAAACAGCAGAAACCTGCTGCAAGTGAAGCCATTTTGGAAATTACACCCTCTCAGTTGCGGTTGGACTGCACAGGTGTTCTCCAGAAATCAGAATGCAATTGGTGTTGCAGAGTGAAATCTGTATATTTCAACTGCATGATGATGAAACTGAGTGAAAACTTGTTTTTTGTGAGTTGAGTGGCAGCTTTTCTTGGTACCATTTTGCAGTAGATAACATTTTGCTTTTAAGGCTAAGTTCACAATTATCCCATGCTCTGCGCTGAGCACTTATGTCACAGCTTCCATTTAACAGACTTTACTTTAACCCCTTCACGACCTTCGATGTATCCATAAGTCCAGGTTGGTAAGTACTTCCAGATTTGTCACGCACAGACTCTGTGGGAGCACGAACACCGCCGGGTGTTCAGCGATTCTGACAGCTGACACCCAGCTCTCACTGAAGGGCAGTTTAACCCCCTACACACTGCGATCAATATCGATCGCGGCATTTACAAGGCAGGGGCCGATCATTGCCATGGTGACTCGACGTTGTCATGATGACATCTGGGTCACGAGTGCTAGCAAGCCAATTAGATCAAGAGCAGTGCATGATCTAACTAGCACTGACAGTTTATAAATCACTGCAATGCTTGTGCATTGCTATGCTTTAGAATCTTTATTATGGTGATCAGAGCTGCGAAAGTCCCATAGAGAGATTAAGTAAAAAGGTTTAAAAAAATATTGTAAATTATTTTTTATTCCCTTCACCCAGAACCTGTTTTCACCTTCCTAACCAGGCCATTTTTTTCAATTCTGACCATTGTCACTTTATGAGGTAATAACCTTGGAACGCTTCAACGGATCCCACTGATTCTCAGATTCTTTTTTTCATGACATATTCTGCTTTATAATAATGTTAAAATTTCTTCGATATGACTTGTATTTATTTGAGAGAAAAAAATCTGAAAACTGGCGAAAATTTTGCAATTTTTAAAATTGTAATTTTTATACCTTTAAATCAGAGCGATATGTCACACAAAACATTTAATAAATAACATTTCCCACATGTCTACTTTACATCTGCATCATTTTTAAAACATATTTTTTTTCTGTTTGAAAGTTAGAAAAGTTAAAAGTTGACCAGCGATTTCTCATTTTTAGGGACCACATCAGATTTGAAGTGACTTTGAGAGGTCTATATGACAGAAAATACCTAAAAGTGACACCATTCTAAAAACTGCACCCCTCAAGGTGCTCAAAACCACATTCAAGTATATTAACCCTTCCTTCAGTTGTTTCACAGGAACTAAAGGAATGTGGAAGGAAAAAATTAACATTTAACTATTTTCACAAAAAATTTACTTTAGACCCAAATGTTTTTATTTTCACAAGGGTAACAGGAGAAAATGGACCTCAAACACTGTAAAATTTCCCAAGAGTACAACATAGATGGGGGAAAACTACTGTGTGGGCGCACAGCAGGGCTCAGAACGGAAGGAGTGCTATTTAACTTTTGAAATGCAAAATGTGCTGAAATCATTGGAGGACATCATGTCACATTTGGAGAGCCCCTGATGTGCCTACAGAGTGGAAACCCACCACAAGAGACCCCATTTTGTTAACTAGACCCCTTAAGGAATTTATCTAGATGTGTGTTGAGCACCTTGAACCCCCAGGTACTTCACTGAATTTTTCAACACTGATCTGTGAAAATTAAAAAAAATATATATATTTTTCTCACAAAAATATTGCTTTAACCGCAAGTTTTTTCATTTTTACAAGGATAGCAGGAGAGAATGGACCCCAAAATGTGTTGTGCAATTTCTCCTGAGTACGCAGATACCCTATATGTGGTCCAAAACTACTTTTGAGGCACAGTGCAAAGCTCTGAAGGGAAATTTATACCGTAAATTTATCACTTAAACATGAGCCATGTATGAGGGTGTCAGAGCCGGAGTCGTGGAGTCGGTGTCATGGAAATTGAGGAGTCGAAGGTTTGGCTTACCGACTCCACATACCATTGGGCAGTGAAGAAAAATAATTAAATTTTTACCACCAAAATTTTGTTTTAGCCCCAGATTTTACACTTTCACACTGGGCAAAAATGGCACAAAAAAAATTGTCCCACAATTTTAGCTGAATGTAGAAATACCCCATATGGGTCATTTTCTGTCAAGTGATCCAAATCTGAATATTTTTTTTACCTGATGTCTTCGGATTTTTTTTTTCTTTGTTTTTTTTTCAGTGCTAATTTAGTGAATTTCAAAATAAGGTAGTTAATTTTATATAGATTTCTAAAGTTTTGAAAAAGTTAGAATTTTGGGCTTGCATAATGATAAATTTTTGATATGTCATATCTCGGGTTAGAAATAAGATAAAGAGATCTCCCACCGTTCTGTTTAGAAAGGTACAAGCTTTAATTTGACATGTCACAAGATTATGTTTGCTAATATTTTGCTTTTGAGGAGTCAAATTAAAAAGGAGCCATTACAGGTAAGAGGAGTGTATGGCGCCGGAGATCGCGGTAAGCGTAAGCACTGAACGCATACCGCGATCTAGGGCGCCATACTTTCATACTTACCTAACCGGGAGGTGTGTTGCCCCGGCGCCTCTGTTCTGGCCGGAGACTGGGTCAGGAATGCGGGGTCGGAACCGGCGCATGCGCATAGCGCGCTATCCGGCGCCATTTTACTGAAGACACATTTGCCATGCATACCAGGACTGGGGATGAGGGGTACCATACATACCAGGATACGGATGAGGGGTACCATACATACCAGGATTGAGGATGAGGGATACCATACATACCAGGATTGGTGATGAGGGGTGCCATGAATACCAGGATTGGGAATGAGGGGTATCATGCATACCAGGATGAGGGATGGGATGCCATGCATTCCAGGATGGGGATGAGGGGTACCATGCATACCAGCATAAGGCTGAGGGGCCATACATACAAGGATTGGGGATGAGGGAGCCATGCATACCAGAATTGATATGAGGGGTGCCAAGCATACCAGGATTGGAGATGAGGGGTGCCATGCTTACCAGGACTGAGGATGAGGGGAACATACATACCAGGATTGGGGATGAGGGGGGCCATGCATACCAGGATTGGGGATGAGGGGTCCCAAGTATACCAGGATTGAAGATGAGGGGTGGCACGCATACCAGGATAGGGATGAGGGGATACCATGCATACAAGGATAGGGATGAAGGGGTACCATGCATACCAGGATAGGGATGAGGGGCCATGCATACCAGGATACGAATGAGGGGCCATGCATACCAGGATAGGGATGAAGGGGTACCATGCATACCAGGATAGGGATGAGGGGCCATGCATACCAGGATACGAATGAGGGGCCATGCATACCAGGATGGGGATGAGGGGGTACCATACATACCAAGATAGGGATGAGGGATGGGGTACCATGCATACCAGGATAGGGATGAGGGGTACCAAGCACACCAGGATGAGGGATGGTGTGCCATGAATACCAAGATTGGGGATGAGGAGTGCCATGCATACCAGGATGGGGGTAAGGGGCCCATGCATGCCAGGATAAGGCTAAGGAGGCCATACATACCAGCATTGGGGATGAGGGAGCCATGCATACCAAGATGAGGGATGGGGTGCCATGTATACCAGGATTGGGATGAGGGGTGCCATGCATACCAGGATTGGTATAAGGGCTGCCATGCATACCAGGATTGGGGATGAGGGGTGCCATTCATACCAGGATAGGGATGAGGGGTACCATGCATACCAGGATAGGGATGAGGGGGTACCATGCATACCAGGATAGGGATGAGGGGTATCATGCATACCAGGATAAGATGGGGCAGCACATAACAGGATGGGGGAACAGGATTGGGTAGCACAAATACCAAAATGGGGAGCCACAAATACCAGGATGGGGGCTGCACAAATACCAGGATGGGGACAGCACAAATATCAGGATGGGGACAGCACATAACAGGATGGGGGCGCAGAATAGGGGCAGCACATAACAGGATGGGGGACCATATACCAATAAAAATGCTCGCCACCCGGGCGTAGAACAGGTTCAATAGCTACTATGTTATAAAAAATTTTAAATAGGTATAAGTGTTACCTGTGTTTTTGGTTACATTTGTACAAGGACTCAAGTTGGGATCTCTCCTTGGGACAATACTTTTATATGTTTAATACTAAAGTAAAAGAAGCAATATTAACCCCTTTAAAGGCTGTTTGCACGTTAATGACCAGGCTAATTTTTACAATTCTGACCAGTGTCACTTTACGAGGTAATAACTCTGGAACGCTTTAACGGATCCCACTGATTCTGAGAAAGTGTCTGGCTGTGACGGCATAAAGATGAGCCGAGGTCATGTCCAATGAACTCAGCTCACCTCATGCACGTCACTGACAGCGTGGGAGAATTCTACTGCGCATGCGGTGAGCGTGAGAGAATTCTCCCATGCTGTCAGTGACGTGCATGAGGTGAGCTCATGTCCAATGAACTCAGCTCACCTCATGCACGTCATTGACAGCGTGGGAGAATTCTCCTGCACTCAGCTCTTGAGCAGGAGAATTCTCCCACACTGGGATGGCATTGAGATGACAGGCTGGATCGCAGCTGAACGCTGCCATCCAGCTTTTCATCCTTCAGAGACACTGCAGAGTGCAAGCATGCCTGCGCTCTGCAGTGTCTATGAAGGATGGCATGCTGGATGGCAGCGCTCAGCAGCGATCCAGCCTGTCATCTCAATGCCATCCCAGCATGGGAGAATTCTCCTGCTCAAGCGCTGAGTGCAGGAGAATTCTCCCACGCTGTCAATGACGTGCATGAGGTGAGCTGAGTTCATTGGACATGAGCTCACCTCATGCACGTCACTGACACCTTGGGAGAATTCTCTCACGCTCACCGCATGCGCAGTAGAATTCTCCGACGCTGTCAGTGACGTGCATGAGGTGAGCTGAGTTCATTGGACATGACCTCGGCTCATCTTTATGCCGTCACAGCCAGACACTGAGGAGCGCAAGCATGCCTGCGCTTCTCAGTGTCTGCGGCATGGCAAGCTGGATGGCAGCTTTCGGCTGCGATCCAGCCTGTCATGTGAATGTAGCAGAGCTGGAGCCATCCTGGGAACCATCGAAAGGTAAGGATGAAGTTGCTTTATTATTTTACTTTTATTGCAGGAGATCGTTGGCTTTAGCTGGAATGGGCGTGATGGTAAGTATGGTTTAATTTAGAACAATAAAGAATTGTGTGTTTATTTCAATTAAAGGACTTTATTCTGGGTGTTTGTGGTTTTTTTTTTTTACTTTGACTATGGGGTTAGTAATGGGGGTGTCTTACAGACGCCTTTCCATTACTAACCTGGGCTTGATGTCAGCTGGCATTATAAGCTGACATCAACCCCAGCCCTATTACCCCACTGCCACCGCTACAGGGCAGTGGGAAGAGCGAGGCTAAGTGCCAGAATTGGCGCATCCTATGGATGCGCCATTTCTGGGGCGGCTGACGGCTGGTGTTTCTAGCCTGGGAGGGGGCCAATATTCATGGCACCCTTCCTGGGCTACTAATATCAGCCCCCAGCTGTCTGCCTAGCCTTTGCTAGCTATTAAAATAGGGGATTCCCCACATCATTTTTTTGGGGGTCCCCCATTTTAATAGCTAGTAAAGGCTAGGTATTCAGCTGGGGGCTGATATTAGTAGCCTGGGAAGCTCCGTGGGTATTACCCCCTTCCCAGGCTTCAAACATCTGCCCCAGCCATCCGCTTAACCTCCGCTAAAGACTAAAATTACAGGGAACCCCACGCCAATTTTTTTTTTAATAAATCCTTTATTTTAACACTAAATGACAAGCACAGTAACCAACACTATCACTGTACTTCTTATATATGTGACTGACATGTTTCTATCTATCTAATCTATGTGTGATGCTCTATTCTTTCTATTCTAAATTGTCGGGTACCGATGCTGAATTGCCGGCCGGCTTTTTTAAAGAGACTGTGCATGAAAACACTATTATTTTTTTTAATAAATCCTTTAACACTAAATGACAAGTACAGTAAGCAACACTGTCACTGTACTTCTTATATATGTGACTGACATGTTTCTATCTATCTAATCTATGTGTGATGCTCTATTCTTTCTGTTCTAAATTGTCAGGTACCGTTGTATGCCGCTGCTGAATTGCCGGCTTTTCATGTAATACATTCTACATTATTCTTAGTTGTTTTCCTTCATGTAGAATTAACCTACAAGGAAAGAAAGGGTTTATTTTCATTTCGATATTTGTGTCCCATTGACTTGCATTGGTTTCCAGTATCGGAATCGGCGATATCCAATATTTTTTGGGTATCGGTCCGATCCAATCCGATATTTCGCGATATCGGAAGGTATCGCTCAACACTAGTTGTCATATATCAGTTGTGTAAGTCAGAAATGAATTTAGTAGCCCATGGATGTGTGGTACAGGCTGAAGCATTCTTTCATACACAGGACAGGTTTGTCAGTGCAGGTGTCGCATTCCGTAGCACACTCAGCACCTCTTTTGTGACTTACCTTTTTTTCTGCTTTGAGGGACTTCCCCCGGGAAATGTTGGCATTGTACTATACGAGCACCTTCAGTTCCGGAATTACTGGGGCCTGCTCCTTCCTCACTGCCAAATAACAGGGCCTTGATCACTACCTCCTGGAACCGAAAATACGATGTAGCGGTCTGGCCTGCACATCGTGATAAAAGAAAAGTGTTATGCATTGCCATCTGTACGATGTGCACGGCCACCTTCTTGTACCACACCTTGGCCTTTCTCAAAGCACTGTACGGCTGGTGGACTTGATCAGAGAGATCAACTCCCCCCCCCAGTACACAATCTGGTTTGACGACCTGTGTAGAGGTACCTCGTACAGTGCTGGGAGTGCTGCCATCACCATGTATGGTGGTCAAGAGAAGGACATCCCTCTTGTCCTAGTACTTGACCACCAGCATGTGGTTGCTGCATTGGGCTCTGCTCTCACCCCTTCTGAGCAGCTGCCCAATTAGCATCTTCGAGAGGCATCTGATTTTTGCGGACAGTATTTCAAGGCTGCGGTACCTCACACAAAGAGGGACTTAAAGAGTGGGATGTTGGTATAAAAGTTATCCACGTAGAGGTGATAAACTTGATCCAGCAGTGGGCGCACCAAATCCAACACAATTTTACCACTCACTCTCAGGACAGGGGGGCATTCAGTGGGCTCAATGCAGGAGTCCTTTCCTTCATAAACCCTAAACTTGTGGGTGTACCCTGAGGTACTCTCACACAGTTTGTACAGCTTCATTTCGTACCTGGCCCTCTTAGTGCGCAGGTACTGCCAGAATTTAAGCCTCCCCTTAAGATGAATTTGGGACTCATCCACGTAGATGTCATTTTGAGGCATGTACATTTCAGTAGACTTGTTGTTGAAGTTCTTCGATGACCGGCCGAACTTTGAAAAGATGATTGGGATCATCTCGGTGAGAACAACGTACATTATCATTTAATGCAAGAATTTGTGGATGGTCTCAAAACGTGTCTGGATCATGACCATTCGGAACAATGGAGTGTTATACAAAACGTTAACACTCCAATGAACTTCTAGCTTCTTCAGTATCCCCATGTGAAGGACCAGGCCCCAAAACTTCTAACTTCAAGTTAGAAAATGATGAGTGGTTTTGTGACAAAAATTGTTGAGCGTACAAATTAGTTTCGCCCACCATCAGGTTTAAAAAATCCTCAGAGAAAAAGACTTTGAAAAAGTCTATTTCTGTGAGGCGGGTGGTGTCAAACTTGATTCCTTATTGCACCAGAATATGCGGAATCTGTGGCTCATAATTTTCGAGGGTCTAGGTCCACATGGGGTCAATAATGGCTGGCGCTGGTTCAGCTTTTGTCCTAGGGCGTCTTTTTGGCGGTTCAGAATCACCCGAGGAGGAAGAGGGGGACGAGGATGAGGAAAAATAAAGAAAGGTGGGATCCTCTCCCTTACTGTCAGTGTTGAAGGCAAGGAAAGTAGTGTATGGCTCCTTCACTGAATACCGTGTGTGGGACAAGCGGGACAACATTTTTTTTTTCATGTATGTGGTGTTTGTATCAGTACTTTATTCAGTTGTGTGTGTGAGAGTGCTTGGTGTAAACTTTTTTTTTTTTAAAGAAAAAAAGCAATAACAGGAGGTGGTGCAAAGGGGGGGGGAGAAAAAAAAGTCTATGAAACAAAACAGTGGAAAACAGCAAGCATGAGTGCGGATCAGAGATGTGCGCCACTGATCAACACTTGGCGGCTGCTGGATGTGCGCACGGAGGTGGTGCAAAGGGAGGGGGAGTGCAAAACAGCAAACACGAGTGTGAATCAGTGATCTGCATCACTGACTAACGCTCGATGGCTGATGGATGTGCACAAGGAGGTGGTGCAAAGGGAGGGGAGAAAAAAAGTGTAATGCTCGGCAGCTGCTGGATGTGCGCACAGAGGTAGTGCAAAGGAGGGGGGGAATGGACAGAGACAAAAAAAAGTCCTGGAAAACAGCGAGCACAGACGTTGATCAGTGATTTGCGTCATTGATCCATGCTCAGCCGCTGCAGGACGCACGAAAAAAAAAATCTGCCAAAAATCAAGTACTGATCATCACTCGGTGGCAGAAAGGGGGAGGTGGGGAGTTTGATAAAAAGAGGGGGAAAGGAGGAAGAGGGGGATTGAGGTGGATGAGGAGAGATCAGGCAGGGATCTTCTTTCTTCTATTTTCTTTATTTGCTAGCAGCAGGAGCAGCAATTGTGGGGTCACAGGCTTTTGTCGCACCACAAGGCCCAGCACGGCACACAATCTGACAGCGTGACCGCCCTGTACAAGTCCTCAGCTACTATGAGGAAGTGCAGGACAGTCACAGCCAGGTCACAGCGCATCTGTGCGCTGTGACTGGTGCGATCGATGTCATCGTCGATAACACCAATCATAGCGGGCTCAGGTGAGGCCTGGCGTTGCCAGGCACCAGCCTGTGATCGGTGCTCTTACAGCCAATCACAGCGGTCATAGTTGCAGGGGGGCGGTGACATCCTCCTAGGATGACGACGCCATCTACCCTGAGGTAAGATGCACCAGAATTTAAATGTGATCACTACGACTCCGGTCACGGTGCCTCATTAAAGATGAGAAGTAATAATAAGTATCTGGTCCATAAGACCCAGGGCACAGGACAGTATTATTACATACAATGTCAGAAAGGGTTATTTAAATACACGTGTTTCAATTTTTTTATTATTAATATTACAACACTAGATATGTACTTTTTCAAGTTTTTAAACAGAGTATAGTAGTTAAATCACCAAGCTTTAAAATAAAACAAAATTAACTAGTCTGAACAATTGAATTAATAGTAAGTCCTTTTGTTTCATCAATTTGTCCCTTCTACTGGGCAAGATTTAATCTTGTCAACAATCTCTTATAACAATGGCCGTTTCCTTTTGTGTCAGTATGTATGGTTGTTATGGTGTTAGAGTCCACCTGAGTTAATATCTGATTTTTGGTTACTTTTAATAGCTTTGGTTTTCTTGGATACACAAAGGAAGGGGACGGACCAGAAGGATGCAGAAAAATCCCTTCTACTTCTTCATTAGCATAATCTTGGCAGAGTACATTAGCCGGCAGCCACCAGTGCTGATCATATTCACAGGTCACATAACCAGTTATGTCACCATTGCCAATCTTGTGCCATCTTCAATCACTTCATGGACTTCACTGTCGTTGCTGAATGAATGTTTTTATTTCTGTGTCACTCAGTGGAATGAAAGTGTGGTATTGTGAAGTTCTTGTGATGGGTTCTACTTCCTGTAACTAATGTTTTAACAAAATCTCCTCTTCTTTGTAGTCCTGGTTTGTACAGTACATGAACTGAATGTTAGGAATATTTTCTCACTGCAGCTGAATAGTTGGCGGTGTGTTAAGATGTGGTCTGAATATGGCCTCTGGAGGCTAGCCCGAGCTGCAAGACGTTGCACGCTGCCTTCTTAACCATCACATACACCTTTGCCATGAGCTGTAGAAAAAAGAGCCATTCAGCTTCCACTCCAAATTCTTTCTTGTGATGGCAGACATTTATAAAAACATGAGTTTTTTATTTGTAAAAAAAGACCTTATACTTTTAGACCACAGACTGAACAGATCTGAATTCAAGATTTTCGAATTGACAGTGTTTATACTGTTTTGTTTTAGTTTGTTTTTTAACCACTTAACAACATCTGACGTACTAATACGCGTCTGTGCCCTGGGACTTTAGAGCCAGACCCGTATTAGTAAATCATGGCGATCACGAGCGCACACAGGCTGTGCGGGCGTGATCGCCGCCGGGTGTCAGCTGATTGTCACAGCTGACACCCGGTACTATGTGCAGGGAGCGCTCAGGCACCGCTCCCAGCACATTAACCCCCGCGATGCTGCGATCGAAGTCGACCGCAGCATTGCGGGGGCAAGGGGAGGTGATCGCAGATACTCACCTCCTCTTCTGGCTTCCAGCGCTGTCTGCCGTGGCTTCCAGGATGTTGCCATGACAACCCGATGTCGTCATGACAACATCCGGGTCACCAGACAGCAGGAAGATTGTTTGGACATGCTCAGTGCATCTCCAAACTATCTTCTCCCTGTCCAGCACTGACAGCCTGCATGGCACAGGGATGGTGCTGCATTCCTGTGCCATGCAGGCGATCAGAGAAAAAAAAGTGAAAGTCCCATAGTGGGACAAAGTAATAAAGTATAAAAACTATCAGAAAGTGAAAAAAAAAAAAGAATTGTAAAAATATATAAAAAAAAATTAAAAAAATAATCAACCAAAAATAAAAATATAATGTACCCATCAATAAATATTATTCTAAAAAAAAAAAAAAAAACAATCAATAAAAGTACACATATTTGGTATCGCCGCGTCCGGAACAACCTGACCTATAAAACTGTCCCACTAGTTAACCCCTTCAGTGAACACGGTAAAAAAAATTAAAAAAAACGAAGCAAAAAACAATGCTTTATCATCATACCGCCAAACAAAAAATGGAATAACACGCGTCAAAAAGACGAATATAAATAAATATGGTACCGCTGAAAACGTCATCTCGTCCCCCAAAAAACAAGCTGCCACACAGCTCCATCAGCCGAAAAATAAAAAAGTTATAGCTCTCAGAATAAAGCAATGCTAAAAAATATTTTTTTCTATAAAATTGCTTTCATTATGTAAAAGTGCAAAACATAGAAATACGATATAAATGTGGTACCGCTGTAAACGCACTGACCCGAGGAATAAAGCTACCTTATCAATTTTACCACACGCGGAACAGAATAAAAAAAACAAAAAAAACAATTCCTGAATTGTTGGTTTTTGTTTATTCTGCCTCCCAAAAATCGGAATAGAAAGCGATCAAAAAATGTCACGTGCCTGAAAATGGCACCAATAACAACGTCAACTCATCCCGCAAAAATCGAGCCGTCATATGACTGTCTGCCAAAATCTGGAAAAATTATAGCTCTCAAAATATGGCGATGCAAAAACTAGATTTTACAAAAAATGCGTCTTTTAGTGTGTGACAGCTGTCAGTCAGAAAAACCCCATAGGATTCTGGTATCGCTGTAGTCTCACCGACCCGAAGAATAAGGTCGTCTAATCACTTATACCGCATGAGGAACGACGTAAAAAATAAACTCTCAGGTTAGGGTTGTGCTAGGGTTAGGGTTGTGCTAGGGTTAGGGCTGGGTTGGGGTTAGGGTTGTGATGGGGTTGTGATTTTTTACAAAAGAAAAAAACATGACAATAAGGCGACTAGTGTTGAGCGCAAGTGCTCGCTACTTGAGTTTGCATCGGGTGCTCTGGTATGCATTGAGTATCGTGGGTATTTGAGTGACATGCTCGAGTCTCCGCCCCATAAGCTTCACGGCCCAAAAAACTTTGCGGGGATTGTCTGCCATGCATGAGCGATCCCCGCATGTTTTTTTTTGGGTGTCTAATAACCGTGAAACATCCGGGCGGGGACTCAAGCATGTCACTCGAGCACACGCAGTACATGGTGCATACCTGAGTACCCGATGCAAACTCAAGTAGCGAGCACTTGCGCTCAAGACTAATGACAACTTATTCAATATAATGACCTAATGTTATCAAATTCTGTGTCGTACCTCTGGGTTCAAAATGTTCACTATACACCTTAATAAAATCCTTGAGGGGTTTAGTTTCCAAAATGGGGTCACTTGTGGGGGAGCTCCACTGTTTAGGCACATCAGGGGCTCTCCAAACGCGACATGGTGTCCGCTAACAAATCAGGGGCTCTCCAAACGCGACATGGTGTCCGCTAACAAATTGAATGGAAAATCGGCTCAAATTGTTAGAGGACGCCATGTTGCGTTTGGAGATCCCCTGCGTGCCTAAACTTTGGAGCTCCCCCACAAGTGACCCCATTTTGGAAACTAGACCACCCAAGGCACCTATCTAGATGCATAGTCAGCACTTGGAACCCTTAGGTGCTTCACAAATTGATTCGTCCGCTAATTATTCAAGCAAATTTTACAATGAAAAAGTCAAATGGCGCTCCTTCCCTTCCGAGCCCTGCCGTGTGCCCAAACAGTGTTTTTTCCCACATATGGGGTATCTGCGTGCCCAGGGGAAATTGCACAACAAATTTTGCGGTCCATTTTTTATTACCCCTGTGAAAATAAAAAAAATTGGGTCTAAAGTAACATTTTTGTGAAAAGAGTTAAATGTTCATTTTTTTCTTCCACATTCCAAAAATTCCTGTGAAGCACCTGAAGGGTTAATAAACTTATTGAATGTGGTTTGGAGCACCTTGAGGGGTGCAGTTTTTAGAATGGTGTCACTTTTGGGTATTTTCTGCCATGAAGACCTCTCAAAGTGACTTCAAATGTGATGTGGTCCCTAAAAAAATGGTTTTGTAAATTTTGTTGAAAAAATTAGAAATCGCTGGTCAACTTTTAACCTTTATAGCTCCCTAACAGAAAAAAATTTTGGTTCCAAAATTGTGCTGATGTAAAGTAGACATGTGGGAAAATTCAAATTGTGAAAATTGCCAAATTTTCAACATTTTCACCAAATTTCCATTTTTTTCACAAATAAACGCAAGTGATATCGAAGAAATGTTACCACAATCATGAAGTACAATATGTCACGAAAAAAACAATCTCAGAATCAGGGGGATCCGTTGAAGCGTTCCAGAGTAATTACCTCATAAAGTGACAGGGGTCAGAATTGTAAAAATTGGCCTGGTCATTAACGTGCAAACCACCCTCGGGGGTTAAGGGGTTAAGTATGATCCCATTGAGATGCCAACTTGAATTTTGGTACAGATGTGGCTAGGAGCATAGGAGGTACATGTTATTTTTTTTGCAAATTTAATATTAGATTGATTTTTTGGAAATCCATTTTGAAATTTTGTGTTTGATTCCGCATGGGTAAAATATTAACAATATTAATAATCTTTATTTTTATATAGCGCTAACATATTTCACAGCACTTTACATACATTATCATCGCTGTCCCCACTGGGGCTCACAATCTAAATTCCCTATCAGTATGTCTTTGGAGTGTGGGAGGAAACCAGAGAACCCGGAAGAAACCCACGCAAACACGGGAAGAACATACAAACTCCTTGCAGATGTTGTCCTTGGTGGGATTTGAATCCAGGACCCCAGTGCTGCAAGGCTGCAGTGCTAACTATTGAGCCACCGTGCTTTTTCCACAGTAAGAGCTCAGGTGTGATCTATATGGCAACCTGCCCATATCCACTTAATTATGTGGGCAAAACTAAGAGAGAACTGAGGAGGAGAGTGAGTGAACATCTGGGTGACATCAGGAATGATCGACATACCCCACTGTCAAGACATATGAGAACAACACATCTGGGTGAAGTAGATGAAATTCTCTTTACAGTTATTGAGGTTGTGAAATCTAGCCCCAGAGGGTGCGATCAGGATAAGGACCTATTGAAACATGAATGTGAATGGACCTTTAGAGTGGATTCCCTTACCCCTAAGTGGATAAACAAACAAATTACATAGGCCTGTTTCTTATAACCATGAGACGTTATGATGGACCTTTGAATCGATTGGATTGTTTTGGCTGACCATATAAGCTAGTTTTTTGTCCCCTCATTGTGGGCTGCACAAATTCTTGTGTCTATTTTTTTATCTGGATTAGACTTCATCATTATATATAGTTTCTGCAGCTAGCACCTGTTCACACTTAGGATGTGCTGGTCAGTTTTCTTATTATATATTACTATAGGAGGTTGTAACTGCCTCCTGTCTGACCTGGCATTCCCCCCATTTAACCAGCAGGTGATGTATATTCTATTCTACCAGCCCATTTGAATTGTAGGTGTTTTAGCCCAGAAGTGACATGTTCTGTCCAGAGTTATAGGCTTGTAGCCCAAGAGAGGCACGTAGGCAGAGAAGTACCCATCAGACGGGAGGTCACCTTGCAGCGGTTGATGGGCACACATGAATTGGCCAATTTATGCGCTAAGAACCTCCGTTTATTGTAAGTAAAGTCCATTGAGTAATATCACAGTTTATATCAAACGTTTTTATTGTCTTTATGTATTTTGGCCATAATAGAGTGCTGCTGTGCTTTCTTTTCATATATCTTATTCAGTTTCTGCAGCTTGCACCTGTTCACATTTAGGATGTGCTGGTCAGTTCTTTTTACACATTTACACATATATATACAGTACAGACCAAAAGTTTGGACACACCTTCTCATTTATAGATTTTTCTGTATTTTCATGACTATGAAAATTGTACATTCACACTGAAGGCATCAAAACTATGAATTAACACATGTGGAATTATATACTTAACAAAAAAGTGTGAAACAACTGAAAATATGTCTTATATTCTAGGTTCTTCAAAGTAGTCACCTTTTGCTTTGATGACTGCTTTGCACACTCTTGGCATTCCCTTGATGAGCTTCAAGAGGTAGTCACCGGAAATGGTCTTCCAACAATCTTGAAGGAGTTCCCAGAGATGCTTAGCACTTGTTGGCCCTTTTGCCTTCACTCTGCGGTCCAGCTCACCCCAAACAAATCTTGATTGGGTTCAGGTCTGGTGACTGTGGAGGCCAGGTCATCTGGCGTAGCACCCCATCACTCTCCTTCTTGGTCAAATAGCCCTTACACAGCCTGGAGGTGTGTTTGGGGTCATTGTCCTGTTGAAAAATAAATGATGGTCCAGCTAAACGCAAACCGGATGGAATAGCATGCCGCTGCAAGATGCTGTGGTAGCCATGCTGGTTCAGTATGCCTTCAATTTTGAATAAATCCCCAACAGTGTCACCAGCAAAGCACCCCCACACCATCACACCTCCTCCTCCATGCTTCACGGTGGGAACTAGGCATGTAGAGTCTATGGCTGTGTGCACACGATACGTTTTTTATGCGTTTCCGCAGCTGCGGAAAAGCTGCGGAAACGCATTAAAAAAGCATGGTAGAAGGGCAGCAATGTTCCCCAATGGAAATCCGCATATGCTGTGCCCATGCTGCGGATTTTTCCGCAGCGTTTATGCTGCGCTCAAAACTCCGCAGCATGTCCATTAATTTTGCGGAAATGCGGCGTTTTCGTCGCCACTGACTTGCATTAGACCGCATGGATTACACATCACTGTATATGTAGATGCGTAATCCACGCGTTCTAATGTGCGGATGGTACCCGGGTGTAGATGAGAGGAGAGTCTCATCCACACCCAGGTACCATTAAAAAATCTGTAAAAAAAAGAATAAAATAAAAAATAAATGTATACTTACCTACTGTCGGCCCGCGTACCGCTCCTGCTTGGTTCCCGGCACTTTGCAGTGAGTTGAAGGACCTGCGCTGACGTCAGAGTCATGTGACAGGTCACGTGACGCTGACGTCGGCAGGTCTTTAAATTCAGTGTTGCCGGAAGGGAGAACGGAGTGAGCTGGACAGCGCGGGCCATCGGAGGGTAAAGTATACATTTATTTTTTATTTTTACCACTCTCTCGGGTCACACTATATAAATCCATACTGTTTGCATGGATTTATATAGTGTGACCTAGTTGTCAAGCACTTTCCAGGTGATGCTAAAATCGCCTGGAAAGCGCTTGTCAATCCACATGCGGAAACGCATGTGAATCCGCATGTATTCCGCAGGAAAAACGCATGCACAATCTGCATGCGTTTTTTCTGCCAGGGAGATGCAGAAATGATGCAGAAATTTTCTGCTTCATTTCTGCATCGTGTGCACATACCCTATCTGTTCACCTTTTCTGCGTCGCACAAAGATCTCAAATTTGGACTCATCAAACCAAAGCACAGATTTCTACTGGTCTAATGTCCATTCCTTGTGTTCTTTAGCCCAAACAAGTCTCTTCTGCTTGTTGCCTGTCTTTAGCAGTGGTTTCCTAGCAGCTATTTTACCATGATGGCCTGCTGCACAAAGTCTCCTCTTAACAGTTGTTGAAGAGATGTGTCTGCTGCTAGAACTCTGTGTGGCATTGACCTGGTCTCTAATCTGAGCTGCTGTTAACCTGCGATTTCTGAGGCTGATGACTCGGATAAACTTCTCCTCAGAAGCAGAGGTGACTCTCGGTCTTCCTTTTCTGGGGCGGTCCTCATATGAGCCAGTTTCTTTGTAGCGCTTGATGGTTTTTGCAACTGTACTTGGGGACACTTTCAAAGTTTTCCCAATTTTTCGCACTGACTGACCTTCATTTCTTAAAGTAATGATGGCCACTCGTTTTTCTTTACTTAGCTGCTTTTTTCTTGCCATAATACAAATTCTAGCAGTCTATTCAGTAGGACTATCAGCTGTGTATTCACCTGACTTCTGCACAACACAACGATGGTCCCAACCCCATTTATAAGGCAAGAAATCCCACTTATTAAACCTGACAGGGCACACCTGTGAAGTGAAAACCATTTCCGTTGACTACCTCTTGAAGCTCGTCAAGAGTGTGCAAAGCAGCCATCAAAGCAAAAGGTGGCTACTTTGAAGAACCTAGAATATAAGACATATTTTCAGGTGTTTCAATCTTTTTTTGGTAAGTATATAATTCCACATGTGTTAATTCATAGTTTTGATGCCTTCAGTGTGAATGTACAATTTTCATAGTCATGAAAATACAGAAAAATATGTAAATGAGAAGGTGTGTCCAAACTTTTGGTCTGTAGTGTATATATATTTACAGATATACACACATACACATTTGATTGTCCTATATGGTCAATGGAGCTCCTCCTTGCTCTCCCCTCTTCTTGTCTTGTCCTCTACCCCTCCCTAAAAAAAGTTATTGTATCATCAGTCTTCATCATCCCCTTATTTTTAGTATAATTTTTTGCCTTGCCGCTCTGTAAATATATGTGATTATAAAATACTCTATCATATGTATAAGTATTGAAGGTGAGGTTTAGAGAGTAATTGCAATTTTATCTGTCTCTCAATTTCCCCGTTTATCAACCAATAGAGTAGTTGTGATAAATATGGTATCCACAGTTTTATCTTTGGCTATGTATATTGGTGGTCAGTGGTTGCGCTCCCGTTTGGAGCGAATCAGAGGGTTGGGCACACCTAAATTGGTTGTTGCTGTTATCCAGCGGAGTTTCTGGTCATGCACAGTACCGTGCGCTCCACAGTAGCAAGGAGAATGTCTGAGGCTGGATCGCACTGCTTCATCTGCACACGTTATTTCCGGTGTAAAGTTTCCGGTCATGTGCAGTACTGTGTGTTCCATAGCATTAAGGTGAGCATCCTGAGTCGGAACGCATCGCATCAGTGGGACGCGTCACTTCCTGCGGTGGCTGATAGGCGCGTACTCCGTGATAATGTATGGTGGTGGATGGGTTGCGCTTTCTGAGCTTTAAATGATCTTAGCCTGACTGCTTCATATGTGGTTTATATCAGGGCACACTGAGCGGCGATTATTGAGTAATGGGGGTTATATCTAGAGAGGGTCAAAGGGGCGGTTACACAGGAAGTTATCAAAATGATTGGGGAGGAGACTGTTTGAGAGGGAGCTCTATATAAAAGGACATGTAAACAAACTGCGGCCCACATAATAGATAGTGTGGGTAGGGGGTCTAAAGAGGAGGGCCAACCCCCATCTTCACACACAAGTGCCTACTCAAAACCATATATATATAAATAGGAGAACTATTGAGTATAATGGCATAAGAAGCTTTATTTCATAAATAATTCATTTAAAATTAGTACATCACATCAAAAATATGAAATATTATAAAGACAGAGACATACAGACAAATAGTCCCAATTTTTATTGCTGACCTCTACGAAGGGTCCATCCAAGGGGTCATAAAGCATACTAGTGCAGGGATAGAGAGAGAAGCAAGTGATCAAACGGCTTACATGCAATTATACTAAGTTCATGGAGCCCACTCTACCACAAGAGCTAAATTGCACCTCACTCACCGAGTAAAGGAGAGCCCAAGTCTGAGAGGAACGGCACAGGGACTGGTCAATGGCAAAAGAGAGCCTCGACGCACGTTTCGCCAGTGATTAACCTTGGCTTTCACAAGAGGCATGTGTGGTTGCGCTTTCAGGACCTTTAAATACGCCCCCAAGAGATCACGTGTATAGTCACGTGACTCTCCAATATGGCTGCCGAACATCAGATGAAAGGCGGCGTATGTGCTGCGGCTACCACCGCCTCCATGTGCGCGTCCCAGCCGTCATGACGTCAGCACGTGACCGGAAGTGCGGGTAAGCGATATTCCCGGCGACGCGCCGAAGGCTTATTGACAGCTGAGCGCAGCCATAGGGCGGGGGAGACCGGGCGCATGCGCACAACATCTGTGCACAGACAGGCATAGGGGGAAATAATAATATTCATGCATTGAACCTAATATCACATAAAGTATGAGGGATTATAGCACTCAATGATAATCATAAGGATGCTAGCAAACATCAAAATACAAAGGGGAAACATACATTATACAAAAATATATGTGCATATATTCTTCGCCATCTATCCAATCTATTACAGATATCAGGATGAGAGGGGTCCACAGACAAAGTTCGTCTCTACAAATGGTATGGGATAGACGGTTCTTAAGGCGCCATCAATTATACGAAAATATATATGCACAAATTCTTCACCATCTATCCAATATATTGCAGATGTCAGGATGGAAGGGGTCCACAGACAGAATACGTCTCTACAGATGGTATAGAGTAGACGGTTCCTAAAGTGCAATCACTATATAAAAGAAGTGAGTACAAAGAATAAGAACAAATAAAATTTTAAAAAATTAAGAATAAAAACATAGAACCATGGTCCCTAATTTAGGGACCATGGTTCTATGTTTTTATTTGTTCTTATTATTTGTACTCACTTCTTTTATATAGTGATTGCGCTTTAGAAACCGTCTACTCTATACCATTTGTAGAGACGAACTTTGTCTGTGGACCCCTCTCATCCTGATATCTGTAATAGATTGGATAGATGGCGAAGAATATATGCACATATATTTTGTATAATGTATGTTTCCCCTTTGCATTTTGATGTTTGCTAGCATACTTATGATTATCATTGAGTGCTATAATCCCTCATACTTTGTGATATTAGGTTCAATGCATGAATATTATTATGATCGGATGGCACTTTAATTTGCTACCACATTGATTCTTGGCAGTAGATTTGTCCATTACATACATATTTCCCCCTATGCCTGTCTGTGAGCAGATGTTGTGCTCATGCGCCCGGTCTCTCCCGCCCTATGGTAGCGCTCAGCTGTCAATAAGCCTTCAGCGCGTCGCCGGGAATAGCGCTTACCCGCACTTCCAGTCACGTGCCGAAGTCATGACGGCTGGGGCGCGCACATGGAGGCGGTGGTAGCAGCAGCACATGCGCAGCCTTTCATCTGATGTTCGGCGGCCATATTGGAGAGTCACGTGACAATACACATGATCTCTTGGGGGCATATTTAAAGGTCCTGAAAGCGCAACCACACACGTCTCTTGAGAAAGCCAAGGATAATCACCGGCGAAACGCGCGTCGAGGCTCTCTTTTGCCATTGACCAGTCCCTGTGCCGTTCCTCTCAGACTTGGGCTCTCCTTTACTCGGTGAGTGAGGTGCAATTTAGCTCTTGTGGTAGAGTGGGCTCCATGAACTTAGTATAATTGCATGTAAGCCGTTTGATCACTTGCTTCTCTCTCTATCCCTGCACTAGTATGCTTTATGACCCCTTGGATGGACCCTTCGTAGAGGTCAGCAATAAAAATTGGGACTATTTGTCTGCATGTCTCTGTCTTTATAATATTTCATATTTTTGATGTGATGTACTAATTTTAAATGAATTATTTATGAAATAAAGCTTCTTATGCCATTATACTCAATAGTTCTCCTATTTATGTATAAAAGGACATGTGTTGAATCAGACAGACATGCAAATATCCACCACATTTACCTGCCATCAGGCCTCCTGAAGAGCTAACAGGGCGAAACGTGTAGAGGCGATGTAGAGGATCTTTATCACACATTGATAAGTACTTTGTTTCTATCATGGTTTATTATCCTTGAAGTATAATTGCTCACATTGCTAAGGAAGATATTATTAAAGTCTCCTTATATGTATTCATAAATCGATATAAGTGTGATCCATATGGGCTGCTGGTGCAATTGGTTAAATCACATTTATATGGTCAATTTTGTCTCATGCACAGTGCACTTAAACTATGGTATAATCTTTTAAAATGTATAGGTCTGATCAACTAAATATTGATCTGCTATGGACCTGATTGTTATAGCACTATGAACTTTGAATCACTTCTCTTTCCATTATTATCAGTAAGATAGTGATTTCAAACAGAGGTGTGTGATAATGACACTACTTTAATTTCATATAATTTGATTGATTATCATTTGTTGCATTATGACTTACCCTTAGCACACTAGGAGTGATCTATGTATAGAAACAGAGCTTCCTGTTAGGAGATATAGACATTTATGCAACAAATAGAAAAATGAATAGCAGCACTCACCTTAGTCCTTTGGCTAAAAAGTCCTTTTTGTCATAGCATTCTGGACAATCATATGCAGCGGTCTATCGGAGGTGCAGCGGAGACAGCGGGGAGACGAGAGGACGACGGCCGTTTCGCGACTTACAAACGCTTCTACGGGTCCAAACTTTAAAGGAAGTGCAAAAGATTCTTCCTTTATAGGAGGAGTTTAGTATACATAATTAAAAGCTAATTAACATAAAAACATTCATTAAAAAAACATACAGATGCTATACAATATTCTATAAAAAGACTGCCATATCTAGCTTTTCATTTAGCCCTAGCGGGCCCTGGGCTTCTTCTTTTAATATCCATTTCCCTTCTCTTGCTAACAGGAAATGATTGTGATTTCCCCCTTGTATGGGGTATTTTAACTGTTCAATGCCTGGAAATTGCAGTACACGAGGGTTTGCATTGTGACATTCCCGAATGTGTTGAATCAATCTAGGTGAGCCTTTACCAGAGGAAATGGAATCATAGTGTTCTCTAAATCTGACAAATAAAGGGCGGATGGTTTTTCCGATATAATAGAATTTACATGGACAGTATAATATACACTGCTCAAAAAAATAGAGGGAACACTTAAACAACAGAATGTAACTCCAAGTAAATCAAGCTTCTGTGAAATCAAACTGTCCACTTAGGAAGCAACACTGATTAACAATCAATTTCACATGCTGTTGTGCAAATGGAATAGACAATAGATGGAAATTATTGGCAATTATCAAGACACCCTCAATAAAGGAGTGGTTCTGCAGGTGGGGACCACAGACCACATCTCAGTACCAATGCTTTCTGGCTGATGTTTTGGTCACTTTTGAATGTTAGTTGTGCTTTCACACTCGTGGTAGCATGAGACGGACTCTACAACCCACAGAAGTTGCTCAGGTAGTGCAGCTCATCCAGGATGACATATCAATGCGAGCTGTGGCAAGAAGGTTTGCTGTGTCTGTCAGCGTAGTGTCCAGAGTCTGGAGGTGCTACCAGGAGACAGGCCAGTACACCAGGAGACGTGGAGGGGGCCTTAGGAGGGCAACAACCCAGCAGCAGGACCGCTACCTCCGCCTTTGGTCAAGGAGGAACTGGAGGAGAACTGCCAGAGCCCTGCAAAATGACCTCCAGCAGGTCACAAATGTGCATGTGTCTGCACAAACGGTTAGAAACCGACTCCATGAGGATGGTATGAGGGCCCGAAGTCCACAGATGAGGGTTGTGCTCACAGCCCAACACCGTGCAGGACACTTGGCATTTGCCACAGAACACCAGGATTGGCAAAGTCACCACTGGCACCCTATGCTCTTCACAGATGTAAGCAGGTTCACATTGAGCACATGTGACAGAGTCTGGAGAAGCCGTGGAGAGCGATCTGCTGCCTGCAACATCCTTCAGCATGACCGATTTGGCAGTGGGTCAGTAATGGTGTGGGGTGGTATTTCTTTGGAGGGCAGCACAGCCCTCCATGTGCTCGCCAGAGGTAGCCTGACTGCCATTAGGTAATGAGATGAGATCCTCAGACCCCTTGTGAGACCATATGTTGGTGCAGTTGGCCCTGGGTTCCTCCTAATGCAGGACAATGCCAGACCTCATGTGGCTGGAGTGTGTCAGCAGTTCCTGCAAGATGAAGGCATTTAAGCTATGGACTGACCCGTCCGTTCCCCAGACTTGAATCTGATTGAGCACATCTGGGACATCATGTCTCGCTCCATCCACGAACGTGACTTTGCACCACAGACTGTCCAGGAGTTGGCGGATGCTTTAGTCCAGGTCTGGGAGGAGATCCCACAGGAGACCATCCTCAACCTCATCAGGAGCATGTCCAGGTGTTGTAGGGAGGTCATATAGGCACGTGCAGGCCACACACAATACTGAGCCTCATTTTGACTTGTTTTAAGGACATTACATCAAAGTTGGATCAGCCTGTAGTGTGTTTTTCCACTTTAATTTTGGGGGTGACTCCAAATCCAGGCCTCCATTGGTTAATAAATTTGATTTCCATTGGTGATTTATGTGTGATTTTGTTGTCAGCACATTCAGCTTTGTACAGAACAAAGTATTCAATGAGAAGATTTCATTCATTCAGATCATGTGTTGAGTGTTCCCTTTATTTTTTTGAGCAGTGTATATACCACATGTTTGGTCCTGCATGAGAAATTATTTTACTTCATGCCATATAGCTCCTATTTTTAGATTTTTCCCTGTAATGTGTGCCTGGCAAAAAGAACAATTACCACACCTGTAATTTCCAGTCAACGAATTTTCTTCTAACTATGTCTTTTTTTCGGTAGTGCGTCTAAATCTATTATGTATCAATAAATCTCCCAAATTTTTATTCCTTTTATATGAAAAAAAGTAACAGCTACCAATATGCTACTTCATTATGACAGTGCACATCTTTCTCATACTAAAAGAACTGTACCATATAGTCAATACTTGAGCATAAGAAAAATTAACAATACTGATCAAGGTTTTTTGAAACAGGCAGAGGAACTAACAGGTTCTCTAGGAGAGGATAGATACCCAATTACACTACCGAGAGAAGCACAAGATAGAGCACACAAGAAAAAACAACCTGAATTAATCAAACAACAACATAAAAATGCAAAAGTAGATTCTAACCAAAAGAGAAAATGTATTTTTAATTTTAAACAAAGTGCCAACACAGATCTAATACAGAATGCAGTAAGGAACAATTGGCATTTACTTGAAAGTGATCCGGATCTCTGTGATATAGCTTTGAACAAACCATTATTTTCATATAGAAGGAATAAATATTATATTATAATATTATACTGTCCATGTAAATTCTATTATATTGGAAAAACCATTTGTCAGATTTAGAGAACACTATGATTCCATTTCCTCTGGTAAAGGCTCACCTAGATTGATTCAACACATTCGGGAGTGTCACAATGCAAACCCTCGTGTACTGCAATTTCCAGGCATTGAACAGTTAAAATACCCCATACAAGGGGGAAATCACAATCAGTTCCTGTTAGCAAGAGAAGGGAAATGGATATTAAAAGCAGAAGCCCAGGGCCCTACTAGGGCTAAATGAAAACCTAGATATGGCAGTCTCTTTCTAAAATATTGTATAGCATCTGTATGTTTTTTTTAATGAATGTTTTTATGTTAATCAATTAACTTTTAATTATATATACTAAACTCCTCCTATGTGTAGAAGCGCTTGTAAGACGCAAAACGGCCGTCGTCCTCTCGTCTCCCCGCTGTCTGCGCTGCACCTCCGATAGACCGCTGCATCGAAATAAAGGACTTTTTAGCCAAAGGACTAAGGTGAGTACTGCTATTCATTTTTCTACTTGTTGCATAGATGCCATCCTTTAGCCTTTGCACCACTATTATTGTCCTTTATCACTGCTGGTGTTCAGCTATATAAATATCACACAGTGGTGCCTGAAGATTTTTTCCATTCTCCTGTTGGATATAGACATTTGACTCGGGTCATCCAGGGCATCTGAGGGCTAGCCGCCGTGGAGCGGGGGCGCCGTAACGCTTTCCCGATAGGGTGCCAACCTCCGCTGTTAGGCAGGGAAATTGATAGGTGTTAAATTAGGGTCATTTAGATAGTCAATATACAGAATTTTGAGGTATTTGAAAAGTTTCTTTTGGGTAAGGGTATGTGCACACTGTCAGGAATGGCAGCGCTTTGAAAGCAGCATACTGATGCTGCGTCCAAAGCGCTGCACACAGGTAAATCCGCATGTGTTTATTGAACACATGCGGCGTCACCGCAGCCTATACATTACACTAGTAGAATTTCTTTTGCAGTATGGAAGAGAAATTCTACTAGTGTAATGTATAGTCTTCACAGACAGCAGCATGTCAATTTCTCTTGCGGAGACTAGCATTTCAGCAAGAGAAATTGACATGCTGCGGTCTGTGAAGACGTGTCGCATGTCCTTCTCCGCGGGTGAGCCGCAGGAGCAGACAGACGGATAGTGGGCATGGGATTTATATAAATCCCACCCACTATGCTGTAACATCTGGCCGCTGCAGATTGGAAGCAGACCAAGTGTGCTGCGTCCAATCCGCAGCAAACACTGACCGTGTGCATGCACCCTAACACTTTATGGTGTCTGTGTGTTCGTGGTCATATTTTTGACATTTTAAAAACCC
Organism: Phyllobates terribilis; assembly: GCF_046119375.1. Taxonomy (NCBI): domain Eukaryota; kingdom Metazoa; phylum Chordata; class Amphibia; order Anura; family Dendrobatidae; genus Phyllobates; species Phyllobates terribilis. Next base: position 559,564 of record NW_027363221.1, on the reverse strand, counting down.
TCGTCAATAAAAATTTATGTTTTAACTGGTCCTATTATGATTCATAAATTAGCTTTTCGGGACATTTTTCTTAAATAAAATTCAGGAGCTTACAGGTCATCGCCCCTGGGTGACCCCGCGGCCATCTTTCGGCCCAGGGTCACCATGGAGACCATCGGCACAACGCCGATGGGCGCAGAGAGGGAGCTCCCTCCCTCTGTGAAACTCCTCGATGTCGCTGTCACTATTGATAGTAGCATCATAGGGGTTAAAAGCCCGCGATCAGTGCTAGCACTGATCATGGGCACTGCTACAGGGTGTCAGTCCTCATATAGAGCTAACACTCGCACTTGATCGCGGTGGCGGTCTCTGTGAGCCTGCCCGATGCGAGGAAGTATATGTAGGCGGTTTGCGGGATAGCAGCTCCCGTGGCGCCGTACATATACTGCTAGTCAGGAAAGGGTTAAAGAATCACAAAATAATGAAAAAAAAAACATGGTATGCGCTACCGATTCCAGACAATTTTGCATTCAAAAAGTTGAATGGCGTTCCTTCCCATTTGAGCCTTGCACCCGAACAGTAGATTTCCACAACATATGGGGTATCGGCAAACTTAGGAGAAATTGCACATCAAACTGTATGGTGCAATTTCTCCTGTTGCCCTTGTGAAAAAAAAAAAAATTGGGGTTGAAAGAACATTTTTTTTGTAAAAATTTGATTTTTTTTATTTTCACAGCTCAACTTTATAAACTTCTATGAAGAACCCGGGGGTTCAAGTTGCTCACCACACATCTGGATACATTCCTTGAGGGGTCTAGTTTCTATTGTTTAAGCACATCAGGGACTCTCCAAATGCGATATGGCGTCCGCTAGTGATCCCAGCAAATTTTGCATTCAAGAAGTCAAATAGTTATTTCCCTTCCGAACCCTGCCATGCGCCCAAACAGTAGTTTTCCATCACATATTGGTCATCGGTGTACTCAGGAAAAACTGCATAACAAATTGTAAAGTGCACTTCCTCCTGTTACCCTTGTGAAAATGCAAAATTTGGGGCTAAAAATTTTGTTGGGAAAAATTTGATTTTTTTTTTTTCATAAGTTATGTTATAAACTTCTGCGAAGTATTGGGGAATTCTAGGTGCTCGACACACATCTAGATACATTCCTTCAGGGGTTTAGTTTCCCAAATGGGTTGACTTGTGGGGGATGGCTTTCCACTATTCAGACACACCAGGAACTCCCCAAACACCACATGGCATCCGCTAATGATGCCAGCCAATATTGCATTCAAAAACTCAAATGGCACGTCTGTTCCGAGACCTGATATTCGCACCAACAGTACTTTTCCTCCACATATGGGGTATTGGCGTACTCAGAAGAAACTGCACAGCAAATTGTATTGTGCATTTTCTTACCCTTGTGAAAATTCTACTGTGTCATGAAAGTTAGCCGCCATCTTAGGTATGATACGTCATACCTGAAGATATTCCCTATTGTCACACAGCTTCTACCATGTCAGATTTCTGCAGCCCCTGGTAAACAGAGCAATTCGCCCCCACCTCTGGAGATCAGTCTCCAGAAACGTTTTTGATATGGTAAATAGATGGGCCATTTTTTCTGTGTCCAAGAAGGACAGAGTCAGCTAGGCCCCAGGGGGGTAATTAACACCTTGATGTCACTGGAAACCAAAAGCAAACCATTTGTGCATGCCTGCAAACCTTTCCATTGTCCAGGAACCATGTGCTTTCTTTGTGGAAAATGGCCACCCAAAAGCTACAAGATACAGTATCAATTTCTAACCACACGATACAAGTTAGGGAACCCAAATAAAATGTATCATGTGAGGAAGGTGCCCGCGGACACAATCATGGGACTCATAAATCCCTGAGTGGCCTGGAAAGCTGGATATTTAGAAGAACCATATACAAGGTCTCAGGGGAGGCATGTTTAGAGTCAATGGCTTCCCCACAAGAGGAGGATCACGATGAGACCTCTGGTGATACGATGAGGTCACCCCAGGGAAAGTTATGGGTACTTTTCTAAAATGAAGCTAAAATGAGCATTGGTTGGGGGGCGGGTTTTAGTAAACTGACATCACCAAGAGTGGGCGTGACAGGACTTTAGTATAGCCGACAGTCAGAAACCCCCTCAGTTTGACCCAGGAGATGATGTGAACAACTCCTACCGTCGGGTCCAGGTATCTGAGTGGGAGGAGCACCTTTGCCATGTGCTACTGAGGCCTGGACGACTGCAACTAAGCTTGAACCTGTGGGATCGCAATCCTCCCTTGCACCACAAGAACGGTAACTGATTTATCGTTGTTATTCCTGTGTTTTGTACTTCTAATTGCTATATTTCTTATTCTGGCCAAAATACCATTGTATAGTTAATGGTATAGCCTTGTAATCTAGTGTATTCTTATAATCGATTAAATCATAAATTAATCGTGGGCTGTATCCTTTACTCTGCATATACGAATCCATTGGTCCGGAAACGCTTGGCTGAAACGCTACTGGGTTGGTTCCTGACCCGATACAAGTCTATTAACGGACCGGGCTTGTATCAAACGAGAACTGGTGGCAGCATACCATCTGGGGGATTTGAGGAAGGCTAGCAGTGACGGTCAGAGGTGTGGATATATATTACTGCCGCAGCCAGGGGAATATATATACCGCCCTCACTGAAGAGGGCCTCAAATACCCAGAGGGCTACAGGACGGCCTCTCCGGCGACCACTCACTCTAGGTGCAGTACCTTGACTGACCTGAGAGGCAAGGGGGCGCCAGAGAGTTGTGCCTGTATCGTGGCGTCACGGATTGGTGACGTGTAAGGGACAACACACCACCGTGCTTTCCCCCCCTGGTAGCAGCTTCCTGGCACCACTTACTCTAGGTGCAGTACCTTGACTCACCTGAGAGGTAAGGGGGAGCCAGAGAGCTGCACCCACCGGCCGGCTTTCATCAAATCTACATTTGGGGCTTAATGAACATTTTTGTGGGAAAAATGTGACTTTTTATTTTCACGGCTCTACATTATAAACTTCTGTGAAGCATCTGGAAGTTCAACGTGTTCAACACACATCTATATACATTCCATGAAACAGGGGCGGACATACCGTCGGTGCAGCTGCACGTGGGCTCGGAGGTGCAGGGGGGCCCTTGCAGGGTGGCTAATAATGAGGGCAATTGCCCTCATTATGAGCAGCGGGCAGGGAGCGATTGATGCATCTCCGTTGCCAACAGGAGATAAGATAATGGCTGTGGAGCTGCACGAATCCATCCTCTGCTTCCTGCCCAGTGCTTTCTCTCTCATACAGGCGCGCACGGCTTGATGACATCAGCATGTAGTGCGCGCCTGTGGTAGAGGACAATGAATGGAGTGGGGAGAGGACAATGAGGAGTGGGGGAGATTATAATGGGGGGGTGCAGAGAGGTCAATGATGGGGGTGGGGAGAGAACAATGAATGGAGTGAGGAGAGGCCTCAACTGTACTTGAGGACACTTTCAAAGTTTTCCCAATTTTTCAGACTGACTGAATATATATATACAGTACAGACCAAAAGTTTGGACACACCTTCTCATTTAAAGATTTTTCCGCATTTTCATGACTTTGAAAATTGTATATTCACACTGAAGGCATCAAAACTATGAATTAACACACGTGGAATTATATACTAACAAAATAGTGTGAAACAACTGAAAATATGTCTTATATTCTAGGTTCTTCAAAGTAACCTTTTGCTTTGATGGCTGCTTTGCACACTCTTGGCATTCTCTTGATGAGCTTCAAGAGGTAGTCGCCCAAAATGGTTTTCACTTCACAGATGTGCCCTGTCAGGTTTAATAAGTGGGATTTCTTGCCTTATAAATGGGGTTGGGACCATCAGTTGTGTTGTGCAGAAGTCAGGTGGATATACAGCTGATAGTCCTACTGAATGGACTGTTAGAATTTGTATTATGGCAAGAAAAAAGCAGCTAAGTAAAGAAAAAGGAGTGGCCATCATTACTTTAAGAAATGAAGGTCAGTCAGTCCGAAAAATTGGGCAAACTTTGAAAGTGTCCCCAAGTGCAGTTGCAAAAACCATCAAGCGCTACAAAGAAAATGGCTCACATGAGGACCACCACAGGAAAGGAAGACCAAGAGTCACCTCTGCTTCTGAGGAGAAGTTTATCCGAGTCACCAGCCTCAAAAATCGCAGGTTAACAGCAGCTCAGATTAGAGACCAGGTCAATGCCACACAGAGTTCTAGCAGCAACATCTCTACAACAACTGTTAAGAGGAGACTTTTTGCAGCAGGCCTTCATGGTAAAATAGCTGCTAGGAAACCACTGCTAAGGACAGGCAACGAGCAGAAGAGACTTGTTTGGGCTAAAGAACACAAGGAATGGACATTAGACCAGTGGAAATCTGTGCTTTGGTCTGATGAGTCCAAATTTGAAATCTTTGGTTCCAACCACCGTGTCTTTGTGCGACGCAGAAAAGGTGAACGGATGGACTCTACATGCCTGGTTCCCACCGTGAAGCATGGAGGAGAAGGTGTGATGGTGTGGGGGTGCTTTGCTGGTGACACTGTTGGGGATTTATTCAAAATTGAAGGCATACTGAACCAGCATGGCTACCACAGCATCTTGCAGCGGCAAGTTATTCCATCCGATTTACGTTTAGCTGGACCATCATTTATTTTTCAACAGGACAATGACCCCAAACATACCTCCAGGCTGTGTAAGGGCTATTTGACCAAGAAGGAGAGTGATGGGGCGCTACGCCAGATGACCTGGCCTCCACAGTCACCAGACCTAATCCCAATCAAGATGGTTTGGGGTGAGCTGGACCGCAGAGTGAAGGTAAAAGGGCCAACAAGTGCTAAGTATCTCTGGGAACTCCTTCAAGATTGTTGAAAGACCATTTCCGGTGACTACCTCTTGAAGCTCATCAAGAGAATGCCAAGAGTGTGTAAAGCAGTCATCAAAGCAAAAGGTGGCTACTTTGAAGAACCTAGAATATAAGACATATTTTCAGGTGTTTCACACTTTTTTGCTAAGTATATAATTCCACATGTGTTAATTCATAGTTTTGATGCCTTCAGTGTGAATGTACAATTTTCATAGTCATGAAAATACAGAAAAATCTATAAATGAGGTGTGTCCAAACTTTTGGTCTGTACTGTATAACAAGTGTATTCTTGTTATTTCTGTTAGTCACAGTGCCCTCTTTTATTACATATATAAAATGCCATAAAAGGAGGGGTTCTAGGCACATTTCTTGCACAGGGTCCCCAAGATGTCAGTGTTCGCCCCCGCCTTGAATGGTCTAGTTTATGGAGGTTTCCATTTTTAAATCACATCAGGGGGTCTCCAAAAGTGACATGGCGTCCGCAGTCGATTCCATCCATTTTTTGCATTCAAAAAGTCAAACAGTGCTCCTTCCCTTCCGAGCCGCTGTGCGACAAAACAGTAGCTTTCCCCCACATATGTGTTATTGGCGCACTCAGGAGAAATAGCACAAAATATTTTGGAGTCCATTTGTGAAAATAAAAAATTTGGGGCTAAAGTTACAAATTTTAGAAAAAAAATAAAATGTTAATTTTTTTCCTTCCACATTAATTCTTGTGATGCATTAATTCCTGCGAAGGGATAAACTTCTTGAATGTGGTTTTGAGGACTTTGAGGCGTGTAATTTTTAGGCCCTGTTCACACATGTTGTTTTTTTATGTCAAAAATCTGCAGCAAAACTGATCTCTGGAAGGAAATCAGCTGGGTCAAAAACAGAGGTTTTGCTGCATTATTTATGTTGTTTTGGTGCGTTTTTGGATTTTTTTTTTGCAGAATTATCTCTTGTTCATGCTTTGTCTCTTTTATGCATGTAAATTAAGTACAGTGAAAAAAAAAATCTCATTCTGGTTTTGGCATAATAGTGGGGGAGGTAAATTGTTCAGGATTCATACTCATACGTCCAAGGTTGTAAAGGGGTTAAGGGTATAAAAATTAAAGGTTTGAAAATTGCGACATTTTCACCAAATTTCCATTTTTTTCACAAATAAACGCAAGTCATATTGAACAAATTTTACCACTAACGTGAAGTACAATACGTCATGAAAAAACAATCTCAGAATCAGTGGGATCCGTTGAAGCGTTCCAGAGTAATTACCTCATAAAGTGGTCAGAATTGTAAAAATTGGGCTGGCAGAAAGATGAAAACAAGCTTGGGGGGTGAAGGGGTTAAATAAAATTTGGTGAGATCATGGTCAAATGACCTTGATGTCACCAAACGTCCTTAGGAAGTCTTAACCTCGGAATAAAAACGCTGGTGACCTCTAAGGCTATGTGCCCACGATGCAGAAATGCTCAGGATTTTTCACGAGCGTTTCTGCATCTCCCTGGCAGAAAAAAACACATGCGGATTGTACATGTGGATTGTACATGCGGATTGTACATGCGGATTGTACATGCGGATTGTACATGCGGAATGTACATGCGGATTGTACATGCGGATTGTACATGCGGATTGTACATGCGGAATGTACATGCGGATTGTACATGTGGATTGTACATGCGGATTGTACATGCGGATTGTACATGCGGATTGTACATGCGGAATGTACATGCGGATTGTACATGCGGATTGTACATGCGGATTGTACATGCAGATTGTACATGCGGATTGTACATGCGGATTGTACATGCGGTTTTCCTGCCAGGTACATGCGGAAGTGAAGTGTTCTTCACTGGCATTTCCGCATGCGGGTTGTCAAGCGCTTTCCAAGCGATTTTAGCATGACTTGGAAAGTGCTTGTCAACTTGGTCACACTATATGAATCCATGCAACCGGCATATAGTGTGACCCGAGAGAATGTCAAAAAATAAACAAATAAATATATACTTACCCTCCGATGGCCCATGCTGGCTTGCTTCACCGTCCCGACTGCTGGCAGTGGTAAACTGAAGGACTTGCCGACGTCAGCGTCGCGTGACCCGTCACATGACTGTGACGTCAGCGCAGGTCCTTCATTCCATCGCGAACTGCCACCAAGCAAGGAGGAGCGCGCCGCGGGCCGCCAGAAGGTAAGTATCATATTTATTTTTTATTTTATTCTTTTTTTCACAGTTTCTATGGTACCCGGGTCCGGAGGAGAGTCTCCTCTTCTCTAGACCTGGGTACCAGCCGTACATTAGAACGCATGGAATGTGCATCTACATATACAGTGATGCGTAATCCATTTGTTCTAATGCAAGTCAATGGCGGCGAAAACGTAGCACTTCCGCAAAATAATTGGTAGTGCTGCGTTTTTTTCCGCAATGATAATCCACAGCGGAAATTTCTGCAGCATGTGCACAGCACGTGCGGATTATCATTGGGGAACATGGCAGGCCTTCTACCATGCGTTTTTTAAGCATTTCTGCAGCGTTTTTGCCGCTGCGGAAACACTTAAAAAACGCATCGTGGGCACACAACCGACGAGAGTTGGGGTCTTGGTCAATTGCCCAGTTTGCTCTCCACCCACTTTAATGCTGGCCTTAACTGTAACTAGGGCTTATTTTTGGGGATTATATTTCAAGCATACGCCAAAAACTCTGTAAAATCATGCAAAGGCTTATTTTAGGTGTAGGTTTTATATCCAGGAAAACACAGTATTTATAAAGATATTGTCCTAGTAATGGACATAAGAGAATGAAATCAGACTTACCCTCTTCTGTGCCGTTTAAGCTTTGTCTGCTGAAGAAAAAAAAATGTCAAGTATTTAGGATTTACACAGAGAGTGATACTACGCATCAAACACGTTCCTCCAACCTGGCCCAAACAGGTTCTGGGCAATAGAACTGTCACCAAATTGAGTTATTAGAAAATTTTCTGCGCAGAAAAAATCCTGACCATGTGCACAGAACTTGCAGAATGTCATAGGAAGTCATGGGAAAAGGTATGCAATGCGTTTCTGGAGCGTTTATGCGCTGCAAATACGCAACAAAAAACGCACCAAAAAAGCATCGTGGGCACACAGCCGAATAACTTGTGTTTTTGAAGGGTTATATAACCCTGAGCCACTGATCTCACACCATAATTACAGAAAAAGTGATGCCCTGCATCAAATTCAGGTAATTCCAGCCTAGTCCAAATGGGTTCTGGGTATCAAAAATGGCATCAAAGTAGGCAATTAGCCAGTTTTCACAGATTTGAATAAGTATCTGGTGTTGCTAAATGGTTGAATGAATATTGGTCTTACATCACCAGCACACAGAAGAGGAACACCCATATTATAATCAATTTCCTTCAGGATGGTCAAAGTGGTTACTGATCTGAAAAGCTGGCATCAAAGTGGACAAAAATTGTAACTTTGTACTGATTTGAAGAAGTTACTGGTTTATTTTTAGAGTTAGAGGGGTTGTCCGGCCTTAGGTTACAAGTCTGAAGTCACTGCATGTGATTGCAGACTTGTGAATCCTCACAATGCACACACTGCTCACTGTGAGGATCCTCCAGTGCCAGCGCCATTAGTGGGCAGTCATGTGACCACAAGTATGCAAATTGCATACTTCCAGCCACTTTCTGACTAGATTGTATCCAGCCTCACTTAATACACTTGCATTGAGGGAGGTCACGCTCATATAGTCAGGATATGGCTGAAGTATGCAAATTACACATGACCGCCAACTCCTTGTGCCGCCATCGGAGAAATCTTACAGTGAGCAATATTTGCGATGTGAGGATTCACAAGTCTGCAGGTACATACAGTAGCCTAAGGCCGGACAACCCCTTAAACTCTAAAAAAAACTAAATCAGTAACTTATTCAACCCACGACAAAGTTGAAATTTGCCCACCTTGATGCCAGCTTTTCTGATTAATAACCACTTTGGCCATCCAGAAGGAAACTGTGATGTGGGTCTTCCTCTTCTGTGTGGTGGTGCAGTAAAACCAGTAGTACTAAGTCATACAACCATTTGCCCACTTTGATGCCAGTTCACATGCCCAGAACCCATTTGGGCCATGCTGGAGTGACCTGAATCTCATGCAGGGCATCACTATTGTATAACAGTGATGTGAGATCACTGGCCCACAGTTATTTAAAAGGGGTACCCCAGGGAGATAGACATTTATTTTGGACTGTTCCTGCACTCAAATTATAAAGAGGAGATGCCCAGTGCAGATACATAATCTTTTTAACCCTTTTAATTCCGTGACAGGATCTGCTCTTTCACTGCTACCCCCTCCCGCCTGGGTCATTACATCATACACTAAGTGCTGCTCCCGCATGTAGGGAACAGGTAGCCTGAGGAGAGGAGGCGAGGCAACTCCCGTTGTCGGCAGGGAAACAACTATTAGACTGGGTAATAACAGCGAGGAGCTGCACACTGCTGTAATGTCCCAGACAGAGGGGTGAGCAGTGCAGTGAAAAGCAGCGCCTGTCACACCAGCCCCATAATGTCTCCCTGTCTGCAGTCCCAGGTGAGGGGACATGTCGAGGGCATCGCCTGCTCACAGCTTCTAATAGCAGCCCCTTGATAATGTCTCATTCACAGGGCTACTAGCAGGGAGCAGGAGTTATAAAGATTATTATAGCGCGCTGGGCATATCATCTTTATAGTGTATGAGTGCAGGAACAGTACAACTTTTTTTTTTTTTATCTCCCCGGAGTACCCCTTTAACCAATTAAAAAAAGTAACTTATGCAAATCTGTAAAAATAAGCTAATTGCCGACTTTGATGTCAGTCCTGATGCACAGAACCCGTTTAAGCTGGGCTAGAGAATTTATGTTTGATGAAGGGCATCCCTATATGTGTAACAGTGGTGTGAGATCAGTGAACCAAAGTAATTTAACCCCTAAAAATACCAGTTCTAATGCTTGAGACAAGTTAAAGTGACCTGATTTTGACTCGGACCATCACTATTGTGGGGAGTTCACACTACATACCATATAATGTATACATAGCACTATACTATATACCAGTGTTTCCCAAACTCCAGTCCTCATGGCCCCCACAGGTCATGTTTTCAGGATCTCCTTAGTATTGCACAGGTTAGAGAATTCATGATGCCTTGATAGTAATTCCATCACCTGTGCAATACTAAGAAGATCCTGAAAACATGACCTGTGGGGGCCATGAGGACTGGAGTTTGGGAAACATTGCTATATACCATCATCTAGTAGACACCTCGTAGTGTAAAACTGTACCTGTGTATATAATATGCAGTGGGGAGTTCACACTATATACTAATGTATACATACTCTATACTATATATTATTGTATAGTATATAGCTCAGAGTGAAGCTTTGCATGTGTACATCATATTTAGTGGGGCATTCACACTATATCTTGTATACAAAGTGCTATACCACATACTATCACATAGTATATACCTCATTGTGTAAAGCTGTGCCTGTGCATATAATATATAGTGGGGAGTTCACACTATATACTACATATTGTATACATAGCTCCATACTGTATACTATTTGTCAGGAAATATAAAAAATATCTCTCTCTCCAAGCCCCTCATCCCCACAAACCCTATACCATAGTAAGGAGTAAAGCTGACAATCTAAAAAGCTGCTTCAATGTAAAGTGGCAGTGCACACAAGAAGTGCCAAACTTAATTATTCAGGCTAATTACCATAAGAAATGGAGCCCTTAGTAAAAGACACATGCGATGAATAGACACCTTGAAACATATGGACTAGAGCAGGGGTCCTCAAACTACGGCCCGCGGAGGATTTTTATCCGGCCCGCCGAGCTGGGGGCAGAGGAGAGCGGTGCCAGCGCCCGCCCTTCCCCCCGCTTGCTCATGGCCCCGGCAGCCGGATACTTACCTCTCGTGCCTCCGCAGATCCACTGTCTTCCTGGAGCATGCTCCCTGTGACGTGTCAGGTCAGAGGGTGCGGTGACGTCTTTACACCGTGCCCTCCCCTGAGCCATCACAGGCAGCGCAGAGCAGGATGAGGCCGGCAACGCTGGAGTCCGGAATTGAGCAGCTGCAGCAGGTGAGGAGGAGGGAGGTGAGAATTGCATTTTTTTTTTAATGTATGGAGGCATGGGACATAATATTAAGGGTGACATCCTGCATGGGGCATTATATGGGGGAGGGGTGACATGCTGCATGAGGCATTATATGGGGGGGGTGACATCCTGAATGGGGCATTATAACGACAGGGGAGTGATATCCTGCATGGGGCATTATATGGGGGGGTGACATGCTGCATGGGGCATTATATGGGGGAGTGACATGCTGCATGGGGCATTATATGGGGGGGTGACATGCTGCATGGGGCATTATATGGGGGAGTGACATGCTGCATGGGGTATTATATGGGGGGGTGACATCCTGAAAGGGGCATTATAACGACAGGGGAGTGATATCCTGCGTGGCGCATTATATGGGGGGGTGACATCCTGAATGGGGCATTATAACGACAGGGGAGTGACATCCTGCATGGGGCATTATATGGGGGGGGGTGACATCCTGCATGGGGCATTATAACGACAGGGGAGTGACATCCTGCATGGGGCATTATATGGGGGGATGATATCCTGAATGGGGCATTATAACAACAGGGGAGTGACATCCTGCATGGGGCATTATATGGGGGGGGTGACATCCTGAATGGGGCATTATAACAACAAGGGAGTGATATCCTGCATGGGGCATTATATGGGGGGGTGACATGCTGCATGGGGCATTATATGGGGGGGTGACATCCTGCATGGGGTATTATATGGGGGAGTGACATGCTGCATGGGGTATTATATGGGGGGTGACATCCTGAAAGGGGCATTATAACGACAGGGGAGTGATATCCTGCGTGGCGCATTATATGGGGGGGTGACATCCTGCATGGGGCATTATAACGACAGGGGAGTGACATCCTGCATGGGGCATTATATGGGGGGGGTGACATCCTGCATGGGGCATTATAAAGACAGGGGAGTGATATCTTGCATGGGGCATTATATGGTGGGAGAAAGGGACATCCTGCATGGGGCATTATATGGGGGTGACACCCGGAATGGGGCATTATAACGACAGGGGAGTGACATCCTGCATGGGGCATTATATGGGGGGGTGACATCCTGCATGGGACATTATAAAGACAGGGGAGTGATATCTTGCATGGGGCATTATATGGTGGGAGAAAGGGACATCATGCATGGGGCATTATATGGGGGGTGACATCCTGCATGGGGCATTATAAGGGGGGAAAAGCCTGCATGGGGCATTATAAGGGGGAAATAGCCTGCCTATTGAGGACCTATGCTGCCTATTGGGGTCATTTACCTGCCCATTGAGGACCTATGCTGCCTATTGGGGACTTTTACCTCCCCATTGAGGACCTATGCTGCCTATTGGGGACATTTACCTGCCTATTGGGGACATTTACCTGCCTATTGGGGACCTATGCTGCCTATTGGGGATATTTACCTGCCTATTGGGGACCTATGCTGCCTATTGGGGATATTTACCTGCCTATTGGGGCCTATGGTGTCTATTGGGGACATTTACTTGCCTATTGAAATACCGGTTTATCTAACTTTACTTGTTCTTCATTTTAAATATTGTATTTGTTCCTGTATTGTTTTTTTACATCAAAATAAGATATGTGCAGTGTGCATAGGAATTTGTTCATAGTTTTTTTTAAAAAAAACTATATTCCAGCCCTCCAATAGTCTGAGGGACAGTGAACTGGCCCCGTGTTTAAAAAGTTTGAGGACCCCTGGACTAGAGACTGAATGAGTTGTGTAAAGGTAACCATTATGACACCTGAGAGAGATAGGAAACATCTCCTTAGGCTTCAAAGGGAATCTATCACACTCCTGAGAATAGCCGGGTCATTTCCAGTTGCAAATGCGTTTAATCTCCAGACTTTTAGGTACCGAAAGTAAGTGTGGAATAGGGGAATTTCTATAATTCTGATTGTGATGGGACCTATATTTTTAGCAGCGGGGCTATGTGGGGAACAGTATGCATATTTTTCCATATCTGCGAGCCCTGCCGTTGAGCTGTAACGCAACAGGGCAAAGATAACTGAAAGCAGCCATGTCATGTTTGATCTCTAAGGAAAAGTAAAATCACAATAAAAAATATGGATTCACTTGCTAACTTCTGCGATCATCGAGCGAGGAGATATCACAGAAATTAAGAGATTTAAAAAAAAACATGAAGGGCGCAGACCAGCCCACGTGACATCATCACAGGGGAGTGTGTGGGCAGGGCCCAATCAGGCATAAAAGATCAAGCCGAATATTGATCTTCGCTCATGCTGGAAGATACATATTTTCGTGTAAGCAAGGGCCACGTTCCTTAACAGTCAAATCGAAGCGCTTTCCTTCATCTAAACTGAATCGTCTCTGCGATCGGTATAGTAAGCTTTTCTGTTAATCCCTTTTATTTCTGTAACTGTATATGCTGTATTGTTTTGTCTCCCTTTGTAAAATCTTTTGTATATTTTTTCATAAACACTGTCTCCCTTTGGATTAAATATAAAATGTAATAGTTCTGTTTCTTTTGCTCTGTAATCGTTCCTCCCCCAAAGCCACACGCTACCTATAAGGCATCCAATCGACCGGAACTGATTGGTGGTGGCAGCTAATAATCTTAATTGGGTGATCGTGAAGCTAGTAGTGATCTACGGAGCTCTATACTATATACAAGGTATATACTATATGATAGTATAGCGTATTACTATGTATACAATATAAAGTGTGAACTACCCACTATATATTATATACACAGGCACAGTTTCACACAACGAGGCATCTACTATATGACAGTATAGAGCTATGTATAAACTGTATAGCTTATAGTGTGAATGCCTCACTATATATTGCACTAGCTATTAAACACGTTCTACGCCCACGTGGCAAGCATTTTTACTGGTACATTTTTAATTTTATTAAAGAAGTTGTCCAGTACTTTTTATTACCCCACAATGGATCCCCCCCCCGGGGCCCCTAAGGATTTTTGTAAATACCTTAGGTTGCTGTTTCTACCTGTGAGCGGTGCTATCCTTGGCCGCTCACAGGCATCACGTGACCCCGCGCTGACATCACAACAAGTGAGGAGTGACATCAGTGATGCGGTCCCCGCGGTGGCTGCTGGGTTGTGGGCGGGGCTACCCCGTGTCACACCCAGCATCCACCGCGCGCTTTCCCAATGAATGGGGAGAGGCAGAGCACACAGTAGATGCTGGGTGTGACGCGGGTAGAGGGTAACCCCGCTCACAGCCTGGCATCCACCGCGGAACGCAGAAGACAGAGACCCCTGGCTGCTGCCAGCACTTGTCGTGACATCAGCGGATGTCAGAGCCGGCTGTAGTCGGGGTTCACGTCATGCCTGTGAGCGGCCAGTGATCGTGCTGCTCACAGGCAGTATCTGCAACATAAGGTAATTACAAAAATCCTTAGGGGACCCGGGGGGATACATTGGGGGGGGGGGGTAATATAAAGTACTGGACAACCCCTTTAATGGCGCTGGAGTCAGCATGTGCACATACAGCGCTATCCTGCACCATTTTTTTAAAGAAACTGGGTCTGCAAATTTGCATACACAGTGTCTTCAATAAAACAGCGCCTATTTTATTGAAGTAATGTACTCCAACGTCAACATAGCAGTGCGCACAAGCTGACTATAAGGATAATGGTGATGGCCGGCTTGTGAGCACTGCTATACTGATGTTGTAGTAGAATTCTTCAATAAAATGGTGCAGGAGTAGACACGTGCGCATCCTGCGATATCCAGCTCCATTTTGTTGAAGACACTGTATCTGCGAATTCGCAAGCACAGTGTCTTCAATAAAATGGCGCCGTAGTGCGGTATGCGCACGTGCTGACTCCGGCGCCACACTGAGCAGTCTCCGCCCATCCCGGCTTTGGAAAGAAAGACGAGTCCAGCATTATATAGGATGTACTGATAATACAGGGGTGTACTCACTTATGCTAAGCGCTGTATGTGTGTGTGTGTATATATATATATATATATATATATATATATATATATACTGTATATACAGTACAGACCAAAAGTTTGGACACACTTTCTCACTTAAAGATTTTTCTGTATTTTCATGACTATGAAAATTGTACATTCACACTGAAGGCATAAAAACTATGAATTAACAGATGTGGAATTATATACTTAACAAAAAAGTGTGAAACAACTGAAAATATGTCTTATATTCTAGGTTCTTCAAAGTAGCCACCTTTTGCTTTGATGACTGCTTTGCACACTCTTGGCATTCTCTTGATGAGCTTCAAGAGGTAGTCACCGGAAATGGTCTTCCAACAATCTTGAAGGAGTTCCCAGAGATGCTTAGCACTTGTTGGCCCTTTTGCCTTCACTCTGCGGTCCAGCTCACCCCAAACCATCTCGATTGGGTTCAGGTCTGGTGACTGTGGAGGCCAGGTCATCTGGCGTAGCACCCCATCACTCTCCTTCTTGGTCAAATAGCCCTTACACAGCCTGGAGGTGTGTTTGGGGTCATTGTCCTGTTGAAAAATAAATGATGGTCCAACTAAACGCAAACCGGATGGAATAGCATGCCGCTGCAAGATGCTGTGGTAGCCATGCTGGTTCAGTATGCCTTCAATTTTGAATAAATCCCCAACAGTGTCACCAGCAAAGCACCCCCACACCATCACACCTCCTCCTCCATGCTTCACGGTGGGAACCAGGCATGTAGAGTCCATCCGATCACCTTTTCTGCGTCGCACAAAGACACGGTGGTTGGAACCAAAGATCTCAAATTTGGACTCATCAGACCAAAGCACAGATTTCCACTGGTCTAATGTCCATTCCTTGTGTTCTTTAGCCCAAACTTGTCTCTTCTGCTTGTTGCCTGTCCTTAGCAGTGGTTTCCTAGCAGCTATTTTACCATGAAGGCCTGCTGCACAAAGTCTCCTTTTAACAGTTGTTGAAAAGATGTGTCTGCTGCTAGAACTCTGTGTGACATTGACCTGGTCTCTAATCTGAGCTGCTGTTAACCTGCGATTTCTAAGGCTGGTGACTCGGATAAACTTATCCTCAGAAGTAGAGGTGACTCTTGGTCTTCCTTTCCTGTGGCGGTCCTCATGTGAGCCAGTTTCTTTGTAGCGCTTGATGGCTTTTGCAACTGCACCTGGGGACACTTTCAAAGTTTGCCCAATTTTTCGGACTGACTGACCTTCATTTCTTAAAGTAATGATGGCCACTCGTTTTTCTTTACTTAGCTGCTTTTTTCTTGCCATAATACAAATTCTAACAGTCTATTCAGTAGGACTATCAGCTGTGTATCCACCTGACTTCTGCACAACACAACTGATGGTCCCAACCCCATTTATAAGGCAAGAAGAAATCCCACTTATTAAACCTGACAGGGCACACCTGTGAAGTGAAAACCATTTCCGGTGACTACCTCTTGAAGCTCATCAAGAGAATGCCAAGAGTGTGCAAAGCAGTGATCAAAGCAAAAGGTGGCTACTTTGAAGAACCTAGAATATAAGATATATTTTCAGTTGTTTCACACTTTTTTGTTAAGTATATAATTCCACATGTGTTAATTCATAGTTTTGATGCCTTCAGTGTGAATGTACAATTTTCAAAGTCATGAAAATACAGAAAAATCTTTAAATGAGAAGGTGTGTCCAAACTTTTGGTCTGTACTTTATGTATAATGTATTGATAATACAGGAGTGTGCTCACTTATTCTGAGAGCTTTATATATAATTTTGTGAAAATACAGGGGGTGCACTCACTTACTCTAAGCACTCTATATAATATACTGATAATACAGGGTTTGTACTCACTTATGCTGATTGCTGTATATATAATGCACTGATAATATGGGGGTGTACTCAATTATGCTGAGTGCTATATAAAGTACTAATAATAAACGGGTGTACACACACTGAGCACTTTGTATATAATGTTCTGATAATAGAGGGGTGTACTTACTTAAGCTGAGTGCTGTATATATAATGTACCAATAATAAGGGGGAGTACCTACTTAGGGCTCTTTCACATGTCAGTGTGTCCAGTACGTGTGGTGACAGGCGAGTAAATGTATTTTATTATTTTAATCTTATTTTACACTGAGACACTGTAGGAGCAGACACTACTACACCCAACTTTGTCTCTTGCTCGTGCTGATCACAGCGCGAGCAAAGAACAATGATGAGGGCAGAATATAGCACCCAGGGCTTGGGAACTGTACACTGATTCCCAGGCGCCGGTACGGGTGATCCTGATGCGCCACAAGTGTGACACACACAGACACACCGGATATGTATATCTCCGATATGGGTTTTTCCAGTCCCGGAAATATCCAGACGCATGAAACCGCCCTTATGCTGAGCATTGTAAAAATAATGTACTGATAATACAGGGGGTGTACTCACTTATGCTCAGCACTGTATACAAGTGCTTCTCACTAAATTAGAATATCATCAAAAAGTTAATTTATTTCAGTTCTTCAATACAAAAAGTGAAACTCATATATTATATAGCGTCATTACAAACAGAGTGATCTATTTCAAGTGTTTATTTCTGTTAATGTTGATGATTATGGCTTACAGCCAATCATTATAC
Organism: Phyllobates terribilis; assembly: GCF_046119375.1. Lineage (NCBI taxonomy): Eukaryota > Metazoa > Chordata > Amphibia > Anura > Dendrobatidae > Phyllobates > Phyllobates terribilis. Next base: position 542,039 of record NW_027363221.1, on the reverse strand, counting down.
AAAAGTCATTATCTCAGTAAATTAGAATACTTCATAACGCCGTCTTGAAAAATTAATTTAAAATCCAAAATGCTGGCCTACTGAAATGTATGTTCAGTGAATGCACTCAGTACTTGGTCGGGGCTCAATTATTGCATCAATGCGGCAATGTGGCATGGAGGCGATCAGCCTGTGGCACTGCTGAGGTGTTATGGAAGCCCAGGTTGCTTTGATAGCAGCCTTCAGCTCGTCTGCATTGTTGGGTCTGGTGTATCTCATCCTCCTCTTGATAATACCCGATAGATTGCCTATGGGGTTAAGGTCAGGCGAGTTTGCTGGCCAATCAATCACAGTGATAGGCTATGTGCCCACGATGCAGAAATGAAGCAGAAAATTTCTGCAGCATTTCTGCATCTCCCTGGCAGAAAAAACGCATGCAGATTGTGCATGCGTTTTTCCTGCAGAATACATGCGGATTCACATGCGTACCCACATGCGTTAACGCATGTGTTTCTGCATGCGGACTGACGAGCACTTTCCAAGCGATAGCATCACTTGGAAAGTGCTTGACAACTAGGTCACACAATTTAAATCCATGCAAAAGGCATGGATTTACATAGTGTGACCGTAAAAATAAAAAAATAAAGCTATACTCACCCCCGATCCCCCGCCGCGTGTGCTGTCGCGCTCGTCCTGGCTTCTTCCGGGTTGCCGGCATCTCGCGAGACAGCCTGCGGTCACATGACCGCGACGTCATCTCAGGTCCTGGAAGGAGAAGCGCTGCAGGGGCCGCCGGACAGGTGAATATAAACTTTATTTATTATTTTATTCTTTTTTTTACAGGTACAATGGTACCCAGGTCTGGATGAGAGTCTCCTCTCCTCCAGAACTGGGTACCATCCGCACATAGAGACGCATATAATCCGCTTGTATAAATGTACAGACGCGCATTATATGCGTCTCAATGCAAGTCAATGGCGGCGCTTCCGCAAAATTAATGAACATGCTGCGGATTTATTTGCGCTGCAGAAACGCTGCGGAAAAATCCGCAGCATGTGCATTGACATTGCGGAATGCCATTGGGGACCATGGGGTGCGGATTACCATGCGTTTTTGATGCGTTTAAGCAGCGGAAAATCCGCAGCATAAACGCATGAAAAAAGCATCGTGTGCACGCAGCCATACTGTTGTTTTTAAACCAGGTATTGATACTTTTGGCAGTGTGGACAGGTGCCAAGTCCTGCTGGAGAAATTTTCAACTCTTAAAAGCTTGTCGGCAGAGGGAAGCATGAAGTGCTATAAAATATCCTGGCAGACGGCTGCGCTGACTTTGGTCTTGATAAAACACAGTGTACCTGCACCAGCAGATGACATTGCTCCCCAAACCAGCACTGATTGTGGAAACTTCACACTAGACCTCCAGCAGCTTGGATTGTGGCCTCCCCACTCTTCCTCCAGACTCCTGAGACCTTGATTTCCAAATGAAATGCAAAATTTACTATCATCTGAAATCAACACCTTAGACCACTGACAACAGTCCAGGTCTTTTTCTCCTTGGCCCAGGTAAGACGCTTTTGGCGTTGTCTATTGGTCATGAGTGGCTTGACACAAGGAATGCGACACTTGTAGCCCATGTCCTGGATACGTCGGTGTGTGGTGGCTCTTGAAGCAGTCCACTCCTTGTGAATCTCCCCCAAATTTTTGAATAGCCTTTTCTTAAAAATCCTTTCAAGGCTGCGGTTATCCCGGTTGCTAGTGCACCTTTATCTACCACACGTTTTCCTTCCACGCAACTTTTCATTAATATGCTTGGATACAGCAGTGTGTAAAAAGACAGCTTCTTTAGCAATGACCTTTTGTGGCTTACCCTCCTTGTGGAGTTTGTCAATGACTGTCTTTTCGACAACTGTCAAGTCAGCAGTCTTCCCCATGATTGTGGAGCCTACTGAAACAGACTAAGGGACATTTTTAAAAGCTTGTTTTTTGTTAATTATTCTAATTTACTGAAATAATAACTTTTGTGTTTTCATTGGCTGTAAGCCATAATCATCAACATTAACAGAAATAAACACTTGAAATAGATCACTCTGTTTTTAATGACTCTATAAGTTTCACTTCTTGTATTGAAGAACTGAAATTAACATTTTGATGACATTTTAATTTAGTGAGATGCTCTTGTATATAGTATAGTGATATGTATACATTTTATGGTATGTAGTGTGAACGCTTCATTATATATTATATACACATGCACAGCTTTACACGACGAGGTATATAATATATAATAGTATATAGTATAGAGCTATGTAAACACTTTATAGTTTATAGTGTGAACTCCCCACTAGATGTTATATACACAGGCACAGCGTCACACTACTATCATACCTTATAGTGTGAAGCTGTGCATGTGTATCTATAATATAACACTACAAGCGTCCCTCTGTCTGAAGCCTCTATAGACTGCACAAGCTAGACACGCCTGCGCAGTCTGGCTCCAGACAGATAAATGCATGGAGCTGTTACAGGTAAGAGGAGTATATGGCGCCAAAGTTCGCAGTATGAAAAGACACTGAACGCATACCACGATCTCCGGCGCCATACTTACATACTTACCTGACCGGGAGGAGCGTTGCCACAGCACCTCTCTTCTCGCCAGAGACCAGGGCAGGAGTGAAGGTGTCGTAGTCGGCGTATGCGTATAGCGCTATCCGGTGCCATTTTACTGAAGACACATTTTCAGTGTGTCTTCAGCAAAATGGCACAGGACAGCGAAGTATGGGCACGTGCGTACTCCGGCGCCGCACTCCTCAGAAGAACAGGACACCGCAGCGCTGGAGCACAGAGAAGAAAGGTGAGTATAAATGTTTATTTTTTTGTATGTGTGCAGCGTGAAAGGGATGAGGGGACCACACATACCAGGATTGGGGGATGAGGGGGCCACGTATACCAGGATTGGGGGATGAGGGGGCCACTCATCTCAGGATTGGGAGATGAGGGGGCCACGCATCCCAGGATTGGGGGATGACGGGGCCACGCATCCCAGGATTGGGGGATGACAGGGACACTCATCTCAGGATTGGGGGATGAGGGAGCCACGCATCCTAGGATTGGGGGTTGAGGGGGCCACGCATACCGTGGAGTTTTGTGTGAAATGATCAATGATTTGATTTTTGCTTCGTTCTCTTTTGTGTTTTTTCCTTGCAAGCAAATTAAATGAAGAGAATAATACCAAAGAATTTGTGATTGCAATCATTTTCAGGAAGAAACTGAGTATTATCTGACAGAATTTTAGGGGTGACAATACTTTTGGCCACCACTGTAGTAGTATGAAGCTGTGTGAAGCACGATGCTGCAGTTGGTTTCTTATTAGGCAGTTTCTTATTAGGTAATTTATTTTTTTCTGTTTTTTACAGATTTAAAGCGCACCTGTCAACAGGACTGTCCTCAGTAGGCTGTGTGCCCACGATCCGGAGCCGCTGCAGGTTTGACGCTGCGGACTTATGCAGCGTCAAATAAGCAGGAGACAAATGTTACAGTACAGTGGATGGCATTTCTAGAAATTCTATGTCTAGTATGCGTCTGTGGCTCACTCACGGAAACTGACATGTGGCGCGTCTTTCCAGACCGTAGCATGTCAATTTCAGTTGCAGGTCCGCTTGCAGGCTTTCCCCATAGACCTAACCTCTATGGGGAAAGTCCGTAGGTAAAAAAAAAAGGTGCCGCTCATTTGAATATCCGCATGCGGCCCCTCCGCAGCATCGGGGCCATAGGCTGGGAGGCATCGTGGGCACACAGCCTTAACCACATACACTGTCAGGTGGGCGACATTAAACTGATTAAAATTATACCTTGGTTGATGAAATCCGTCCTGTGGTTCTTGTGTAGTCTTTACTTTCAGTTTGGAGATAATGATATGCTCGTGCTTCGGGGCGGCCTGTGGGGGGGGGGGCGCTCTATCTGGTGCTCTGCTTACATATTCATCTGTATGCTCTTATTACAGGTCACTGTGCCTTCACTGACCTGACTCTTATTTTACCCCGCACTAATGGATGCATTATGTAAAATAGGAGGCTCCTCAGGCCGTCCCTGATCACGAGCATATTATTATCTCCAAACTGAAAGTAAACATTACACAAGAACCACAGAATGGATTTCATCATTTTAATCAGTTTAATGTCGCTCACCTGACCGTGTATGTGGTTTACTGAGCACAATCTTTCTGACAGGTGCGCTTTGACAAAAAAAAATGCATTAATATAATACAATGCAGCGAGGTGCCCTGATTAGAATACAATTAAGAGCAGCTACAAAAGTTATAACAATGGCACAAAAATGGGCATCAAAGTGGGCAGTGGGGTTAAGTGTTTTTGGGCCCCTGATCTCACACCACCATTACATAGTGATTGCCCGCATCAAATACAAGTCACTCCAGCCTGGCCAAAATAAGTTTTGGGTATCAAAACTGACATCAAAGTGGAGATATAACCAATTTTCACATATTTGAATAAATAATTGGTGTTTTTCAAGGGTTAAATGACTTTGGGTCACTGATCTCTGACCACCATTACATACATAGTGATGGGCGCATCAAGTTCAGGTCATTCTAGCCCGTTTAAATATGCTCTGGGCATGAGAACTGCCATCAAAGGGGGCAAATAGCCAGTAACTGGTGTTTTTCAAGGGTTAAATGACTTTGGGCCACTGATCTCAGACCATCTTTACATATAAGCCACGCTCACTGAACAGTCGAGTCACTAGTTGGGGCGCAGCCTCACTTTATGCAAGTGCATGAAGCGAAGCCACACCCACTAGTCGGAATCTGGCCAGGAGTATGTATAACGCATATGGCTCAGACACAGGCGAATCCCCGCAGCTCACAGTGTGTGCTCTGAGGGATTCATAAGTCTGCAGTTACATAGAGGGACTGCAGACTTATAGATTTAGAGTTGTCAACCCCTTTAAAGTGCACCTGTCAGTAGGATTGTACTAAGTAAACTACATACACTGTCAGGTTGGCAGCGTTACGCTGATTAAAATGATAAAATTAAGAGCATTGCTTGCTGATATGTGCAACTGAGCATGCGCCGTGGCCGTTTTGCTGGAGCCAGATTGGCAGTGGTGCGTGTGCAGTAGTATCTATCACCAAGAGATGCTCTCAAACTGGGCAAGCGCTGCCCACCTTGCGCAGATTAAAAGCATCGCTTGTTGATAGATGCAACTGCCCACACGATGCAGCAATTTTGCTGAAGACTAATTTTTTTTGCTCCAACAAAATGGCCGCAGACCATGAGCAGTATTATCTATCGCCAAGCGTCAAACAAGGTATCATTTTAATCAGTGTAATGGCGCCCACCTGACAGTGTGGGCACACAATCACAATCCTGCTGACAGGTGCGCTTTAAAGTCAGAAAAGATCAGAGGCATAAGCACGATGCTGAAGTAGATTTCTTTTTCGGCAATTTATTTTTTCTGGGGTTTTTTACGGGTTTTACGACAAAGAAAATTACATTAATAAAATACAAAACAGTGCGCTGCTCTTATGTGAGTAAGCTTAAAGGCAACCTGTCACATCCCCTATACCCTCCAACCCAGCAGCATTCACCTATGTATCAGCAACTTCCCTGCCTAACCAGCCCCGTATAACATTACTGAGTGAAAACAAAGTTTACAAAACATTCACATGCTCCCCATTGCCTATGCTTATGAGGGCTTTGACTAGTTGATGGGGCATGATTACATAATTTGCACGAGCGGCGTCATTGTCGCTCATGGAAATCTTGCACATGCGCCGCTCATTCCGGCACCGTCACTGCTTTTCTGAGGCCGGGTGTACGCTTCTTGGCTACAGAGGCACACTGCACATGTACGGAAGTCATCTTCTAAACTTCCGAACATGCACAGTGCGCCTCTGATGCGGAGAAGCATACACCTGGCTTCAGAGATGCAGTGACGCTGCCAGAATGAGCGGCAAATTATCACGCCAACACGGGCGTGATAACATGGAAAGGAGGCTGACTCTTCTGGGAGCAACTAACACCCACTAGTCGAATCCCTGATTAGCATAGGAAATGAGGACCATATAAATGTTTTTTAAACCTTGTGCTCTGTGGGGATTCAGAAGTCTGCAGGCACACAGAGTGACTGCAGACTTAATGATTTAGAGCAGACAACTCCTTGAAAATTAACCTGTCAGCAGGATTGTGCTAAGTAAACTACATACACTGTCAGGTTGGCGCTGTTACACACATTAAAATGATACCTTGGTTAATGAAATCCGTCCCGTGGTTCTTGTGTAATTTTTACTTTCAGTTTGGAGATAATGATATGCTCGTGCTCCGGGGCAGTCTGTGAGGTGGGCTCTATCTGGTGCTCTGCTTACATCTGTATGCTCTTATGACAGCTCACTGATCGATCACTGACATGCCTCCAATTTTTAATTTACATAGTGTATACATTATGGGGGGAAAAAAATGACATCAATCAAAATGGCGCTCGCGCAGGCGCATCTATCTCATGCCACGGCCATTTTGTTGGAGTAAAAAAATTATTCTCCAGCAGAATGTCTGCGGCGCAAGTGCAGTAGCATCTATCGGCAAGTGATCCTCTTATTCTGCGCAAGCGGCGCCCACCAGTAGGCAAGGCCTGCGCAAAGTAAGAGCATCGCTTGCCGATAGATTCAACTGCTCACGTGCTGTGGCCATTTTGCTGGAGCCAGATTTTTTGCTCCAACAAAATGACAGCGGAGCAATTGCAATAGTATCTATCGCCAAGTGATGCTCTCAATATGCGCAAGAGCCAGCCACCAGTGGGCGGGGCTTGCGCAGATTAAGAGCCTCGATTGCTGATAGATGCCACTGCGCACGTGACGTGGCCATTTTTCTGGAGACAAATTTTTCTTTTGCTCCAACAAAATGGCCACGGCACGTGCACAGTAGCATCTATGGCCAAGCGATAGATGCTATTGTGCCTGTGCGGGCGCCATTTTGCTTGATTTGTTTGTTTTTTCTAACCCCACATTATGTATATAACATGTAAAATAGGAGGCAGGTAACTGAACGATCAGTGACCTGTCATAAGAGCATATAGCTGACTGTATAAGCAGAGCACCAGATAGAGCCCACCCTACAGGCTGTCCCAGAGCACGAGCATATCATCATCTCCAAACTATAAGTAAAAATTAACCCCTTTTTGACGTGTGCCATAATAGTATGACAAACGTGAGAACCCCCTGTTTGGTGCGAGCTCCAGCACTGAGCCCGCAGCTTTCCAGGTACACGACAGCTGATATATACAGCTGACATGTGCCCGCAACAGCTGCGGGTGGAATAGCGATCCACCCCCCCCCCCCCCCCCCCCCCGTGGCTGTTAACTACACAGTGTTCCAAATTATTATGCAAATAATATTTTCTCAGATTTTCCCAAATTACCTATATGAATTGCAGTCATTGTAATTTTCCAGTCAAATAACTATTAGAGTACAATTGAAACAGTTTTCAACTCAAAACTTTATTCTAGGGGATGTTACATTTGCACATAGGACCGCTTGTTCGAAAGGAGCTTCTGAACTCTCTCGTCCATTGAATTTGTCAGGTTTTGGATGGTTTCTGCTTCCAATTGTTTTGCCTGAGGACAGAATAGACTCCCAGAGCTGTTGCTTAGATGTGAACTGCCTCCCACCATCATAGACACTCCTTTTGATGATGCTCCAGAGGTTCTCAATGGGGTTGAGGTCAGGGGAGCATGGGTGCCACACCATAAGTTTGTCCACTGTTATGCCCATATCAGCCAGAGATGCAGATGTGTTATGTGCAGCATGAGAAAGGGCATTATCATGCATGAAAATGATCTTGCTGCGGAATGCACGGTTCTTCTTCTTGAACCATGGAAGGAAGTGCTGTTTGAGAAACTCAACATACATTATGGAGTTCATCTTTACCCCTTCAGGGATCCTAAAAGGGCCGTCAATCTCTCTCCCCATGATTCCAGCCCAAAACATTACTCCACCTCCTCCTTGTTAGCGCCGTAGCCGTGTTTGCATGGGGTGTCCATCAACCAGCCATCCTCCAATCCATCCATCTGGACCATCGAGATCATTTCATGCATGATAATGCCCCGTCTCATGCTGCACATAACACATCTGCATCTCTGGCTGCTATGGGCATAAAAGGGGACAAACTAATGGTGTGGCACCCATGCTCCCCTGACCTCAACCCCATTGAGAACCTCTGGGGCATCATCAAAAGGAGTGTCTATGATGGCGGGAGGCAGTTCACATCTAAGCAACAGCTCTGGGAGGGTATTCTGTCCTCAGGCAAAACAATTGGAAGCAGAAACCATCCAAAACCTGACAAATTCAATGGATGAAAAAGTTCAGAAGCTCCTTTCGAACAAGCGGTCCTATGTGCAAATGTAACATCACCTAGAATAAAGTTTTGAGTTGAAAACTGTTTGATTTCAGTTTGTAATAACCTGCTAATGCTTATAATTTCAAAAATGACAATTTTTTGTTCTTTATTAAAATGAAAAGGTTGAAAACTCTGCTGTGCATAATAATTTGGAACATGCATTTTGAGTGCAGTTGAGTTTTTATTTTTTAAAACTATACTGTTATCATAGGCAGTTTGTACAAAAACCTTTCAATTGTACTCTAATAGTTATTTGACTGGAAAATTACAATGACTGCAATTCATATAGGTAATTTGGGAAAATCTGAGAAAATATTATTTGCATAATAATTTGGAACACAGTGTAGTTAAATTCTGCTCTCAATCTCTGACAGCGGCATTTAACTCGCGCTTCCCGGAAGCGTGTCGTTGGCTCCGCACATCGGCGACCGTGTTACATGATCGTGGGTCGCCGATAGGTTGGCATGACAACCCAGGTCTGCAGGAGACCCTAGCCATTGTCATTGCCAGATTGTGGTCGGCGCTCATAGCAGGTGAGCATTTCTGCTACACACAGGAGATCTGATCATCCCCTGTGTGTAGCAAAGGCGATCAGAGAATTGCAGCTTCTAGTCTCCCATTGTGACTATTGAAGCTAGTGTAAAGTAAAAAAAGTTTAAAAATATTAAAAAAATTATATTAAAGTTTAAATCACCCCCTTTCGCCCCATTCACAATAAAACAAAAAAAATCACTCATACACATATCCACATTCAGAATCACTTGATCTATCAATATGAAAAAATATTTAATCCGATCGATAAACGGTGTGACGTGAAAAAAATTCAAAATGCTATAATTACTTTTTTTTGGTCGCCGCAACATTGCAATAACCGCGATTAAAACATCGGATCTACCCCAAAATGGTATCAATAAAAACGTCAGCTTGGCGCGCAAAAAATAAGCCCTCATCTAGCTCCAGATCGTAAAAAATGGAGATGGTATGGGTCCCGGAAAATGGAGCCATTTTTTTTTTTTTTTTAAGCAAACTTTGGATTTTTTTTCACCACTTAAGTAAAAAAACTATACCTGTTTGGTGTCTACGAACTCATAATGACCAGGAGAATAATAATGGTAGGTCAGTTTTAGCATTCAGCAGACATGGTGAAACAAAACCCCAAGAAAACAACTGTGGAACTGCACTTTTTTGCAATTTCACCGCACTTGGAATTTTCCTGTTTTCCAGTACACGATGTAGTAAAACCAGTGGTGCTGTTCAAAAGCACAACTTGTCCCGCAAAAAATAAGCCATCACATGGCCATAGTGACCAAAAAATAAGAAAGTTATGGCTCTGGGAAGAAGGGGAGCAAAAAACGAAAACACAAAAATGGAAACTGGTCTGGTCATGAAGGGGTTAAACAAGAACCACTGGATGGATTTCATCAGCCAAGGTGTCATATTATTCATGGTAATGGCGCCCACCTGACAGTGTATGTAGATTACTGAGCACAATCCTGCTGACAGGTGCGCTTTAAGGTCAGAAAAGATCAGAAGCCCAAGCACGATGCTGAAGTAGGTTTCTTATTCTGCAATTTATTTTTTTCTGTTTTTTTACAGGTTTTACCACAAAAAAAATGACATTAATAAAATACAATGCAGCGTGCTGCCCTTATGTGAATATGCTTAAAGGGAACCTGTCAGGTCCCCCATGCCCTCCAACCCAGAAGCATTCACCTATGTATCAGCAAATTCCCTGCCTAACCAGCCCCGTATAACGTTACTGAGTGAAAATAAGGTTTAAAAAACATTCACAAGTTCCCCATTACCTATGCTAACGAAGGTTTGACTAGTCGATAGGGCGTTCGTTCCCCAGACTAGTCAGCCCTCTTTCCATGTTGTCACGCCCCTGTTGGCGTGATGACATAATTTGCACGAGCGGCGTCATCGCCAGCTGATGCTAATCTTGCGCATGCGACGCTCATTCCGGCAGCGTCACTGCTTCTCCGAGGCCGGGTGTACGCTTCCCCGCATCAGAGGCGCAAACCATCTTCTAAACCTCCGAACATGCGCAGTGCGCCTCTGATGCGGGGAATTGTACACCTGGCTTCAGAGATGCAGTGACGCTGCCGGAATGAGCGGCGCATGCGCGAGATTTGCATGAGCGGCGATGATGTCGCTCGCGCAAATGATGTTATCACACCAACAGGGGCCTGACAACATGGGAAGGAGGGACCTAACACCCACTAGGCAAAGCCCTCATTAGCACAGGAAACAGGGACAGTAGAAATGATTTCTAAAGCTTTTTTCCACTCAGTAACATCAGGGCTGATTAGGCAGGGAAGTTCTATTGCCTGCTCTTCTCACAGCCCATCAGCACACAGCGCCTCCATCTTGTAACTTACCAGCCTCGCCATTTTAGGTGTTGATAGAATGGCCATCTCCTGCCAGCTGCCACAGTCTCCTGGAGATGAGAAGATGTCTTCTTGTTCGCAGTGGATGTCGCTGTATCTGTAGTAACGGTCGCTCTCTCTCACCCGCTCCCGCCAGATACGTTGTGTACTGCACGCAGTATACCAGCGACTGCCTCTGCGGGCGTTAGCTAGAGATGCTAGACTCTGCGGTGACGTCATCGGGAGGGGCGGAGCCTCCACGTCACACGGCTCTCATTGCTATTGTCTCCAGGAAGGGAAGCTGCTTTTGCTGTGTGTGGAATATGGCTTCCAACAGGTCTCCATTCTGAATAGAGGTGACCAGACTGGAGCCTCTGAAGGGGAGGCTATCACAGCAGGCACCAGCTGTAGACAGTTTATCAGTGACATGGCTGCTGGAATGGAGGGGATTCTAGTCTGCCTACAGAGCAGGCTGCTGAGAGAGTCCCCAGTGCTATTCTCCCAGGCCTTTATCCTGGAGTAATGTGTATATAGCCACACATATGGAAATCCTTGCACTGACACACAGCACAGTCACCCACATGTGTACATCCATGTACACTATATGCACAGTACACAGGTCCGTATTCGCCACTAGGCACGGGGGTCCAGTGTTTAGGGAGCGACGCCTGAATCAAGATTAAAAATATTTATTATCCCCTTAAATGACAGCTGGCATTCTGTGGCATCGGCCCGGACGGATTTGGAACCGATGGGGTCCGATTAACCCGTTAAATAACGCTGTTACTTGCAACAGCTGTATCTAAAGGGTTAAATGACCCCATGTGATGACCACAGGGTACAGTGGCTTGTTAGAGACCAACGACGATCAAAGTAAAAATTATATATGTCCCGCAGTGAGACTAAGTGAAAAAGTAAAACAAAAAAAAAATAAAATGTCTGTAAAAATCCAAAAAGAAGCACACACAAATCACAAAAAGCAGCATTTGCGTTATAACAAAGATAAAAACTCGTACACATAATTGGAATTTTCGCGTCTGAAACGACCAGATCTATAAAATTGTCACATTATTTAATCCGTATGGTGAACACAGTAAAAAAAAAATAACACCAAAAATGTCGCTTTTTCATCATACTAACACACAAAAAATGGAATAAAAAGTTATCAAAAATACATATATAAAGAAAAATGGTATAAAAGAAAGCTCAAAATTGTCCCGCAAAAAACAAGCCCTAATATGACTTACTCTAGAAAAAAATAAAACTTATAGCTCTCATAACATGGCGGAGCAAAAACAAATCCATTTTTGTAAAATATTGTTTTTAGTGTATAAAAGTAGCAAACCTTAAAAATTATATAACATCAACCACACAAAAATAAATTGAAACAATCAATCATTTAATTGCTGTTTTTTCTTCATTCTGCATCTAAAGAATTTGAATAAAAAGTGATCAAAAAAATGTTGTTCCCCAAAATGGGGCTTCGCGCAAAAAATAAGCCCTCGTGCAGCTCTGTTCGCCAAACAATAAAAAAAATACAGCTCTCAGAATATGGCGATGAAAAAAATATTTTTTATAAAAAAGCATTTTATACTGTGATGGCAGCAAAACATAAAAAATATATATAACGCTGGTTTCGCTGTAATTGTACCGACCCAAGAATAAATCCACCTTATCTCTTATACAGCACGAGGAACCGCACAAAAATAAAAATAAGGACTATTGTACTGCTATTTTTTTGTTCATTCTACCTACCAAAAATCAGAATAAAACTCAGGTCACGTTTATCCTGCGCTCTCCATTGACCGCTTACATTGGGGGTTCCTTTTAACCCCTTCACCCTAAAAGCCTGTTTTCACCTTCCTGACCAGGCAAATTTTACAATTCTGACCAGCGTCCGTTTATCTGGTAATAACTCTGGAACGCTTCAACAGGATCCCGGTGATTCTGAAATTTTATTTTGCTAACTTATTGTACTTCATGCCAGTGGTAAAATTTGTTCAATATGACTTGCGTTTATTTGTGAAAAAATCTGAAATTTCGCAATTGCAAACTTTTAATTTTTATGTCCTTATAACAGAGAGTTATGTCACACAAAATAGTTAATCAATAACATTTCCCACATGTCTACTTTACATCTGCACTATTTTTTTAAACTTTTTTTTTTTTAGGAAGTTAGAAGAGTTTAAAGTTGACCATTAATTTCTAATTTTTCCAACAAAATTTACAAAACCATTTTTCAGGGACCACATCACACTTGAAGTGACTATGGGGGGCCTATATGACAGAAAATACCCAAAAGTGACTCCATTCTAAAAACTGAACCCTTCAGGGTACGTGCCCACGATCCGTAATAGCAGTGCTGCGTCCAAAACGCTTTGTTCCATATTGGAAGCATAGTGGTGGGATTTATAGAAATCCCATGCCCACTGTGCTTCTATTTGATGCCGCGTAAACTCACCCGTGGCGCGGTTTTTACGAGCCGCAGCATGTCAGCATTTCCGCAACAGAAATTTCCCCAATAGAATGTATTGGATGCAGTAAATCCGCATGTGTTTAATGAACACCTGCGTGATCGGTCCCAGCTTTTTGGACGCACCGAAAATACATTGTGCCCAAAGCACTGCTATAGCCTAATCGTGGGCACATAGCCTGAAAGTCCTCAAAACCACATTCAAGAAGTTTATTAACCATTCAATTGGTTCACAGGAATTAAAACAACGTGGAAGAAAAAAATTAGCATTTTACTTTGTTTCACAAAAATGTTGCTTGAGCCCCAAATTTTATATTTTCACAAGGGTAACAGGATAAAATGCACCCCAAAATTTGTTGTGCAATTTTTCCAGAGTACTCCGATACCCATGGCCGGCTCCAGTTTTTCGTAGACCCTGGGCGAAAGTGTCTCATGGGCCCCTTTTACACATACCATGGTACATGATGCACAGATACAGCAGAGAAATATACTGTAGGTATAGTACAATGCCCAAGATTTCACTTATTTCTTACATTACATGAGTGATATCTATTGTAAATAGCTCAGAAACTGGTGAATCCCCGCAGCGCACAGGGCGTGACCTGGGGGGATTCTAAAGTCTTCATTTTAGACCGAACAGTATAGTCTTCCATACAGTATTCTGGGCACCACATATTCCTCCATACAGTATTATGGGCACCACATAGTCATCCATACAGTATTATGGGCACCACATAGTGCTCCATACAGTATTATGGGCACCACATAGTCATCCATACAGTATTATGGGCACCACATAGTCCTCCATACAGTATTATGGGCACCACATAGTCCTCCATACAGTATTATGGGCACCATATAGTCATCCATACAGTATTATGGGCACCACATAGTCCTCCATACAGTATTATGGGCACCACATAGTCCTCCTTACAGTATTATGGGCACCACATAGTCCTCCATACAGTATTATGAGCCCTGTATATTGCTCCATGCAGAATAATGGACCCCATATAATGCTCCATACAGAATAATGGGCACCATATAGTGCTCCATGCAGAATAATGGGCCCTATATAATGCTCCATACAGAATAAGGGCTTCCATATAATGCCTCATACAGTATAATGAGCCCCATATATTGCTCCATACAGTATAATGGCCCTATATAATGCTCCATACAGAATAATGGGCCCCATATAATACTGCATACAGTATGGGCCCCATATAGTGCTCCATGGAGAATGGGCCTCATATAATGCTCCATAGAGAATGGGCCCCATCAGTGGCGTACCTACTGGGGGGTAAAGGGGGCGTCACGTTGAGGGGCCCACCCTGTTAAGCAGAAGGCGACCGCGGCTCTCTGAGGTGACGCTGCTGTTCTCTTTCTGAGCTGAGACTCTGCAGGCTGCACAGCACAGCAGCCAATTGCAGAGTCTCAGTGCAGTGCACGGTGAGGGCTAAAGTGCTGCTAACCTCATCTTCTTCTACAGGCTGGCAGCGCTGCGGTTAGCTCCACACCATCAGTGCTCTGATTGGTCCACGCTGGACCCTGGGTCCTAGTGAGCTGCTGCAGTTAGGTTGTGCAACCTGTGCCAAGACAGGGCCTGGCCCGGACCAGTCATCAATCACCTTCATATGTAAGTGCTGCTGGAACCAGTTTTTTTAGTTTTAAAATAAATGACAGCATATGATGTTACTGTGGGAGACAGTGGGGTGAATGTGAGGGGAAGAGGGGGAGCTGAATTGGGCTAGTGGGGGTGGGGGTGGCGCTGAGGGCCTTGCGTTCTGAGATTATGTGCAATCTCATGTCATAGTTGCTGTCTGGGGAGGGTGGAGATAGGGAGGTAGGGGACTTAGGGCTCGTTCACAGGTCAGGATCTCTGGTACGAGTGGTGACAGTTTCCACACGTACTAGAGACACTGACACACGCAGACCCATTCAAATCTATGGGTCTGATCACATGTCAGTGTGTTTTCACAGACCGTGTGTCCGTGTGCTCCACACACTGACATGTCCGTTTTTTTGCAGATGCACGGTCCGCAAAACATACCACACGGATTTTATTATTTTATTCTTATTTTTACACAGGGACACTGCAGGAGCAGACACTACTACTACCCTCATCATTGCCACTGCTGGTGATGATCGCAGTGATGGCACTGAACCATGATGAGGGCAGCGTTCGGCAGCGCTACCTGGACACTGATTCCCAGCCGCCCGTACGTGTGATCCTGATGCGGCACACGGGCCGCACACGGGTGCAACACGTATAACACACACCGGCATACAAGAAACAGATATCTCCAGTACCGGTTTTTCCGATACCGGAAATATACGGACATGTGAAACCAGCCTTATTATATTTACCGTTTAGGTCTTATTATAAGCCCCTGCCTGATAGTATAACAAACCCCCATACACTAACCATGGCATGAGCTGTACAACATTTAAAGGGATTGTCTGGTCTAAATGTACAAGTCTGCAATTACTTTATGTGGCTAAAAAACCAAGCAATGTGAACTGAGGTCTAAGATGGTACACATGCAAGAAATAGGAGCATGTTCACACTAGCAAAAAGAAGCAAAACCTACAAAAGACAAAAAATATATCTCATACCCTACCATCATTATATATAAATGTAAAGCAAAGTTGCATATTAAATATAGGGTACTTAGTGAACTATTTTTGTATACTTTTTTTGATCAAAAATAGTTCACTAAGTACCCTATATTTAATATGCAACTTTGCTTTACATTTATATACAGTTATATGAAAAAGTTTGGGCACCCCTATTAATCTTAAGCTTAATGTTTTTTAAAAATTGGTGTTTTTGCAAGAGCTATTTCAGTTTGATATATGTAATAACTGTTGGACACAGTAATGTTTCTGCCTTGAAATGAGGTTTATTGTACTAACAGAAAATGTGCAATCTGCATTCAAACAAAATTTGACAGGTGCATAAGTATGGGCACCTCACCAGAAAAGTGACATTAATATTTAGTAGATCCTCTTTTTGCAAAAATAACAGCCTCTAGTCGCTTCCTGTAGCTTTTAATGAGTTCCTGGATCCTGGATGAAGGTATTTTTGACCATTCCTCTTTACAAAACAATTCCAGTTCAGTTAAGTTTGATGGTCGCCGAGCATCGACAGCCTTCTTCAAATGATCCCACAGATGTTCAATGATATTCAGGTCTGGGGACTGGGATGGCCATTCCAGAACATTGTAATTGTTCCTCTGCATGAATGCCTGAGTAGATTTGGAGCGGTGTTTTGGATCATTGTCTTGCTGAAAGATCCATCCCCTGCGTAACTTCAACTTTATCACTGATTCTTGAACATTATTGTCAAGAATCTGCTGATACTGAGTGGAATCCATGCGTCCCTCAACTTTAACAAGATTCCCGGTGCCGGCATTGGCCACACAGCCCCAAAGCATGATGGAACCTCCACCAAATTTTACTGTGGGTAGCAAGTGTTTTTCTTGGAATGCTGTGGTTTTTTGCCGCCATGCATAACGCCTTTTTGTATGACCAAACAACTCAATCTTGGTTTCATCAGTCCACAGGACCTTCTTCCAAAAAGAAATTGGCTTCTCCAAATGTGCTTTTGCATACCTCAGCCGACTCTGTTTGTGGCGTGCTTGTAGAAACGGCTTCTTTCGCATCACTCTCCCATACAGCTTCTCCTTGTGCAAAGTGCGTTGTATAGTTGACCGATGCACAGTGACACCATCTGCAGCAAGTTGATGCTGCAGCTCTCTGGAGGTGGTCTGAGGATTGTCCTTGACTGATATCACCATTCTTCTCCTCTGCTTTTCTGATGTTTTTCTTGGCCTGCCACTTCTGGCCTTAACAAGAACTGTCCCTGTGTTCTTCCATTTCCTTACTATGTTCCTCACAGTGGAAACTGACAGGTTAAATCTCTGAGACAGCTTTTTGTATCCTTCCCCTGAATAACTATGTTGAATAATCTTTGTTTTCAGATCATTTGACAGTTGTTTTGAGGAGCCCATGATGCCACTCTTCAGAGGAGATTCAAACAGGAGAACAACTTGCAAGTGGCCACTTTAAGTAGCTTTTCTCATGATTGCATACACCTGGCTATGAAGTTCAAAGCTCAATGAGGTTACAAAACCAAAAAAAGTGCTTTAGTAAGTCAGTAAAAAGTAGGTAGGAGTGTTTAAAACAAGAAAATGATAAGGGTGCCCATACTTATGCACCTGTCAAATTTTGTTTGAATGCAGATTGCACATTTTCTGTTGGTACAATAAACCTCATTTCAAGGCAGAAACATTACTGTGTCCAACAGTTATTACATATATCAAACTGAAATAGCTGTTTCAAAAACACCAATTTTTAAAAAACATTAAGCTTAAGATTAATAGGGGTGCCCAAACTTTTTCATATAACTGTATAATGATGGTAGGGTATGAGATATATTTTTTGTCTTTTGTAGTTACTTTATGTGGCTGCAGACTTGTGAATCCTCACATTACACACACAGCACACTGTCTGGGCTCTCTGTTTCGGGGAGCGGGTTGTCATGTGACCTTAACCCCTTAACAACGCTTGCCGTATTGGTACGCACATTTGCGTACCCCCCGTTCAGTGAGGGCTCCGGCGCTGAGCCCGCACTGAACGGAGCACATGTCAGCTGATTATTACAGCTGACATGTGCCCGCAACAGCCGCGGGTGGAATCGCGATCCACCCGCGGCTGTTAACATGTTAAATGCCGCTGTCAATCTCCGACAGTGGCATTTAACGCGCGCTTCCGGGTAGCGCGGCATAAGCCCCGCCCATCGGCGACCCCGTCACGTGATCGCGGATCACCGATGGGTGGGCATGACAACCCAAGGTCTGCAGCAGACGCCTGTGGTTGTCATGATCTGGTCGCTATGAGCGCCACCTATTGGTCGGCGCTCATAGCACAGGACCATTTCTGCTGCATGCAGGGGACCTGCTCGTCCCCTGTATGTAGCAGAGCCGATCGGACAGTTGCTGCTTCTAGTCTCCTATGGAGACTATTGAAGCATGCAAAAAGTAAAAAAAAAAAGTTTTTAAAAATATAAAAAAAAGTAAAAAAATATAAAAGTTTAAATCACCCCCCTTTCGCCCCATTCAAAATAAAATATTAAAAAAAAAAACCTACATAGACATATTTGGTATCGCCGCGTTCAGAATCGCCCGATCTATCAATATAAAAAAATAATTAATCCGATCGGTAAACGGTGTAACAAGAAAAAAATTCTAAACGCCAGAATTACGTTTTTTGGTCGCCGCAAAATTGCAATAAAATGCAATAACGGGCGATCAAAACATCGGATCTACCCCACAATTTTATCAATAAAAATGTCAGCCCGGCGCACAAAAAATAAGCCCTCACCCAGCCCCAGATCACGAAAAATGGAGACGCTATGGGTGTCGGAAAATGGCGCTATTTTTTTTTTTTTTACCAAATTTTGGAATTTTTTTCACCACTTAAATATAAAAGAACCTATACACGTTTGGTGTCTATGAACTCGTAATGACCTGTAAAATAAGAAGGGCAGGTCAGTTTTAGGATTCAGTGAACGTGGTAAAAAAAAAAAACCAACTGTGGTATTGCACTTTTTTTGAATTTTACCGCACTTGGAATTTTTTTCCCGTTTTCCCGTACACGATATGGTAAAACTAGTAATGGCGTTGAAAAGTACAACTCGTCCCGCAAAAAATAAGCCCTCACATGGCCATATTGACCAAAAAATAAAAATGCTATGGCTCTGGGAACAAGGGGAGCAAAAACGAAAATGCAAAAACGGAAAATGCTCCGAGGCTTAAGGGGTTAAAGGGTTTTTCCCATGAACCAAAGTTGATTTTAATCAATAGATCTTGGAATAATAATAAGTTCCACAATTGGATGTGTTTAAATAAAACGTTCCTGTGCTGAGATAATCTTATAAATGTGCCCCTGCTGTGTACTGTGTAATGTCTGACCATACAGGAACATGGTCTGATCATACCACATCTCCTGGACAGGGTGGGAAACAAAAGAGTATACTGACATTATAGCACGGGATCACAGATGATTCTTTCTGTGAGGTAAAACATTTCCCTGTCCATTTTAAACAATGTTTTACTTAAAAGAAAGAATCAGCTGTGCTCCCCGGCTGTAATGTCTGTACATTACGCTCTTTTGCTTCCTCCCCTGCCCAGGAGGTGTGGTACAATCAGACCATGTTTCTGTACGGTCAGACACAACCATTACACAGTACACAGCAGGGGAACATTTATAAGATTATCTCAGCACAGGAACATTTTTATAAATACATCCAATTGTAGAAATGATTATTATTACAGTAACTATTGATTAAAATGTACTTTTGTTCGTGGGAAATCCCCTTTAAGTATGTGATTTACATGCTCCTGGCCCCATTCCAACTTCGCGGCCCCATTCAATACAAGTGTATTGAGCAAGACCGGAAACAGTCTAGTCGGAATGTGGCCAGGTGTATGCAAATCGCATACTTGAGGTCTCATGACAACCCGCTCCCCGAACCAGAGAGCCTAGACAGTGTGCTGTGCATGCAATGTGAGGATTCACAAGTCTGCAGTCACATAGTCACAGCAGACTTGTAGCTTCAGACTAGACAATCCCTTTAATAATAATTTCATAATAAGCAGCTTATTATTTGTATAAAGTTATTAAAGGGGTTGTGCGGGCTTGGGATAAAAGTCTGCAGTCACTCTATGTGACTGCAGACGGGCAAATCATGACAGGGTATGGTGCGCCTGCTGTCATGAGCCCCCAATTTCAACAGTGGGATCGGGCGGGCATGTGACCACATGTATGCTATTTGCATATGTCGACTAGCTTCTCTCAATACAAGAGAATTGAGACAAGCTGTGAGAGTCTAGTCAACACATGCAAATAACATACATGTAGTCACATGACTAACCGACTACATAAACAATGCTGGGGACTCATGGGTCATTATTACTGTACATGGGGGAATCAGTGGACATTATTAAATGTTAAGTGGGCACTTAAGAATCATTATTGTTATAGGGGCACTTACGGTATTGTGGCCGTCAACGGTGCACCTGACGCATTATTACTTTTAGGGGCAAAATGTGGGCACTGTTTTCTAGGGCACAGGGCAGTAATATTTTAAAGGGGTAGTTTTACCATCTAGAGAGCACAAAGGGGGGATTTTACTTTGTAAGAGGCACAGTGTTAGCATTATTATGAGGGGGCACAGTGGTGGGCTTTATTATTTGGGATACTAAGAGGATCAGTAATAGGGACACATTCAGCAGCAGCGGCTCAGCATTGGGGTATCAGCAGGATGAGGGGTTTGTGCAGGTTGGGATAGATGGGGCTGGTGCCTGAAATGTGAGAAGTCATATGTGTCTTTGTTGTGATCTCTGCAGATGAGCTGTGGCTGGAGAAGTCGTTATATCGGTCTGGGACAGGTGGAAAAGACGGGAAAAGTGAATGACTCTAGCAGAAAGGACGTCACCTGTAAGGTACTATATATATCTGTACTGTAATCTCTTATATGCTCTGCAATACTGGTATCTACTACTATATGGTCAACACAGTATGGCAGTAATATCAGTGTTAATCATTGTATAAAGATTTCTTTTAGCAACAGCACGGTCATCTGCTGAAGTTCTCCTACTTCCACTATTAGGGTGCACCACCATATTTGTAATCAGGGTTACATGGTTAGGGGCCCACTCAGAAGTTTTGCCCCCCCTGAACCCAACCCTTAGCTATGCCTCTGGGCACATGCTCCATAGAGAATGGGCCCCATATAATGCTCCATAGAGAATGGGTCCCATATAATGTTCCATAGAGAATGGTCCCCGTATAATGCTCCTTAGAGAATGGGCCCCATATAATGCTCCATAGAGAATGGGCCCCATATAATGCTCCATAGAGAATGGGCCCCATATAATGCTCCATAGAGAATGGGCCCCATATAATGTTCCATATAGAATGGGCCCCATATAAAACTCCAAACAGTATGGGCCTCATATAATACTCCATAGAGAATGGGCCCCATATAATGCTCCATAGAGAATGGGCCCCATACAATGCTCCATAGAGAATGGGTCCCATATAACGCTCCATAGAGAATGGGCCCCATATAATGCTCCATAGAGAATGGGCTCCATATAATGCTCCATACATTTAAAAAAAATAAATAAATACTCACGTTTCATTGCTGGTGGCAGGTCAGGACTCCTCAGCGTCTTCTGACTCTCTGCACTGTCAGAGCTGAGGGCGCAGTGTACTGATGTCATTGCGCCCTCTGCCCTGACACATCACAGTGTCAGAAGACACGGAAGACACCGGAGCTGCAGAGCATTGAGATGAGGTAAGTATAAATGCCAGGGCCCTGAACAAAGCATGGGGGCTCACTCGCGAATGCTGGCACCATGCTCCCCCGACTCACTGGCCCCATAGCGCACCAGGGTCCCTAACGGTGAGTGAGCACCCCCGCTTGCCCAAGTGCTGATGCTGGCCCTGCTGATACCCCATATGTGGGAGAAGACTACTCTATAGGCACATGGCAGGGTTCGGAAGGTAAAGAGCTCAGTTTGACTTTTTGGACTCAAAAATGGCTGGAATCGAGAGTGGACGCCATGTCGCATTTGGAAAGCCCCTGATGTGCCTAAACAGTGAAAAACCCCTATCAGTGACTCTATTTTGTAAACAATAAACACTATTTTATAGAAAAAATAATTATTTTTGCATTACTCTATTCTGAGAGCTATAACTTTTTTATGTTTTTCCTGATGAAGCTGTTTGGCAACCTGCTTTTTGCCGGACAAAATGGCATTTTCAGCTATACCATTTTTATTTACATTCGTCTTTTTGATTGTTGTTTTATTCCACTTTTTGTTCGGCAGTATGATAAAAAAGCATAGCTTTTGCCTCTTTTTTAAAATATTTATTTTTATTGTGTTCACTAAAGGGGTTAACTAGTTTGACAGTTTTATAGGTCGGGTCGCGGCAATACCAAATATGTTTACTTTTTTGGTTTTTTTTTTACATAAAAATACTTATTTATTGGTTTAATGTAATTTTTAATTATTATTTCACTATTTTTTTTTTTTTACATTTTTACAAATTTTTTAAACTTTTTAAAAAATCTTTCGACTTAGTCCATCAAGTGGACTTTCACTTTGATCGCTGTTATAAAGCATGCCCAAGCATTACAGTTAGTGTTGAGCGAGTATGTTCTATTAACCCTTTCGCCGAGTATGCTCGGGCCGAGCTCCGAGTGTTTACAGCTGCTCGGTGATATGTTTGAATCGCTCCTGTGTGCATGATTTGCAACTGTTTGACAGTTTTATTACATGTGAGGAATGTCTGTTTCTTACACATTCCTCACATGTAATAAAGATGTCAAGCAGTCGCAAATCATGCACACGGGAGGGATTCAAACATATCACTGAGCAGCTGTAAATACTCGGAGCTCGGCCCGAGCATACTCAGACAGAACATACTCGTACAGAACATACTCGCTCAACCTTAATTACAGTGCTTTATCTGTCAGTTGTGCAGTGGTGCACTGACACAAGCCTCTTAGACCATAATCTGAGCATGGTCTAAGGGGCTTGCCGTAGCCTGGATGTTGATCCGGATGTTGTCATGACGAGCTCAGGTCACCATGGCAACGATCGGGCCCTCGCAATGACTTTGCAGGAGCGCGGATCGGAGGGGAGAGCGAGCAACCTCCCTCTCCCTGCCTTCTAAATGCTGTGATCAATATTAATCGCAGCATTTATGGGGTTAAAGTGCCAGAGACCGCTCTTAGCAGTGAGAACCGGGTGTCAACTGTTATATCAGATGAACACCCGGTGGCAATCGCGCGCACACAACTCCTGTGCGTGCAGAATCTTCAGGACATAGCCTTCCCTTCCATGACGTATGGATACGTCCAAGGTCGTGAAGGGCAAATTGACTCGCCCCCTGGGCCGTGGGGCACCCGGAACCGGGCTTCAGTGCGATGATGGGGGTAGTAGTGGCAACCCGATCCCGTGGCTCAGGGTGGTCAGACCAAATGCTGTGGCAGTCTATTTGTAGAGTTATGAATGTCCACCTACGCCACCCGTGGATTTCGGTCAGGGATGACAGCCACTGCAAGGCAGACCGCTGAGGCTGATGTTGGTGTGCAGCACAGGGTAGGAATGGGCCTGGGTGTCTGAGAGCATTCGGGCGAGCCCCACTGGTCAGGGTGAGTGTGAAGGCCTACCGTTCTCTCTCTGCCCTTGCTGACTATCCCCCTTTTCGTGTTGTAATAGCCCACGTCCCTGAGCTGGCCGTGTACTTCACCTGTATGGCTTGCGACTCGGGCCTTAGGTACCTTTTGCTTCTCCGTGCTGTACTGGTCCCTCTGTGTGGCGGAGCCTCCAGGCTTCTTAGGCCAAGGGACCTGAAATCCCTCGCGGGTTGGTTCTCTGCTTCTGGGCTTGCAACCCTGACATCCTCGGACCCCAATGTCCGGTAGTGTAGTTCTCTCAGCCAGGACCGGCTCTCGTCGCCTCTGTCCCTGGCTCGCAGCTTCTCCTCTGCCTCACGGACTTATCGGCTACAGCTGAACTGTCCCTACTTCTCTGGGACTAGTCTCAGTCCTGAGCTAGGTCGTCCACTTCTCCCTAACCCTGCCCTCAGTTCCAGTTTTATAGGGGCAGCCAGCTCCCCCTACTGGCCTGGGACAGGAGGTGCTGTATGCTAATTGTACCTGAACAGGGAACCTCCCTCCTGCTCTCAGACACAGCCTTTAATATTTGTGGCATCCAGGCCTGGGGTGACACATTCCCCCCTAGTAAAATTTAGTACTCCGGGACTAACAGGAAACACAAATACAAGGTAGAAACAATAACATAACATATATACAAGTACATTTTGTCCTTAAGGTCACGGCGCTTCCGTGACCGGGTGTCCATATCACCCAACTAGGTATAGTTTTCCACAATGTGGGGACCTGTCCCTATAAACCCCAAGTTCCTGGCCTTGGGCGTGGCAGCAAGGTAAAAGCTAACTACTTTCGACCACAAGGGGGCCACGCCGGACAGGTTTTTCTTCCGTGGTCATCGTCGAAAGAGGGCACCAGGTGCAACTATCTACATGGTAGTTCCGGTTATTTACTGTCCATAACCTGTCAGTCCATTGTATCTAGGAAAGCTGGAAAACAGTATTAATACCCAGGGTACAAACATAAAACATTAAATATATACACTGTGCATTTAGATCTTCCAGCGAGCTGCTATTTGACCAGTAGTGCTCCGATTGACCTCCGTAACCCACTGTTTGGTGGTGGTCTACCCTGGCTTTCCCCACTATCATTTATGGTACAGCTACTAGCTGGGTTCACAGGCAGGGCAGGCAGCTGTCTGCGGGTTCTTTGGCTTACCGCAGGCATGGCAGGCTCACTGTCAGCAGAGCGTTGACTCTCTTGGGCTGCTGGCATGGGTCCTTCTGCCTCCGGCGCTGCTTGTTCCGCTTGTTCTTCCTGCTCTCCTGTAGGCTCCTGCTGGGTAGGTTGAAGGAAGTGTAGGACGGGTACCACTATCGCGTCATTTATCTGAGTCCGGGTCCGGGGGAACTCTCCGAGAATGGTGCTGATCATTTCTTCCTTGTCCTCTGCGGGTTCAAGGTCAGCTTGATCTCCACTTGGACTCTGCAGTTGCTCGGGGCACCATTTTAGGTGGTCTCTGGAGACGGTGTTAGTGGTTTCTCCTCCATCCTTGGTAATCACACATACCTTCGGGTTGTCGTGGTCGGACTGCAGTACTGTGTACGGGTCTCTCTCCCACTGTTCGTCCAGCTTGTGAAGCCTTCTCTTGCACTTCAGGACCTGCTCACCAGGTTCCAGGGGGCCAGCAGGGGCGTGTTGGTTGAAGAGCCTCTCTTGCTTTTCTCTCGCTTGAGCCAGACTCCTCTCCACACTCTCCTGTACCTTCTTGTACTGTAGCCGCCGTTCCGTATCCCAGTCCGCTTCTGGGGAGGTGTCCTCGGGTGTCAGGACTCCCATCTCCAGGTCTATCGGCAGCTTACCTGGTCTTGCCCGCATCAGGTAAGCCGGGGTGCAATTTGTAGCATTCACCGCGGTATGGTTGTACAAGTCAATCAGGTCTGGCAGCTTCTCCGGCCACAGGCTGCGTTCTTCCAGGGGCAACGTCTTGAGGAGATCAATGATGATATTATTCATTTTCTCACACAGCCCGTTGGTTTGCGGGTGCTAAGGCGTTGTCCAAATCTTCCTACAGCCGTAGAGGTTGCAGAACTCCTGGAAGACTTCCGCCTCAAACGCTGGACCTTGATCTGTCAAGACCTGTTCCGGATACCCGTTTGGACGGCAGAAATGTTGCTGGAAGGCTCTGGCCGCTGTTTGGGCTGTCAGGTCTTTAACAGGAACCACCACCAGGAACCAGGAGTAATGGTCCACAATCGTGAGGGCATAGATGTAGCCGGACCGGCTGGAGCCAACTTCACATGAGCTACCAGCTCAAGAGGCTGCCTGGTGACGATGGGCCTCAAGGGTGTCTTCTGGCTGGTACGGTCCTTCCTTCTGAGGTGACATGGGCCGCAGTCCCTGCTCCAGTTCTCTATGGCCCCTCTCATACCGATCCACAGTAGAACCGCTCTCTCAGTAAGAACTCCAGTTTCTTCCGCCCGAAGTGTCCCGCTCTGTCATGGTAGGCCTCCAGGACCATTGCCGCATCTCGCCTTGGGACCACTACCTTCCAGGTCAGCTCGTGCGTCCGGTGGTTGACAAGCCTTCTGCACAGCTTACCTTCATAGAGGAATAGCCTGCTTTTCTCCTTCCACAACTGCTTGGCTCCCTCTGGAGCATCCAATCCAGGGCTAGCGTCTGCCTGGGTTAACAGGTCTTTCACCAGGCGAATTGCAGGGTCACTATCTTGCGTTTCGGCCCAGCCGTGGTGGGGTAAGGGGTTGAACATGACGGTGGTTAGGTCTTTGTCTCTTACCCGGTGAGAGTACTGCGTGGCCCCATACCGGTGGAACGCAGGGAGCTCTACTTCCTCCAGCTCTTCCGAGTCGTCTTCTCCTTCAGGTAGGTGGGGCATTCTTGATAGGGCGTCTGCGTTGGCGTTGGTTCTGCCGGCCCGGTATTTGATTGTGAAGTCATAATTGGATAGCCGGGCCATGCACCGCTGTTCTAGGGCACAAAGTCTTGCATTGTCCAGGTGTGTCAGCGGGTTGTTGTCCGTGTACACAGTGAACTTTGCGGAGGCCAGGTAATGCTTAAACCGTTCTGTGACGGCCCACACCACTGCCAAGAATTCTAGCTTGAAGGAGCTGTAATTCTCCTGGTTTCTTTCAGTGAGCCTCAGCTTCCGGCTGGCGTACGCGATCACCCTTTCTCTGCCCTGTTGGTTCTGCGACAGTACGGCTCCCAGCCCCACATTACTGGCGTCGGTGTGGAGAATAAAAGGCTGGCCATAATCAGGGTAGGCCAGGATCTCATCCCCCGTGAGGGCCATCTTCAACTGTCGGAACGACTCCTCTTCCGGCTTGTCCCACTTGAAGGGTGGCTTTTGGCTTCTGGTCTTAGATTGCCCTATCAGGAGGTCTTGCATAGGGGCTGCCATCTTAGTGAACCCGGGGATGAACCTTCGGTAGTAGCCTACCAACCCGAGGAATTGCCTCACTTCTTTGATGTTAGAGGGGCTTGGCCAGCTCTTGATTACTGTGACCTTGTCGGGGTCGGGGGCTACTCCCTCAGCGCTCACCACGTACCCTAGGTACTGTACCTTCGGTTTTAACAGGTGACACTTTGAGGGTTTCACCTTCAGGCCATAGCCTGCCAGGGCTTCGAACACCTCGGCCAGGTGCTTTAGATGGTCCTAGTAGGTCTTTTAATAGACAATAACATCGTCCAGGTAGAGTAGGACCGTCTCAAAGTTTCGGTGCCCTAGTCAGCATTCCATCAGCCTCTGGAAGGCCCTGGTGCATTGCAGAGCCTGAATGGCATACAGTTGAATTCACTTAATCCCATCGGGGTGGTGAAGGCGGTCTTCTCCTTGTCAGCCTCTGCCACAGGAACCTGCCAGTACCCGCTAGTAAGGTCCAAAGTAAAGAAGAAGTTAGCTGATTTTAGGGCTGCTAAAGACTCCTCTACCCTAGGTAACGGGTACGCGTCTTTATGGGTGATACGGTTGACCTTCCTATAGTCCACGCATATTCTCATGGTACCGTCTTTTTTTTTTTACCAAAACTAAGGGAGCTGCCCAGGGGCTACAGCTATCTCTAATGACCCCAGCTTCTTTCATTTCTCTCAGCATGCCCTTTGCGTTCTGATAATGTGCAGGGGGTACAAGTCTGTGTCTCTCTTTTATTGGTGGGTGGCTCCCCGTGGGGATGTGGTGTTCCACTCCCTTCACTTTTGGGAGGCATGGCAATGGGGAACGGGTCGCTTATCCTCACGCTACCGATCTCACCACCAGACAGTTCTATCTGTTGCCGTCTCATCAGGGCTCTTATCTCTTTCTGGAGGACCCTCTGTTGACTGGAGCTCGCATTCATCGCCACCTGCTGCAAAATCACAATTACTTCTGAAAGACAGTTTTCGATCACATTAGTACCCAAGGTTATTTTAGGGTGACTTTCATGACGGTCAATGTCCACAATGATCACTCCCTGTGCCGGCAGTTCAACCTTACCAATCTTGATGGTCACCTCTCTGAACCCCACCTGCGGCACGGGTTGGCCATTGCTGGCAATGATGCTTAAGTCATCGTCTGGATAACGGGTTATATCAGTGTCACTCCAGTACCGCTTGAAAAGTACGTAGGGGATGGTAGTCACTTGAGACCCGGTGTCCAGCAGTGCACTCATGAGGATACCGTCCAGCACTACGGGTAAGACCGGGCGTCCCCCCACGTACTTATCGCGCCAATTAGACGGGCCTGATGACCTTATGCCTGGGGGTTGGCCCTCTGCCCCAGGTCGGACCCATTTAAAGTACAGTACCTGGCTATGTGTCCTGGCTGGCTGCAACGGCGGCAAATCGGCTGTCCATCCTCAGTGTAACGGTCGGTGGGCCTCCCTCTGAATGACGGGATCCTTCTCTGTCGACACCACGGGACATCCTCCAGACTGGAAGCCAACTTGATTGGTCTTGACGGTTCCATCTGCAACGACTGTACGGTCCTGGTCAGTGCAGCCACACTCTTTGTTAGTTCTTGGACCTGATGGTGCAGGTTTGCAGGCTGGGATGGATCTAGGGCCTGCGCATCAGCCCCCACAAGGTCTGCGGGGTAGGGCGCCACCCCCTGGTGGAAAGTGATGGCGGGGCGCCGGGAAACCACAGCGCCACCTGGTGCGGGTTCTCGGAGCACCCGGATGGCCCTATCTTTGAACTGCGCAAAAGTCAAATCGGGGTTCTGTAGGGCCATGAGGCACAGCTGGGTTCTGTGGGCGCTGGACAGCAGACCTTCTATGAACTGGTCAGTCAACAGTTTATCAGTGTCCTGCACGCTGCCAGGGTCAGCTTGCTTGATTGTTCCCAGAGCTTCTTGCAGGTTCAAGGCATAGTCTCTGATACTATCTTGGGCTCGCTGCTTACAGCCATAGAACCGCACTTTGATTTCTGCTGAGGTACGGGTGTCAAAGGTGTCCCGCAGACGGGTCAGAACCCACTTTACAGTCCTTTTCTCCTCAGCTTTCCAAGAGTTTACCTCACGTTGGGCCGCACCAGTTAACTGCCCTATTAGTATGCTTACTTTCTGTTCTTCTGTCAGGGGATAAACCTTGAATAAGCTATACAGTCTTTCTTTAAAGTCGCCCAAGGTATGCGACTCGCCAGCATACTGTGGTAGCCAGGATATAGGGCATGGAAAACGGCATCACAGCTGCAGCGGCTACGCTGGTGGTAGAGGGTCCCTCCGCGTCCGAATCTTCCTCCCCCCTAGTTAACCGTGGCCTACCTTCCGACGATCCTCTTCTGTAGGCCGCGGCTCCGCTCGCGATGCTCTGGATGAGGACCTTGCGTCGCGGGGTGATAACGTCAGCGTCGCTCTCTCCCCTTCCAGGACCTTGCGCAGCGTCTCAGCATAGGGCGGAGCTTCAAGTCTCACGCGTTTTTGACGTCCATGCCCCTCTTCTTCCCGCGCGGCGTCCTGAAGATGGCGTCCGATAGCGGGAAACGGCTCCGGATGGCAGGAAATCTCTGCAGTCTTTTCAGGCACGCAATACCCGTTTGTGGCGGGTTGGTCACAATCCTGCCGACTACGCCAAAAGCTGACTCGCCCCCTGGGCCGTGGGGCACCCGGAACCGGGCTTCAGTGCGATGATGGGGGTAGTAGTGGCAACCCGATCCCGTGGCTCAGGGTGGTCAGACCAAATGCTGTGGCAGTCTATTTGTAGAGTTATGAATGTCCGACTACGCCACCCGTGGATTGCGGTCAGGGATGACAGCCGCTGCAAGGCAGACCGCTGAGGCTGATGTTGGTGTGCTGCACAGGGATAGGATAACTCCCCACGGGAAGAGTGTAGCCTCAGGGCAGCGTATGTGAAT
The DNA here is from genome assembly GCF_046119375.1 of Phyllobates terribilis. Taxonomy (NCBI): domain Eukaryota; kingdom Metazoa; phylum Chordata; class Amphibia; order Anura; family Dendrobatidae; genus Phyllobates; species Phyllobates terribilis. Next base: position 512,270 of record NW_027363221.1, on the reverse strand, counting down.
GCTGGAGGTGATAGTGCAGGCCGCAATAATAAGAGTTCAGAATCCGCTTCAAACAGTCCAGGGTCTTTATTGTAGGTATTACTAATGACCCAACAGGAGTACCGGGTAGGAATGGGCCTGGGTGTCTGAGAGCATTCGGGCGAGACCCACTGGTCAGGGTGAGTGTGAAGGCCTACCGTTCTCTCTCTGCCCTTGCTGACTATCCCCCTTTTCGTGTTGTAATAGCCCACGTCCCTGAGCTGGCCGTGTACTTCGCCTGTATGGCTTGCGACTCGGGCCTTAGGCACCTTTTGCTTCTCCGTGCTGTACTGGTCCCTCTGTGTGGCGGAGCCTCCAGGCTTCTTAGGCCAAGGGACCTGAAATCCCTCGCGGGTTGGTTCTCTGCTGCTGGGCTTGCAACCCTGACAGCCTCGGACCCCAATGTCCGGTAGTGTAGTTCTCTCAGCCTGGACCGGCTCTCGTCCCCTCTGTCCCTGGCTCGCAGCTTCTCCTCTGCATCACGGACTCCTCGGCTACAGCTGAACTGTCCCTACTTCTCTCGGACTAGTCTCAGTCCTGAGCTAGGTCATCCAGTTCTCCCTAACCCTGCCCTCAGTTCCAGTTTTTATAGGGGCAGCCAGCTCCCCCTACTGGCCTGGGACAGCAGGTGCTGTATGCTAATTGTCCCTGACCAGATAACCTCCCTCCTGCTCTCAGACACAGCCTTTAATATTTGTGGCATCCAGGCCTGGGGTGACACACAAATCCCCCCAAAAAATGTGATTCAGATAAGGCAGATGGAGTCACTTTAGACTCAGTCTGGTCTCTGTTCCGGCAACGTTTTATCATTTTAAGTGTCTTTTTAGCGCACACGTGTGGTCGACCACAGTTCTGTGCACGTCTGAAGACGGATACCATGGAACAGATAGCAAACAGAGTCCAAAGTATCTCCATCTGCCTCATTACAGTGAGTGGTTCCGTGGGGGATTTAGTTTATATCGCATTTTTGCGGGATTTACACGGAAACCCCAACTTAAGTGCTCAGCGTAGAACTTATACTGAAAGCAATCAAAAATGTTATGTACCCCAAAATGTTACCAATAAAAACCCTAACTTATCCTGCTCAAAGCCAACCTCCAGTCAGGTTAGTCATCTGTCACTGGAACTATAGGGGGTTCCCAAGTTTGTGGCAGGCACTGACATATTGCACTGCTGTGGCCGCTGCACTTTCCTCTTCCTCCTCAATGGAGGTGAAGTCTGGGAGGAGATCAGACAGTGTCCTGAAGTGAGTGTCCCTCACTGCTGAGTATTTGGGGCACCTCAGCAAGAAGTGGACCTCATTCTCCAAGACCTCCTGGGGGCACTGCTGGCAGAGTCTGCGCTCTTCCCGCATGTAGTTCTGTCAGTGCCTCCCGGATTGGATGAATAGACTGTGGGCGCTCAGTCTGTACTGGCTCAGAATCTGTCGCTCTTTGGAGTTTGCTAGTTTCTTTAGCTATGGGGCCAGTTTGTATCCCTTCTGTAGGTTCTGGTATATCATCAGTTTCTGTGATTTGTTTATGTCGTTCCTCCAGACACTGATATATTCCTCTTTGCCGTTGTGTACCATCTTCCGGATTTAACCTTTTGTCAGGCCATGCAGGTTGGTGGCTTGGTCAGGCTGGTTTGGGATGATTTGTGTTGGGGGGTTCGTTCTCCTGGGGCTTCCTGATGTAGCGAGGCTTTGTTGATGGTAGTAGCTGAGACTACTACTTTATAGATGAGAATGATATTGCCTTCTTCTGGGTCTCAAGGTGTAATGGGAATATGACCAGCTCTGCTTGGCCGGCGCTGTTTGATGTGCTCCGATGGACTTGGAGGAGCAGTTTGTAGATCTCTAGGTGGAATATTTCTGTTGGTCCAACGTTCCCACTTGGATCAGTTCGGGTATGAGACTGGACCCCAGACTTCTCTGCCATTCAGAAGGATTGGGGCAATGATGGTATCAAAGATTTTTAGCCAGATGGTTACAGGCGCCTTAAGATGGTAAAGATGTCTTCTGATGGTATAGAAGGCTTTGCACGCCTTGTTTTTCAGCAACTGTATGGCTTGCTTAAAGCTCCCTGATTGGCCGAGTTCAAGGCCCAGGTAGGTGTACTTGTTGGTTTCCGTAAGTAGACAGCTGTCTATTATGAAGGGGGTGCGGCCTGCTGGTATCTGCTTTCTTTTTTGGAACACCATGATATTAGTTTTCTTCCGGTTGATTGGCAGTGCCCCTGTGGTGCTGAAGGTCTCTAGGAATTTCAGATTAACTTGGAGGCCTCTCTTAGTTGGTGATAACAGCACAAGGTCATCAGCATAGAGCAGAAATTTCACCTCTGTGTCAGGGTGAGTCCTGGTGCTGAGAAGGACTCCAGAGCCACCACCAGCTTGTTGATGTAAATATTGAAGAGCGTTGGACTGAGGCTGAAGCCCTGTCTTACTCCTCAGTTCTGTTGGAAACAGGCCATCCTCCTTGCATTTACCCTCATGCTGCAGCTGTTCTCAGTGTAGGAGCTTTGGATGACATCATATGTTCTGCATCATATTCTGCTCCCCAGCAGTTTTAGGACTAGCCCTGGGTAACACACTGATTTGAAGGCCTAATTGAAGTCTATAAAGCAGGCATAGACCCTCTCATGCTTTGTATTGTGGAAATGGTTCTTGATGAGGCTGTGCAGGGTGTAGATGTGGTCGGTGGTGCAGAGATTTGGCATAAAACCTCCTTGGCTTTTGCTGAAGACATTGTATTGGTTGAGGAAGATGATGATCCTCTTGTTCAGGATGCAGTTTAAGAGTTTCCCCAGGTTGCTGCTGACACATATTCCCCTGTAGTTTGCTGGGTCGTACTTATCCCCATTTTTATGTATCGGGGTTATGAGTCCTCAGTTCCAGTTTTTGGGAAAGTAGCCAGTCTGCAGTACAATATTGAATAGTTTTGCTATCGCACCCTGGATGTCTGGCGGGCTGTATTTTATCATTTCTGGGAGTATCCAATCTGGGCCGCTGGCTTTTTTTTTTACCTTTCATCAGTGTGATCCTTTCTGTTATTTCTGCCAATGTAATTGGTGTGTTCAGAGGGTTTTGGAAGTCTTTGAATTTTTTCTCCATATCCTTCAGTTTGTTCACAAACTCTTTGTGTGCCACGTTCAGGTCATCATTTGGGATGTCTTTTTTTTATAACTGTAATTTTTATTAAAATTTTTCACATATTTTTAGGAAACATAGAACACAGAGAAGTCATTCACATTTTCATATCAGAGAAAACACTTAGGCCTCCAACAGGACGACCCATTAGAGATCACTTTAAAGCTTTCAAATTCAAATATCTGATATGAAATCCATTTTAAATAACAGTCCATGAAACACAGAAAAAGAGAAAAAAAAAAAAACTAAGACAACACTGAGAGAAAGAAGGGAAAGGAAGAATGATATAGACAAAGATCATGAAACAGTTGGTCATTCACTACGCTGCGCCCAATAGTAGTTCCATGGGGCCCATACTGTCTTGAACAGGTCCATCTTTGCATTAAGACTTGTGTTCAAAGACTCCATCCACCTCACATCACAGACCCTAGCGTAGTACTCTTGTCTAGAGGGTGGTGAGTCCCTTTTCCAGCATAGAGCAATCATGCATCTCGCTGCTGTCAACAAGTGGAGGAGCAATTTGGAAGAATGTTTACCCATTCCCCTAGGGGTCACATTGAGAATGAAAACAGAGGGCTCCAGAGAAATCTCTGTAAATATCACCTCCTGAACCAGTTTTCTTATTGTTTCCCAAAAAGGAACTATTTTGCTGCAGGTCCAGAAAACGTGTCAGAGTGCCGACAGATGATCCACATCTCCAGCATATACTCGGGACCTGCGGGTTTATTTTATTCAGGATATCCGGCGTATGGTTCCAGTGCATTAAAATTTTATATTGGTTCTCCTTGTATAGGGTGCAAATTGATGTCTTAGCTGCTTTAGACCATATTGTCTGCCATGTCTGAGGGGAAAGCCTCCTTCCCAAGAATCCCTCCCACTTAGACATATAGGGGTGCTGGAAGATGGGTCCACCCACCGGTGAATTGATTGTTTTATATATATCCGAGATCAACCCCTTGGTAGAGGGATCTCTCCTGCACAGCCTCTCAAACTCCGTGGGGATGGACACTTTATATTAGCCAAACAGGGATCTTGCAAAATACTGAATCTGTATGTACTTATAGAATTCCCGATTAGTGATGTTAAAACTTTCTTTTAAATAATCAAACTGATTATTACTAAGGTGTTTCTGTCCACTATATCCGCAAATCTAAATAATCCCGCATTGATCCAGGGGTGAACCATCGATGATTCTAGGCTCTGAGGGAGCAAAGGCTGAAAGACAAACGATATCATCGGGTAGTGTTTAGAAGAAAGAGGAAATCTCCTCCTACAGGTGTCCCATATGTCTCTAGTGAATTGCATAGGGCCCAGTAAAGTGGTTTGGAGTTTAACAGATTTCTCAGACCACAGCAGTGAATTCGGATGAACTGGGGCTATCCATAATTTTTCAATTTCTGTCCACTAATTATATGCCCAAAGGGATGACCACGAAGGAATCCTTCTCAAGTGAGCCGCCCAATAGTATTTTACCACATCCGGGACCGATAACCCCCCCTGCTCCCTCCCCGAGATCAGTACCTGCTTGGAGATTCTATGCCTCCCATTATTCCATATAAACTTCATTATGCAGGATTGGAGAGCCCTCAACTCCCCCATAGGAACCCCAACTGGTAGAGTTTCAAAATAGTAGTTGAGTTTAGGAATAAGGGACATTTTCACCGCCGATATCCACCCCAAAAATGAGATATGAAGATTGGCCCACTTGACCATAAGACCCTTCAATTCTTTAAAAAGGGGCAGAAAATTATGAGCAAACAGGGTCCCATAGTCTGACGTTATGTTAATCCCCAGATATTTGATACTCTCTGACTTCCACCGGAATTTTTAATTCAGCTTAAGATGATCTAATTCTTCATGCGTGTTACGGGTCCGGGGGGTGGAACCTCTGTGCTACGGTGCAAGGAGGGACCCAGAGGGGCGTAACTAAGTATCAACCTGCTGGACCGACCCTGGTCGTACGGCGGCTAACTCCGTGACCAGGGAGGGACCGAGCCGAGGGACCAGGTGCTACTCTGGGGACCACCTTGTAAGGGAGCAGGTGACTCCCACGGTACAGATGGCAGGGACTGACCGGAACAGCAGGCAGGCTGGCGAGCGGAAGCCTCCAGGTAGGCTATCAGGAAAACACGGCAAATAACGGCAGGAGTCTCTAGGTGGGCTGGCAGGTAGTCACGGCAAGTGACGGCAGGAGTCTCGATGTGGTCACGGCAAGTGACTGCAGGAGTCTCTAGGTGGTCACGGCAAGTGCTCCCAGGTGAGCGGGCTGGCAGGCACGGCAGGTAACAGGCAGGCAACAGTCAAGTGCTCCCAGGTGAGCAGACTGGCAGGCACGGCAGGTAACAGGCAGGTAACAGGAAAGTGCTCCCAGGTGAGCGGGCTGGCAGACACGGCAAGTAACAGGCAAGTGCTCCCAGGTGAGCGGGCTGGCAGGCACGACAGGTAACAGGCAGGTAACAGGCTGGCGGGCAAGACTGGTAGTCAGGCTAGCAGCGGGACCTGAGGGCTGAAGCAGAGGTCAGAAACACTGTGCAACAACTTTTGCTCGGGCACCTCCTTTTTGGAGGAGGTGCTTTATATATGGGAGGACCCACGGCTATTGGCCGGGGACTCCTTAGGACGGCGTGCGCGGCCCCTTTAAGAGGGAGGGAGCGCGCGTGTCCTAAGCACAGTGCCCGGGGAGCTGCGCGCGCCAGCAGCAGGAAGAGGAGCGCTGGTGAACGCAGAGCGGGGAGCGAGGAGGTGAGTGGGATGGCGTCTCTGCCTGGCAGGGGGGCAGAGCTGCCGATGCTACAATGGGGAAGGTTTAGTGGAAGTGCTTCTGTTTTTTTAGCATTAATCTTATATCCTGAGATCATGCCATATTCCCGAAATATCACTTTAAGATTAGGGAGGGTGATATGCAGATTCGTAAGGGTCAGTAGCACATCGTCTGCAAATAGGGAAATTTTAAATACTTTACCCCTTACCTCCACCCCCGATATGTCAGGATTAACTCTTATTGCTGCCTCTAGAGGCTCGATACACATGGCAAACAAGAGCGGGGATAAAGGACAGCCTTGCCTTGTGCCATTTACTATAGAGAAACTGGGTGATACACAATGGGGAAGTTTAATGGATGCTGTGGGAGAAGAATAAAGGGCCTTTAGTGCTGTTAGAAAAGCACCTGATATCCCAAAAGTCTTCACTGTCTCAAACATAAAGGGCTGTAAAATAATACTTCTTCCTGTATTATTTTTTCCTACCAAGGACTTCGCAAAGTATCAATATCACGATATTCTTATAAAAAATGTATCTATTTATTCTTGGATTGTCCATTAAAAAGAATCAGATTGCAGCAGGTACATACAATAATTAGTTATAAAGTAATTGTCCATTTGTCCATAATTAGCTTAATTGTTGAGATTCACCCATCTTTCCTTGGATCCTGGCTGGTAAATCATGTCTTTGTCCAGCACGTGTCCAGGCCTACATGTCATCTGCTTCTCAGCATGAAGATTCTTCTTGTGGGGTGGGAAGAGCAAGAGAGCCCCGCCTTTCTGTACCATGGGCTTTTATAGCCAGTCGTATGGACACCTGTTCTACATATGGTAGTGAACCAAAAATACACACACAAATAGCGCATGTCAGCTAGACATGATGGCTGAGGCATAGAACTCAGAAAAATGATTATCGATTAACATTCCAAATGAATTTCCATAATTAACCATTTAACATTTCCCCCTTTTTTGAGAATAAAAGGACTTTAACTGAAAATTCTCAAAAGAAGATACATTCATCAATCATTTTTTTCTTTCCTTCTTCCTTGGCAATATCATTAAATTTCCATAATAATAATAATAGTAATAATAGTATCAATATCGGATTATTGTTATATAATGATGTGAATTCATGTTATGGTAAGCCGTGACTAATATTCATTTAATATGTATAATTATACTTCCCTATATCTAAATTGAAGTAATCGCGGGTTCAATCGTCATCATCTGATGTCATCGGGTCTTCGTCTCATCTTCTTCTTGGTTCTTTTATAACACAGTCTTTAGATGAAAACTCCTTTGAAATAAATTACAGCGTGTAGATATGGTACAGTCCATAATTGTGTTCATTATTGTGCAGTCCATAAACTGTACTCTTTATTAGAAAGATCATGTGTATCAACTGATAAGAAAACAAAGTCCATGGATGAAATGTAGCTTTAATATCTGTGCGATATTCTGGAATCTTCCATATGTCCGCACTGGTCTAGTGTCACTTTTGGAACAGATGTGACGTGTTTGGTCAGTAAAGCAAGGGTTAACTTGACACTTCGCTGCTTTATATAGCACCATAACCAGTACTCAGTCCTTTATATACAGGACACATATGCCAGGTATTACCTGTTCACCAGCTTTCATTGAAGCGTTACAGGTGATAAGAAACCACTGGAACGTGATGAAACTTGAACACAACACAGTTCATTCAGGATCATCGTCCTCTGCCGTCCTGGTGATCAGTGGTGTGAATTGTATTGTATGTAATTGACACAGTCTATTATCACTCAGCATTCACACCTTCTGAGACGTCCGGATATCAGTTGCTTCTTTTTGTAACTTTTGAGAATCTCTTTGATTTATAAAAATTAAAAGTCTTTATTAAGATAGAATTCATAATTGCGATGTCTTGATTGAAGTCTTCATTCCCTAATCTGATACCAAATCTGGCAATTTTCCTAACCTATAATATCACAGCGTACCATAGCAATCAATAATATCCATCTAATTATTATCAAAATATTAAAATAAATTATGTTTGGAATAATAAACAATAATAGATAATAATTCAATCAAGTTCTCCATGTGATAAAATATTTTTATGTCATAGGTGTAATTACCTTTTTCAACCCATAGGTGTCAGTGTGTTTTGAAACAACAAGTGTTTATATCTTTATTAAACCAATAATACCAAAGAATATATGTATACTCATGGATCAAAAATGAATAAATATATGAATGTATGTATGTATGAATGAATGAATGAATAAATGAATGAATGAATTGTTGTGTTTACTCAGAAAATGTAAACATTTTTCTTATAGTTATTCATATCATCATTATATTTAATGAAGCAATATTCTTTGTACTTGACATTACCCCATTAAATATTAATGTGTTTTCTCAATTGAAATATTGAACTGAATTAAAATCAAAATTGAAAATTAAAAATGAAAAATGGAAAAATAAGAAAATAAGTAAGAATAAAATTTGAAAAATGAAAAATAAAATTAAGAGTAAAAATAAGAATAAAAATAAAAATAAGGCCTTTAAATTTTAATGACAAATGCAGAGTAATTATATTCTCCATAAAAAATACCCTTATATCTCCATTATCTGGATGATTTCATATTTGTCATAACCTTGTATCACCAAAAAATTATTAAACTATGCAACTTTGCATGTAACACCCTTCTTAATTATATCATTGTACCTTATTATTGTTTCTTCTTTATTAAAATGTGTGGAAAATAAGTATTGATCAAAAGTGATTATGTAATCAGGATCAAAAACACATTTTCCCCCTTAATACCAAAAATATTATTTTATAAAATTTATGTATATATCAGAACCAAATTAAAAATAGTTATTCTTCTAGAAATATTGTGCATAAATTTCATGTCGATGAGTAGCATAGATTTGTCTAAAGAGAGGTGTGTACCTATTTAGGTAACCATTAAAAATAATATCATAGTTATTCAAGAATATTATCATGTGGAAAATTATTCTAAATATAAATTTGCTTTGTAAACCATTTTGATGTGTGGTTGCTCTTATCCACTATTAGTTAAATCAAGAAATAATAATTATTAAGAAATATAGAAGTATATATATATATATATGTAGATAATACCTAATTATGTATTATAATTTTTCTCAGAATTAAATATATTTGTGTACCTTCACATAAAGAAACATTTATTTATTTTTTTTCAAACATACAAACGTACAAGCCCTCCGTCACATCAATCACGCTTAGCAGCTGCTGATTTGCTCATCTGTCACCTTCACTCTGACATTCACAGATCTGTTCAACTCAAACATTCCACATATGAAGTTTTAGATATATATATTTAACCCAAAATTGTTGTATCCCAATTTATTAATGCGCATTTAATATCTTAATATTTCTTTGAATATTCCCCAAATACATATTATATAATATGAGAGTAAGTCACTTAAATTTCAGACACTTAAAAAAACTATTGTCTTGCAAAAATAGAAATGTCCTTAGGTTCCTTTTTTTTTTTTTACTCACTGGCTGCCAGGTTTTAAGTTACATCAGCTGGAAATAGAATGAATGGGATCCTATACTATTAGCTCAAAATTCAAAGGCCGCAGCTGTCACACGTCATGCTGTAAAGCTACAGGTTAAAACGAACACTTCATGCACAGAAAATATTAGCAACACAAAAGAATTAATAAGTATTACATATATATTATAGTCCAACTAGTTATATTGTTATTATTTTAAAATGTAACACACATAAAATCATGCAATTTTTTCCACTTCCTGTGTGAATAAAGAAATAAATCCATTTTAGAGTTGTTTGATCAAATCCTGCTTTGGAATGAAAACTCTAAGGAAATATAAGAAAATAAAATTAAATATCAAATTCATACAGAAACAGAATTATTTAAATATGTTATACATATATTGGTTGGTTCTAATGTAATTCAAAATATTGTTACTTAAATTTATATATGAAGTTCTAATTTATTAATTAATATATATATATTTTATAAACATATATATAAATACAATTATACACAATCTCTACTTAGACAAGTGTATATATATATATACATACATGAACTACTAGAAACTATGTAACTACAATTTTACTGCATAAGATTATAAATAAATATTGAGACATTGTATAACATTTTGATACAACATCATAATTACAGTTTTTCCTTAGCCACTCCCTAAACCAAATCTTCTGTCTCTCTCAAATATCTCCAGGAACGCCCTATTTAGGAAAGACATTTTTCTATCCTTCAAAACCTCAGAGAACTGTCTGTTCTTCTGTCCACATTCCATGACGTCACTGTGAGCCGGTCGTCTCACCTGTCTCTGTCCGTCTATTTCGGCCATTTTCCTTTTTAGAGAATCACAGTTCTGACTGAGAATTAACTCATTCTGTGGAGAGATGGATCTTTACACTGGCTGATATGGCTTATAACAGATATGAAATCTCCTGCGTATTTGATAGAGTTCACTATGGGGATGACTCAGTCTAGGAGAGTTTGATATTGGCTTTTGGTAAGATTTTACCTTTCCTGGTTTTATAAAATTAACTTGATTTATTTTCTTTGCACGATTCTCATGTTTTCTAACAGAATCCAGCAACTGCGCACATTTGAATAGGGATTCTTTTTGTGACGCTATAACTCTAGATACTGGATCTAGGAATTTGAATTTTTGTACAAAAGTTGTTATCATTTGTTGTACTTTTCCATTTTTGATGAGAGCTTTGTACAACCGTTCAAATATGGACATGAATGTATATGTACATTCCTTCCTACCAATCCTTAGTTTCTGCAGATCTTCTATGTTGGGAAAATCTTTTGTGACACAATAAATCAAATATCTTAATCTGTCCGAATCATTTTCCCATCCATTAGGAGAGTCATTTTCACAGGGCATTAAATGTAAACGTCTGGACAATGTGACAGGAATCCATATTTTAAATAATTGATTCCTCTCCTCATTGGATAAATCAAACTTATCAGAGAAGCTCTCAAATGTCTCTGAATTTCTACAGGCATGGATTTTGACATCATATTTTGGCATGATTTTGTATAATTTCAGCAAATTTTTCCTCATTTTAATTTGTAGTTGAGCCTGGGTAATTCCTGAATTCTCTGATATTTTTAGTGGCTCTTGAACGTCCGCTCCTCCTACGTCACTCACGTCTCCTCCCACTTCACCTAATATGTCAGTTTCTCGTATGTCAGTCATGTCTCCTCCCATGTCAGGTTTCTGTATGTCCGTCTCTTGGTCAGACCCAAGGTCACCTTCAGTTACAGACACGTGTCTTACTTCTTGTTCATTTTCCACATTACAGTCAGAATCAGTATCACCATCTGACACTTCTACACTATTTTCCTGCTTAGAAATCTCTAACACAAGACTATGAAAAAAATCTACCAAATGTAGAATATTTCTCAATTTCTGTTTGTCTCTATTTACCAATTTAGAAGTTAACTGTAAATTCTGCAATTCACATTCTTTGTATAAACTGAGCCACAAAACTTCTATATCATCTCCTACATTAACTTTGAAATTAATATTACTTTGTTTAGCAAAAGAAGAAATTATATCCATATTTTGCTTACCTTAAGATTCCTTAGCTTCTCTTTATCAGCACGTCCTGTCTTTAGTTCGTCTGATTCTTTTCCTGTGTGTAGGTCCTTTCTGCTTCTCGTGACAAATTAGTGAATTTACTGACACGTGAACAACAGCTGTTCAGCTCGTCAGGACTTCCCCCCTTGTTCACGGAAGAAATTCACTTACTTAATTTAAAAAAAAAACGAAAAAACAGGACTGGCTGGCTCACCATTGTAAAATAATACTCTTCCTGTATTATTTTTTCCTACTGAGGACTTCGCAAAGTATCAATATCACGATATTCTTATAAAAAAATGTATCTATTTATTCTTGGATTGTCCATTAAAAAGAATCAGATTGCAGCAGGTACATACAATAATTAGTTATAAAGTAATTGTCCATTTGTCCATAATTAGCTTAATTGTTGAGATTCACCCATCTTTCCTTGGATCCTGGCTGGTAAATCATGTCTTTGTCCAGCACGTGTCCAGGCCTACATGTCAGATACTTCTCAGCATGAAGATTCTTCTTGTGGGGTGGGAAGAGCAAGAGAGCCCCCCCTTTCTGTACCATGGGCTTTTATAGCCAGTTTTATGGACACCTGTTCTACATATGGTAGTGAACCAAAAATACACACACAAATAGCGCATGTCAACTAGACACGATGGCTGAGGCATAGAACTCAGAAAAATGATTATCGATTAACATTCCAAATGAATTTCCATAATTAACCATTTAACAAGGGCCAATTAAGGCGGTCAAAAGCATTTTCCGCATCAAGACTGTGGAGAAGCGCCCGAGACTTATTCCTATTGACCACATCCACCAGGTCCACAGCCATCCTTGTGTTGTCTCTTCCCTGCCTGAAGGGCACAAACCCCACCTGATCCTTATGAATCATGTGCGGAAGCCAGACATTCAGTCTGTTTGCAAGGAGACGGGTAAATATTTTTAAGTCCGAGTTCAAGAGGGCTATGGGCCTATAGCTGGCGCAGTCAAGGGGATCTCTACCAGCCTTGTGAATTAACACCAAATATGAATGAGACAGCGAGCTAGGAATCGGGGTTCCCATCAGGAAGGAGTTAAAAAGGTCAACCATATAGGGGAGTAGTATATCCGCAAAAGTTTTATAATATAGATAGGTCAAACCGTCCAGTCCTGGTGACTTACCCAGGGGCAAATCTTTCAAAATGTCAGTTAATTCCTCAAGAGTGATCTGTTTTTTAAGGGAATCTTGTGCCTCCGTCAAAAGAACTGGTAGACTAATTTTCCGAAAACAGCTGTCTATCTTTGATCGCATATATTCTGGATTGCCTGCCAGTGGGTCCTGAAGATTATATAATTTCTTATAAAATTTATAAAAGATATTTGACAATTCCCCCGGGTCATAGTGGGTAGTTCCCTCATCGTCTCTAAGAGCCTGAGGAGCCGCGGCCACAGAGCGATCCTGCAATTGCCTAGCCAACAAGGTATGGGCCTTGTTCCCCTTTTCATAATATTTCTGTTTTGAAAATACAAGCATCTTCTCCACTTTACAGATGGAGAGATCCTTCAATTTGTACCTAGTGGCCAACAGCTTCCTCAGAGTCCCAGTTGACGGAGAAGAGGCAAATCTAGGTTCCAGAAGGCGAATCTGAGAATTAAGATTCGAGAAAAATTGCCTTGAATTTTTTTTAAGCCTCGCTCCCTCTGCAATACAGCACCCTCTTATTACCGCCTTATGCGCTTCCCACAAAATAGGAAGGGAGGGCACAGATCCCAAATTTAGTTCAAAATACTGGGTTAAATGATCTGATAAAGATTTTCGAATACAGGGATCCTTTACCAGAAATTCATGCAGTCGCCAGTGACAGGCTCTGGATGAACTGAGACCCAACTTAAAATTTAATATTACCGGCGCATGATTCGACCATGTTATGGACCCCACCTCTACATTCTCTATAATTCTAAGTGTGACAATATTAGCAAAAAAGTAATCAATTCTGGTATGAGTCTGATGCGGATTTGAATAAAAAGTGTAAGCTTTTTCTTTGGGATGATCTATTCTCCACATATCAAAAAGGAAATTTGCCCGGATCAATTTTCTAAATTCCAATGATAATCGGGACGAACCAGCAGATGGAGGGTTCCCCCTCAAGGCAAGCCTATCATTTATTTCTGAGAACGGGATATTAAAGTCCCCCCCCACCAACAATGCCCCAGGCTGCAGCCGTCGAAGGCTAGCTAGAACCTTGCGAATAAAGGGTATTTGGCCCGAATTTGGGGCGTAAATGTTGCACAATATTATTGCTTTGCCCTGAAAAAAGCCCTCCTGTATCAAGAATCTACCTGCCGGGTCCTCATGAGATTTAGAGATTTGAATTGGACATAAAGATGATATAAGTATGGCCACTCCACCCTTTTTATTATTGTTATAGGCAGAGTAGGCAAAAGGGTAATGATGCACCGCAAATCTAAACGTCCCACTCCGGTTATAATGCGTCTCCTGTAAAAAGGCAATGTCCGCTCTCTGAGCCTTCAACTCCTGCAGTGTGAGCCTTCTTTTTCTAGGGGAATTAAGCCCCTTTACATTCAAAGTGATCAACTTAACCATTGCTAGTGAGAAAAGGTGAGCTACTGCTTATAATCATACTCACTGACAATCGTTGCAGCCTCCCGCCCCATAATGACCTGCCAAGGAGCTCCATGAATAACCCCTGCTCTCTTGATAAGGAAAAGAAAAGGTAAAAAGGAGGGAGGGGAAAGACAGTGGGATGCGGGGGAGACACAGACTGAAACAAACCAACATAAAGAGAAAACATGTACAAATATCAATACAGATCAGAACAATTTTCCCAAGAGTAACTCTTGGAAAAGGGTTATTACTGTGGCACAAGGTGAGCCCACTAAGTTTCAAAAACGTAGTATGCAGTTAAGGGAAATCACAATGTTCTTGCTATCCAACAACCCTTTGGAAAAATATATTGGAGGGAGTCCAGAAAAAGGGGAAAAAAAACTTTCCTGTGAGATGAGAAACAATAACCAAAATCCTTGTCCTGAAACCCAAGGAACCCCACTGGGCATTTATAAACAGGTTGTCAAAGTGACACTTTAAAATATTCATTCATTTAAGGCATAGAAAAAAATCAAACATAAGTATTTCAGAACTTGACGTTGAGTACCGGCTTGTAAGTGAAAAAGAGCGATAAAGACAAAAAGTAAACCCTCTAGCGAAGCCGCTTATGCTCTGGGTTTTACAGTCAACCATAGTTATTCTTATGCACTCCAGAGGACGGGCCCTGCTCCCCAGGCCTGCGAGGCGTCGTTCCCTCTTTGCCCCGCCTCCCCACCTTTTGCCATACGGGAGGTGGAGCCTCCGTGGGGCAAAGATTGTTCCATTCCGGAATGTTCGGTGCTGTTAGTTAGAGGTCCCCACAAAACTTGTCCAAATCCCCCATAGAGCGGAGCGCTGCTGACACCCCATGCCTGCGAGCCATTAAAGCAAAGGGGAAGCCCCATCTATAGGGAATCTTCTTATCCAGGAGCATGCTGAGCAGAGGTTTAAGATGCTTTTGTTACGAACTGCTACAAACACTAAGGAAAGATAGGAAAACTGTCCCTACAATAGGACTAAGCTGATTCCCTACGATGCAGCGGGGGACCTGTTCCTTGTGAACAGACCCGCCTAAGTCCTCGGCTAGTCTGAACACAGATCTATAGATCTAATGGAGGGGTCCCTACAAGAACTAAGGACTGGGATATAGTTGGACACCTCCTAACAGAAATTGTAGCAGAGCAAAGACAAACAAACAAAAAGTACTAGTGGTCAAAAGACCAAGCAAACTACAGAGTAAGGTACAAGGAACCTGGCTAGCTTAAGAGTAAATGTAACACTGAAGTCCAGTAAGGCCAGAAGGGCGGAGCTGGATTATATAGGCAGAAAGTCATGTGACCAACAAAATAGGAAAAAAACTAACAGGAGGGTTCTAACAGTATCCCCTCTTCTATGAGGATCCTCTGGATCCTCCAGGCCCAGGTCTATCAGGAAACCTCCTGTGAAACGCTCCGACAAGTCTAGGAGCAGAGACATCATCCGCCCTTACCCAGGAGTTATCCTCGGGACCGAAACCTTTCCAAGCGACGAGATACTGCAATCTCCCTCTATGCCATCTAGAATTAAGAATGCGAGAAATTTCATATTCACCGTCTTTCACCACCGGAGGAACAGAGACAGTGGCGTCCCTATCAGAAACATCAGCTTTTTTCAATAAGGAAACATGAAACACCCGGATTAATCTTCCAGGAGGTAGGAACCTCCAACCTAACAGCAGATTGGTTAACTACCTGAAGCACCTTAAACGGCCTTACAAACTTCGGGCCCAATTTCTTAGAAGGAATCCTCAACCGCAGATTCTTAGAGGACAACCAAACCATGTCACCAACCGTAAACAAAACCTCTTGACTAGTGTTGAGCGATACCTTCCGATATCGGGAAATATCGGATCGGACCGATACCCAAAAAGTATCGGATATCGCCGATTCCGATACCGATACCGGAAACCAATGCAAGTCAATGGGACAGAAATATCGGAATAAAAATAAACCCTTTCTTTCCTTGTAGGTTAATTCTACATGAAGGAAAACAACTAAGAATAATGTATAATGTATTGGGGGAGGTGGGGGAGACAATAAAGGCATAGAGGTTTAGCCCAATCAAATGGAATAGCAGGAATTAATATTTTTTAAGACGTTCTGAGTTACGGAAATATTGACTATGTTAAGTTTTTTTATATTTTGTCAGATATTTATGTTTCATTACTTCCATGCTCTTCACCTTCTTTTTTACTTCTCCCACACTTTCCCCATTCATCATCCTCAGCATCAGCATCTTTTTCATCAACTTCTTCTTCACCTTCTACATCTTTTTTTTCTTCTTCTTCTTCTTCTTCTTCTTCACCTTCTTCCTATTATTCTTTTTTTTTTACATTCTTCATATTCTTCTTATTCAACTATTATTCTTCATATTTTACTTCTTCATCTTCTTCATCTTCTTCTTCTTCATCATATTCTTTTTTGTGAAAGGCATTCCTGTAGTTGTTATCTATAAAAGTTTGAACATTACACCTTTTGTTCTGTCCGTCACAAAAGATTTACAACAGGATATGTCCGCGTTCAGTTTGGCCTGCAGTAGCAGGTCTTTTCCAGGGGCACCACGAGGAGGAACAGACTCACCCCCATACACTGCTTAGTCATCTTCTGCTTATAATTTAGATATTATCTTTTGCTCTGATTTTTAGTCTTATGCTTAATGTTCTTCCGCTTTTTGTTCTGCAGCTTCTTGTACTTCTGCTTCTTGGTTATCTGTCTCTTGTTCTTCTGTATCTTGGTGGTTGTCTTCTTCTTCTTTGTCCTCTTGGTCAACTTCTTCAGGGTCATCTTCTTGGTCTTCTTCGGGGTGATCTTCAGGGTCGGCGTCTTCAG
This sequence comes from Phyllobates terribilis, assembly GCF_046119375.1. Classification (NCBI taxonomy): domain Eukaryota; kingdom Metazoa; phylum Chordata; class Amphibia; order Anura; family Dendrobatidae; genus Phyllobates; species Phyllobates terribilis. Next base: position 495,299 of record NW_027363221.1, on the reverse strand, counting down.
GGTCGTTGTCTTCCGGGTCCTCGTCTTCGGGGTCCTCGTCTTCAGGGTCATCGTCTTCAGGGTCCTCGTCTTCTTCTGGGTGGTCTTCAGGGTCCTTGTGTTCAGGGTCGTCTTCGGGGTCATCGTCTTCTTCGGGGTCGTCTTCAGGGTCCTCGTCTTCAGGGTCGTCGTCTTCGGGGTCCTCGTCTTCTTCGGGTTGGTCTTCAGGGTCCTCGTCTTCGGGGTCCTCGTCTTCTTCGGGTTGGTCTTCAGGGTCCTCGTCTTCAGGGTCCTCGTCTTCGGGGTCCTCGTCTTCTTCGGGGTGGTCTTCAGGGTCCTCGTCTTCAGGGTCCTGGTCAGGGAGATCCAGAGTGATTACCAAAAACCATTTCAAAAAGCTTGAACTTGGAAATGTAGCAGAAGGTACAAGAAGGCTGAGGAACTGCCGAGAACCAGCTGATGGTACTGGAACCTGGATGGGTAGCAGAAGGTACAAGAGCCAATGGAACTACCGAGGACCAGCTGACGGTACTGGAACTCGGTTACTGAGCAGGAGGTACCTGTGCCAGAAAGCACTACCAAGGACCAGCAGACGTTGGTGGAACTTGGATACCGAGAAGGAGGCACCTAAGTCAAAGGCACTGCCGAGAACCAGCTGACGGTACTGGAACCCGGATGGGTAGCAGAAGGTACCCATGTAAAAAAAAGTTGCAAGGCCGCGAGCCGGCCGCAGTACCAAAACCCACAGTCCTACAGGGGGTGCTTGTCCTATTGGCACTATGGAACCAGCCTTCATTGCCAGATCCTGCAGCCCACATAGGAGTCACCTAAACTGCAGGCACCACAGAGTCGGCTAACCCGACCGCAACACGACAGGACAACGCATTGGAGGCAAAGTGACGTTGACACTACCCGGAAACAGCTGGCGTGCTGGAAACAGGCTGGGCAGGAGGGAGTACCCGTGCCAAAGACACCGCTGGGAAACAGCTGGCGGTGCTGGAACCCAGGGTAAATACTAAAAACAGAGTAGAGCCAGAGGCCTAATTGGAGCAAGTTTAAAATCAATAGTAGTGTGAATGTGGACAGAGCAGGAGAATTTGCCGGACACACGGCAGGGAAACAGATGATGTTACTGAACCCCAATAACACGGCAGCAAGCGTTGACTGTGCAGACGGCACTTCTGAGCAGCAACTAGCGGTATTGGAGCCCAGGGTAAATACTAAAAACAGAGGAGCCAGAGGTGTAATTGGAGCAAGTTTTAAATCAGTAGTACAGTGGATGTGGACAAGGCAGGAGAATTTGCCAGACACACAGCTGGGGATCAGCTGACGTTACTGAACCCCAATAACACGGCAGCAAGTGTTGACTGTGCAGACAGCACTTCCGAGCGCCAACTGGCGGTGTTGGAACTCAGGGATAATACTGAAAACAGAGGAGCCAGAGGTGTAATTGGAGCAACTTTAAAATCTGTAGTAGTGTGAATGAGGACAGAGCAGGAGAAATTGCCGTCCGCACAGCAGGGGAACAGCCGACGTTACTGAACCCCAATAACACGGCAGCAAGTGTTGACTGTGCAGACAGCACTTCTGAGCAGCAACTGGCAGTGTTGGAGCTCAGGGATTACAGTTCAGGTGGTAGAAACATGAACACAACAGGAGACCTGGATACTGTTGCCAACCAATTATTTATTCTGGAAGAGGACTGGCAAATTCATGCAAGATCCAGGCCTTGTTCATTTTGAGAAAAGTAAGCCGGTCAACGTTATCGGAGGATAGTCGCATGCGACGGTCTGTTAGTACACCACCTGCGGCACTAAAGACGCGTTCCGATAATACACTAGCAGCAGGGCAAGCTAGCACCTCCAATGCATACTGGCTAAGCTCTGGCCATGTATCCAGCTTACAGACCCAAAACTTGAAGGGAGAAGAGCCGTCTGGGAGTACACTGAGAGGGCAAGACATGTAGTCTGTCACCATCTGACGGAAACGTTGCCTCCTGCTGACTGGAGCCGTCTGTGATGGTGTAGACATTTGTGGCGGCGGGGACACAAAACTTTGCCACATTTGGGCCATACTGGTCTTGCCTTGTGCTGAGGCGCTGCTTCTGCTCCCTCTTTGTGTAGAGCTTCCTCCACTGTCTCGACGCACTGAGCTGCTTTGTAAAGCACTAACAGCACTGCTCTCGGTTGGAATGGAGAACATGATGGAATGCACCAGTGCGTCTTGGTACTCCCGCATTTTAGACTCCCGGTTCAACGGTGTTATGAGGCTTTGTAAGTTGTCCCGGTAGCGAAGATCTAGGAGGGTGGACACCCAATAATCAGCCGTGTTGAGAATGTGGGCGATGCGGCGGTCGTTTCTCAGGCACTGCAGCATGAAATCAACCATGTGCTGCAGACTGCCAACTGGCCAAGAAACGCTGTCCCCTGCTTGAGGCGTGATCTCTGCCTGCTCTGCATCACCCCACCCTCGCTCTAGATACTGACTACTAGAGCATTGTGTATCTCCCTCCTCTGGACAGATGTATTCCTCCTCCATTGACTCCTCCTCATCCTCCTCACAAAGTGTCCCCTGCGTAGGCCTTTGTGAGGAACCATGTTGCGCAGACTGTAGAGAAGCAGATGGCATTTGTGACTCCTCATGCTCCACCTCTTCCAAAACCTCGTCCCTTAGTGCTTGCAGTGTTTTTTCAAGCAGGCAGATATGGGGGATAGTCATGCTGACTAGTGCATCATCTGCACTCGCCATCCACGTGGAATAATCGAAGGCACACAAAACGTGGCAAATGTCCTTCATAGAGGCCCACTCAGTGGTGGTGAAGTGTGAACGGCGCGCACTGCGACTTGTTTGCGCCTGCTGCAGCTGGTACTCCATTACTGTTACCTGCTGCTCACACAACTCTCCAACATATGTAACGTTGAATTCCACCTGGTGGGTAGGTCACATATGATGCGATGTTCCGGAAGATGTAATTGCCGCTGCAGAGCTGCAATGCGCGATCTTGCGATGCTGGAACGCCGCAAGTGAGGGCACTCTATGTGGACCTTGTGAAGCAGTGCATCAAGATTCGGATAGTCCCTCAAAAAACTCTGCACGACCAAGTTGAGCACATGTGCCAGACATGGGATGTGAGTGAGGTTGCCTAGGCCCAGAGCTGCCACCAGATTTCGGGCATTGTCACACACTACCATGCCTGGCTGGAGATTCGCTGGCACAAACCACACGTCGCTCTGCTGCTTGATGGCATTCCAGAGCTCCTGCGCTGTGTGGCTTCGATTCCCCAAAGAAATTAATTTTAATACGGCCTGTTGACCTTTGGCCACGGCTGTGCTCATATCGGTCATCACAGCAGGTAACCGTTCACGGGTCGATGTGGAGGTAGACCGTGACGGCTACTGCAGCGCTGATTCAGAGGAACTGGAGTATGAGGAGGAGCCAGTGTGTACAGACTGGATTCCTGCAATCCTTGGAGTTGGCAGAACACGTACAGCGCCACTCTCAAGATCTGTACCCGGCTCCACAACATTTACCCAATGGGCAGTGAGGAAAAGGTATCGTCCCTGTCCATGCTTACTGGTCCACACATCGGTGGTCAGGTGGACCTTGCTACTGACGGCGTTTTGTAGCGCATGTTTAATTTTTCCCTCCACATGACGTTGCAGGGCAGGGACAGCTTGCCTGCTGAAATAAAAGCGGCTGGGCACGTTGTATTGTGGGACTGCCAATGCCATAAAGTTACGGAAGGTGTCAGTCTCCACCAGCCTGAATGATAGCATTTCAAGGGCCAGTAGTTTAGCAATGCCAGCATTCAGAGCCTGTGCTCGGGGGTGGTTTGCCGAGTATGGGTGCCTTTTCTCCCATGCCTGTGCTAACGATGGCTGTAGACTGGCCTGGGAGTGTGAGGATGACAGGGAAAGTGGTGCTGTGGGTGGAATTACACTGTGTCTCTGTACAACAGTGCCAGAGATTCTTCCATGGCGATCCTGTGAGGAAGCCGAACCAGCTGTGTGTGAGCTGGAGGAAGAGGCTACAACACGAGCTGAAGAGGTGGTAGGTGGCACTGTAGGTTGGCCTAGGTCTTCAGTGTGTTTTTGTAACTCCACCACGTGCTTGGTCCGCACATGTTTCCACATATTTGTGGTATTGAGGTTGCTGACACTTTTCCCTCTTTTCACCGTCTGATTACACAGCTTGCATTTGACAAAGCAAATGTCATCTTCAACTGTGTCAAAAAAGGACCAGGCACTGCAAGTCTTGGGAGCGCACGCTTTGGATTTTGGAATAGCCATGCTCCTAATGGGTGCCGAAGTGGAGGCTACAGGCAACCAAGTCTGCTCCCTCCCTCTCCCTCCTTTTTGGACCGTTCGGGGAATCTCTTCCTCAGAGCTGCTCCCACCACCTTCCTGTCCCTCACGCCATGATGGGTCAAAGACCTCATCATCTACACCACCCTCTTCAAACAACTGCTTCTCCTGGGTAGTCTCGACAGCACAGTACGCACCAGAAAGTGGCACCTGAGTCTCATCATCAGATGCGTACTGAGGTGTGCTGCTGACCATAGGCACTGGCCCACCTGCCTCTTCAGATTCAGAAAGACAAAACGGTTGTGCATCACTGCATACTACCTCTTCTTCAAATTCTTGAATTCTGCTTGGCTGGCCCCCTCTTTCCAAGCCAAGAGATTCAGAGAACAGAAGTAGAGATGGCTCCTGTCCAGGGCTCTCTGACTGTCTGGGCAATTTGGCAGGCGGTGAAGAGACAGATGGGTGCTCTTCAGTGCTCAGGACTTGAGAGGATCTGGAACTAATTGAAGTCGATGCGTTAGCTGCCATCCATCCGACAACGGCTTCAATTTGGTCCTCCCGCAGCAGTGGGGTACGGCTAGCTCCTACAAACCTGCGCATAAAGGACTGTTCCCTGGTAAAACTGGGGGATGCTGAGTCACTGGTGCCCGCAGCAGGCACAGAATCCCCCTGTCCTCTCCATGAAGGCACAGAATCCTCATGTCCTCTCCCTGCAGAAACTCCACGACCACGACCACATGCCTTACTCCCTGCCTTCTTCATCTTGATAGACTGATAAAGATAGGCAGAAATGTACTAAGGGCTTAGTGTGCTTATTCCTGAACAGCTGCTAACAGGTATAAGAAACACTCATTTTATAAAGTGTGGACTAGACTTTAATATGAGCTAATGTGGCTTACACAACTGTAAAGTGGAGTGTTTGGTGAACTTTATTTAGTTTTTTTTGTCACAAAAAGACACTGGATGTGCCCAAAGATGTAATACCGATAGTATCACAAACTTTTTGTAGCTATTACAATGTAGGAAGGTAACCTACAATGCAATAGATGAGGCTACAGAAAATAGGCTAATACTAATCTGGCTGGGGCTGCAGGGCACAATGCTGCAGAAAGGCTCCTCTAACTACTCCTATATAGTGTGTTTGGAACCAATTTAGCTGAATACGGATGGAACCACCACACTAATAGGAGAAATGAGGAAAAATTATGAATTGGCAATAAAGGACAATGTATGAGGCAGTGACACACACTGAGTGCACTACAACCAGACGTGGCTGAAGCACACACTACAGGGTGAGCTGCACTCACACACACAGACCTTGCTGACAGCGGTGAACAGTGCAGATGCAGAGCACTGTGCACTAGCGCTGCAAGACAAAAAAAAATTCTCTATCTACTCCTATATAGTGTGTTTGGAACCAATTTAGCTGAATACGGATGGAACCACCACACTAATAGTAGATATCAGGAAAAATTATGAATTAGCAAAAAAGGACAATGTATGAGGCAGTGACACACACTGAGTGCACTACAACCAGACGTGGTTGAAGCACACACTACAGGGTGAGCTGCACTCACACACAGAGACCTTGCAGACAGCGGTGAACAGCACAGAGAACTGTGCACTAGCGCTGCAAGGCACAGCGATTTATAAAGTAGCTTGGGTAAAGCAGAATAGACCAAATAGGTAGCTAAAACTGTCCCTCAGAACAACAGCGTCCTATTCCTAACTGAATTCACAGCAGAGTGAGCTGAAAATGGCGGCGGCGGCTTTTATAGTGCATCATGACATCATTTCAGCAGCCAATCACAGCCATGCCATTAGTTAAGATGCCTACATGCCTAACAGGATGTGCCCACAATTCTTAGGATCCTCATTGGCTGAATAAAATGAAACTGGCTCATTGCATTATGGGAACTTCCGATTCCGGTATACGATATTGTAAAAGTATCGGAATTAAGTATCGGAATTCCGATACTGCGAATATCGGCCGATACCCGATATTTCAGTATCGGAATGCTCAACACTACTCTTGACGTTTCCCGTCAAAGTACCTCTTGGACTTTTTGTTAGCCTCTTGAAGGTTACAACGTACATCAGTCCAAACTCTCTCCAAATCACCGGAAAAATTCTCCTCCTCCGGCTCAGCCGATACCAATTTGGAGAATGACCCAAACGACGGATGTCTCCCAGTACAACAAAAAAATGGAGAACACCCAGCAGAAGAGGATGTATGGTTGTTAAGAGCAAATTCAGCCAGTGGCAAAAACTCAGACCACCCCTCTTGATTGTCAGCCACAAAACAACACAAAAACTGTTCAACATCTTGGTTCTTTCTTTCTGTCTGTCCATTAGACTCAGGATGATATCCAGATGAAAATGACAAATGAACTCCCAACCTGTCACAAAAGGCACGCCAAAAACGAGCCACAAACTGAGGTCCCTATCGGAAACAATGTTGGTAGGAACGCCATGGAGCCTGACAATTTCCTTAACAAAGTGTGCAAATTGAAGTGGTCAGTGGGGCGCTAGAAACTGGATAAGGCGCTGGAAAAGGATAAAACAAACCTCTTTATTGAAGTATTAATGCCCACAACGCATTTCTGCAGCGGTCTGCTGCCTTCATCAGGTGGAGTTAATTTCCTTAACAAAAGCCTTAGCGAGTGTCTTAGCGCAGGGCAATTTGATGAAGCGAACCAAGTGACACATCTTGCTAAAACGGTCCACGACCACCCAGATGACAGTGAAACCCTCAGAGGCAGGAAGGTCAGTAATAAAATCCATAGCAAGATGCGTCCAAGGTGCACTAGGAACTTCCAGAGGGCAAAGCAACCCCGCAGCAAGAGCATGTGAAGACTTTGATCTAGCACACACAGTACATTGACGCACCCACTTAATGACTTCCTTCTGCCATCCAGGCCACCAAAAACTGCGACCTACAAGTCTCTTAGTCTCCGAAATTCCTGGATGACCTGCCAACCGAGACTCATGACACTCCACAAACAAATCTCTCCTAAAGTTCCTAGGTACAAACAACCTCCCAATGGGAGTGTTAGATGGGGCATCCTCCTGGGCTTTCAGAATCCCATCTTCCAAAACGGAGTCCAATGCTGCTATCACAACACCTTCCTGTAAAATGCTCTCCTCCTTCTCGGTACCAACCATGGGAGAAAAACTGCGAGATAAAGCATCAGTTTTTACATTCTTGGTACCTGGGATGTAAGTAACAGAAAAATTAAACCACGAAAAAAAAAGTGCCCACCTAGCCTGACGGGCATTCAAGCGCTTGGCAGCATCAAGATAGATCAGATCCTTATGATCAGTGAAAACCTGAATAGGAAATTTAGCACCTTCCATGAGATGACGCCAATGTTCAAATGCGAGTTTAATCGCCAGAAATTCCCGATTACCGACATCGTAATTAAGTTCGGTCTCATAAAATTTTTTTGAAAAAAAAGCACAGGGATGTACTCCATCCTTGTTTTCCTAAGACAAAACAGCACCGACCCCCTCCGAAGAAGCATCAACCTCGACCAAAAAAGGCTTGGTCTCATCAGGCTGCATAAGGATGGGGAAAAAACCAAGCAATGTGAACTGAGGACTAAGATGGTACACATGCAAGAAATAGGAGCATGTTCACACTAGCAAAAAGATGCAAAACCTACAAAAGACAAAAAATATATCTCATACCCTACCATCATTATAAATAAATGTAAAGCAAAGTTGCATATGAAATATAGGGTACTTAGTGAACTATTTTTGATCAAAAAAAGTATACAAGCCGTCCCACCAGCGACAAGGTGACCCTAAATTGGGACGGTCCTACACTGTCTATATTAAAAACCTTACTGTATATCAAAGTTGAAGTAATGCATATAAAAAAGAGTAGACAAATAGAACTGGGTCCCAATATCAGACCACCTAAGCCCGTGGTAAGCTACATATATACTAACCAATTATTTCTCATTCCTCATTCTACATTGATAATTTAAATAAAGAGATCAAGGTACTCAGTAAATCTGCTATTTCAAATTTTTATTACTGTTATCACAAGACATACACACACCCCATAAAATCAAGTCAAAAAACCCCTAAGACATAGAAAGCCCCAATAAAATTGAGGCAGTGTGGTCAAGAGATATCACTATAAGCACAAAAAATACAGTTCAGAGAGTAGGAATGTAAGATTATATCAGTAAAATTCCAGACCTCTTAGTTCCATATCCTTAATAATAGATATAATCTTACATTCCTACTCTCTGAACTGTATTTTTTGTGCTTATAGTGATATCTCTTGCATATGAAATATAGGGTACTTAGTGAACTATTTTTGATCAAAAAAAGTATACAAGCCGTCCCACCAGCGACAAGGTGACCCTAAATTGGGACGGTCCTACACTGTCTATATTAAAAACCTTACTGTTTATCAAAGTTGAAGTAATGCATATAAAAGAGTAGACAAAGAGAACCGGGTCCCAATATCAGACCACCTAAGCCCGTGGTAAGCTACATATATACTAACTAGCTCAACAAAGGGGATGCGACACCCCTAATTTGCACAGAATAAAAACAAGACAAAAAACCAAGCAATAGTGAACTGAGGACTAAGATGGTACACATGCAAGAAATAGGAGCATGTTCACACTAGCAAAAAGATGCAAAACCTACAAAAGACAAAAAATATATCTCATACCCTACCATCATTATAAATAAATGTAAAGCAAAGTTGCATATGAAATATAGGGTACTTAGTGAACTATTTTTGATCAAAAAAAGTATACAAGCCGTCCCACAAGCGACAAGGTGACACTAAATTGGGACGGTCCTACACTGTCTATATTAAAAACCTTACTGTATATCAAAGTTGAAGTAATGCATATAAAAAATAGTAGACAAATAGAACCGGGTCCCAATATCAGACCACCTAAGCCCGTGGTAAGCTACATATATACTAACCAGCTCAACAAGGGGGATGCCACACCCCTAATTTGCACAGAATGCAAACAAGACAAAAAACCAAGCAATGTGAACTGAGGACTAAGATGGTACACATGTGTGGCACCCCAGGGGTCTGGTTTCCACAGTAATGTAATGTTATGTCTGAGAGCAGGTGGGAGGTCCTTTGGTCAGGGATCCTGTGCATGCCACACCTCCTGCCCAGTCTTGGGAGGGGAAGGACTTCCCCTATATAAACCTGGGGCTGAGGCAGGGTTAGTGAGAAGGAAGACAGAACAAGAGTAGAGAAGAGAAGCAGCATAGCAAGAAACATCAGGAGCTCTGTGGGGAGCAGTGTTACAACGAGTCAGGGGCTGGCAGCTGCAGAGCTCGCCCTGACTGAGAAGATTTCTTACCGGACCCGGAGTCCGAGGCTGTGGGGACTAACTCCTACCCAGCAGCAGAAACCGTCCGGCAGAGGATTTCAGGTCCTCTGGCCCAGAAGCCCGAAGGCACGGTCACACGCGTGGGACCAGCACCGCCATCGTGGAGCGGAAGCCATTAGAAGGCCCCGAGTCACCGGCCATACGGGTGAGCACCACACAGTACACTCAGGGACGTGGGCTACTTATTCCCGCCTCTAGCAAGGTAGCCAGAAGAGTACAGTTAGTTGGGAAGGCCTACAACTCCGCCTGGCCAGGGGAGATCCCATCTGCTCAAGGACTGACCAGGCCCCGATCACTAGCAAGTACTCCGGGAGGGTCTATCTTTGTCACCAGTAAAGACCCTGAACTACACCGCACCGTCTCTGAGTGGTTCCTGCTACCCCCATCATCCACGTCGGCTGCCCTGAGGCCATACCCCTCCCGTTGGGGGTTATACCATCCACGCTGCACCATCCTTCCACCGGCCTCAGCGGTCTGCCCTGCAGCGGCAGCTCCATAGCTGCATTCAACGGGTGGCGTAGTCATCAACCATCTACTGCTAGTACTCTGCCACTTAGTCTGACTCCCTGGGCACGGACCGGGTCACCGCCACGAGACTACAACCCTCAACAGATCCGGCTCCGGGTAAGCTCCCGCGTGCGCAACGCAGTGCGACACAGGCCCAGGGGCGCGTCAACTTTGGCGTAGTCGGCAGGATTACGTGCCCGCAACCACCGGGTACTGCGTGCCTGAAAAGCAAAGACTGTTCAAACTTACCAGTGGTGAAGATTCCCGCTATCCGTGAAGGTTTCCCGCCATCCGGCGCCATCTTCTACCTTCTTCCCGCCATCCGCGAAGTTTTCCCGCCATCCGGCGCCATCTTCGACCTTCTTCCCGCCATCCGTGGAGTTTTCCCGCCATTGGACGCCATCTTGAGGACGCCGCGCGGGAAGAAGAGGGGCGTGGACTCCGAAAGCGCGCGAGAACTGAAGCCCCGCCTCACGTCCGGACGTTGCGTAAGGTCCTGGAAGGAGCCCAGCAGACGCCGACGTCACCGGAGCGCGACGGAAGGTCCTCAACCCTGACGATCCACTGCGGAGCCGCGGCCTACGGAACAGGATCATCGCAAGGTAGGCCACGGTCCACTAGGGGGGAGGAAGATGTCGGATACGGAGGAGAGCTTCACTGCCTCAACCCCCGCCAGCGCCACCGCTGCTGCAGTTATGCCCTTCACCATGCCCTATATCCCGGGAGCAGCTTGGCTACCCCAGTACTCAGGGGAGTCACATACCCTGCATGACTTTAGAGAAAAGCTGGATAGCCTCTTCCAGGTGTACCCCCTCACAGAAGAGCAAAAAGTGAGCATCCTGGTGGCCCAACTAACCGGGGCAGCCAAAAGGGAAGTAAAATCCTGGCCACCTGGGAGGAAGACTGTCGCAGGGATACTAACCCGGCTGAAGGACACCTTTGATACCCGCACCTCAGCCGAGATTAAGCTTAGATTCTACGGGTGCAAGCAGCGAGCGCATGAGAGTATAAGGGACTATGCACTAAACCTACAAGAGGCCCTGAGGGCCATAAAGCAGACCGACCCTGATGGGGTGGGAAACGAGGACAGGCTGTTGACTGAACAATTTATAGAGGGTTTATATTGCAATGCCCACCGAACCCAGTTGCGGGCAATGGCCTTACAGGATCCCCATCTGGACTTTGCACAGTTCAAGGACAGAGCCATCCGGGTGCTCCGAGAACCGGCACCGGGTGGCGTTGTGACCCACAGGCGCCCAGCTATCACTTACCACCAGGAGGCGGCGCCCTTGTCGGCAGGGCCTGTGGGAGCTGATGCGCAGGCTTTGGACAATGACCCGGCTCCAGACCTACGCCATCAGGTCCAAAAGCTAGCTAAGAGCGTTGCTGCGCTAACCCGAACTGTGCAGTCTTTACAGGTTTCCACCCCAGGGAAGATCCAGCTGCCATCCGGACCGGAGGACATCCCGTGGCGTCGACCAAGGAGGACCCCACCGGCCAGAGGAAGACCCAGTGACCGATACAGCGAGGACGGACGACCCATCTGCCGCCGCTGCAATCAACCCGGACATATGGAAAGGTACTGTTCTTTAAACGGGCACAACCTGGGGTAGAGGGCCAACCCCCAGGAAAAAGATCACCAGGCCCATCGAACTGGCGCGACAGATATGTGGGAGGACGTCCAGTCTTGCCTGTGGTACTGGATGGCATTCCCATGAGTGCCCTACTGGACACCGGGTCACAGGTCACCACCATCCCGTACGTGCTCTTTAAGCAGTACTGGAATGACTCGGATATTACCCGCTACCCTGACGACGACTTGAGTATCATCGCCAGCAATGGCCAGCCCGTGCCACAGATCGGATTTAAACAGGTGACCATCAAAATCGGTAGAGTCGAACTGGCCGCACAGGGACTGATCTTTGTAGATATTGACAAACATGAGAGTCACCCAAAAATAACTCTAGGAACTAATGTAATTGAAAATTGTCTTGCAGAGGTGATTTTCCTTTTACAGCAGGTTGCCAAGAACGCCAGCTCCGGCGAGCAGCGGGTGCTCCAGAAAGAGATCCGGGCACTGATGCGACGGCAACAAGTGGAACTCTCCGGCGGTGAGATTGGTAGCGTAAGAATGTGTGACCCTTTTCCTATTGCTATGCCCCCAAAAAGTGAAATGATGATTTGGTGCCGGGCAGCTATTGGTCTGAGAGGTAGGGATTACCAGGCAATGGTAGAACCAGTTTACTCAGACAGTAGGCCCACCATTTTGACAGCACGGGGGGTGATCAATGTACGCCATGGGAGGGTGCCCGTTCGCATAATAAATATCGGGGAGAGGGAAGTGTACCTGCCCCGGTATGCCACGTTAGCCAAATTATATACCCTTAACCAAAATTCTATACAATCTGTGGAACCCTTGCCTCCATCTCACCCGGAGGAAGGTAACGGCTCTAAGAAAGACATGGAGGACTGGTGTCAGCAACTACATCTGGGTACTAACTCCACTCCCTCACACCAGAAACAAGGAGTCTATCGGGTGGTTCAAGAGTATGAGAGAGTGTTTAGTAAACACCCGTTAGACTTCGGGCGAGTCAAGGGGGTAGAACACCGCATCCCCACGGGAGATCATCCTCCCATAAAAGAGAGGTATCGACCCGTACCCCCTGCACACTACCAACACGCCAAGGGGATGCTTAGAGACATGAAGGAGGCTGGGGTAATCCGGGATAGCTGTAGCCCCTGGGCAGCCCCACTAGTTTTAGTAAAAAAGAAAGACAACACCATGAGGATGTGTGTAGATTACCGGAAAATCAACCGTATCACACACAAGGATGCGTACCCCTTACCAAGGATAGAGGAGTCATTGGCTGCTTTAAGATCTGCTAACTTCTTCTCTACCTTGGATCTCACTAGCGGGTACTGGCAGGTTCCTGTAGCAGAGGCGGACCGGGAGAAGACCGCATTCACCACCCCGATGGGACTTAGCGAGTTCACCTGCATGCCGTTCGGACTCTGCAACGCCCCAGGAACCTTCCAACGATTAATGGAGTGCTGTCTGGGCCACAGAAACTTCGAGACGGTCCTGTTGTACCTGGACGATGTCATCGTATATTCCAAGACTTATGAGGACCACCTGAAACACCTGGCGGAGGTGTTCGAAGCTCTGGCGAGTTACGGCCTAAAAGTGAAACCCTCCAAGTGTCACCTCCTGAAACCAAAGGTGCAGTACCTGGGACACGTGGTGAGCGCTGACGGAGTGGCTCCCGACCCTGATAAGATCACCGCAATTAAGGGATGGCCAAGCCCCTCCAGCGTAAAAGAAGTGCGGCAGTTCCTCGGGTTGGTAGGCTACTACCGAAGGTTTATTCCCGGTTTCACCAAAAAGGCAGCGCCTATGCAGGACCTCCTGATAGGCCAGTCCCGGAAGGCCAAGAACCAGAAGCCGCCCTTCAAATGGGAGGAGCTGGAAGAAGAGTCCTTCCGCCAGCTGAAGATGGCCCTCACGGGGGATGAAATCTTGGCGTACCCGGATTATAGCCAGCCCTTCATCCTCTACACCGACGCCAGTAACATCGGGCTAGGAGCCGTACTGTCCCAGATCCAGCAGGGGAAAGAACGAGTAATCGCCTACGCCAGCCGAAAACTGCGACCCACCGAAAGGAACCCCGAGAATTATAGCTCATTTAAGCTAGAGTTCCTGGCCGTGGTATGGGCAGTCACCGAGCGCTTTAAGCATTACCTTGCTTCTTCCCGGTTCACCGTGTACACGGATAACAACCCGTTGACACACCTGGACACGGCAAGACTCGGTGCCCTGGAGCAGAGGTGGATGGCCCGTCTGTCCAACTACGAGTTCACAATTAAATACCGGGCAGGACGCTCCAATACTAACGCGGACGCCCTGTCCAGGATGCCCAACCTGCCGGACGAAGGAGAAGATCCGGAGGGACTGGAAGAAATTGAACTCCCTGCGTTCCACCGTCATGGGACTATCCAGTATTCCCACCGGGTAAGGAGTAAGCAGGCTGCTACGTTGAACCCCTTACCTCACTACAACTGGGCGGAAACGCAAGACAGCGACCCTGCCGTCCGACTGGTGAAGGAGATGCTGACTCGGCCGGAGGCTCGCCTTGAACCAGACGCTCCGGAGGAAGCCAAACAACTATGGGCGGAGAAGAGTCGACTGTTCCTTTACAAGGGGAAGTTGTGCCGCAGAATGGTCAACTCCCGGACGCATGAACTACTCTGGCAAGTAGTGGTGCCACGAAGAGATGCAGCCATGGTGATGGAGGCATACCACGACGGAGCTGGACACTTCGGGTGGAAGAAGCTGGAGTTCCTGCTGCGCGAGCGGTTCCACTGGGTAGGCATGAGGGGAACCATCGAGAAGTGGTGCAGAGACTGTGGCCCGTGCAATCTGAGAAGGAAGGACCGGGCCAGCCAGAAGACTCCCCTGCAATCCATCGTCACCCGGCAACCGTTGGAACTGGTAGCCTTGGATCATGTAAAACTGACCCCAAGCAGAAGTGGCTACGTCTACGCGTTAACCATCGTGGATCATTACTCCCGGTTCTTGGTTGTCGTCCCCGTCAAGGACTTAACGGCTCAAACAGCAGCTAGAGCCTTCCAGCAGCACTTCTGCCGTCCACACGGGTACCCGGACCAAGTGCTGACGGACCAGGGACCTGCCTTTGAAGCGGAGGTCTTCCAGGAATTCTGCAATCTGTATGGCTGCCGGAAGATAAGGACGACACCCTACCATCCGCAAACTAATGGACTTTGTGAAAAAATGAACCAGGTGGTAATGGATCTTCTAAAAACGTTGCCCCTGGAAGAACGCAGTCTGTGGCCTGAGAAGTTGCCCGATCTGGTGGACCTATACAACCACATCCCGGTAGGTTCCACCAACTGTACCCCGGCTTACCTAATGAGGGCGAGACCTGGTAAGTTACATGTTGACCTGGAAATGGGAGTCCTGACACCTGAGGACACTTCACCAGAGGCAGACTGGGACACAGAGAGGCAACAGCAGTACCGGAAAGTACAGGAGAGCGTGGAGCGAAGTCTCTGTCAGGCTAGGGAAAGGCAAGAGAAAACTTACAACCAGTATGCTCCCGCTGTTCCCCTGGTACCCGGAGAGCAGGTCTTGAAGAGGAAAAGACGGCTCCACAAGTTGGATGACCAGTGGGAGAAGGACCCGTACACCGTACTGCCCTCAAGCCACGAGAACCCGAAGGTCTGTACCATCAGTAAAGACGGAGGGGAAACCACAGCCATTGTATCCCAGGACCACCTGAAGAAGTGTCCCGAACAACTGAGGAACCCTGAAGAGGAACAAGAAGACCAACGACCCGTAGAGGAAAGGGAAGATATGGTTAGTACCGTGCTCGGGGACTTCCCTCGGTCTTGGACTCAAGTCAATGGTGCAGTTGTGGTACCCGTACTCACCTTCCTCCAACCATCATCCCAAGTACCTACGGAGCAACCGGTAGAGCTGGAAGAACAGCCGGTCCAGGAGGCAGAAGACTCTACACAAGCAGACCCGGAAAATCAACCCTCTGCTTATAGTGAGCCTGCCATACCCCTAGTGAGCCAGAGGGCCCATAGACAGCTGCCCAGTTTACCCTTGACAGCTCCTACACCCTGTAGTTCAGGGCCAGACAGTTAGCTCCGTAGGTCCACTAGGGCCACTAGAGGCCAGTTACCTGCACGTTGGAGGATCTAAATGTTTAAGCTATTTTATAATGTTTTGCTGTCTATAGTTGCTTGTGTGTAATTTTGTGTTTCTAGTTGTTTTTAGGAGTCCTTGGTGGATTTACCGGGAATCCTTTGTATATAGTTGGAGCGTAACCCAGGACGGACTAAAGACTGTTAAGGACTCGGGGTAGGACAGACCCCTACCTGGTTACGTCTCCCTGTTTTGGTGAAATGGACACCTTGCTTTTCTTCAAAGACTGCACCCGGTTACGGACATGCCGTGACCATCTTTATGTGTTTTTCTTATTGTATTATTATTGTTGTTGTTATATCTTGTTATGTTTTTCTAAAATTTGTTTAGTCCCGGAGTACTAAATTTTACTAGGGGGGAATGTGGCACCCCAGGGGTCTGGTTTCCACAGTAATGTAATGTTATGTCTGAGAGCAGGTGGGAGGTCCTTTGGTCAGGGATCCTGTGCATGCCACACCTCCTGCCCAGTCTTGGGAGGGGAAGGACTTCCCCTATATAAACCTGGGGCTGAGGCAGGGTTAGTGAGAAGGAAGACAGAACAAGAGTAGAGAAGAGAAGCAGCATAGCAAGAAACATCAGGAGCTCTGTGGGGAGCAGTGTTACAACGAGTCAGGGGCTGGCAGCTGCAGAGCTCGCCCTGACTGAGAAGATTTCTTACCGGACCCGGAGTCCGAGGCTGTGGGGACTAACTCCTACCCAGCAGCAGAAACCGTCCGGCAGAGGATTTCAGGTCCTCTGGCCCAGAAGCCCGAAGGCACGGTCACACGCGTGGGACCAGCACCGCCATCGTGGAGCGGAAGCCATTAGAAGGCCCCGAGTCACCGGCCATACGGGTGAGCACCACACGGTACACTCAGGGACGTGGGCTACTTATTCCCGCCTCTAGCAAGGTAGCCAGAAGAGTACAGTTAGTTGGGAAGGCCTACAACTCCGCCTGGCCAGGGGAGATCCCATCTGCTCAAGGACTGACCAGGCCCCGATCACTAGCAAGTACTCCGGGAGGGTCTATCTTTGTCACCAGTAAAGACCCTGAACTACACCGCACCGTCTCTGAGTGGTTCCTGCTACCCCCATCATCCACGTCGGCTGCCCTGAGGCCATACCCCTCCCGTTGGGGGTTATACCATCCACGCTGCACCATCCTTCCACCGGCCTCAGCGGTCTGCCCTGCAGCGGCAGCTCCATAGCTGCATTCAACGGGTGGCGTAGTCATCAACCATCTACTGCTAGTACTCTGCCACTTAGTCTGACTCCCTGGGCACGGACCGGGTCACCGCCACGAGACTACAACCCTGAACAGATCCGGCTCCGGGTAAGCTCCCGCGTGCGCAACGCAGCGCGACACAGGCCCAGGGGCGCGTCACATGCAAGAAATAGGAGCATGTTCACACTAGCAAAAAGATGCAAAACCTACAAAAGACAAAAAATATATCTCATACCCTACCATCATTATAAATAAATGTAAAGCAAAGTTGTATATGAAATATAGGGTACTTAGTGAACTATTTTTGATCAAAACTGTATACAAGCCGTCCCACCAGCGACAAGGTGACCCTAAATTGGGACGGTCCTACACTGTCTATATTAAAAACCTTACTGTATATCAAAGTTGAAAGTAATGCCTATAAAAAAGAGTAGACAAATAGAACCGGGTCCCAATATCAGACCACCTAAGCCCGTGGTAAGCTACATATATACTAACCAGCTCAACAAGAGGGATGCCACACCCCTAATTTGCACAGAATGCAAACAAGACAAAAAACCAAGCAATGTGAACTGAGGACTAAGATGGTACACATGCAAGAAATAGGAGCATGTTCACACTAGCAAAAATATGCAAAACCTACAAAAGACAAAAAATATATCTCATACCCTACCATCATTATAAATAAATGTAAAGCAAAGTTGCATATGAAATATAGGGTACTTAGTGAACTATTTTTGATCAAAAAAAGTATACAAGCCGTCCCACCAGCGACAAGGTGACCCTAAATTGGGACGGTCCTACACTGTCTATATTAAAAACCTTACTGTATATCAAAGTTGAAGTAATGCATATAAAAAATAGTAGACAAATAGAACTGGGTCCCAATATCAGACCACCTAAGCCCGTGGTAAGCTACATATATACTAACCAGCTCAACAAGGGGGATGCCACACCCCTAATTTGCAAAGAATGCAAACAAGACAAAAAACCAAGCAATGTGAACTGAGGACTAAGATGGTACACATGCAAGAAATAGGAGCATGTTCACACTAGCAAAAAGATGCAAAACCTACAAAAGACAAAAAATATATCTCATACCCTACCATCATTATAAATAAATGTAAAGCAAAGTTGCATATGAAATATAGGGTACTTAGTGAACTATTTTTGATCAAAAATGTATACAAGCCGTCCCACCAGCGACAAGGTGACCCTAAATTGGGACGGTCCTACACTGTCTATATTAAAAACCTTACTGTATATCAAAGTTGAAGTAATGCATATAAAAAAGAGTAGACAAATAGAACCGGGTCCCAATATCAGACCACCTAAGTCCGCTGTAATCTACATATATACTAACCAGCTCAACAAGGGGGATGCCACACCCCTAATTTGCACAGAATGCAAACAAGACAAAAAACCAAGCAATGTGAACTGAGGACTAAGATGGTACACATGCAAGAAATAGGAGCATGTTCACACTAGCAAAAAGATGCAAAACCTACAAAAGACAGAAAATATATCTCATGCCCTACCATCATTATAAATAAATGTAAAGCAAAGTTGCATATGAAATATAGGGTACTTTGTGAACTATTTTTGATCAAAAAAAGTATACAAGCCGTCCCACCAGCGACAAGGTGACCCTAAATTGGGACGGTCCTACACTGTCTATATTAAAAACCTTACTGTAAATCAAAGTTGAAGTAATGCATATAAAAAAGAGTAGACAAATAGAACCGGGTCCCAATATCAGACCACCTAAGCCCGTGGTAAGCTACATATATACTAACCAGCTCAACAAGGGGGATGCCACACCCCTAATTTGCACAGAATACAAACAAGACAAAAAACCAAGCAATGTGAACTGAGGACTAAGATGGTACACATGCAAGAAATAGGAGCATGTTCACCTAGCAAAAAGATGCAAAACCTACAAAAGACAAAAAATATATCTCATACCCTACCATCATTATAAATAAATGTAAAGCAAAGTTGCATATGAAATATAGGGTACTTAGTGAACTATTTTTGATCAAAAAAAGTATACAAGCCGTCCCACCAGCGACAAGGTGACCCTAAATTGGGACGGTCCTACACTGTCTATATTAAAAACCTTACTGTATATCAAAGTTGAAATAATGCATATAAAAGAGTAGACAAATAGAACCGGGTCCCAATATCAGACCACCTTAGCCCGTGGTAAGCTACATATATACTAACTCGCTCAACAAGGGGGATGCCACACCCCTAATTTGCACAGAATGCAAACAAGACAAAAAACCAAGCAATGTGAACTGAGGACTAAGATGGTACACATGCAAGAAATAGGAGCATGTTCACACTAGCAAAAAGATGCAAAACCTACAAAAGACAAAAAATATATCTCATGCCCTACCATCATTATAAATAAATGTAAAGCAAAGTTGCATATGAAATATAGGGTACTTTGTGAACTATTTTTGATCAAAAAAAGTATACAAGCCGTCCCACCAGCGACAAGGTGACCCTAAATTGGGACGGTCCTACACTGTCTATATTAAAAACCTTACTGTAAATCAAAGTTGAAGTAATGCATATAAAAAAGAGTAGACAAATAGAACCGGGTCCCAATATCAGACCACCTAAGCCTGTGGTAAGCTACATATATACTAACCAGCTCAACAAGGGGGATGCCACACCCCTAATTTGCACAGAATGCAAACAAGACAAAAAACCAAGCAATGTGAACTGAGGACTAAGATGGTACACATGCAAGAAATAGGAGCATGTTCACACTAGCAAAAAGATGCAAAACCTACAAAAGACAAAAAATGTATCTCATATCCTACCATCATTGTAAATAAATGTAAAGCAAAGTTGCATATGAAATATAGGGTACTTAGTGAACTATTTTTGATCAAAAAAAGTATACAAGCCGTCCCACCAGCGACAAGGTGACCCTAAATTGGGACGGTCCTACACTGTTTATATTAAAAACCTTACTGTATATCAAAGTTGAAGTAATGCATATAAAAGAGTAGACAAATAGAACCGGGTCCCAATATCAGACCACCTAAGCCCGTGGTAAGCTACATATATACTAACCAGCTCAACAAGGGGGATGCCACACCCCTAATTTGCACAGAATGCAAACAATACAAAAAACCAAGCAATGTGAACTGAGGACTAAGATGGTACACATGCAAGAAATAGGAGCATGTTCACACTAGCAAAAAGATGCAAAACCTACAAAAGACAAAAAATATATCTCATACCCTACCATCATTATAAATAAATGTAAAGCAAAGTTGCATATGAAATATAGGGTACTTAGTGAACTATTTTTGATCAAAAAAAGTATACAAGCCGTCCCACCAGCGACAAGGTGACCCTAAATTGGGATGGTCCTACACTGTCTATATTAAAAACCTTACTGTATATCAAAGTTGAAGTAATGCATATAAAAAAGAGTAGACAAATAGAACCGGGTCCCAATATCAGACCACCTAAGCCTGTGGTAAGCTACATATATACTAACCAGCTCAACAAGGGGGATGCCACACCCCTAATTTGCACAGAATGCAAACAAGACAAAAAACCAAGCAATGTGAACTGAGGACTAAGATGGTACACATGCAAGAAATAGGAGCATGTTCACACTAGCAAAAAGATGCAAAACCTACAAAAGACAAAAAATATATCTCATATCCTACCATCATTGTAAATAAATGTAAAGCAAAGTTGCATATGAAATATAGGGTACTTAGTGAACTATTTTTGATCAAAAAAAGTATACAAGCCGTCCTACCAGCGACAAGGTGACCCTAAATTGGGACGGTCCTACACTGTTTATATTAAAAACCTTACTGTATATCAAAGTTGAAGTAATGCATATAAAAGAGTAGACAAATAGAACCGGGTCCCAATATCAGACCACCTAAGCCCGTGGTAAGCTACATATATACTAACCAGCTCAACAAGGGGGATGCCACACCCCTAATTTGCACAGAATGCAAACAAGACAAAAAAACAAGCAATGTGAACTGAGGACTAAGATGGTACACATGCAAGAAATAGGAGCATGTTCACACTAGCAAAAAGATGCAAAACCTACAAAAGACAAAAATTATATCTCATACCCTACCATCATTATAAATAAATGTAAAGCAAAGTTGCATATGAAATATAGGGTACTTAGTGAACTATTTTTGATCAAAAAAAGTATACAAGCCGTCCCACCAGCGACAAGGTGACCCTAAATTGGGACGGTCCTACACTGTCTATATTAAAAACCTTACTGTATATCAAAGTTGAAGTAATGCATATAAAAAAGAGTAGACAAATAGAACCGGGTCCCAATATCAGACCACCTAAGCCCGTGGTAAGCTACATATATACTAACCAGCTCAACAAGGGGGATGCCACACCCCTAATTTGCACAGAATGCAAACAAGACAAAAAACCAAGCAATGTGAACTGAGGACTAAGATGGTACACATGCAAGAAATAGGAGCATGTTCACACTAGCAAAAAGATGCAAAACCTACAAAAAACAAAAAATATATCTCATACCCTACCATCATTATAAATAAATGTAAAGCTTTACATTTATTTATAATGATGGTAGGGTATGAGATATATTTTTTGTCTTTTGTAGGTTTTGCATAAGGATGGGGGCAGCACTGAACCTCTCCTTGAGATACACAAAAGCTTCAATGGCCTCAGTAGTCCACTGGACCGTATTCGCACCTTTCTTGGTGAGATCGGTCAGCGGCTTAACAATTATAGAAAAATTCTTAATGAATTTTCTGTAATAATTGGCGAAACCCAAAAATCTCTGTATCGATTTCAAACCAATAGGCCTAGGCCATTCCTGTACCGCCTGAACCTTCACCGGGTCCATCTCAAAGCCCTCGCAGGAGATAATGTAGCCCAAAAAACGAATTCTCTGCACAGCGAACTCACATTTCTCCAGCTTAGCAAAAAGTGAATTGTCACTTAACAACTGCAATACCTCACGTACGCTCTGCCAATGAGACTCCAGATCCGGCAAATAAATCAAAATGTCATCCAAATACACCACCACATTCTTACCGATCAATGGTCTTAGGATGTCATTAATAAGGTTCTGAAAAAACGCTGGTGCGTTGGTAAGACCAAAAGGCATAACCAGATTCTCAAAATGACCCACCGGAGTGTTAAAAGCAGTTTTCCACTCATCACCTTCCTTCATACATAACAAATTGTATGTCCCCCGGAGATCAATTTTAGAGAACCACTTGGCCCCCACTAACTGGTTGAACAAGTCAGGAATTAATGGCAGTGGGTAGGAATTGCGTACTGTAATTTTATTAATTTCGCGAAAGTCCAGACATGGACGTAAACCGCCGTCCTTTTTTTTTTACAAAAAAAAATCCAACAGCCACAGGTGACTTAGAAGGTCTAATGTGACCGGCGGCCAAGCTTGTCTGTATGTATTCCTCCAAGGCCTTTCTCTCAGGGATAGTAAGATTAAATAAGCGACTCCTGGGAAAAGTAGCTCCAGGGACAAACTCAATAGTACAATCATAGTCCCTATGAGGAGGCAAAACTTGCGACTCCTTCTCAGAAAAAACCTTCCAAAATCCTGAATAGGTACAGGTAATTCCCCTCTTTCACAGCAGCAATGCAACCGTTACAACATTTATCATAACACTTAGGACTCCAAGACTTAATTTCATTGGTAGACCAGTCCAGTACAGGATTGTGCAATTTTAACCAAGGTAACCCCAAAACCACTGGAGAAGGCAAATTATTTAATACCGCCAAATCCAAATTCTCTTGGTGAATACCATTAATGGTGAGGGGAAATTCAAAAACCTTGTAATACATTTCAAGGGAGAGCCATCAACAGCAACCACAGAAATAGGGGATGACAAAAGTTTAGATTCTAATTTAAATTTTTCCAAAAATCCCTCATCAATCACATTGAGTGTAGAACCACAATCCACAAATACCTGAAATTCAAACAACTCCTCCTGGAATGAGGTGCTTCCAGAAAGAAATACTCCTTTTGAGTTTGAACAAGCTATACGGGCGTAACTGACCTTTTTTTTTTCCTTGTTCAAACGAAGCACACAGTTCTAAATAAAGTGGTCAGATTTACCGCAATAAAAGCATAATCCCTTAGCAAACCTGCGGTCTTTTTCCTGAGAGTGGGGTGACATGGCCCCAATCTCCATCGGTTCTCCACCTTCCGAGCAGACCCTCTGCAAACTAGGAGCTGCCATAGCAGTAGATTTCTCTTCATTAATCCTAGCACGCAGTCTCCTGTGCACACGTATAGCTAATTGCATTGCCTCCTGCAAGGTTCCAGGTTTTGGGAAGGCAGTCAGCAGATCCTTAACCCTTTCACCTAGACCAGCAAGAAACAGACATTTTAATGCTGAGTCATTCCATTCCACTTCAGCTGACCATCTTCTGAAGTATGTACAATAATTTTCCACATCACCTGATCCCTGCTTCAAACGTCTTAATTCAGTTTCAGCAGATGAGACTCGATCAGGATCATCATACAACAACCCCATAGCAGAAAAAAAATCTTCCACAGATCTAAAACACGGATCATTAGGTTGTAGAGAAAAGGCCCATCCCTGTGGTTCTTTGCGCAAAAGTGACATTATAAACCCAATGCGCTGTGATTCATTCCCCGAGGATCTGGGTCTTAAACGAAAATATAATAAACAAGCGTTTTTAAAGGAAAAAAAATATTGCTGTTTACCATAAAAAAATCTGGCAGTCCTACCTTCGGTTCGACAAAATGAGCTCCAGGACAGCTACTCACGTGTTGCTGGAGCTCGGCCACCTCCAAAGACAGTCCGTGCAGGCGTTGAGCCAACTCCTGAACTGACACTGTGCTGAAATCTGGATTTCTTTCCTTAGAGTGTTTTTTTTGGGCTGGACTTACTGTTACGAACTGCTACAAACACTAAGGAAAGATAGGAAAACTGTCCCTACAATAGGACTAAGCTGATTCCCTACGATGCAGCGGGGGACCTGTTCCTTGTGAACAGACCCGCCTAAGTCCTCGGCTAGTCTGAACGCACACCTATAGATATAAGGGAGGGGTCCCTACAAGAACTAAGGACAGGGATATAGTTGGACACCTCCTAACAGAAATTGTAGCAGAGCAAAGACAAACAAAAAGTACTAGTGGTCAAAAGACCAAGCAAACTACAGAGTAAGGTACAAGGCACCTGGCTAGCTTAAGAGTAAATGTAACCCTGAAGTCCAGTAAGGCCAGAAGGGCGGAGCTGGATTATATAGGCAGAAAGTCATGTGACCAACAAAATAGAAAAAAAACTAACAGGAGGGTTCTAACAGCTTTCTCTTCTGCAGGGTAATTCTAGACAGGTCCGGGAAGAGCTGGATGTCCGCCTCCCCTATACTTTATGGCTTTCTGGGCCCTTGCCTTGGCCATTATCTTTTCTTTCAGCTCAAAGTCATGCAAGCAGGAAATGCTGTAATACCTTTTGGCTTCAAGGCTCTGTGAGCTCTATGAAATTTGATCGAGGCAGGCTGGTTATCACCCAGGATAGAGTTGAAGATCTCCTGAAGTATAGCTCTGAGATCCCCCCCCCCTCCGACTCGGGGAGACCCCTCACCCGTATGTTGCTTCTTCTTCCCTATTATCAAGATCTTCAATGTGGGCATGCATATCCTGCATCACTGATTCTTGCTGGGTGGTCACTTGTTGTAGTTTGGTTACATGAGCTCTAGTAGTATTATGATCTTCCTCCAGTATTTCTATACGATTTGCCAAGTGCCTCAGGTCTTGTCTCACATAAGCAATCTCTGAACTGCAGGTATCCTTGACTTCCTTTATAAGGTTTTTGAAGTCTGTCTTGGAGGGTAAATGCTCTAGGTACTTCTGCCATGGAGGGTGGGGGGGGGCACAGAACTGCAGGCTCCCAACCCGCCATTCATCCTCAGTACAGCCAGGGGAAGAGGACAAGTCTCCACCCCTTTATCATGGACAGTGAAAATATTCCGCTCTCCTTCAATCTCCCCGGCTGCCTGTCTGCTCCTTTTCCCATGGGAATGCATAGAGAAGGTCCCTCCATCTTCTGATGGGGGCTGGGGATGATCAGCAGCACATGCTGTTATTTGTGCAATTGTCTGAGGGGAGGAGGGGGAGGGGGGCTCTGATGTGCACCTCATGTGAGCTGCAACAGTCTTATTTGCAGAGGAGACGACTCCCACAGCTCTGCCTTGGCTTTTTGCTGTTATCTGCCCCGGCAAATCCACATCAGCAGGGGCTGCAAGCTGAGATTGGTTCCCACTCCCCTCACCTCTGTGCTCTGTCTGAAGCTGCTGCATCCCGGTCTGTTCCAGCCAAGATGGCTCCGGGACACCATGAGGTGCTGAGTCCTTCTGAAGAAAGGTGTCCAGTGCGGTCGCTATCACTGGCCCTGGAGTGGATGCCGGTGTCCTAGCATGTCGTGGCCCCATGTGTGCTGTAATTGAGGTGAAAATGCCGGCACTCTGCCTTTTCTATGCCTCTATTGTGTTCAGCTCAGCAGGAGCTCCTCACACACACTTCCTCTCACATTGAGGTCCTGGCCACGCCCCCACTTGGGATGTCTTTGTAAAGGTCCTTGAAGTACTGGAGCCATATGTTCCTGGTCTGGATATGGAGGTTGTAGCTTTTTTGGTTGGATCCTAGGTGGTTTCATAGTTCCCAAAAGCTGTTGTCTTCAAGGGCATCTTGGAGTTGGAGGAGTTTTGTGGAAATGTGTTTTTTCTTTTTCCTTTTGAGGATGGATTTCTAATTTTGTTGCATGGTGTGGTAATTTTCTCTCAGAGTAGAGTTGTTTGGGTCTCTGTGTTTTTTATTTGAGGTCGTTCTTAGAACCTTCCTTATAGCTTTACATTCCTTGTCAAACCAGTTGTTGGGATTTTGTTTACTCAACCTCTTGTTGCTACATCTTTTTGGGTCGGACATTTCTGCCATGGCATAGAGTATGTTGTTAAGGTTCCTTACTGCCAGGTGTACGCCTTCTGCTTTAAGTTCGTACATGTTATTTTGGAAGCGTTGGAGCTTATCCTTGATCTCTGGCCTGTTGATGGCATCTGTATATTTTGGGGCCAACATCTTGGACGAGTTGAAGGAAATAATAGTTTCCGACAACATATAGGGTATTACCGCATTCGGTAGAAATTGCACAATAAATTGTGGGTTCCATTTTTACCTATTAACCCTTGTGTAACTGACAAATTTGCAGCAAATACAAAAATGACATTTTTAGAACTAAAATGTTATATTTACACATCCCAATGTTATGAAATTCTGCAAGGCACCTGTCGGTTCAAAATACTCACTACACCCCTAGATGAATCCCTTAGGCAGTGAAGTTTCCAATATGGGGTCACCTGGTGGGGTTTCTGCTGATCTGGCACTTCAGAGGCTTGTCTCAAGGACCCACAATCTATAATAATAATAATAATAATCTTTATTTTATATATCACTAACATATTCCGCAGCTCTTTACATACATTATCATCACTGTCCCCTTTGGGGTTCACAATCTAAATTCCCTATCAGTATGTCTTTGAAGTGTGGGAGGAAACCGGAGAACCCGGAGGAAACCCACACAAACACTGAGAGAACATACAAACTCCTTGCAGATGTTGTCTTTGGTGGGATTTGAACCAAGGACCCCAGCGCTGCAGTGCTAACCACTGAGCCACCGTGCTATTCAAACAATCAGCGTACTAAAAGTCAAGTAGAGCTCCTTCCAATCTGATCCCTGCCGTGTGCTCAAACAGTAGTGTACAACCACATATGGGGTGCTGCCATGTTCAGTAAACATTGCATAACATATACTGGGGTCCAGTTTCTCATATTATATCACATGTAAATTATATATTTGGCACTAAAACAGTATTTTAGTGGAATAAATTAAATTTTTTGTTTTCACATCTAAATGTTATAGTTTTGTGAATCACCTGTAGGTTAAAAATGATCAATACACCCCTTTATCAATTCCTTGAGGGGTTTAATTTCCAAAATGGGTTCACTTATGGGGGTTTCAGCTGTTTGACCTGTCAGGGGCTCTGCAAATGCGACTTGGCATTAACAATCTATTCCAGACAAATTTATGCTTCAAAAATCATATAGCGCTCTTTCCATGCCATGTGCCAGTTTTCGTCACATATGGGGTATCTGTCATGTGTGTGTGAGATGTGACAGACAGTCGCCCTCGAGTTGTTTGCAGAATATCTTTTCGTTTGACATTACAGACACCTTCTTATCTGTCTCACTCTAGGACCCAGCGTCTACCTCCCTCTGGCTAACTGACACCCAGGCCTGGCTGTTGAAATACTTGCTGTTTGATAGAGGGAGTTGCCGGTGATATTCACTTGTTCTCTTGAGAAGGCTTGGAGCTGTTGCAGTCTGCTTACTTTCTCTTTTGTGCTTGGAGGACGTTAGGAATAATCTCTCTAAAGTTGGCTCAAGCTAAGTTACTTTTCCCCATGTTTGTTTCCTTTGTTGTCTTTAGTTGTTAGTGTTCATCCATCTTGCGTGACAGTATCTTTATGTTCGGAAGAAATTGCATAACAAATTTAAGTTTCTGTTTTCTCCTATTATACACTCTGGAAATTTCAAATTTGGGGTGGGGATAAAACCATATTTTAGCATAGAAAAGTAATTTTCATTTTCACATCCACATTTTAAAAAGTTCTGTGAAGCACCCATTGGTTTAGCAAGCTCAACAAACCCCTACATGAATTCCTTGATGGGTCTAGCTTCCAAAGTGGTGTCACTTGTGGGGCTTTCTGTTGTTTTGGTACCTCCGGGGCTCTGCAAATGAGACATGATTTCTGCAATCCATTGTAGTCAAATTTACATTCAAAATACCAAATGTCGCTTCTTCCAAACCCTGTCGTGTGTCAAACAGAACTTTTTGACTACATGTGGGGTATCGCCTTGCTCAGAAGAAATTAGGCAGCAAATCGCGCTGTCACCTTTTTTATGATACCTCTTGCAAAAGTAAAAATTTGGGGCTAAAGCAACATTTTCGTGAAAAATTAAATGAACATTTTCAATGTGGAGACCAAATGTTATCAAATTCTGTGTAGTAGTTGTGGATTTAAAATGCTCACCATACCCCTGGATAAAATCCTTGAGGGGTATAGTTTACAAAACGGGGGTCACTTCTAGGAGTTTTCTGCTGTTTGGGTACCCTAGGGGCCATGGAAATGCAACATGATGCCCACAATCTATTTCAGTCAAATTTGTGTTCCAAAATTCAAATGGTGCTCCTTCCCTTCCGGGCCTGGCCCTTTCTCCAAACAGAGGTTTCTGACCACATGGGGTATCAGTGTGCTCAGAAGAAACTAGGTAAGAAATTGTGGAGTCCATTTTCTCGTACTATTCCTTTTAAAGAAAAAAAATTGTGGCTAAAGCAACATATGGGAAATGGTATTTGTACAGTATGACTAACAACTTTGAGCATATAAACATTGAAAGTTCATCAAAATTATGATATTTTCACAAATAAACCCAAAACCTATCGATCTAAATTTACAACAAGCAAAGTAAAATGTGTCACGAAAAAAACAAATCTCAGGATCACTGGGATACGTTGAAGTTATTACCACATGAAGTGACACTGGTCAGATTTCAATTCTATGGCCTGGTCAATAATGTTACAGTTGGCTCGGCAACTTAGGGATTAAATTTCCCTCCTCCAGACTCGTTAACAGAACCAACATTTTTTTGGATGAGGGATGAAGAGTGTTGCATTCATTTGTATTTGCGTCTTTATGACTCAAATACAAATGAATCTCTGAACGCGCCGACACTTCCTGGGTGTCACGGGTGTGTCAGAGGTGACAGACAGTTGCCCTGAAGTTAGTTGCAGGAGATCTCTACATTTGGCATTACAGACATCTTCTTGAGACTATCTAAACAGGTTCCAGATGGTATCCGAACGGAGGAAATTAACCTCCACCGCCAAACTCAATCAATATAGTAACAACTAGTGTGGGATATATAAATCCAAACCACCACAAAGAGTAACTAAGGTTTAAAATATATTATATTTATTGGTATTCTTTAAAATTAAAGATATAAAAAAACAGTGGATAACCCATACCACAGATGTAGGGTGTTAAACCATGAATCATTACAAGAGATGTATATACATGCTACTACTTGGCAATATATTTGGGAGGTAAATGATACTGAATTGGGCCCTAATATGCATAGAGAGATATATATTTAACAGGTGAACAGATCAATCCACATCAAAAGATATACACATGCATAATAAATAAGAGCCCAGATTACCTTAAGCCAATGTTTGTATGAATGAAAGCATGGTAAACACCCACCGCTCCGACGATCGTTTCGACACCTTTTTCAAGGAGCGCTGCATATGGGGTGTGCATGTGTTCATTTATATAGGAGTGATGAGATTGAGTTAATCCCCCACAGCTGTGTGAAAGGAACTGCAGAGCCATGTGGCGCGCATGCCTGATGACTGCTTCCTATCAGGCAACTTCCTTCCACGGACGGTGACCAGCAAGCACTCGGTTGCTATGCAACGTGCGTGCCAGTGGTCACATGATCCGTGTGGGGAAGTGCCGGAAGTCAAAGACTTCCTGCATGCGCGACCTGTCTGCTAAAGCATCGGTAAGTATTATAACTACATTGGGGTGAATGAGTGAAGAGACTGAATGAATATTATCGCTGGAGAGTAAGATAAATATGTATATGAGAAAATGAGAGTATTTTATATATAACAGTACCAATGCGTGATATATATATAAGTGTACGGGTGCACATGTATATTATACCACTAGGGACTGAGATGTATATGAGAAGGAAAAATTTATATATAACAATGACTGCTGCATACAATATGTATGAGTGTACAAATGCATGTATATACTATATGTGCGTATATATAAATCCAAGATTGTTATATCACACAGGCCATCAAGACCCAAAACAAATACCATATATAATTATCCTATGCACCAAGCATAGCCTAAATAAACGGGTTAATTTACAAATATTAATAAACATTCTTAAAGATATATTCTTTGGACACACATAGAGTACATACCTCAACCTCACACAATTAATCTGCAACATGCCCTAACTATTGTATCTCAAACCTACAATATACATGCAAAGTAAATAAAAAAATAAAAAAAATAAATAAATAAATAAATAAATAAATTAAAATTATCCATTGAATGTGCCAAAACCTATTAGACCCATTATGTAAATATGGATTAACAATAAAAAATTGTGTGTGTTGGGAGTGCGAAATGTAAAACAGTTACAAAAGGAAAGTGCATAGAACAAATACAAGAATGTAAATGAAATTAGTGTGTGTGTGAATAATATTAATAAGCATACACTACTGCTAAGTCATCAGGCATGCGCGCCACATGGCTCTGCAGTTCCTTTCACACAGCTGTGGGGGATTAACTCAATCTCATCACTCCTATATAAATGAACACATGCACACCCCATATGCAGCGCTCCTTGAAAAAGGTGTTGAAACGATCGTCGGAGCGGTGGGTGTTTACCATGCTTTCATTCATACAAACATTGGCTTAAGGTAATCTGGGCTCTTATTTATTATGCATGTGTATATCTTTTGATGTGGATTGATCTGTTCACCTGTTAAATATATATCTCTCTATGCATATTAGGGCCCAATTCAGTATCATTTACCTCCCAAATATATTGCCAAGTAGTAGCATGTATATACATCTCTTGTAATGATTCATGGTTTAACACCCTACATCTGTGGTATGGGTTATCCACTGTTTTTTTATATCTTTAATTTTAAAGAATACCAATAAATATAATATATTTTAAACCTTAGTTACTCTTTGTGGTGGTTTGGATTTATATATCCCACACTAGTTGTTACTATCTTCTTGAGACTGTCTCTAGGACCAATGCTGTGTTTCAGAGGGAGTTGCCGGCGATATTCATTACTCCTAGTGAAGTCTTCAGTAAGAGCAGTAACTCCTCCTTTCTGGTGTTTGAGGACATGTGCACATTTTTCTGGAGTCGTCTAAAAGCTAAGAAATTTCCCCTGTTTGTCATTCCTTTTTGTCTGTAGAGTTCAGTGGAGATTGACTAGTGCTCCTCTCCTCCCTTCCCTACCCTTAGTCTAACGCCAGGGAAAGGGGGAAACAGCAAAAAGGCAATGGTAGTTACCAGCCAGGATGTCAAGGAACATGCACAACAGGACGCAGCGGGCCCCTTTTTGTTAGAAGGAGGTAACACAGGTGCAGAATGAAGATAACGATAAAGTAGGGACTCGCAAAATCGTGGGGACCCTTGACGGGGATTGCGACCTTACGTATTTTGGCCAAAATATTAACTAATACCTCATATGATATTTTTGCACTTTTTTATCTGACAGGACACAGCCAGGCCCATTAATGGTGACCTTGTGAATTAGGGGCTGGCACCTCTGTGATACACGGATAGGGTGCCGGGCATCCAACCTAATCGAATAGTAGGGGCGTCTAATAGGATGCTGGCTAGGCACGATGCCACATGTATGTGACCTGCACCCTATTCCAAGTTTCATCTGTGTGCAGTTTTAGTGCTAGGCAATCAGGATGAGAGGATGAGAGTGATTGTTCATTAGCATTCTGCACCTGTGTTACCTCCTTCTAACAAAAGGGGCCCTGCTGCGTCCTGTTCTGCATTTTCCTTGACATCATGGCTGGTAACTACCACTGCCTTTTCCTGTTTTCTAATTTGATTTTGGAATTTTTAAAAAAATCTGTTTACTGTTCTGGCTGGGCTCTTTGTTTTTAACGCCAGGGAAAAACAGGGCCAGGAACACTATTGGTTAAGAGCCAATATAGGGTCGATATTTGAGGCAGGGTGTCACTAGACCAAACTAGGAGGTCTCCACTCCCCCCTTTCCCTAGTGTCTGGGCTCCCTTTCCCTCTTCCCTCTGTGTTGCACTAAGTCTTTCCCACACCTTGCGTGACATTATCACCGGCCGAGCACATTTTGAAAGGAGAAAAAAAAAGTAGAAAACTGACACTTTGGGTTTTTTTTTCTCTGTGTGTTTTTGGGCATGGACCTTTTTTTTTTCTCTTTCTCCCTTGGTATGGGTTCAGTTGCAGAGCTCGCAGAGCGGCTGCACATGCTGTCGCTGGAGGTGAATGATGTCCGCGGTGAGGTACAGCAGCAGCATCAGCGGTTACAGGTCGCCAATGTGGGGGTCTCTGCAGGTAGGCCTGTCCAGCCTAAACCCAAAGTTTCCCTCCTAGACAGGTTTTCAGGAGGTAGGGACAATTTGTTTGTATTCAAGGAGGCATGCAAACTGTATTTCAAACTTCATCCTTACTTCTCCGGAAATGAGGAGCAACAGGTTTGAATTGTGATCGCTGTACTGCAGAGAGATCCTCAGACGTGAGGGTTTTCTTTACCGCAGGACTCGGTCTTGGCCCTCATCTATGATGACCCTTACCGAGTCTCCTTGGCTGAGTTTAGGCTATATAGCCTTCTGCAGGGGAATCGGTCAGTAGAAACGTACAGTTCGGAATTCCGTAGATGGGCAACGGATTCCAAATGGAATGACTCAGCCCTTAGAAGTCAATTTTGTGAGGGGCTTACTGAAAGGTTGAAAGATGCCTTGGCATTATATGAAACCCCTCAGTCCTTGGAGGCTGCCATGTCGTTGGCCATACATCTTGATAGATGACTTCAGTATAGACAGGTGAGACCACCTTCTCCGTGGCCTTCTTGTCGGGGTTGTGTACCTCTGTCGGGGGGAGCAGTCTGGGGTGAACCAGTACTGGGGGAGGTGTAGGAACCCATACAGTTAGGGGGTGTCTCTGCATTATACATCTCCCTGGAGATTCGCAAGATAAAAGGTGTATATTTTTGTTGTGGGAAAAAAGGCCATTTTGATGGGACCTGTCCTTCAATTCCTAAACAAAAGGAGACTCGATTAACTCTTGGTAGTCTGGAGTTAGATAAACAAGTGGTGCATTTGAGGCCAAACTGCAGTTCCCGCTTTGTCCTGACAGCAGAGGTGGTGCTAAACCGACAAAAATTTCTGTGTTTGTTGACAGCGGAGCCGGAGTCAGCATGCTTGATGCTGAGTTTGTGAAGACTCATGGTCTTGCTTGCTGTACTTTAGATAAACCTATTTCCATTTTTGCCATCGACTCGGCGCCACTTGCACAGAAAGCATTTACTCAGATTGTACATAATGTAAAACTGAGGGTGGGGTCAGTTCATCGTGAAATTATTCCTTGCTATGTCCTGGACAATCTTCCTACACCGATTGTTTTGGGTATTCCGTGGCTTGTTAAACATAAGCCATTGGTGGACTGGCAATCGGGGAAATTATTGAATAGGGAGATTACTGCCATGCAAATTGTTTAGATATTTCCCTTGCTACTGTCTCTACAGAAATATTACCTGCTTTTCTGTCTGGTTTTGAGGATGTTTTTTCTGAGAGGGGGAGTCAGGATTTTCCTCCTCATCGTGTTTAAAACTGTCCTATTACCTGACCCCCGGTGCTAAACTACCGAAATCCAGACTGTATAATCTTTCTGGCCCTGAGAGATAAGTCATGAAGGATTTCATTGTGGAGAGTCTGAAGAAGGGACAGGAATCCTCTGATTCCTGATTTGTTCAGCCAGGTTGTGGGAGCTTAGGTATTCTCCAAGTTGGATCTAAGGGGAGCCTACAATCTGGTTAGAGTCAGAGAAGGGGACGAATGGAGTTTGGTTATGTCTTTTGGTTTGACTAATACACCTGCGGTATTCCAGCATTTCATAAATGATATTTTTAATTGTTTGGTGGGGCGGTTTGTGGTGGTCTATCTGGACGATATTTTGGTTTACTCACCAGATTTTGAAACTCATCGGGGGCATGTTAAGCAGGTTCTTCAGATATTAAGGGACAACAAACTTTATGCCAAACTGGAAAAATGTGTTTTTGCTGTTCAGGTGGTGCAGTTTTTGGGGTACTTGTTGTCGTCTTCAGGTTTTCAGATGGATCCGGAGAAGATCCGTGCAGTCCTTGATTGGGAACGTCCCGAGAACCTGAGGGCTTTACTAATTTTTACTGGAAATTCATCCAAAATTACTCTGTAATTGTGAAACCCCTTACTGACATGACTAAGAAGGAGTTTGATTTTTCCAAATGGTCGGATGCCTCAGTCCAGGTTTTTTCTTCTTTAAAGAACTGTACCTATACTCAGTCAACCCGATGTTTCCCAACCCTTTATGTGGATGTTGGTGCGTCGGATTTCGGGATTGGGGCTGTGTTGTCTCAGGGTCCGTCCCCTGGTAAATGGCGTCCATGTGCCTTCTTTTCTAAAAAAATTGTCTTCGGCTTAGAGAAATTATGACGTGGGTAATAGGGAACTTTTGGCGATCAAATTGGCGTTCGAAGAATGGCGACATTGGTTGGAAGGGGCTGTCCATCCTGTTACTGTTATTACTGACCATAAGACCCTGTCATATCTCCAGTCAGCTAAACATCTCAAACCTAGGCAAGTCAGATGGTCCCTGTTTTTTAATTAGGTTCAATTTTGATGTCACTTTTCATCCACGGGTCAAAAATGTCAAGAGTGATGCTTTGTCCCGGAGCTTTCCTGGTGGTGGTGAACATGAGAACCCTGTCCCAACATTACAGAAAGGGGTAGTCATTTTGGCACTGTATTCTGAACTGGAGGGTGAGGTGTTGGAGGCTCAGGGGGACACTCCTGCCTCCTGCGCTTCAGGAAGGTTATTTGTACCATTAAATCTGCACCACAAAGTAATTAAAGAGCATTATAACTCTGTGCTTTCTGGGCATCCAGGTGGTAAGGCAACCGCGGACCTCCTCTCTCATCGTTATTGGTGGCCGGGGTTACATCAGGATGTGATTGAACACGTAGCTGCTTGTAGTATTTCCGCGCGTTCTAAGGTTTTCTCATACCCGTCCATCTGGTACTCTTCTTCCGCTACCTATCCCTAGTAGGTCATGGACACACTTGTCCATGGATTTTATTACTGACCTACCAGTTTCTGCAGTCAAAACGGTGGTTTTGGAGGTAATAGATAGGTTCAGTAAAATGGTTCCCTTTGTCACATTGCCTGCACTTCCAAATGCCAAGACAGATGTTCATAAATGAGATTGTGAAGCTTCACGGGGTTCCCTCCGATGTGGTGTCAGATTGGGGGACCCAGTTTGTTTCCAAGTTCTGAAAGGCATTCTGTTCTCGACTGGGGGTGCAGCTGTCCTTTTCTTCTGCCTTTCACCCTCAGTCGAATGGTCAGAGCGAGCGTGTCAATCAGAATTTGGAGACCTACTTCAGGTGTTTCATCTCCGAAAATCAGGAGGATTGGGCATCTTACTTACCGCTGGCAGAATTTGCCATTAATAATCATCGTCAAGAATCCGCTGGCAGGTCACCGTTCTTCGGTGCATACGTTTATCACCCACAGTTTGGTACCTTTAGTGGGGGAGGAGCTTCAGGAGTTCCTGAGGTGGAATGGTATGCTTTGTCGCTTTCCTCGGTATGGCAGGGTGTTCTGAGTAATTTAAAGATCATGGGAGACAGGTATAAACGTATGGCTAACAGAAAATGCTTGCCAGGTCTGGACTTGAATGTAAATAACCTTGCGTGGTTGTCTACCAGGAATATAAGATTGAAAGTTCCTTCTTGGAAACTGGGACTTAGGTTTATTGGTCCCTATAAAATAAACCGCCATCATTAACCCAGCAGCGTTTCGTCTTGAAGTTCCTCAGGCCCTTAAGGTCCACAATGTGTTCTACAGGCCCTTACTCAAAAAGTATATGGAACCTCTTGAGCCCTCACCTCTACCACCGCCCCCAGTAATAGTTGATGGTAATCTGTGTTGCACAGCTTCTGGATACCCACAGTTGCAGTAGAAACTTCACAGAGCAGAGTACTTGGGATAACAAGGTATTACTTCTCAGAACATGAGGTAAAGGAAAAAACGCACAGTCACACAGTACTGCACCAGGAAGTAAGAACAAAACAGAAAATACAAGAGAGATTTTTTTTCTTTTTACAATACAGTAAACAAGGAAACTTTACACAACATCGCCATCTACTGTCAGATCAGCATAAAGTCCTCCTTCACACAAACAAAGAAGTCCACAACTGTTGCATATACCAACAATCTGGAGTTTCAAATTTCAAGGATTGTACATTCTTGTCTCCAACGTCGTTCTCTACAATACTTGGTGCACTGGAAAGGCTATGGTCCAGAGGAGAGTATGTGGGTTTCAGCGTCAGAGGTGAACGCTCCCAGGTTGGTTCGATCATTCCACACCTCTTATCCTGAGAAACCCGGTCCTGAGTGTCCGGAGGCCACTCGTAGAGGAAGGGGTACTGTCACGGGTGTGTCAGAGGTGACAGACAGTCGCCCTACAGTTGTTCGCAGGAGATCTCTACATTTGGCATTATACACATTTTCTTGAGGTTTTCTCTAGGACCCAGCGGCTACCTGGCCTGGGTGTATAAATACCTTCTGTGTTTCAGAGGGAGTTGCCGGCGATATTTATTACTCCTAGTGAAGACTTCAGCAACAGCAGTACTTCCTCTTCTCTGGTGTTTGAGGACATGTGCATATTTGTTTGGAGTCATCTAAAAGCTAAGCAATTTGCCCTGTTTGTCCCTCCTTTTAGTCTTTTGAGTTCAGTGGAGATCGGCTAGTGCTCATCTCCTCCCTTCCCTAGCCTGAGTCTAACGCCAGGGAAAGACAGGGCGAGGAACGCGTGCGGCAATTGGTTAAGAGCCAATACAGGGTCGATAGTTGAGGCTGGGTGACACTAGACCAGACTAGGAGGTCTCCACTCCCCCCTTTCCCTAGTGTCTGGGCTCCCTTTCCCTCTTCCCTCTGTTTTGCACTAAGTCTTTCCCACACCTTGCGTGACACTGGGTTAGTTGAGCTCCAATCAGCTCCCTGATCCAATGTACAGAGATGTACTCATGCTGCTGATGTCACTGCAGCGCGATGAGGTCAACTCATCACCCTACTGATGTCATTGCAGAGCACCATGAAGAAGGAAAAGCCAAATCCTGCAGCAGGTAATGACTCATAGAGACAAATATACTCGGGGGTGCC
The DNA here is from genome assembly GCF_046119375.1 of Phyllobates terribilis. Classification (NCBI taxonomy): domain Eukaryota; kingdom Metazoa; phylum Chordata; class Amphibia; order Anura; family Dendrobatidae; genus Phyllobates; species Phyllobates terribilis. The sequence goes on along the minus strand of NW_027363221.1, from coordinate 458,077 downwards.
TTGGTATGGAGAATGGGGTGGGGGCCTTGGTATGGTGAATGTGATGGTCCTTAGTATGGAGAATGGGGTGAGGGGCTTAGTATGAGAATAGGGAGGAGGGCTCGATAATAGAGAAAGGGTAGCATGAGGGTGTTCGCTATGGAGAAGGGGTAGCATGAGGGGGCTCAGTATGGAGAAGGGGTAACATGGGAGGCTCATAAAAGAAAATGGGATAGCATGGGCAGGCTCAGCATGAAGAATGGGGTAGTGTGGGGGCCTCAATGTGGAGAATAATGTAGCATGAGGGGCTTGGTAAGAAGAATAGGGTAGCATGGGGGCTTGGTATGGAGAAGAGGTAGTATGAGATGAGAAAGCTTGATATGGAGAAGGTATATCATAGTGGGGTTTGTCATGGAGAATGTGGTAGCATGGGGAGGCTTGGCATGAAGAATGGGGTAGCATGAGGGGGCTCGGTAAGGAGTATAGAGTTGCATGAGGGGGCTCGGTATGGAAAATGGGGTAGCATGGGGCCTCGGTATGGAGACTGGGATAGCATGAGGGAGTTCTGTATGGAAAATGGGGTAGCAGGGGTAGTATTCAGGTGGCATTATAATGACAATGTCATTTGGTACTATTTCTGGAAAAATCATCATGGAGTCAGGTACTTATATCTAATGTGCATTTACATTGGTCAGTTTCAGCCTTTAAATGATCGCTGATCTGCTATATGAAGCCAATCGGCAGTCCCATAATAACCTGTTTAGACAGGATGTCATTTTGCTTTCATGTGCACAGAACGAATATTAACATGATCATCCTGTGCACAAAGAAAAGCACTCTTCTCAGCAGTACATGTGTACAAAGGACATTTAAACGGAGTGGTTCACTCCCAAAATGCCAATTAATTTGCTTACACATTTCTATTGGAGACATAGCCCAGGTTATAATTTATTATTTCATGTTTTAGATGCAAATTAGGGCTCTTATGTGCACCCTTGGCTTGGCTAATTATGTCTTCTTAGATCATTACACCCTACCATTTTCAAATTAAAGTCAGTCCCTTTTCTTGATTGACAGAGTTCCATTGGTAATGCTGCAATATCGTACTCATTAATGTGCAGAAACTCTGAATAATATCCTTTGCTTCTATGATCAAAAAGTAGAATAAATAAAGTCCACGTCTCCTTTATACACGGAAAGCAGGGGCGTACATAGAAGTCATGGGGCCCCATAGCAGAAGCTCTAATTGGGCCCCCCCCCCTACAAAAAATAAATATTTGTCTATGTCACAGAAGAGCAGCTCTCATAACTTTCCAGCCTTTAGGCTGTGTGCACACAATGCGTTTTTAATGCGTTTCCGCAGCGCTTTTGCAGCTGCGGAAACGCTGCGGAAACACATTAAAAACGCATGGTAGAAGGGCAGCAATGTTCCCAATGATAATCCGCATGTGCTGTACCCATGCTGCGGATTTTTCTGCAGCGTTTATGCTGCGCTCAAAAATCCGCAGCATGTCCATTAATTTTTCAGAAACGCGGCGTTTTTGCCGCCATTGACTTGCATTAGAACGCGCCAATACCGCAAGACTGCATTTGTACTTGCGTTATTGGCGCATTCTAATGTGCGGATGGTACCCGGGTGTGGAGGAGAGGAGACTCTCCTCCACACCCAGGTACCATTAAAAAGCTGTAAAAACAAGAATAAAATAAAAAATAAGATATATTCACCTTCCGACGGCCCCCGGTCTCCTTCCCTCTGCTTGCGTGCAAGACTGAAGAGTGAGAAATGCAGCAGCTACTGGTACATTTCCCCATCCTCGTATGTGTGGCCCCCTCAATCCCACAATCCCTGGTATGTGTGGCCCCCACAATCCCTGGTATGTGTAGCCTCCTCAATCCCCCAATCCCTGGTATGTGTGGCCCCCTCAATCCCACAATCCCTGGTATGTGTGACCCCCTCAATCCCACAATCCCTGGTATGTGTGACCCCCTCAATCCCACAATCCCTGGTATGTGTGACCCCCTCAATCCCACAATCCCTGGTATGTGTGGCCCCCTCAATCCCACAATCCCTGGTATGTGTGGCCCCCTCAATCCCACAATCCCTGGTATGTGTCGCCTCCTCAATCCCCCAATCCTGGTAAATGTGGCCTCCTCAATCTCCAAATCCTGGTACGTGTGGCCTCCTCAATCCCCAAATCCTGGTACGTGTGGCCTCCTCAATCCCCAAATCCTGGTATGTGTGGCCTCCTCAATTCCCAAATCCTGGTATGTGTGGCCTCCTCAATCCCCAAATCCTGGTATGTGTGGCCTCCTCAATCCCCAAATCCTGGTATGTGTGGCCTCCTCAATCCCCAAATACTGGTATGTGTGGCCTCCTCAATCCATGTATCCTGGTATGTGTGGCCTCCTCAACCCCTCAATCACTGCACACATAAAACAATAAACACTTATACTCACCTTCCTTCCTCACCTCTGCTCCAGCAGCTCATGTCGGCATCTGAGCTGCGCGCGCTCTCAGAAGCTGAGGTGAGCTGCTGCTGCTGCTGGCACATTCACTCCTCTCCACGCCGAGACTATGGGCGTGGAGAAGCTTGAATATGCTTTCTCTTTAGCGGCGGGCAGGCACTGACAGCAGGAGCCGGGGCTCAGCGCTCCTCCGTGCCCGCTACTAAAGAGAATGAATATTCCGTCTTCTCCACGCCCATGGGAGTGGAGAAGAGGGAATATTCATGTACCTTTAGCAGCGGGCACACGTGGTAGCTGCAGCAGCGGCTACTGTGTGTGCTCCGCTCCTCCACTGCCGCAACCCGCTCCTCTGCCGCTGCAACCTCCTACTTACCTATCCTCCTCGCTCCCACGCTGCTTGGGGCCCTCACGGGCCCCCTCCAGCCACGCGCCCCATAGCAGTGGCGTAGTCTGCCGCCATTGGCAGTACGCCACTGACAGAAACTGTACATGTGACTACTCCATGCTTCAGAGAGACGAACCCTTTGAATATTTACTCCTCTAATAAGCTCACGTTTATTACGTTTTCTCGAATCAGATTGATATATTGGGTTGTGCACGCGTCTTCTTGTGCAAAGTGGCTTCGGAGATAAGTGGCAGTTATTTCAGAGGCCATGGACTAACACCCGTCTTCTTCTCTTTTCACACAGGTACATGCTCTTCTCCTGCACAATTCCTCTGCCTGCTGTATATGCCGCCATCTAATGCTCTGCTCTCCTGATTCAACTCACTGGTAGAATTCTCTGCTTGATATTTCTACTTTATCTGTCCCATTCCACTCAATACTCACATATGTCTGTCCTATCCCCACTGTAGATTTTATCTGATGTTTAGAGGTGCCAAACTGCAGAGCCTACAGAGTCCTAGCTCTGTGTTTGATCACCCAGCCATCTCCTGGTGAGATGACCAGCTGCTAATTTAGCCACAAGCAGCTCCCACAATGCCCCTCACCTGATGGTTTAGTGTGCCCTCTATATTTAGAAGATCTTTAAGGGGTGCACACGTGCTGGGTTGTGCACCGTCTTCTTGTGCAAAGTGGCTTCGGAGATAAGTGGCAGTTATTTCAGAGGCAGTTAGTCAGGGCAGGAGTCAGGTAACCAACACTTTGACCACTTACTCTCTTTTAACTATGTTTCTGTTAGCTCTCACTTTTTCCTCTATAGTCCTCCACTTTCTAGTAACCCCTCAAATCCCTACACCTAGTAAGAAACTCTTCATCTCTCCCTCCATCCTCCCCATTCATCTCACCTCCTCCTCCGAATTATTCCTCAAAATTCAATCCTGGATCTCCAAACACAGACAGCCACCTCATGCTCTCTCTTGCTCCCACCTGCTAACACCTTCTCTGCTCCTCCTCACTGCTGGAGATATCTCTCCAAATCCTGGTCCTCCTCGCCATATCCCCACAGTTACTTCTACCTCCTATCCACGACCTTCCACAAACTGTCGCAACCCTTCTAACCTCATACCCATCCAACTAATCCCCACTTCCTTAGTTGCTCTAACAGGAGCTCTATGGAACGCTCGCTCCGTCTGCAACAAACTTTCCTACATCCACGACCTTTTCATTACTAACAAACTTTCGTTCCTCGCCATCACCGAAACCTGGCTCACCCCCTCTAACACACCCACACCCCCCGCCCCAATGGCAAACATGGCGGAGGCGTAGGTTTTCTCCTGTCAGATACCTGCGTTTTCACCCAAATATCACTGCCACCCTCTGTTATACTCCCCTCTTTTGAGGTGCACTGTGTGCGCATCTATTCCCCCTCTGACCTCTAACTGGCCGTCATTTACCGACCCCCAGGGCTAGCCACCACTTTCTTAGACCACTTCACCACCTGGCTGCTTCACTTCCTTTCCACTGACATCCCCACTATCATAATGGGTGACTTCAACATCCCCATTGACACTTCCCACTCATCTGTCTCTAAGCTCCTATTCCTCACTTCCTCCTTCGGCCTTGCTCAATGGTCTTCGGCAGCTACTCATAAAGATGGCCACACACTGGACCTCATCTTCACCCGCCTCTTTTCCCTATCTAACCTCTCTAACTCACCCCTCCCTCTCTCTGACCATAACCTCCTCACATTCTCTACCCTCTCCTGTCCAGGTGCACAATCCCCACTCCACAAACTTACACACGCTCGCAGAAATCTCAAACACCTTGACCTACACTCACTCTCTGAATCCCTCCTCCCTCTTGCAGACATAAATTCCTTACACAATGCAGATGTTGCTGCAGCTTCATATAACACCACATAACACCACAATAGCTGCAGCTCTCGACTCGATCGCCCCTCTCACACATACCAAATCTCGCACAATCAACAGGCAACCCTGGCACACCAAACTTACTAAAGAACTGCGACGGGCCTCCAGGGTTGCGGAGCAGAGATGGAAAAGGTCTCACTCCATCGAGCACTTCATCGCATTCAAACAATCCCTCACTATTTTCAAGTCCGCACTCACTACAGCAAAACAATCCTACTTCTCATCTCTCATATCCTCCCTATCTCACAACTAGAGATGAGCGGTGTTCGACTAGAACTGTTCGCCAATCTCAAATTTGAGCTGTTTTGGGCGGTATTGGACGAGCTCGAACGATTTGCAAAAAATTCGGCTGTTCGAGGTTATGTTCGATAACTGTTCGTGCACCAAAAGCATGTCCTGCATGTCTGGCGCTATTTTTGAGCACCAATCATGCAGGGATTGTCTGCCACTCACTGTAATGCCACAGCCATGGTTGTTGTGGCATTACAGTGATTGCCCAAATCGATGGGAACAGTGCCCACAGTGAAACATGAAAAGCCGGCAATTCAGCAGCGGCATACACCGGTACCCGACAATTTAGAACAGAAAGAATAGAGAATCACACATAGATTAGATAGATAGAAACATGTTAGTCACATATATATGAAGTACAGTGACAGTGTTGCTTACTGTACTTGTCATTTAGTGTAAAGGATTTATTAAAAAAAATAATAGTGTTTTCATGCACCGTCTCTTTAAAAAAGCCGGCCGGCATTTCAGCAGCGATACCTGACAATTTAGAATAGAAGGAATAGAGAATCACAAATAGATTAGATAGATAGAAACATGTCAGTCACATATACAGTATATGAAGTACAGTGACAGTGTTGCTTACTGTACTTGTCATTTAGTGTAAAGGATTTATTAAAAAAAATAATAGTGTTTTCATGCACCATCTCTTTAAAAAAGCCGGCCGGCAATTCAGCAGCAGTACCCGACAATTTAGAATAGAAGGAATAGAGAATCACACATAGATTAGATAGATAGAAACATGTCAGTCACATATATATGAAGTACAGTGACAGTGTTGATTACTGTACCTGTCATGTAGTGTTAAAATAAAGGATTTATTTAAAAAAAAATTGGCGTTTGGTTCCCCATAATTTTAGGCTCTAGCGGATGTTAAGCAGACGGCTGGGGCAGATGTTTGAAGCCTGGGAAGGGGGTAATACCCACGGAGCTTCCCAGGCTACTAATATCAGCCCCCAGCTGAATACCTAGCCTTTACTAGCTATTAAAATGGGGGACCCCCCCAAAAAAATGACGTGGGGTTCCCCCTATTTTAATAGCTAGCAAAGGCTAGGCAGACAGCTGGGGGCTGATATTAATAGCCCAGGAAGGGTGCCATGAATATTGGCCCCCTCCCAGGCTAGAAACATCGGCCATCAGCCGTCCCAGAAATGGCGCATCCATAGGATGCGCCAATTCTGGCACTTAGTCTCGCTCTTCCCACTGCCCTGTAGCGGTGGCAGTGGGGTAATAGGGCTGGGGTTGATGTCAGCTTATAATGCCAGCTGACATCAAGCCCAGGTTAGTAATGGAGAGGCGTCTACAAGACACCCCCATTACTAACCCCATAGTCAAAGTTAAAAGAAAACACAAACACCCAGAATAAAGTCCTTTAATTGAAATAAAGACACAATACTTTATTGTTCTAAATTAAACCATACTTACCATCACGCCCATTCCAGCTGAAGCCAACGATCTCCTGCAATAAAAGTAAAATAATAAAGCAACATCATCCTTACCTTTCCATGGTTCCCACGACAGCTTCAGCTCTGCTACATCGAGATGACGGGCTGGACCGCAGCAGAACGCTGCCATTTAGCTTGCCATGCCGCACACACTGAGAAGCGCAGGCATGCTTGCGCTCCTCAGTGTCTCGCTGTGACGGCATAAAAATGAGACGAGTTCATGTCCAATGAACTTGGCTCACCTCAGACACGTCACTGACAGCGTGGGAAAATTCTCCTGCACTCAGCGCTTCAGCATGAGAATTCTCCCACGCTGTCAGTGACGTGCATGAGGTGAGCCGAGTTCATTGGACATGAACTCGGCTCATCTGGATGCCGTCACAGCGAGACACTGAGGAGCGCAAGCATGCCTGCGCTTCTCAGTGTCTGGGGGATGACAGGCTGGATGGCAGCGTTCTGCTGCGGTCCAGCCTGTCATCTCGATGTAGCAGAGCTGAAGCTGTCGTGGGAACCATGGAAAGGTAAGGATGATTTTGCTTTATTGTTTTACTTTTATTGCAGGAGATCGTTGGCTTCAGCTGGAATGGGCGTGATGGTAAGTATGGTTTAATTTAGAACAATAAAGAATTGTGTGTTTATTTCAATTAAAGGACTTTTTTCTGGGTGTTGTGTTTTTTTTAAATACTTTACTAGAAATTCATGGTGGTCATGTCTAATATTGGCGTGACCCCATGAACTGGCCAGCTGATAATGCCAAGCTGGCCCTAACCCCTTTATTACCCAGTGAGCCACCGCACCAGGGCCGGCGGCCGCGACCAATCAGCAGAGCCGGGTTTAAATTTGACGCCAATACTGCTGATTGGTCGCGGCCTGCAACCGCGTCCAGTCAGCCGAGCAGGGTTTAAATTTGGCGCCAATACTGCTGATTGGTCGCGGACGGCGATCGCGACTAATCAGCAGAGCGGTGTTTAAATTTTGCGGCAATATTGCTGATTGATCTCGGCCAGCGACCGCGATCAATCAGCAGAGCGGTGTTTAAATTTGGCGCCAATAATGCTGATTAGTCGCGGCTGGCATCCGCGACCAATTAGCAGAGCGGGGTTTAAATTTGGTGCCAATCTCGCTGATTGGTCGTGGCTGGAGTCCGCGACCAATCAGCAGAGCGGTGTTTAACTTTAGCGCCAAGATCACTGATTGGTCGCGTGCAGAGAGCGCGACCAATCAGCGAATCGTATTGGTGAGGACCGGGGAGCGCCGCTGCCTGTGCGGATACTTCCGCTGCGAGAAGCCGGGAGATGAGCGACTGCTCGCAGCAGAAGTATCCCGACCCGCAGCGCCGTTCCCCGGTCCTCCCTTGACACCCTAGCCGTTGATGTCCCCACAGTATCCGCATGATGTTATAAAGATCCGGACATTTCTGTTAAAAATCGCTGATTGGTCGCTGGCGCTGTCCGCGACCAATCACCGATTTGGGCGCCAAATTTAAATATCGGCCGCGACCAATCACCGATCTTGGCTCCACATTTAAACACCGCTGTGCTGATTGGTTGCCGACGCTGGGCGCGACCAATCACCGATTTTTGCGCCACATTTAAATAGCGTCCGCGAAAAAATCAGTACAGCGGTGTTTAAATGTGGAGCCAAGATGGGTGATTGGTCGCGGCCGATATTTAAATTTGGCGCCCAAATCGGTGATTGGTCGCGGGCAGCGCCAGCGACCAATCAGCGATTTTTAACACAAATGTCTGGACCTTTGTAACACCATGCGGATACTGTGGGGACATCAGCGGCTAGGGTGTGAAGGGAGGACCGGGGAGCAGCGCTGCGGGTCGGGATACTTCTGCTGTGAGCCCCCGCTCATGTCCCTGGTTCTCGCAGTGGAAGTATCCGCACAGGCAGCGCCGCTGACATCCATGCGGCTAGGGTGTGAAGGGAGGACAGGGGAGCGGCGCTGACATCCAATTGGTCGCAGCCGCTATTTAAATGTGCCGCACAAATCGGTGATTGGTCGCGGTCTTGACCCGCGACCAATCACTGATCTTGCAGCCAAAGTTAAACACTACTGTGCTGATTGGTCGCGGACGCTGCCCGCGACCAATCACCGATTTGTGCGCCAAATTTAAATATCGGCCGCGACCAATCACCGATCTTGGCTCCACATTTAAACACCGCTGTGCTGATTGGTCGCGGCCGATATTTAAATGTGGCGACCAAATCGGTGATTGGTCGCGGGCAGCATACGCGACCAATCAGCACAGCGGTGTTTAACTTTTGCGGTAAGATCAGTGATTGGTCGGGTCCGAAGACCGCGAAAAATCATCGAATCGTCTTGGTGAGGACCGGGGAGCGGCGCTGCCTGTGCGGCTACTTCCGCTGCGAGAACCCGAGACATGAGCGGGCGCTCGCAGCAGAAGTATCTCGACCCGCAGCGCCGCTCCCCGGTACTCCCTTCTGCATGGAGGTCAGCGACGCCGGCGGTCCTTCCGCTGCTACCGGCCGGGAGATGAGCGCCTCGCGCCGCTCATCTCCCGGCTGCATCTCCGTCCCGCAGATGGGTCCGGCGGTCGGGGTCCTTCTGCTGTTACCAGCCGGGAGATGAGCGTCTCGCGCCGCTCATCTCTTGGCTGCATTGCTGCTGAGCTCCTTCCCGCAGATGAGCCGCTAACGGCCGCCATCTTTTTTCAGAAATTCCGCGGCGCTGATTGGCCGCTGCCGGACCAATGAGCGACGTGGGATTTCCTGGACAAACAGAGAGACAGACAGACAGACGGGATAAGACAATTATATAGTAGATAATTTAAAAAAAAAGGGCTTCTCTATATTGTTGTGTCCGGCCATGTACAAATAGGCAGCTGGTGGTTGGGGGCTGCCCGTTCCTGCCTGCTGTACCTGGCTGGACACAAATATAGTGCGAAGCCCCACGTCAATTTTTTTTTAATTATTTCATGAATTTCCTGAAATAATTTAAAAAAATTGACGTGGGGCTTCGCACTATATTTGTGTCCAGCCAGGTACAGCAGGCAGGAACGGGCTGCCCCAAACCACCAGCTGCCTATTTGTACCTGGCCGGACACAACAATATAGGGAAGCCCTTTTTTTCTTAATTATTTCATGAATTTCATGAAATAATAAAAAAAAAAATACGTGGGGCTTCGCCCTATTTTTGTGTCCAGCCAGGTACAACTAGGCAGCTGGGGGCTGGAATCCGCAGCGCTGGGAGGCCCAAGCTTTCTGGGCCCCACCCACTGCAAATTGCAGTCCGCAGCCACCCCGGAAAATGGCGCGTTCATAGAAGCGCCATCTTCTGGCGATGTACCCAACTCATCCAGGGCCCTGGTGCGGTGGCTCACTGGGTAATAAAGGGGTTAGGGCCAGCTTGGTATTATCAGCTGGCCCTAAGCCCGAAATTCATGGGGTCACGCCAATATTAGACATGACCACCATGAATTTCTAGTAAAGTATTAAAAAAAAACACAACACCCAGAATAAAGTCCTTTAATTGAAATAAACACACAATTCTTTATTGTTCTAAATGAAACCATACTTACCATCACGCCCATTCCATCTGAAGCCAACGATCTCCTGCAATAAAAGTAAAATAATAAAGCAACATCATCCTTACCTTTCCATGGTTCCCAGGACAGCTTCAGCTCTGCTACATCGAGATGACAGGCTGGACCGCAGCAGAACGCTGCCATCCAGCCTGTCATCCCCCAGACACTGAGAAGCGCAGGCATACTTGCACTCCTCAGCGTCTCGCTGTGACGGCATCCAGATGAGACGAGTTCATGTCCAATGAACTCGGCTCACCTCATGCACGTCACTGACAGCGTGGGAAAATTCTCCTGCACTCAGCGCTTCAGCGTGAGAATTCTCCCACGCTGTCAGTGACGTACATGAGGTGAGCTGAGTTCATTGGATATGAGCTCACCTCATGCACGTCACTGACAGCGTGGGAAAATTCTCACGCTGAAGCGCTGAGTGCAGGAGAATTTTCCCACGCTGTCAGTGACGTGCATGAGGTGAGCTGAGTTCATTGTCGGCTCATCTGGATGCCGTCACAGCCAGACACTGAGGAGCGCAAGAATGCCTGCGCTTCTCAGTGTCTGCGGGATGACAGGCTGGATGGCAGCTTTCTGCTGCGGTCCAGCCTGTCATCTCGATGTAGCAGAGCTGGAGCTGTCGTGGGAACCATGGAAAGGTAAGGATGATGTTGCTTTATTATTTTACTTTTATTGCAGGAGATCGTTGGCTTCAGCTGGAATGGGCGTGATGGTAAGTATGGTTTAATTTAGAACAATAAAGAATTGTGTGTTTATTTCAATTAAAGGACTTTATTCTGGGTGTTTGTGTTTTTTTTAACTTTGACTATGGGGTTAGTAATGGGGGTGTCTTATAGACGCCTCTCCATTACTAACCTGGGCTTGATGTCAGCTGGCATTATAAGCTGACATCAACCCCAGCCCTATTACCCCACTGCCACCGCTACAGGGCAGTGGGAAGAGTGAGGCTAAGTGCCAGAATTGGCGCATCCTATGGATGCGCCATTTCTGGGATGGCTGACGGCTGGTGTTTCTAGCCTGGGAGGGGGCCAATATTCATGGCACCCTTCCTGGGCTATTAATATCAGCCCCCAGCTGTCTGCCTAGCCTTTGCTAGCTATTAAAATAGGGGGGACCCCACGTCATTTTTTTTGGGGGGGTCCCCCATTTTAATAGCTAGGAAAGGCTAGGTATTCAGCTGGGGGCTGAAATTAGTAGCCTGGGAAGCTCCGTGGGTATTACCCCCTTCCCAGGCTTCAAACATCTGCCCCAGCCGTCTGCTTAACCTCCGCTAGAGACTAAAATTATGGGGAACCCCACGCCAATTTTTTTTTTAATAAATCCTTTATTTTAACACTAAATGACAAGTACAGTAACCAACACTGTCACTGTACTTCATATATATGTGACTGACATGTTTCTATCTATCTAATCTATGTGTAATGCTCTATTCTTTCTGTTATAAATTGTCGGGTACCGCTGCTGAATTGCCGGCCAGCTTTTTTAAAGAGACGGTGCACGAAAACACTAATATTTTTTTTAATAAATCCTTTACACTAAATGACAAGTACAGTAACCAACACTGACACTGTACTTCTTATATATGTGACTGACATGTTTCTATCTATCTAATCTATGTGTGATGCTCTATTCCTTCTTGTCTAAATTGTCGGGTACCGGTGTATGCCGCTGCTGAATTGCCGGCCGGCTTTTTTAAAGAGAGCGTCTTCTGAGCAGTTTGTCAGCTTTTGGACACCTTTGAAGGTGTTTTATATGTGTTTCTATGTGTTTTTGTTTGCCTGCCATTGGTTTTAATGGTGTTCGACGGTGTTCTAAGGTGTTCGACGAACAGTTCCTCGAACATCCCGGTGTTCGACGAACCGAACCGAACCCGAATACTACGGGGGTGGCTCAACACTACTCACAACTCTAAACAGCTATTTAACACTTTCACGGCTTTCAGTATCACCTCTATGCTGATAACACACAGATCTACCTCTCTGGACCCGATATCTCCTCCCTACTAACCAAAATCCAACAATGTCTGTCCGCCATCTCATCCTTCTTCTCTGCCAGATTTCTAAAACTCAACATGGATAAAACAGAGTGCATCATCTTTCCACCCTCTCATTCATATCCCCCATCTGACCTATCCATCAACATCAATGGCTGTTCACTGTCCCCAGTCCCACAAGCTCGCTGCCTTGGGGTAACCCTGGACTCTGATCTCTCGTTCAAACCACATATCCAAGCCCTTTCCACTTCCTGCCAACTCCAACTCAAAAATATTTCCCGGATCCGTGCATTCCTCAGCAAAGACTCTGCAAAAAACACTAGTGCATGCCCTCATCATCTCCCGCCTTGACTACTGCAACCTCCTGCTCTGTGGCCTCCCTTCCAACACTCTTGCGCCCCTCCAATCTATCCTAAACTCTGCTGCTCGACTAATCCACCTGTCCCCCCGCTATTCCCCGACCTCCCCCCTCTGTCAATCCCTTCACTGGCTCTCCATTGCCCAGAGAATCCTACTTCAAAACCCTAACCATGGCATACAAAGCCATCCACAACCTGTCTCCTCCATACATCTGTGACCTAGTCTCCTGGTACTTACCTGCACGCAACCTCCGATCCTCACAAGATCTCCTTCTCTACTCCCCTCTTAACTCCTCTTCCCACAATCGTATACAAGATTTCTCCCGTGCATCCCCCCTACTCTGGAACTCTCTACCCCAACACATCAGACTCTCGCCTACCATGGAAGCCTTCAAAAGAAACCTGAAGACCTACCTCTTCCGACAAGCCTACAACCTGCAGTAACCACCACTCCACCACATTACTGCATGGCCTCCTCTACCCCCACCTACTGTATCCTCACCCATCCCTTGTAGAATGTTAGCCCTCGCGGGCAGGGTCCTCGCTCCTCCTGTACCAGTCGCTGACTCGTTTTGTTAAGATTATGTAAATGTTTTTGCTATGTATATCCCTATCACATGTAAAGCGCCATGGAATAAATGGCACTATAATAATAAATAATAATAATAATATATTGATGGGCATAAACAATTTGATCTTTCAACTTTTCTCCCAAAAACCGCAGAATTTCTAAAGTAGACCAATGTGTATCCAGGTGCCGGTGGAGCAGATGCCAAGAAGCTGACAGGACCTTGTCATGTTGTTGAGTGGAAAAAGCTTCAAGAATATGGTTTGGGAGATCACTGAGGCCTGCTATATACAAATTCAGTCCATGTAACTCTTCTAACAGTTTGGAGGGAAGCTGAGCTTTCATGTGCTCATAGGGATGAGCTAGTGAACTTTCTGTCTGTTTTGAGGAATCCAAAAACCTGTATAAAAATACTTAATGTAGAATCTTTATGCACTGATTTCTGATTTCTTCAGCCTCATTGTGAATGTTATTAACTTGTCCAAAGTCAAAAGAAACAGGCTTTGCTTATCTTTCAGGTGCATTTATTTTTTGCCACAGCAATCCACACAGGAGATAGGTGGATTCCACAACGGCAGTCCCAGTCACCCACTGAAAGCCAAAAACCTCTACGTTGTCGGCCGGGAATGGATCAAGCTTCAATAAGAGCCTCTGTAAGCAGTCAGCCAGCACCTTTTAAAGAGGTCTAGTGCTAATCAGTCCAGAACCCTGAAGGACCAACTGCGGATGCATCTACAGTAGTGATGAGTGAGCGTGCTCACAACTGCTCGGTACTCGCCTGGACATCTCACTGTTTGAAATGCTCGGCGAGTACTTTCTGGATGCTCGGGCGGGAGCTTGAGTCCCCGCCCTGGATGTTTGACACTATTTAAACAGCAAGTAAACATATGGGGATTGCCTGCCAGTCACTGAAATGCAGCAGCCATGTTGGTTGTGGCATGACAGTGATAGCATCATCAGGTCTATATAAGAACCTCTGACCCTATGCTCGTCACAGTGTACCATTTAGACAGGCAGAGTAGGGAGAGCTGCAGCTGAGTGATGGAGAGAATTGGCGGTTTATTTAGTGAAGTATTCCACAGAAATATGTATCTAAACTGACAGACCTTCTAATAACTAATCCAGATGCATATCAATCCTGGTCACAGCAGGAGTAAGGCAGGCATAGTTTGTGGACAGCGTATAGAATAGAATATGGTCCATTGCACGTTCTGTCTGCTGCTATTACTGATATCCATAGCTCTAGATATCAGGGCTAACATTCTTTTTGCTCTTAATCATAATTATTTGCTTGAAAAGAAATATAATGCACCATTTTTACTGTTCCATTTGCTTGTTAGCAGCATTCAGCCAGATTTGTTTGATATTAGTAGCATTGCTGTATTGTGGAAGCAGAGAAACTTGTCCATCATCTCAGGTGATCCGATAATAATGCAGTAATAATCCTGACTTTTTTGGTAAATGTGACAAGTATTATACTCCATTTAAAGTCTGCCTGCTGTGTGTTGTTCAAACCTATTCACACTTGGTTGCTGACCAATACCATGCCAATAAGGCCACTACCTAAAACCGTGGTAATCAGACGTAATCCGATATTACTGCGGTAATAATCCTGACATTTTTGGGAGCATGCCAAATATTATACTCCATTTAAAATGGGCAAGGCGTGTGGCAAGGGCCTGGAAAGTGGACGTGATGGTGATGGTGCACGCAAAGGCCGAGGCCTTGGGCAAGCTGAAATTGTGCCTGCTGAGGGAGCACAACAAGCACCCACATCATGTCGCTCTATCTTCCTGTCCCACTTTGTAGGAGGCCGCGGACACCACTATTGAAGCCAGAGCAGTGTGAAAAGGTTGCTGGTTGAATAGCAGATAATGCTTCCAGTTTCTTTGCCACCACCACCACCCTGTCTTCCACACAGTCCAGTCTCAGTAGTCGTGAGTCTGGACCACATATTTCTCACCCTGATCCTCGTTCCTCCCACCATGCCGAGTGCCCAGTGACAAGTGATTCCAAACTTGGGCAGTCTGAAGTGCTGTTCACTTTTCCATTTACAGATTAGGGCCTCTCACCTGGCCCTCTTCAAGCCATGAAAGAGGAGATTGCATATAGTAGCCACAGTCACACATAGGCGACGATGGGAAAGTGCAGTTACTGTCACAAGAGGTGGGTGATGATGATGAGACACAATTGCCAGCAAGCCAAGAGGAGGCCCAGGGTGCATTCGTGCAAGACGACGTGGTGGAAGATGAAGTCACTAACCCAACCTGACAAGGTGACATGCGTGACATGTCATTGCACACTTGCAACCACCTCCATCAGCGTCCACGTCCTTGTTCCAGCGCAGCATTCAATTGTCCCTACCCCAGTCATTTGAACGCAAGTGCAAATAAACTGCCACATTTCTCAAATGCTTGCACTTGAAATGTTGCCTTTTAGGCTCATGGAGATGGAATCTTTCTGCAACCTCATGGTGGCAGCCGTCCCTTGGTACTCGGTTCCCAGCCACCACTATTTCTCCTGGTATGCCGTCCCCACCTTACACACGCACGTGTCAAAGAGCATTAGCCATACCCTCACCAACGCAGTTACTGGGACCACGGACATGTGGACAAGTCCCAGGGACGGTACACCTCACTGATGGCACACTGGGTTTATATTGTGGAAGCTGAGACACAGTCGGACCCTGGGACGGAACAAGTCCTCCCGACGCCAAGGATTGCGGGCCCTGGGTCAATCCGAGTTGCCTCCATATTCTATAGCTCCTGCACCTCCTCCTCCTCTTCAGCCTCCATCTACAAAATGACCACATCAGTCAGAAGCTGGAAGCACTGCAGCACTGCCTCAGCCAAGCGGAAACAGGCTGTGCAGAAGCTAATGTGCTTAGGTAACAAACTGCACAACGCTGCACAGTTATAGATAGCTGTAACAGAGCAGACACATCTGTGGCTGTCACCGCTGAACCCACAGCCAGGCATTGTCGTGTGTGACAATGGCCGGAAACTGATAGCAGCTCTGAGGCTTGGCAACCTTGCACAGGTACCTTGCCTGACCCATCTGCTCAACTTAGTGGTTCAGCTGTTTCTCAAAACCTACCTGGATCTGACTGAGCAGTTTGTGACAGTATGCCGCGTGTGTGCACATTTCAGAAAGTCACCTACAGCTTCTCTTAACCTTGCCGTGCTTCAGCACCTTCCAGCTCATCGACTGGTGTGCAATGTCACCACGCGATGGAACTCAACGTTTCAGATGTTGGTAAGGACTAGTGAGCAGCAGAGGGCAGTTGTTGAGTACCAGCTTCAACACGCCCGTCGGTATTCAGGTCAGCCTCCGCACATAAGAGCTGATGAGTGGGCATGGATGTCTGACATCTGTGCTGCACTACAAAACTTTGAGGACTCCACCAAGATGGTGTGCGGTGATGATGCGATAATTAGCGTCACCATCCATCTTCTCTGCCTACTGAAACGCTCGCTGCTCACAATTAAAGAGGAGGCATTAAAGGCAGAGCACGATGAGATAGAGCAAGGAACTATACAGGGTGATGCCACACAACCCAGCCTCATCTCAACGCGAATTGGGTGATAATGAGGAGGAGGAACAGGAGCTGTTTTCCTGCACTACAGACGGTACTATCCACACAACAGTCATACCGTCTGTTCAGCGTGAATTGCCTGAGGAGAGGTAGGAGGAGGACCAGGAAAAGGATGAGGAGGAGAGCATGGACAGTCGCCCTCTTGGTCAGGACAGGGAAGTCTTGGCTGTTGGCAATCTGGCACACATGGCTGACTTTATGTTCCGTTGTCTTTCCCGTGACCCTCGCATTGTATGCATTTTGGTCAACACTAGTTACTGGTTGGTCACACTTCTAGACCCATGCTACAAGAAGAACTTTTTATCTCTTCTTCCCGTGTCGGAGAGATCTAATAAAATGTTGCAGTACCAGAAGGCTCTTGTTGAAGAATTCTTAAAATTCCCATCTCAAAACGCTGGTGGCAGATTTCACAGTTTGTTGGACAACCAAGGAGTACAGGAGAGGGAGACACAAATACGATGAAGCAGAGGCAGGGGAACACTGTCAAAGGTCTGGGACAGCTTTCTCAGCCCCTCCCAGTGCCCAGGCCCTGATGCGCGGGGTACTCTGACATAATGGAAAAGTTTTGGAAGATGCTGAAAGAGTACCTTGATGACCGTACCAACGTCCTCCGTGATTCCTCTGTGCCTTATAACTATAGGGTATCCGAGCTGGACACGTGGCACTCTATGCCTTGGAGTTAGAGGCCCAGCCCTGCAGCTAGTGTTTTGTCAGAGCGCGTTTTTAGTGCTGCCAGGGGCATTATAACTGATAGGCGCATCTTATAAAAATGAACAAGGGCTTGTAAGGCGGCGGTGTTCACACCATGCAGTAACTGAGGCAGTGACCCAAGCAAGTCCAGCACAAACAGCTTTATTCAGCAACTCACGGGTAAACAGAAAAGTCCTCCGGTTTGCAGCCGAGTTAACACGAGTCCTTAAACAACGGTTGCTGTGGGCAACGGCCACGCCAGGCCACTCAGAGCCTGACAGGTGCAGAGCCTTCCCAGGTGACAGCCGCAGGTGAGTTTGTGACTGCAATGCACTCCAATGGATTTAATAGGTCTCTGTACACATTCTGGGGGATATATAACGTCCCTCGTATACGATCCCGGTCACTGCCTCACATATCCCCCCCCTCTGTTCAAACTTGTGGGGTTGAACATTTGACATCATACAGGGTGCCCGGGACAGGGCATCCGCGTTTGCCTGCGACTTTCCAGGGCGATGTTCTACAGAGAACCTGAAATTTTGCAGTGACACGAACCACCCGGTGACTCGCGCATTCCTCTCCTTGGCATTTTTCATCCATACCAAGGGTGAGTGGTCCGTCACCAAGTGGAACTGACGCCTGAGTAAATAATAACGTAGCGATTCCAAGGCCCTCTTAATAGCCAAACACTTTTTCTTTACCACGCTATAGTTTTTCTCTGCCGGGACAAGTTTTCTACTCAAGTAGGTGACCGGGTGCTCTTCACCATTCACTTTTTGTGACAATACCGCCCCTAGGCCTACCTCCGAGGCATCTGTCTGTACAATGAAGGTTTCCTTGAAGTTGGGGCTGATGAGGACCGGCTGTCCACACAGGGCCAACTTCATTTACTGAAAGGCTTTTTCTGCCTGAGGGTTCCACCGAACCATTACTTGATTTTTTTCCTTTCAAGAGATCGGTCAGGGCCACCATTCTCCCAGCAAAATTAGGTATAAACCGGCGGTAATACCCAAGAATGCCAAGGAGCGCCCTCACCTGCTTTGTACTTGACGGTTTAGGACAATTTTTTATGGCCTCAACTTTATTGATTTGGGACTTGATAATTCCTCGGCCAATCACATACCCCAAATATCGGGCTTTCTCTAGCCCTATCACACATTTTTTTGGGGTTGACGTTAATCGAGCGGCTCTGAGAGAATCCAGCACTGCTTGTGCCTGGGATAGATGCGTATGCCAGTCGGTGCTAAAGATGATAATATCATCTAGATACGCGGACGCGTACACCTGATGAGACTTGAGCACTATGTCCATCAACCACTGGAATGTAGCCGGGGCCCCATGTAGCCCAAAAGGTAAAACCACATAGTGATATAGACCCTCCGTAGTTATGAAGGCGTTCAAATCCTTCGCCGATTTCGTGAGAGGCACCTGCCAGTAACCCTTGGTGAGATCGAGCGTGGTAAAGTACTGGGCCTGCCCCAGTCTCTCAATCCGCTCATCCACCCTGGGCATTGGATAAAGGTCAAACTTCAACACTTCATTTAGTTTTCGGAAATTGTTACAGAAGCGTAACGATCCGTCTGGTTTCGAAATCAGTACGTTGGGGCTAGCCCACTCACTCAGTGATTCCTCGATGACGCCTAACTGGAGCATTTGTTTTACCTCAGCCGTGATGGCTTGCCTCTGGGCTTCGGGTACCCGGTACGGTCTCATTCGCACCTTTACCCCAGGTTCGGTGACAATGTCATGTTGGAGAACTGTAGTCCTACCCGGTAGCTCTGAGAACATATCGGTATTCTGCTGCACCAGTGAGCGAGCCTCCCGTCGCTGCTGTTTAGTGAGAGCATCACTTATCCTCACCTCTCCCCCGGACGCATCCCTGGCTGAAGGTAGAGAACTCTCTGGCGATATGCCCAGAGTGACGTCTGTAACTAAACACTCTCGATCTTTCCAAGGTTTTAGCAGGATTACATGATAAAGCTGCTCAGGTTTCCTCCTTCCGGGTTTATACACCCGGTAATTTACCTCCCCCACCTTTTCTCAAACCTCATATGGCCCTTGCCTCTTGTCCATGAGCTTACTCTCAGCTATGGGTACCAGTACTAACACCTGATCGCCCTTATTAAAAGACCTGACTCTGGCTCTTTTATTATATGTGTGTCTCTGGGCTGCCTGGGCATCTAACAGATGTTCTTTCATGATGGGCATGACCGCCGCGATCCGGTCCTGCATACTAGCCACATGTTCAATTATACTCCTATGTGGAGTCGGCTCTTGTTCCCACATCTCTTTGGCTATGTCCAACAGACCCCTAGGGTGTCTGCCGTACAATAACTCAAAGGGAGAGAACCCTGTGGAAGTCTGGGGTACCTCACGGACGGCGAACATCAAATAGGGTAGCAACATGTCCCAATCCCTTCCGTCCTTAGAACCACCTTTTTTAACATGGACTTGAGGGTTTTATTGAACCGTTCTACTAGCCCGTCGGTTTGAGGATGGTACACCGAGGTGCGCAATTGTTTAATGTTTAGCAGTTTGCACAGTTCCCTTGTCACTTTGGACATAAAAGGGGTCCCCTGATCCGTCAGTATCTCCTTAGGTAGTCCAAGGCAACAGAACATGGCAAACAGCTCCCGTGCAATCAGATTTGTCGAAGTGTGGCGTAGCGGTGTAGCGGTATAGCCTCCGGGTACTGGGTGGCATAGTCGACGACCACCAGTATATGTTGGTGGCCACGAGCGGATTTTACAATGGGCCCTACCAAGTCCATTGCAATTCGTTCAAAAGGTACCTCTATTACTGGCTGAGGTACCAATGGGCTACGGAAACTTGCGGTGGGTGTGGTCAACTGACATTCGGGGCAGGATTCGCAGTACTTTTGGACCGCCGCGTAAATCCCCGGCCAAAAGAACCGCTGCAAGATACGCTCTTGCGTCTTTTTAACCCCTAAGTGTCTACCCAGAAGGTGTGTGTGTGCCAACTCCAGAACGGTACGACTGAGGTACCACTAACTGTTCCACGACCTCGTCCCTGATTTTGTCTACCCTATAGAGCAACTCACCGTTGACTACCATGCGTGGAAATACAGTATCTGCACCGGGCTGTTGAGCTACGCCATTTACCTTTAACACCCTTTCCCACAGCTCCGAGTCAGAGTAGGATCCTGTAGCTGAGCTGTCCCAAACGTGCCCCGGGACACTTCCAGCTCCAGGATCGATGGGGTCTCCTCGACCTCTCCTGCCAGCACCTCTAGGGGAAACCTATCGGGGTCACACTCTGTCCCTAGGTTGGACACCCCTACAGCAGGTACCCGTGACTCGGGTTCATCGGGTACAGCGCCTGTAACACATTTTACCGGGGGAGAGTGGATTTTGTTTTTCCATAGAGTCCAGAACAGGGTCAAGTCTCTTCTCAACACAGTCCCATAGGGAAGAGTTTTTACCACCCCCACCACATGTTTTATGTCTCCACAAGGCGTGGACAAAACTACCTCCACGGTTGGGTACTCTCAGAGGTCCCCATGGATACACACAACCCCGACTGTCCATCCACTGGGGTTGTCTCCTGCCACCAGTGACCCATGTACCAAAGTCACTAGGCTTCCCGAATCTAAGAGGGCCTCCGTGTGGTACCCATTAACCAGTACCTGGCACAGTTGGGGTTCACTGTCCGGGGGGTCGGCACTCGCAGTGCAGACAGTCTGGGCGTACATTGAGACCTGGCGGATAAACCCGCAGTCCATGGGTTCCGTAGTCAGGGGGCAGTTAGCAATCACATGTCCCGGCCCCTGACACCGCCAGCACCTAATGGTGGAGGTACTGTTAGGTCTTATGACTGTTTGGGAGGGAACTGGTCTCCTACCACTCTCATTCCGGGATACCCCTTCAGCACGGGTACGGTGCTGACTGTCCTCAGCAGAGGGACGCGACCCCTTTCCCGGTTCCTGGGTTGACAGGGATCGGCGTGACAGCCGTGAGGGGGCAGAGTCCCAGATAAAGTCCTGAGTGGCCGAGTAGCGCTCGATCAGGCTGACCACTTGGTCGAGTGTGCCGGGGTCCCCTTGCCCCACTCAACGTTGGATAGCGGCTGGCAGAGTCCTCAGCAGCTGGTCAACCACCACCCTCTCCACCATCTGGGCTGGAGACAAAGTCTCAGGCTGGAGCCACCTCTACCAGCTGCAGCAGGTCATAAGCCTGAGAACGGGCGGGTTGGGTCTCCACATAGGCCCATGTAAATACACGCTGAGCCCTCACATATATATTGACCCCCAGTCGGACAAGGATCTCACCTTTGAGCCTCTGGTAGTCCTGGGCGTCCTCCCGACTGAGGTCGAAGTAGGCCTTTTGGGAATCGCCGACCAGAAACGGAGCCACCACTTCTGCCCACTGACTGGCTGGTCAGGAAGGCTTCCACATCGTCCTCCGGTCCCATCTTCGCTGAGCGAACCTTGTCCCGGGCCTCACTACGTTCTGAGGCTGGTGCTGTTGGCGTCTCCCGCAGGGCAGCAATCTGTTGCAGCAACAGTTCATTTGTTTTTTGCTGCTGCTGGTACAGTAGCTGCTGCTGCTTATGCTGCTGTTCCCGCTCCTGCTGTTGCTGTTGGAGATTCTGGTGCTGCTCCTGCTGTTGCCACTGACACTGCAGCTGCTGCTGCTGGGTAAGTACCAGCTGCTCCATTTTGTCAACGGGGTGGGGCGGAAAGATGGCCGGCCGGATTGTGGTCATGCAGCTGCCGGTGGGGTATGCCTCAGGCACTATGCCCGCATTCTCCACCAAGCTGTAAGGCGGCAGTGTTCACACCGTTATGTAACTGAGACGGTGACCCAAGCAAATCCAAGCAAGCTTTATTCAGCAACTCACGGGGAAACAGAAAAGTCCTCCGGTTTGCAGCCGGGTTAACACGATTCCTTAAACAACGGTTGCCGTGGGCAACGGCCATGCCGGGCCGCTCAGAGCCTGACATGTGCAGAGCCTTCCCAGGCGTGGGTTCAGCCACACTCAATCCTGCTGAGCTTTCCTGCTAAGCTCCTAGCAGGTTCCAATACAGAACAACACTAATCCTTAGTGCAGGGTTTTTAAAGGACCTGTGGCAAGAGCTACTGGAAAACCCCGGTTGGAGGGAGGAGGCCGTCCCACTGCCTTCCTGTAGCCTCCCCCAAGAAATGAAGGCCCTGCCAGGTTTTACTTAATCTGCCTTAGCCAGATAGCCTGACCAGATCAATGCTCACCTTCATTCCTGCATTGCAGCCGCAGGTGAGTTTGTGACTGTGACGCGCCCCTGGGCCTGTGTCGCGCTGCGTTGCGCACGCGGGAGCTTACCCGGAGCCGGATCTGTTGAGGGTTGTAGTCTCGTGGCGGTGACCCGGTCCGTGCCCAGGGAGTCAGACTAAGTGGCAGAGTACTAGCAGTAGATGTTGGATGAATGTCGACTACGCCACCCGTTGAGTGCGGCTTTGAAGCCGCCACTGCAGAACAGTCCGCTGAGGCCGGTGGTATGTGTGCAGCAATGGTGGTATAACCCCCAATGGGAGAGGTATGGCCTCAGGGCAGCTTGTGCGGATGATGGGGGTGATGGTGGTACACGAGCGCAACAAAGATAACTCGGAGTCTTGATGGTGCAGTTCAGGGTCTTTACTCACGGTTACTCGGTTACTGCTCCAGGCCACCGCTGCAGAGGTGGCCGCCTGTGTCGCGCTGTGCTCACCAGGTGAGGGGCTCGGTTAACCCCCAGGTCTTTCTGGAGTGCTTTGCAGGACCCCCTTTATGTCTCCTGTCTCTGGTCTTCAACCCCACTAGTGACCACGCTTATGTCCAGCTGCCTCGGACCTTCTTGGTGGGCAAACGTTGGCCTGCGTTTCCCAGGTCCTATGTGGTGCCTTTCTAGCGGGTTTGGTGAGGGGCTGCTCCACATGTAATGTCGCAGCCTCCGGTTCTTAGTTGAGGATAGTTTCTCTCCTCCACTAATTTGGGATCCGGTTCCCTTCTTCTTGACCTGACCCCCCTACTCGGGTAGCGGCGGGCGTGTGGTGGCTACTAGCCAGTCCACACCCCTGGGGTCCCCTCTGTCCTTCTTGGAGCCCAGTCTGCTCCTCTTCCTCCTTCTTCCCTCCTCCAGGCTCAGGCCTCCTGACAGGGCCTGCCTGTGGAGCAGAGCCCATAAAGCAGCTCTGCTCCCTGGCTTCTCCTCCTGACAGGGCCTGCCTGTGGAGCAGAGCCCATAAAGCAGCTCTGCTCCCTGGCTTCTCCTTGCCTGTGGAGCAGAGCCCATAAAGCAGCTCTGCTCTCTGGCTTCTCCTCTCTGAACTCACTCCTTTTCCAAAATGGTGCCCCCCTCTTATACTCCTGTACAGAGTGCACCCAGGATCTACTTCCCCCACGCACACATTACCGGGTTCCCTTCTCTAGGTGTTCCCTCCCCCCACTCCAGCCAGGGACATGCTCACTCGTGCCTGCATAACTAATGGGAGCACCGTCGAGCTGTCCCCCGGAAATGTGGTGTAGTGCATGTGGGTGTTAGGGTCCTGAGCCACACTCCATCCTTACCTGGAAGTGAGATATCGCACATCTGGGTGAGATGCAATACCTCTGTAGCAACCGAACCCTCGGGGTGCTACAACTGCAATGCACTCCAATGGACTTAATAGGTCTCTGTACACATTCTGGGGGATATATAATGTCCCTCGTATACGATCCCGGTCACTGCCTCACAGGCTGGATTGGGCCAGACTTCTCAACACCACTGGATGATAGCAGCGGAACATGAAGTCAAATCCAGTGGGGGTTTTGTGGGGGTCTATTCCCATTAACCTCTTCACACCGAGACAGACAAAATCCTGAAGCGTATACCTATTTTATGTTGTCCTTCTTGTCCTTCTCCTCATCCTCCACCACCATATCACTATGGTGACCGAGATGCAACAGCCACATAATTTTTTAAGGGTGTTTATGATGCCTGTGGGGAAAATTTTTAGAGGCGCTGCCCTGGGACAAGATTGTGGACTTGGTTGCTGATGATGGTGGTTATAAATGTGCAATGACAGGTGCATGGCAGGAGGCATCTTCGCCTGCACCATGGACAGGGGATTGGCGTGCATGCTCAACAGCAGAACTGGCAGTGGTGTCTCCCTTAGACACTGTTTCTGGACCCTGGCATTCGGCCCAACTAGACAGGTGCTTTGCTGTCATGTGCCTGAGCATGCTGGTTGTGGTCAGGCTGGTAGTTTTGCTGCCCCTGCTGATTCTGGCATGGCACATGTTGCAAATGGCCTTTTTGTGGTTAACTTGACAGTCTTTGGAAGACTTAACAGTTGGACTGGCAACTTCCCTCATATTGATGTTCTGGGGAACAACTGCCCGCCTTGTGTCTGTGACCACCCCACTGCTTATTCCTGCCTGTTGTGGTGCTACACCTTCCTCCTCCTCTGTGCTGCCCTCCTTGCTTGCCAGGTTGGCTCAGTGACTTCATCGTCCACCACCTCGTCATCCACATACACACCCTAAGCCTCCTCCTGACTTGCTGGCAGTTGTGTCTCATCATCATCACCCACCTCTTGCCACAGTAATTGCACTTTCCCACCATTGTCTTCGTGTGACCATGGCTGCTCAAATACTTGGGCATCGCTACATGTGATCTCCTCTTGCCCAGCTTGAAGCGGACCGGGCAAGAGGTCCGAATCTATAAATGGAAAAGTGAACAGCTCTTTGGCGTGTCCAAATGTGGGATCAGTTGTCTCCAGGCACTCGGCATGGTGGGATTAATGATCAGGGTGAGGAATATGTGGTGCAGACTTAAGGCTACAGAGACTAAACCATGTGGAAGACAAGGTAGTTTTGGTGGCAAACTTACTGGAAGCATTATCTGCTATCCAACCAACAACTTTTCACTCTGCTCTGGCTTCAATAGTGGTGTTCTACGGCCACTTACAAAAATGGACAGGAAGGTAGAGTGACATGATGTGGGTGCTTATTGTGCTCCCTCAGCAGGCACAATTTCAGCTTGCCCACGGCTTCAGCCTCTGCGTGCACCATCACCATCACGTCCACTTCCCAGTCCTTTGCTATGCGCTTTGCCCATTTTAAATGGAGTATAATGTTTGTCACAGTCCCAAAAATGTCAGCATTATAACTGCTCTAATATCGGATCATGTTTGGTTACCACGGTTTTAGGCAGCGGCCTTATAGTATGGTATTGCTCAGCGACCAAGTGTGAATAGGTTTGAACAAAAGACAACTTGCAGACTTTAAATGGAGTATAATATTTGGAATGCTCCCAAAAATGTCAGCATTATTACAATAATATCGGATCACGTCTGATGACCATGGTTTTAGGCACTGGCTTAATAGTATTGTATTGATCAGTGACCAAGTGTGAATAGGTTTGAACATTACACAACTGGCAGACTTTAAATGGAGTGTAATATTTGGCACGCTCCCAAAAATGTCAGCATTATTACAATAATATCGGATCACGTCTGATGACCACGGTTTTGGGCACTGGCTTAATAGTATTGTATTGGTCAGCGACCAAGTGTAAATAGGTTTGATCCACACACAACTGGCAGACTTTAAAAGGAGTGTAATATTAGGCACGCTCCCAAAAATGACAGCATTATTACTATAATATCGGATCACGTCTGATGACCACGGTTTTAGGCAGTGACCTAGTAGTATTATGTTGGTAAGGGACCAAGTGTGAATAGGTTTGAACAACACACAACTGGCAGACTTTCAATGGAGTATAATATTTGTCACGTTCCCAAAAATGGATTATTACCACAGTAATATCAGATTACTTGAGATGACGGACAAGTTTCTCTGCTTCTACAATACAGCAATGCTATTAAAATCAAACAAACCTGGCTGTATGCTGCTAACAAGCAAATGGAGCTGTAACAATTATGTATTATATTGCTTTTCAAGCAAATAATCAGGATTAAGACCAAAAAGAATATTAGCCCTGATATATAGGGCTACGGATATCAGTAACAGCAGCAGACAGAATGTGCAATGCACCCTATTCTGTTCTATACACTCTCCACAAACTATGCCTGCCTAACTCCTGCTATCACCAGGATTGATATGCATATGGGTTAGTCCTTAGGAGGACTGTTAGTTTAGATGTTTATTGTTGTGGAATACCTCACTAAATAAACCACCAATTCTCTCCCTCACTCAGCTGCAGCTCTGCCTGTCTGAACTGTAGACTGTGATGAGCATAGGTCATCGAGTCTTTTATAGACCAGATGACGCTATGCGGCCAGCCAATCACTGTTACGCCACAACCAACATGGCCGCGGCATTTCAGTGACTGGCAGGCAATCCCCGCATGTTTATTTGCTGTCTAAACAGCGCCAAACATGTGGGTGCGGGAACTTGAGCTCCCGCCCGAGCATCCAGGAAGTACTCACCGAGCGCCGAGCATCTCCTAAACCCTTCATCCAATTTTAATGTGGATATGACTCGCCCCCTGGGCCGTGGGGCACTCGGATCCGGGCAATAGGGAAACGGTGGGAGTAGTAGTGGCAACCCGGTTCCGTGGCTCAGGATGGTCAGGCCAGTGGTAGTCCGTTATGTACTGATGTTTATGTCCGACTACGCCACCCGTGGATTGCGGTTATTAGGAACCGCCGCTGCATGCAGACCGCTGGGGCTGATGAGGTGTGCAGCTAGGGTAGTGTGACTGGAAGAGTGCGGCCCCAGGGCAGTATAGTGGATGGTGGGAGTGATGGTAGTGAGAGTCCCAGTGCTGGTAGTGCTGGAGGAGCAAGGAGCACACAGACAACAGGTTGCAGTCCAGGGTCTTTACTAAAACAGGTAAATTGACCCACAAACAGTCCCGGCTAGGAGGGGACCTGGATGTCTGAGAGCAACGGGGAAATTGGCCCTGGTCAGGGTGAGGGTGTAGGTCTACCGTGCTTTCTGCGCTCCTTCTGGCTATCTCCTCCTGATAGGATAACAGCCCACGTTTCCGAGCTCTCCGTGTATTCTCGCCTGTATGGCCTGCGACGTGGGTTCCTTTCTGCTCCCAGCCTTGTATGGCTTTACTGGTCCCTTCGGTTGTGGCAGGGCCTTCAGGCTTCTTAGGCCAAGGAATGTACAGTCCCTTGCGGACTGGTTCTCTGCTGGGGGATGTGGAATCCTTCCAGCCTCAGACACCAAAGTCTGGTAAAGTTAAGTCTTTTCTCTGCCAAGACAGGCTCTCTTCGCCTCATGTCTCTGACTTGTGGCTCTCCTACTGCCACACTTCCTCTTAGGTGCAATCAACTTTCTGTCCCTGCTCCACTCTGGGACACGTCTCAGTGCTGAGACAGGCAATCCAGTTCTCTCTAACCCTGCCCTCAGTACCAGCTTTTATAGGGGCAGCCAGCTCCCCCTACTGGCCTGAGACAGGAGGCATTGCATGCTAATGTTCCCCTGACTAGAGAACCTCCCCCTTGCTCTCAGACACAGCTTTAATTACACTTGTGGCATCCAGGTCAGGGTGACACATTCCCCCCTAGTGAAATTTAGTACTCCGGGACTAAACAGTAAACAAAGATAATATACATAACAATAAAACATTAATAGACAGACGACGCACAAATTGAGTTCTTAAGGTCACAGTGTGGTCTGTGACCAGGTGTCCATATCACCAAAACAACGGGAGCCTTAACCAGGTGGGGGTCTGTCCTACCCCAAGTCCTTCACAGTCTTAGTTCATTCCTGGGTTAGGCTCAGAATGCAGTCCATACAAGGTCCCGGTTATAAAAAGTCCATAACCTGTGAGTCCTTACGGTAGCTGCAAGAAACTGAAACACACTATTAATAAACATGCAGGTAACTTGGCAAACATTTCAACATTTGGCAACAGGGTTATTTACAATTTAGCACACTCTATATTCTCCAGCGAGCGGGTATCTGCCCCTCTGTGCTCCTGGTTGACCTACGTAGCCCACTGTCTGGTGGTGGACCAACTTGGCTCTCCCCACTAGCGTTAGGGGTACAGCTACCAGCTGGGTGTACAGGTAGGGCAGGCAGCTGTCTGCGGGTCCTTTGGCTTACCGCAGGTATGGCAGGCTCACTGTCAGCAGAGGGTTGACTCTCCTGGGCTGCTGGAACAGGCTCTTCTGCCTCTGGAACCGCTTGCTCCTCTTCACCTTCCGGCTCTAGTGTTGGTTGTTGCTGGGCCGGTTGCAGGAAATGCAGGACGGGTACCACTATAGCATCATTTATGCGAGTCCAGGACTGAGGGATCTCTCCGAGAACGGTGCTAATCATTTCTTCCTTCTCCTCTGCGGGTTCAAGGTCACTCTGATCTTCTTCTGCACTACAGAGTTGCTCGGGGCACCTTTTGAGGTCGTCTCTGGAGACGACACTAGTGGTTTCTCCTCCGTCCTTGGTGATTACGCACACCTTTGGGTTGTCGTGGTCAGACTGCAGTACGGTGTAGGGTTCCCTTTCCCACTGGTCGTCCAACTTATGTAGCCTTCTCTTCCGCTTTAGGACTTGCTCACCAGGGTCTAGGGGACCAGCAGGGGTGTGTTGGTTGAAGAGTTTTTCTTGCCTCTCTCTCACCTGGGCCAGGCTCTTCTCCACACTCTCCTGTACCTTCTTGTACTGCAGTTGCCTTTCCGTATCCCAGTCTGCATCCGGGGAGGTGTCCTCAGGTATTAGGACTCCCATCTCCAGGTCTACAGGCAGCTTACCTGGTCTAGCTCGCATCAGATAAGCCGGGGTGCAGTTTGTAGCATTCACCGGGATATTGTTGTATAGGTCTATCAGGTCCGGCAGTTTTTCTAGCCACTGGCTGCGTTCCTCCAGGGGCAACGTCTTCAGGAGATCAATGACTATATTGTTCATCTTCTCACACATCCCGTTGGTTTGCGGGTGGTAAGGCGTTGTACGAATTTTCTTACAGCCATAGAGGTTGCAGAACTCCTGGAAGATTTCAGCCTCGAACGCTGGACCCTGGTCTGTCAGGACCTGTTCCGGATACCCGTGTGGACGGCAGAAGTACTGCTGGAAGGCTCTGGTCGCTGTTTGGGCTGTCAAGTCCTTTACCGGGACCACCACTAGAAAACGGGAATAGTGGTCCACGATTGTCAGTGCGTAGATGTATCCGGACCGGCTTGGAGCCAACTTGACGTGGTCCAGAGCTACCAGCTCAAGAGGCTGCGTGGTGACGATGGGCCTCAAGGATGTCTTCTGGCTGGTGCGGTCCTTCCTCCTCAGGTGACAAGGGACACAGTCTCTGCACCACTTTTCTACTGCTCCTCTCATGCCGACCCAAAAGAACCTTCCTCTTAGTAGGAACTCCAGTTTCTTCCAACCGAAGTGTCCCGCTCTGTCATGGTAAGCCCCCAGGACCATAGCTGCATCCCGCCTTGGGACCAGGACTTGCCAGGTCAGCTCGTGCGTCCGGTGGTTGACAATCCTTCTGCACAACTTGCCTTCGTAGAGGAACAGCTTGCTCTTCTCCTTTCATAGCTGCTTGGCTTCCTCTGGGGCATCTGGATCTAGGCGGGCGTCTTCCCGGGTCAGCAGATCTTTCACCAGGCGGACTGCAGGGTCACTATCTTGGGTCTCGGCCCAGCTGTGGTGAGGTAGGGGATTCATCATCACAGTTGTTAGATCCTCCTCCTTCACGCGGTGAGAGTGTTGAGAGGCTCCATACCGGTGAAACGCGGGGAGTTCTACCTCCTCCAGCTCTTCTGTGTCTTCGTTACCTTCAGGTAAGTGAGGCATTCTTGATAGGGCGTCCGCGTTGGCGTTGGTTTTGCCTGCCCGGTACTTGATCAAGAAGTCATAGTTGGAGAGACGGGCCATCCACCGCTGTTCCAGGGCACCCAGTCTTGCATTGTCCAGGTGTGTCAACGGGTTGTTGTCCGTGTACACGGTGAACTTCGCGGAGGCCAGGTAATGCTTGAAGCGTTCCGTCACGGCCCACACCACCGCCAAGAATTCTAGCTTGAAGGAGCTGTAATTCTCCGGGTTCCTCTCGGTGGGCCTCAGCTTCCGGCTGGCGTATGCGATCACCCGTTCTGTGCCCTGTTAGTTTTGGGACAGTACGGCTCCCAGTCCCACATTACTGGCATCTGTGTGGAGAATGAAAGGCTGGCCGTAATCAAGGTAGGCCAGGATCTCATCCCCCGTGAGGGCCATATTTAGCTGGCGGAAGGACTCCTCTTCCGGTTTATCCCACTTGAAGGGTGGCTTTTGACTCCTGGACTTGGACTGTTCGATCAGGAGGTCCTGCATAGGAGCTGCCATCTTAGTGAACCCGGGGATGAACCTTCGGTAGTAGCCTACCAACCCGAGAAACTGTCTCACCTCTTTGATGTTCGAGGGGCTTGGCCAGCTCTTGATTGCCGTGACCTTGTCAGGGTCGGGGGCTACTCCTTCCGCACTTACCACGTGCCCTAGGTACTGGACCTTTGGTTTCAGCAGGTGACACTTCGATGGTTTCACCTTCAGGCCATAGCCTGCCAGGGCTTCGAACACCTCGGCCAGGTGCTTGAGATGGTCCTCGTAGGTCTTCGAATAGACGATCACGTCGTCCAGGTAAAGGAGGACCGTCTCGAAGTTTCGGTGCCCTAGACAGCATTCCATCAGCCGCTGGAAGGTCCCTGGTGCGTTGCAGAGCCCGAAAGGCATACAGTTGAATTCGCTCAGTCCCATCGGGGTGGTGAAGGCGGTCTTCTCCTTGTCAGCCTCTGCCACAGGAACCTGCCAGTACCCGCTAGTAAGGTCCAAAGTAGAAAAGAAGTTAGCAGATTTTAGTGCGGCTAAAGACTCTTCTATTCTAGGCAGCGGATATGCGTCTTTGTGGGTGATACGGTTGATTTGTCTATAGTCCACGCACATTCTCATGGTGCCGTCTTTCTTTTTCACCAGAACCAAGGGGGCTGCCCAGGGGCTACAGCTATCTCTAATGACCCCAGCTTCTTTCATTTCCCGCAGCATACCCTTGGCGTTCTGATAATGTGCAGGGGGTACAGGTCTGTGCCTCTCTTTTATTGGTGGGTGGCTCCCTGTGGGGATGTGGTGTTCTATCCCTTTTACTCTGCCGAAGTCTAGCGGGTGCTTACTAAAGACTCTCTCGTACTCCTGTACCACCCGGTAGACTCCTTGTTTTTGGTGCAGGGGAGTGGAGTCAGCACCCACGTGGAGTTTCTGGCACCAGTCCTCTTTTTGTTTCTGGGAGCCATTACCCTCCGCCTGAGGAGATGGAGGCAAGGGTTCCACAGCCCTGATAGCTTGGTGTTCGACAACAAACAGTTTGGCGAGTGTAGCGTACCTGGGTAAGTGTACTTCCCTCTCCCCAATGTTGAGGATGCGGGCGGGCACCCTCCCATGACGGACATCAACCACCCCCCGGGCTGTCAAAATGGTGGGCCTGCTGTCTGAGTACACGGGTTCTACCATGGCTTGGTAGTCTCTACCTCTCAACCCGATTGCAGTCCGACACCAGATCATCATTTCACTTTTGGGAGGCATGGAAATGGGGAATGGATCACTGAGTCTTACGCTACCGATCTCACCACCAGACAGTTCTACCTGCTGCCGTCTCATCAGGGCTTTTATCTCCTTGTTGAGGACCCTCTGTTGGCTGGAACTAGCATTCACCGCCACCTGTTGTTGAATTACAATTACCTCTGAAAGACAATTTTCAATTATGTTAGTACCCACAGTTATTTTAGGGTGACTTTCATGACGGTCAATGTCCACAATAATCACTCCCTGTGCCGGCAGTTCAACTTTACCAATTTTAATGGTCATCTCCTTGAACCCCATCTGCGGCACGGGTAAGCCATTACTGGCGATGATGCTCAAGTTACTGTCTGGATACCGTGTGATATCAGCATCAGTCCAATACTGCTTAAAAAGTACATAAGGGATTGTGGTTACTTGCGACCCAGTATCCAGCAAGGCGCTCATGGGGATACCGTCCAGCACCTCGGGTAAAACCGGGCGCCCCCCAATGTACTTATCACGCCAATTATAAGGGCCTGGTGATCTTATGCCTGGGGGTCGGCCCTCTGCCCCAGGTAGGACCCGTTTAAATTACAGCACCTGGAAATGTGTCCGGGCTGGTTGCATCGACGGCAAATGGGCTGTCCATCCTCTGCGTAGCGGTCTGTGGGCCTCCCTCGGAACGACGGGATCCTCCTCTGTCGACGCCACGGGACATCCTCCGGACTTGAAGCCAGCTCGATGGGTCTTGACGGGTCCACTTGCAACGCCTGGACGGTCCTGGTCAACGCCGCGACGCTCCTGGTCAGCTCCTGGACTTGGTGGTGCAGGCCTTTCGACGGGGCTTGGTTCAGGGCCTGTGCATCAGCCTCCACGGAGTCCATAGAGGAGGGCGCCGCCTCCTGGTGGTAGGTGATAGCAGGGCGCCGGGGGTTTTATAGCGCCACTGGTTGCAGATTCACGGAGCACCCTTATGGCCCTGTCCTTAAATTGGGCAAAGGTCAGGTCGGGGTTCTGAAAGAACATGAGGCGCAGTTGGGCCCTGTGGGCGCTAGACAGCAGACCTTCTATGAATTGTTCTGTTAGCAGCTTATCGGTTTCCTGCACACTGCCAGGGTCAGTTTGTTGAATAGCCCTCAAGGCTTCCTGCAGATTTAGGGCATAGTCTCTGATGCTGTCCTGTGCCCGCTGCTTACATCCATAGAACCTCATTTTAATCTCAGCGGAGGTACGTGTATCAAAGGTACCCCGCAGCCGGGCCAGAATACCCTTCACAGTCCTTTTCTCCTCAGTGGGCCATGATTTTACCTCCCTTTGGGCTGCGCCAGTTAACTGCCCTGTTAATATGCTGACCTTCTGCTCCTCTGTCAGGGGGTAAACCTGGAACAAACTGTATAGCCTTTCCTTGAAGTCAGTTAGGGCATGGGGCTCCCCTGAGTATTTGGGCAGCCAGGCCGCTCCAGGGATGTAGGGCAGGGAAAAGGGCATCACCGCTGCTGCTGCTGCGTTGGTGGTAGTGGGCGCCTCTGTGTCCGACATCTTCCTCCCCCCTAGTTAAGCGTGGCCTACCTTCCGACGATCCTCTTCTGTAGGCCGCGGCTCCGCTGCTGCTGCTATGGACGAGGACCTGGCGTCGCGTCCTGATGACGTCAGCGTCGCTCTCTCTCCCTTCCAGGACCTTGCGCAGCGTCGGTGCGTGGGGCGGAGCTTCGGATCTCGCGCGGTTTTGACGTCCACGCCCCTCTTCTTCCCGCGCGGCGTCCTGAAGATGGCGTCCGATGGCGGGAAGCAGCCGCGGATGGCGGGAAGACGGCCGAAGACGGTGGGAAACGGTCCAAGATGGCGTCTGATGGCGGGAATCGGCTCCGGATGGCGGGAAACGACTCCGGACGGCGGGAAACGGTCCAAGATGGCGTCTAATGGCGGGAATCGGCTCCGGATGGCGGGAAACGACTCCACAGGTAAGTTACAAAAGTCTTTTTCAGGCACGCAGTACCCGGTGGTTGCGGGCACGAAATCCTGCCGACTACGCCAAAGCTGACTCGCCCCCTGGGCCGTGGGGCACTCGGATCCGGGCAATAGGGAAACGGTGGGAGTAGTAGTGGCAACCCGGTTCCGTGGCTCAGGGTGGTCAGGCCAGTGGTAGTCCGTTATGTACTGATGTTTATGTCCGACTACGCCACCCGTGGATTGCGGTTATTAGGAACCGCCGCTGCATGCAGACCGCTGGGGCTGATGAGGTGTGCAGCTAGGGTAGTGTGACTCCCCACGGGAAGAGTGCGGCCCCAGGGCAGTATAGTGGATGGTGGGAGTGATGGTAGTGAGAGTCCCAGTGCTGGTAGTGCTGGAGGAGCAAGGAGCACACAGACAACAGGTTGCAGTCCAGGGTCTTTACTAAAACAGGTAAATTGACCCACAAACAGTCCCGGCTAGGAGGGGACCTGGATGTCTGAGAGCAACGGGGAAATTGGCCCTGGTCAGGGTGAGGGTGTAGGCCTACCGTGCTTTCTGCGCTCCTTCTGGCTATCTCCTCCTGATAGGATAACAGCCCACGTTTCCGAGCTCTCCGTGTATTCTCGCCTGTATGGCCTGCGACGTGGGTTCCTTTCTGCTCCCAGCCTTGTACGGCTTTACTGGTCCCTTCGGTTGTGGCAGGGCCTCCAGGCTTCTTAGGCCAAGGAATGTACAGTCCCTTGCGGACTGGTTCTCTGCTGGGGGATGTGGAATCCTTCCAGCCTCAGACACCAAAGTCTGGTAAAGTTAAGTCTTTTCTCTGCCAAGACAGGCTCTCTTCGCCTCTTGTCTCTGACTTGTGGCTCTCCTACTGCCACACTTCCTCTTAGGTGCAATCAACTTTCTGTCCCTGCTCCACTCTGGGACACGTCTCAGTGCTGAGACAGGCAATCCAGTTCTCTCTAACCCTGCCCTCAGTACCAGCTTTTATAGGGGCAGCCTGCTCCCCCTACTGGCCTGAGACAGGAGGCATTGCATGCTAATGTTCCCCTGACTAGAGAACCTCCCCCTTGCTCTCAGACACAGCTTTAATTACACTTGTGGCATCCAGGTCAGGGTGACACAGATACCCTTCAAATGAAAGCTGAAAGTCTGAACTTCAACTGCATCTGAATTGTTTTGTTTAAAATTCATTGTGGTAATGTCTAGAACCAAAATTAGAAAAATGTTGTCTCTGTCCAAATATATATGGACCTAACTGTATGTCTAGTGAAACCTTTTCTTATACTACAAATGAAGTAGCTGAAATTATTTCCAATGTCTGAATTCCCAGTGATTTGGCACAAAGAATACCACATGGCTTGAGGGTAAACTTTCAACCAACAATGTTTAAAGATAATGACAATTTTTGTAAAAGATTCGAGCAAATTTTAAACAAGTACTCTTTCAACTTGTTTGTATTGGCATTCCTTGAGAAAGACGCCAATACAAACCTTTCTACGAACTCAGAAAAAAAGGTACATACCCATGCCTACGCTGCCCGCAATGTAGCAATATACAGCGGGGTGATACTTTTTTCCACCCCCATACCGGGATTAGAATTCAAGGTTTTTTTACTTGTGATTCTTCTTTTGTAGTGTATGCGATCAAATGTCCTTGATGGTCTCATATATGTTGGTGAGACAACCTAACCTATACGAGACCGCATATCTCAAAACAAGTCGAGTATAAGATGTGGGAAGACTTATCTCCCCTTATCTTACCATTTTAATTTAAAGAAGCACTCCGTAGAACAAGTCAATTTTCAGGTTCTGGAACATGTACCACCATTAATATGTGGGGATAATAGGATTCAGGCATTAAAACGTCGTGAAGCTTTTTAGATCCATACGTTGGATACGTTGTAACCTCGGGATTTAAATAGAGAGTATGAGTTATCTAGCTTTCTGTAAATGTATTAATTATTGTTTTTCTGTTTCAGACACGTACTACTTGATTCCTTTCTCTGGAACTGCATGAAATCACATTTCTTCTCATAGAACTTTATTCACTCCTGTGGGTGATGATGTTGTCTGTTGATTAATGCTAGATATCACCTACTCCTCTCTATTTTCTTCTCTTCCTTTCTTTTCTTTTATTTCAATCTAATACTACATTGGGTAGTGATCAGTATATTTCCCTAAATTATTTTTCCTTATATTTTTTTCCCCTTGGTCTAGTTTATCCCTTAAACATGTATTACTATATTTTTCTTACTAATACCATTGGTAGCCAGAGGTCTACGCTTTATGAACACCTGTGATTCTATTATATATATATTCCCCATTCATTTTAACTGCCTTTACCTATTTTTTTCTTTTCTATTTGGATCTGGGTTATTGCAGATCCAATAACATGACACCGGGTGGCGACATACACATTTGTGCTTGTTACTTCCGTGTTTGCGATCATGTGACCTGATCACATGACCAGAAGTGAGTCATGCAGGTCCTTTTGCTCAGATTCCATTGCAACTTATGAAACAGGAAGTGGCCAATTGTCAGATCCTTGTCTCATTACACGGTTGCGTCTAGATCGCAGTTGATTTTTTGTGGTCCTCACTTTAGCCACTCCATTCTAGACGCCTCACTGCTGAACTTTCTAGATCGGAGTTGATCTTTTGAGGTTCTCACATGCTCCTCTTCGATCTAGTGCTTTCAGTGCTGAGGCGTCTAGATCGGAGTTTATCTTTTGAGGTTCTCACATTCTCCTCTTCGATCTAGTGCTTTCAGTGCTGAGGTGTCTAGATTGGAGTTTATCTTTTGTGTTAACCGTTTTAACAGTTCCACTCTAGATGCTTCAGTGTTGAGGTGACTAGATCGGAGTTGCTGGAGTGAGGGCCTCAAGAGAACAACTCCAATGTAGACAGTTCAGCACTGACACCACTAGATCGTAGTTGATTCCAGGAGCTTCTCATACACTCTGCAATCTAGATGCCTCTTCTGGCTTTTTATTGTAGTTTTAATGCTTTTTTATGGAATTGCTCATGTTTTTAATGGAGCAAACATCACAGGTCAAACAGGATTTTTTTATGCACTGTTATATATTTTTTCTATTTTTACACTCTTATACTTTGTGTTTGGGCAAAATTCTTTTTTTTCCAGATTAATAAAACTTGCATTGTCACTTTTTGCAATATAAAAAATTACACTCAGCACTGATTATTCAGTTTTGCCAGAATGTGACTTTTCCCATTTGTCCACAGCCCCGACATAGTGAAGAGTGTGCGGAGCTCCACGGGGAGAGGTGTAAAAGAGCGCCCCCGACAGTCACTATAATATACAAAACAGAATATATACAGTACAGACCAAAAGTTTGGACACACCTTCTCATTTAAAGATTTTTCTGTATTTTCATGACTATGAAAATTGTACATTCACACTGAAGGCATCAAAACTATGAATTAACACATGTGGAATTATATACTTAACAAAAAAGTGTGAAACAACTGAAAATATGTCTTATATTCTAGGTTCTTCAAAATAGCCACCTTTTGCTTTGATGACTGCTTTGCACACTCTTGGCATTCTCTTGATGAGCTTCAAGAGGTAGTCATCGGAAATGGTCTTCCAACAATCTTGAAGGAGTTCCCAGAGATGCTTAGCACTTTTTGGCCCTTTTACCTTCACTCAGTCCAGCTCACCCCAAACCATCTCAATTGGGTTCAGGTCTGGTGACTGTGGAGGCCAGGTCATCTGGCGTTTCACCCCATCACTCTCCTTCTTGTCAAATAGCCCTTACACAGCCTGGGGGTATGTTTGGTGTCATTGTCCTGTTGAAAAATAAATGATGGTCCAACTAAACGCAAACCAGATGGAATAGCATGCCGCTGCAAGATGCTGTGGTAGCCATGCTGGTTCAGTATGCCTTCAATTTTGAATAAATCCCCAACAGTGTCACCAGTAAAGCACCCCCACACCATCACACTTCCTTCTCCATGCTTCACGGTGGGAACCCGGCATTGAGAGTCCATCCGTTCACCTTTTCTGCGTCTCACAAAGACACGGTGGTTGGAACCAAAAATCTCAATTTGGACTCATCAGACCAAAGCACAGATTTCCACTGTTCTGATGTCCATTCCTTGTGTTCTTTAGCCCAAACAAGTCTCTTCTGCTTGTTGCCTGTCCTTAGCAGTGGTTTCCTAGCAGCTATTTTACCATGAAGGCCTGCTGCACAAAGTCTCCTCTTCACAGTTGTTGAAGAGATGTGTCTGCTGCTAGAACTCTGTGTGGCATTGATCTGGTCTCTAATCTGAGCTGCTGTTAACCTGTGATTTCTGAGGCTGGTGACTCGGATAAACTTATCCTCAAAAGCAGAGGTGACTCTTGGTCTTCCTTTCCTGGGGAGGTCCTCATGTGAGCCAGTTTCTTTGTAGCGCTTGATGGTTTTTGCAACTGCACTTTCAAAGTTTGCCCAATTTTGCGGACAGACTGACCTTCATTTCTTAAAGTAATGATGGCCACTCATTTTTCTTTACTTAGCTGCTTTTTTCTTGCCATAATACAAATTCTAACAATCTTTCAGTAGGACTATCTGCTGTATTTTCACTGAAAGTCGCACGCGTATTTTCACTGAAACTCAGCAGCCATTTGAAAGACATCAAAAATGGGCTTTTTGGAACAGTGATAGCAATGGTACACATCATAGAGTTTCAGAAACGAGGTCTCCCACATGCGCACTAAGCAAATCATCAATCTAGATCATATGAGGTGAGGTGAGGTGAGGTACAGATCCTCATATGATCTAGATTGATGATTTGCTTAGTGACTTGGCTTGAACAAGTTTTATAAAGATTTTTTCTATTTTTCATTGTTTGACCTGTACTACTGTAATTCATGCTCATGTGGGTATCTATTATGGTGCTCTTTTCTTTTTTTTTTTGGTTAATTATTAATACTTACTGCCTTTTTTTAAACATTGTGTTTTTGTCTGATTTTAAATATTACTAATAAAGAATTCTTTGTATTTTTTGGATAATATTCAGTTTACGTCTTTTTTCTATTTGATATACTTACTAGTTGACGTTGAACAGCGTCACGTTTGGGTCCCTCCTACTAAATTTCTGCATGACTCTATTGGTCAGTTATGTTGACTGACAAAGTTCCGAAGGTAGACAGCAGCAGTGGTCGGCCTCCTACACAACGAGTAAATTATTCATGATCATGAGGCCATCCATCTCCTTAGCTTTCTGTTCCTTGGAATGCAAGCGCATGTATGTAGTAGCAGCTAGGCCTGAGGTGGTCAGCGTTTTGGCGCATATCCTACCTCCTACGAGGATTGCTGGATGTTTTCCTGCTACTATCCCTGTTCTATGACTCCCGTTTAAAAAAAGCTTGATGTGATGAATGATGGATGAGGTGGTGGCAAAGGAGAAAGAGCAGGAGGAACAGGAACCATTCACACCAATGTCAGGTCAGTCAACCACACATGTCTTGTAGGATATGTTTCTGTACCAAAAGGAGAGGTTTGGCTACACAGTTATAGGGTATACAGTGAGTGCAATGCCTACCAAAAATTTTGAGGCACTCCAATGCCCCTTAGAAGTGACATGGAGGTCAGAGGGCCTTAACTAAACCTTTTTTTCCATTTATAGCAACTGGGTCTCCTGTACACTGTTGGCCTAAGCAGTGAATGGAAAGCTTTCCAAAAATTATGAGGAACTGCAATGCCCCTTAAAACAGACGTGGATTACAGCGTACTAAAAACCTTCTACCCATTATTGGGGAGTGGGTCTCCCTTAGTGTTCACTTATGCATTGAAAAGCAAAAGCTGACTAAAAGTGTGGTGGAGGTCGCAGTGGAATAAAAAGACAATATCAATGCCCCTTGGAAGAGACATGGAAATCACTGTAGCTTAACAAGACGATTTTAATGCACTTTGGAAGAGACGTGGAGTTCAGAGTGGTTTAACAAGACGTTTTTAATGCCCCTTGGAAGAGACGTGGAGGTCACAGTAGCTTAACAAGATGGTTTTAATGCCCCTTGGAAGAGACGTGGAGTTCAGAGTGGTTTAAAAAGACGTTTTTAATGACCCTTGGAAGAGACGTGGAGGTCACAGTAGCTTAACAAGACAGTTTTGATGCCTCTTGGAAGAGACTTGGAGTTCAGAGTGGTTTAACAAGACGGTTTTATTACTCCTTGTAAGAAACATGGAGTCCAGATTGGTTTAACAAGACAAGTTTAATGCCCCTTGGAAGAGACGTGGAGTTCAGAGTGGTTTAACAAGATGGTTTTAACGGCCCTTGGAAGAGACGTGGATTTCAGAGTGGTTTAACAAGATGGTTTTAATGCCCCTTAGAAGAGACGTGGAGGTCACAGTGGAATAAAGAGACAATATCAATGCCCCTTGGAAGAGTGGTGGAGGTTACAGTGGAATAAAGATACAATATCAATGCCCCTTGGAAGAGAGGTTGAGTTCAGAGTGGTTTAGCAACACGGTTTTAGTGCCCCTTGGAAGAGACGTGGAGGTCATAGTAGCTTAACAAGACGGTTTTAAAGCCCCTTGGAAGAGACATGGAGGTCACTGTAGCTTAAAAAGATGATTTTAATGCGCTTTGAAAGAGACGTGGAGTTCAGAGTGGTTTAACAAGACGTTTTTAATGCCCCTTGGAGGAGACGTGGAGGTCACAGTAGCTTAACAAGACGGTTTTAATGCCCCTTGGAAGAGACGTGGAGTTCAGAGTGGTTTAACAAGACGTTTTTAATGCCCCTTGGAAGAGACGTGGAGGTCACAGTAGCTTAACAAGACGGTTTTAATGCCCCTTGGAAGAGACGTGGAGTTCAGAGTGGTTTAACAAAACGTTTTTAATGTCCCTTGTAAGAGGCGTGGAGGTCACAGTAGCTTAACAAGATGGTTTTAATGCCTCTTGGAAGAGAATTGGAGTTCAGAGTGGTTTAACAAGACGGTTTTAATGCCCCTTGGAAAAGACGTGGAGGTCACAGTAGAATAAAGAGACAATATCAATGCCCCTTGGAAGAGTGGTGGAGGTTACAGTGGAATAAAGATACAATATCAATGCCCCTTGGAAGAGACGTGGAGTTCAGAGTGGTTTAGCAAGACGGTTTTAATGCCCCTTGGAAGAGACGTGGAGGACATAGTAGCTTAACAAGATGGTTTTAATGCCCCTTGGAAGAGACGTGGAGTTCAGAGTGGTTCAACAAGACAGTTTTAATGCCCCTTGGAAAATACGTGGAGGTCACAATAGCTTAACAAGACGGTTTTAATGCCCCTTGGAAGAGACGTGGAGGTCACAGTAGCCTAAAAAGACGGTTTTAGTGCCGTTTAGAAGGGACGTGGAGTTAAGAGTGGTTTAACAAGTCGATTTTAATGCCCCTTGGAAGAGACGTTGAGTTCAGAGTGGTTTAACAAGAAGGTTTTAATGCCCCTTGGAAGAGACGTGGAGGTCACAGTAGCTTAGCAAGACGGTTTTAATGCCCCTTGGAAGAGACATGGAGTTCAGAGTGGTCTAACAAGATGGTTTTAAGACCCTGTGGAAGAGACGTGGAGGTCAGAATAGCTAGACAAGACAGTTTTAATGCCCCTTGGAAGAGTGGTGGAAGTCGCAGTGGAACAAAAAGACAATATCAATGCCCCTTGGAAGAGCTGTGGAGTTCAGAGTTTTTTAACAAGACGGTTTTTAATGCCCCTTGGATGAGTGGTGGAGGTCGAAGTGGAATAAAAAGACAATATCAATGCCCCTTGGTAGAGTGGTGGAGGTCGCAGTGAAATAAAAA
This sequence comes from Phyllobates terribilis, assembly GCF_046119375.1. Classification (NCBI taxonomy): domain Eukaryota; kingdom Metazoa; phylum Chordata; class Amphibia; order Anura; family Dendrobatidae; genus Phyllobates; species Phyllobates terribilis. The sequence continues at coordinate 416,642 of NW_027363221.1, read as the reverse complement.
GACAATATCAATGCCCAGTGAAAGAGACGGGGAGGTCATAGTAGCTGAACAAGACTGTTTTAATGCCCCTTGGAAGAGTGGTGGAGTTCAGAGTGGTTTAATAAGACGGTTTTAATGCCCCTTGGAAGAGACGTGGAGGTCACAGTAGCTTAACAAGACGGTTTTAATGCCTCTTGGAAGAGACTTGGGGTTCAAAGTGGTTTAACAAGACGGTTTTATTACCCCTTGTGAGAAACGTGGAGTCCAGATTGGTTTAACAAGACAGTTTTAAAGCCCCTTGGAAGAGACGTGGAGGTCACAGTAGCTTAAAAAGACGGTTTTAATGCCACTTGGAAGAGACGTGGAGTTCAGAGTGGTTTAACAAGATGGTTTTAACGGCCCTTGGAAGAGACGTGGATTTCAGAGTGGCTTAACAAGACGGTTTTAATGCCCCTTGGAAGAGACGTGGAGGTCACAGTGGAATAAAGAGACAATATCAATGCCCCTTGGAACAGTGGTGAAGGTTACAGTGGAATAAAGATACAATATCAATGCCCCTTGGAAGAGAGGTTGAGTTCAGAGTGGTTTAGCAAAACGGTTTTAATGGCCCTTGGAAGAGACGTGGAGGTCATAGTAGCTTAACAAGACGGTTTTAAAGCCCCTTGGAAGAGACATGGAGGTCACTGTAGCTTAAAAAGACAATTTTAATGCACTTTGAAAGAGACGTGGAGTCCAGAGTGGTTTAACAAGACATTTTTAATGCCCCATGGAAGAGACGTGGAGGTCTCAGTAGCTTAACAAGACGGTTTTAATGCCCCTTGGAAGAGACGTGGAGTTCAGAGTGGTTTAACAAGACGTTTTTAATGCCCCTTGGAAGAGACGTGGAGGTCACAGTAGCTTAACAAGACGGTTTTAATGCCCCTTGGAAGAGACGTGGAGTTCAGAGTGGTTTAACAAGACGTTTTTAATGCCCCTTGGAAGAGACGTGGAGGTCACAGTAGCTTAACAAGATGGTTTTAATGCCTCTTGGAAGAGACTTGGTGTTCAGAGTGGTTTAACAAGACGGTTTTAATGCCCCTTGTAAGAGACATGGAGTTCAGAATGGTTTAACAAGATGGTTTTAATGCCCCTTGGAAGAGACGTGGTGGTCATAGTACCTTAACAAGACAATTTTAATGCCACTTTGAAGAGACATGGAGTTCAGAGTGGTTTAACAAGACGGTTTTAATGCCCCTTGGAAGAGACGTGGAGGTCACAGTAGAATAAGGAGAAAATATCAATGCCCCTTGGAAGAGACGTGGAGTTCAAAGTGGTTTAGCAAGACGCTTTTAATTCCCCTTGGAAGAAACGTGGAGGACATAGTAGCTTAACAAGACTGTTTTAATGCGCATTGGAAGAGACATGGAGTTCAGAGTGGTTCAACAAGACGGTTTTAATGCCCCTTGGAAGAGACTTGGAGGTCACAGTAGCCTAAAAAGACGGTTTTAGTGCCGTTTAGAAGAGACGTGGAGTTAAGTGTGGTTTAACAAGTCGATTTTAATGCCCCTTGGAAGAGACGTTGAGTTCAGAGTGGTTTAACAAGAAGGTTTTAATGCCCCTTGGAAGAGACTTGGAGGTCACAGTAGCCTAAAAAGACGGTTTTAGTGCCGTTTAGAAGAGACGTGGAGTTAAGTGTGGTTTAACAAGTAGATTTTAATGCCCCTTGGAAGAGACGTTGAGTTCAGAGTGGTTTAACAAGACGGTTTTAATGCCCATTGGAAGAGACATGGAGTTCAGAGTGTTCTAACAAGACGGTTTTAATGCCCCTTGGAAGAGACGTGGAGGTCACAGTAGCTTAACAAGATGGTTTTAATGTCCCTTGAAAGAGTGGGGGAGGTTACAGTGGAATAAAAAGACAATTTCAATTCCCCGTGGAAGAGAGGTGGAGGTCACAGTAGCTTAACAAGAAGGTTTTCATGCCCCTTGGAAGAGTGCTGGATGTCACAGTGGAATAAAAACACGATATCAATGTCCTGTGGAAGAGACTTGGAGAACACAGTAGCTTAACAAGACGGTTTTAATGCTATTTGAAAGAGTGGTGGAGGTTACAGTGGAATAAAAAGACAATATCAATGCCCCTTGGAAGAGTGGTGCATGTCGCAGTGGAATAAAAAGACTATATCAATGCCCCGTGGAAGAGGCGTGGAGAACACAGTAGCTTAACAAGACAATTTAAATGCCCCTTGGAAGAGTGGTAGAGGTTACAGTGGAATTAAAAAGACGATATCAATGCCCCGTGGAAGAGACTTGGAGAACACAGTAGCCTAACAACATGGTTTTAATGCCCATTGGAAGAGTGGTGGAGATCGCATTGGAATAAAAAGACAATATCAATGCCCATTGGAAGAGAGGTGCAGGTCACAGTAGCTTAACAAGATGGTTTTAAAGCACGTTGGAAGAGTGGTGGAGGCCGCTGTGGAAAAAAAAAACAATATCAAAGCCCTGTGAGAGAGACGTGGAGGTCACAGTAGCTTAAATAGACGGTTTTAATGCCCCTTGAAAGAGCTGTAGAGTTCAGAGTGGTTATCAAGATGGTTTTAATGACCCTTGGAAGAGAAGTGGAGGTCAGAGTAGCTTGACAAGACGGTTTTAATGTCCCTTGGAAGAGTGGTGGAGGTTACAGTGAAATGAAAAGACAATATCACTGCCACGTGGAAGAGACATGGAGGTCACAGTAGCTGAACAAGATGGTTTTAATGCCCCTTGGAAGAGTGGTGGATTTCAGAGTGGCTTAATAAGATGGTTTAAATGCCCCTTGGAAGAGACGTCAAGGTCCCAGTAGCTCAACAAAAGATGGTTTTAATGCCACTTGGAAGAGTGGTGGAGGTTACAGTGGAATAAAAAGACAATATCAATGCCCCGTGGAAGAGACATGGAGGTCACAGCAGCTTAACAAGATGGTATTAATGCCCCTTGGAAGAGTTGTTGAGGTCGCAGTGGAATAAAAAGACAATATCAATGTCCCGTGGAAGAGACGTGGAGGTCACAGTAGCTTAATAACACGGTTTTAATGCCCCTTGGATGAGTGGTGGAGGTCGCAGTTGAATAAAAAGACAATATCAATTCCCCGTGGAAGAGACGTGGAGGTCATAGTAGCTTAAATAGACGGTTTTAATGCCCCTTGGAATAGCTGTGGAGGTCAGAGTGGTTTAACAAGATGGATTTATTGCCCTGTGGAAGAGACGTGGAAGTCACTGTAGCTTAGCAAAATAGTTTTAATGCCCCTTGGAAGAGTGGTGGAGGTTACAGTGGAATAAAAAGACAATATCAATGCCCCGTGGAAGAGACGTGGAGTATACAGTAGCTTAAAAAGATGGTTTTAATGCCCCTTGGAAGAGTGGTGGAGGTTACAGTAGAATAAAAAAACAATATCGATGCCCCATGGAAGAGACGTGGAGATCACAGTAGCTTAACAAGTTGGTTTTAATGCCCCTTGGAAGAGTGGTGGAGGTCACAGTAGAATAAAAAGACAATATTAATGCCTCTTGGAAGAGTAGTGGAGATCGCAGTGGAATAAAAAAACAATACCAATGCCCTGTGGAAGAGATGTGGAGGTCACAGTAGCTTAATAAGATGGTTTTATTGCCCCTTGGAAGAGTGGTGGAAGTCGCATTGGAATAAAAAGACAATATCAATGCCACTTGGAAGAGACGTGGAGGTCAAAGTAGCTTAAAAAGATGGTTTTAATGCCCCTTGGAAGAGCTTTGGAGTTCAGAGTGGTTTATCAAGATGGTTTTAATGCACCTTGGAAGAGACGTGTAGGTCACAGTAGCTTAACAAGGCAGTTTTAATGCCCCTTGGAAGAGTGGTGGAGGTTACAGTGGAATAAAAAGACAATATCAATGCCCCGTGGAAAAAACGTGGAGTTCAAATTAGATTAAAAAAACGGTTTTAATGCCCCTTGGAAGAGTAGTGGAGGTCGCAGTGGAATAAAAAAACAATACCAATGCCCTGTGGAAGAGACGTGGAGGTCACTGTAGCTTAACAAGACGGTTTTAATGACACTTGGAAGAACTGTGAAGTTCTAAGGGGTTTATCAAGATGGTTTTAATGCCCCTTAGAAGAGACGTGTAGGTCAGAGTAGCTTAGCAAGACGGTTTTAATGCGTATTGGAGGAGCGGTGGAGGTTACAGTAGAATAAAAAAACAATATCAATGCCCCTTGGAAGAGACGTGGAGATCACAGTAGCTTAACAAGTTGGTTTTAATGCCCCTTGGAAGAGTGGTGGAGGTCACAGTAGAATAAAAAGACAATATTAATGCCCCTTGGAAGAGTAGTGGAGGTCGCAGTGGAATAAAAAAACAATACCAATGCCCTGTGGAAGAGATGTGGAGGTCACAGTAGCTTAATAAGATGGTTTTATTGCCCCTTGGAAGAGTGGTGGAAGTCGCATTGGAATAAAAAGACAATATCAATGCCACTTGGAAGAGACGTGGAGGTCAAAGTAGCTTAAAAAGATGGTTTTAATGCCCCTTGGAAGAGCTTTGGAGTTCAGAGTGGTTTATCAAGATGGTTTTAATGCACCTTGGAAGAGACGTGTAGGTCACAGTAGCTTAACAAGGCAGTTTTAATGCCCCTTGGAAGAGTAGTGGAGGTTACAGTGGAATAAAAAGACAATATCAATGCCCTGTGGAAAAAACGTGGAGTTCAAATTAGATTTAAAAAACGGTTTTAATGCCCCTTGGAAGAGTGGTGGAGGTTGCAGTGGAATAAAAAGACAATATCAATGCCCCTTGGAAGAGTGGTGGAGGTCGCAGTGGAATAAAAAGACAATATCAATGCCACGGGGAAGATATGTGGAGGTCACAGTAGCTTAATAAGATGGTTTTATTGCCCCTTGGAAGAGTGGTGGAGGTCGCTGTGGTATAAAAAGACAATATCAATGCCCCGTGGAAGAGACGTGGAGGTCACAGTAGCTTAACAAGGTGGTTTTAATGCTCCTTGGAAGAGCTGTGGAGTTCAGAGTGCTTTGACAAGATGGTTCTAATGCCCATTGGAAGAGACGTGTAGGTCACAGTAGGTTAACAAGACGGTTTTAATGCCCCTTGGAAGAGTGGTGGAGCTCGCTGTGGAATAGAAAGACAATATCAAAGCCCCGTGGAAGAGACGTGGAGGTCACAGTAGCTTAAATAGACCTTATTAATGCCCCTTGAAAGAGCTGTGAAGTTCAGAGTGGTTTAACAAGATGGATTTAATACTCTGTGGAAGAGACGTGGAGGTCAGAGTAGCTTAAAAAGACAGTTTTAATACCCCTTGGAAGAGTGGTTGAAGTCGCAGTGGAACAAAAAGACAATATCAATGCCCATTGGAAAAGTGCTGGAGGTCGCAGTGGAATAAAAAGACAATATCAATGCCCTGTTAAAGAGACGTGGAGGTCATAGTAGCTTAGATAAACGGTTTTAACGCCCCTTGGAAGAGTCAGGCAGGTCACAGTAGCTTAGCAAAAGACGGTTTTAATGCCCCTTGGAAGATTGGTGGAGATTACAGTGGAATAAAAAGATAATATCAATGCCCCGTGGAAGAGAAGTGGAGGTCACTTTAGCTTAACAAGACTGTATTAATGCCCCTAGGCAGAGTGGTGGAGGTCGCAGTGGAATAAAAATACATTATCAATGCACCTTGGAAGAGTGGTGGAGGTCGCAGTGGTATAAAAAGACAATATCAATGCCCCTTGGAAGAGGGGTGAAGGTTAAAGTGGAATAAAAAGACAATATCAATGCCCCGTGGAAGAGACGTCGAGGTCATAGTAGCTGAACAAGATGGTTTTAATGCCCCATGGAAGAATGGTGGAGTTCAGTGTGGTTCAATAAGACGGTTTTAATGCCCCTAGGAAGAGACGGGAAGGTCACAGTAGCTTAACAAAAGACGGTTTTGATACCAATTGGAAGAGTGGTGGGGGTTACAGTGGAATATAAAGACAAAATCAATGCCCTATGGAAGAGACGTGGAGGTCACAGTAGCTTAACAAGACGGTTTTAATGCCCCTAGGCAGAGTGGTGGAGGTCGCAGTGGAATAAAAATCCAATATCAATGCCCCTTGGAAGAATGGTGGAGGTCGCAGTTGAATAAAAAGACAATATCAGTGACCCCTTGGAAGAGTGGTGGAGGTCGCAGTAGTATAAAAAGACAATATCAATGAACCTTGGAAGAGGGGTGGAGGTTACCGTGGAATAAAAAGACAATATCAGTGCCCCGTGGAAGAGACGTGGAGGTCACAGTAGCTTAACAAGACAGTTTTAATTCCCCTTGGATGAATGGTGGAGGTCGCAGTGGAATAAAAAGACAATATAAATGCCCCGTGGAAAAGACGTGGAGGTCAGAGTAGCTTTAAAACACAGTTTTAATGCCCTTGGAACAGTGGTGGAGGTCGCAGAGGAATAATAAGACAATATCAATGTCCATTGGAAGAGTGGTGGAGGTCGCAGTGGAATAAAAAGACAATATCAATGCCCCGTGGAAGAGACGTGGAGGTCATAGAAGCTTAACAAGATGGTTTTAATGCTTCTTGGAAGAGCTGTGGAGTTCAGAGTGGTTTATCACGATGGTTTTAATGCCCCTTGGTAGAGTGGTGAAGGTTACAGTGGAATAAAAAGACAATATCAATGCCCCGAGAAAGAGACGTGGAGGTCACAGTAGCTTAACAAGACGTTCTTAATACCCCTTGGAAGAGTGCTAGAGGTCGCAGTGGAATAAAAAGACAATATCAATGCCCCTTGGAAGAGTGGTGGAGGTCACAGTGGAATAAAAAGACAATATCAATGCCACGGGGAAGAAACTTGGAGGTCACAGTAGCTTAGTAAGATGGTTTTATGCCCCTTGGAAGAGAGGTGTAGGTCGCTGTGGTATAAAAAGACAATATCAATTCCCCGTGGAAGAGACGTGGAGGTCACAGTAGCTTAACAAGACCGTTTTAATGTCTCTTGGAAGAGTGGTGGAGGTGACAGTGGAGTAAGAATACAATATCAATGCCCCGTGGAAGAGACGTGGAGGTCACAGTAGCTTAACAAGATGGTTTAAATGCCACTTGGAAGAGTGATGGAGGTCACAAAGGAATAAAAAGACAATATCAATACCCATTGGAAGATTGGTGGAGGTCGCAGTGGAATAAAGAGACAATAGCAATGCCCCGTGGAAGAGACGTGGACGTCACATTAGCTTAACAAGATGTTTTAATGCCCGTTGGAAGAGTGGTAGAGGTCGCTGTGGTATAAAAGACAATATCAATGCCCCTTGGAAGAGACGTGGACGTCACAGTAGCTTAACAAGATGTTTTTAATGCCCATTGGAAGAGTGGTGAAGGTCGCTGTGGAAATAATAGACAATATAAAAGCCCCGTGGAAGAGACGTGGAGGACACAGTAGCTTAAATCAATGGTTTTAATGCCCCTTGGAATAGCTGTGGAGTTCAGAGTGGTTTAACAAGATTGTTTTAATGCCCCTTGGAAGATACGTGGAGTTCACAGTAGCTTAACAAGACGGTTTTAATGCCCCTTGAATGAGTGGTGGACATCGCAGTGGAATAAAAAGACAATATTAATGCCCCTTGGAATAGACATGGAGGTCACAGTAGCTTAAAATGATGGTTTTAATGTCCCTTGCAAGAGTGGTGAAGGTCGCAGTGGAATAAAAAGACAATATCAATGCCCATTGGAAGAGTTGTGGAGGTCGCAGTGGAATAAAAAGACAATATCAATGCCCCGTGGAAGAGATGTGGAGGTCCCAGGAGCTTAACAAGATGGTTTTAATGCCCCTTGGAAGAGCTGTGGAGTTCAGAGTGGTTTATCAAGATGGTTTTAATGCCCCTTGGAAGAGACATGGAGGTCACAGTAGCTTAACAAGACAGATTTAATGCCCCTTGGAAAAGTGCTGGAGGTTACGGTGGAATAAAAAGACAATATCAATGCCCCAAGGAAGAGACATGGAGGTCACAGTAGATTAACAAGACGGTTTTAATGCCCCTTGGAAGAGTGGTGGAGGTCGAGGTAGAATAAAAAGACAATATTAGTGCCCCGTGGAAGAGACGTGGGGGTCACAGTAGCTTAAATAGACGGTTTTAATGCCCCTTGGAATAGTTGTGGCGTTCAGAGTTTTTTAACAAGATGGCTTTAATTCCCCTTGGAAGACACGTGTAGGTCACAGTAGCTTAACAAAACTTTCTTAATGCCCATTGGATGAGTGGTGGAGGTCGTAATGGAATAAAAAGACAATATCAATGCCCCTTGGAAGAGACAAAGAGGTCACAGTAGCTTTAAAAGACAGTTTTAATGCCCCTTGGAAGAGTGGTGGAGGTGGCAGTGGAATAAAAAGACAATATCAATGGCCAATGGAAGAGTGGTGGAGGTCGCAGTGGAATAAAAAGACAATATCAATGCCCCGTGGAAGAGACGTGGTAGTCACAGTAGCTTAACAAGATGGCTTTAATGCCCCTTGGTAGAGCTGTGGATATCAGAGTGGTTTAACAAGATGGTTTTAATGCCCCTTGGAAGAGTGGTGGGGGTTACAGTGGAATAAAAAGACAATATCAATGCCCTATGGAACAGACGTGGAGGTCACAGTAGCTTAACAAGACGGTTTTAATGCCCCTAGGCAGAGTGGTGGAGGTCGCAGTGGAATAAAAATACAATATCAATGCCCCTTGAAAGAATTGTGGAGGTTGCAATTGAATAAAAAGACAATATCAGTGACCCCTTGGAAGAGTGGTGGAGGTCGCAGTAGTATAAAATGACAATATCAGTGCCCCTTGGAAGAGGGGTGGAGGTAAAGGTGGAATAAAAAGACAATATCAAAGCCCCGTGGTAGAGAGGTGGAGGTCATAGTAGCTGAACAAGATGGTTTTAATGACCCATGGAAGAGTCGTGATGTTCAGTGTGGTTTAATAAGACGGTTTTAATGCCCCTTGCAAGAGACGTGGAGGTCACAGTAGCTTAAAAAAAGACGATTTTAATTCCCCTTGGAAGAGTGGTGGGGGTTACAGTGGAATAAAAAGACAATATCAATGCCCCATGGAAGAGACGTGGAGGTCACAGTATCTTAACAAGACGGTTTTAATGCCCCTAGCAGAGTGGTGGAGGTCACAGAGGAATAAAAATACAATATCAATGTCCATTGGAAGAGTGGTGGAGGTCGCAGTGGAATAAAAAGACAATATCAATGCCCCGTGGAAGAGACGTGGAGGTCACAGTAGCTTAACAAGATGGTTTTAATGCTTCTTGGAAGAGCTGTGGAGTTCAGAGTGGTTTATCACGATGGTTTTAATGCCCCTTGGAAGAGTTGTGAAGGTTACAGTGGAATAAAAAGGCAATATCAATGCCCCATGGAATAGACGTGGAATTCACAGTATCTTAAAAAGACGGTCTTAATGCCCCTTGGAAGAGTGTTGGAGGTCGCAGTGGAATAAAAAGATAATATCAATGCCCCTTGGAAGAGTGGTGGAGGTCACAGTGGAATAAAGAGACAGTATCAATGCCACGGGGAAGAGACGTGGAGGTCACAGTAGCTTAATAAGATGGTTTTATGCCCCTTGGAAGAGAGGTGTAGGTCGCTGTGGTATAAAAAGACAATATCAATGCCCCTTGGAAGAGACGTGGACGTCACAGTAGCTTAACAAGATGTTTTTAATGCCCATTGGAAGAGTGGTGGAGGTCGCTGTGGAAATAAAAGACAATATAAAAGCCCCGTGGAAGAGACGTGGAGGACACAGTAGCTTAAATCGATGGTTTTAATGCCCCTTGGAATAGCTGTGGAGTTCAGAGTGGTTTAACAAGATTGTTTTAATGCCCCTTGGAAGATACGTGGAGTTCACAGTAGCTTAACAAGACGGTTTTAATGCCCCTTGCGTGAGTGGTGGACATCGCAGTGGAATAAAAAGACAATATTAATGCCCCTTGGAAGAGACGTGGAGGTCACAGTAGCTTAAAAAGACGGTTTTAATATCCCTCTCAAGAGTGGTGGAGGTCGCAGTGAAATAAAAAGACAATATCAATGCCCATGGAAGAGTTGTGGAGGTCGCAGTGGAATAAAAAGATAATATCAATGCCCCGTGGAAGAGACGTGGAGGTCCCAGGAGCTTAACAAGATGGTTTTAATGCCCCTTGGAAGAGCTGTGGAGTTCAGAGTGGTTTATCAAGATGGTTTTAATGCCCCTTGGAAGAGACGTGGAGGTCACAGTAGCTTAACAAGACGGTTTTAATGCCCCTTGGAAAAGTGGTGGAGGTTACGGTGGAATAAAAAGACAATATCAATGCCCCAAGGAAGAGACATGGAGGTTACAGTAGCTTAACAAGATGGTTTTAATGCCCCTTGGAAGAGTGATGGAGGTCGCAGTAGAATAAAAAGACAATATTAATGCCCCGTGGAAGAGACGTGGAGGTCACAGTAGCTTAAATAGACGGTTTTAATGCCCCTTGGAATAGCTATGGAGTTCAGAGTGGTTTAACAAGATGGCTTTAATTCCCCTTGGAAGACACGTGTAGGTCACAGTAGCTTAACAAAACTTTCTTAATGCCCATTGGATGAGTGGTGGAGGTCGTAATGGAATAAAAAGACAATATCAATGCCCCTTGGAAGAGACGTGGAGGTCACAGTAGCTTTAAAAGACAGTTTTAATGCCCCTTGGAAGAGTGGTGGAGGTGGCAGTGGAATAAAAAGACAATATCAATGGCCAATGGAAGAGTGGTGGAGGTCGCAGTGGAATAAAAAGACAATATCAATGGCCCGTGGAAGAGACGTGGAAGTCACAGTAGCTTAACTAGATGGCTTTAATGCCCCTTGGTAGGGCTGTGGAGTTCAGAGTGGTTTATCAAGATGGTTTTATTGACCCTTGGAAGAGACATGTAGGTCACAGTAGCTTAAGAAGAAGCTCTTAATGCCCCTTGGAAGAGTGGTGGAGGTGGCAGTGGAATAAAAAGACAATATCAATGCCACGGGGAATAGACGTCGAGGTCACAGTAGCTTAAGAAGATGGTTTTATGGCCCCTTGGAAGAGTGGTGGAGGTCGCAATGGAATAAAAAGACAATATCAATGACCCGTGGATGAGACGTTGAGGTCACAGTAGCTTAACAATATGGTTTTAATACCCCTTTGAAGAGTGGTGGAGTTCAGTGTGGTTCAATAAGACGGTTTTAATGCCCCATGGAAGAGACGGGGAGGTCACAGTAGCTTAACAAAAGACGGTTTTAATTCCCCTTGGAAGAGTGGTGGGGGTTATAGTGGAATAAAAAGACAATATCAATGCCCTATGGAAGAGACGTGGAGGTCACAGTAGCTTAACAAGATGGTTTTAATGCCCCTAGGCAGAGTGGTGGAGGTCGCAGTGGAATAAAAATACAATATCAATGCCCCTTGGAAGAATGGTGGAGGTCACAGTTGAATAAAAAGACAATATCATTGACCCCTTGGAAGAGTGGTGGAGGTTACAGTAGTATAAAAAGACAATATCAGTGCCCCTTGGAAGAGGGGTGCAGGTAAAGGTGGAATAAAAAGACAATATCAATGCCCCGTGGTAGAGACGTGGAGGTCATAGTAGCTGAAGAAGATGGTTTTAATGACCCATGGATGAGTGGTGAAGTTCAGTGTGGTTTAATAAGACGGTTTTAATGCCCCTTGCAAGAGACATGGAGGTCACAGTAGCTTAACAAAAGACGGTTTTAATTCCCTTTGGAAGAGTGGTGGGGGTTACAGTGGAATAAAGAGAAAATATCAATGCCCCGTGGAAGAGACGTGGAGGTCACAGTAGCTTAACAAGACGGTTTTAATGCCCCTAGGCAGAGTGGTGGAGGTCACAGAGGAATAAAAATACAATATCAATGACCCCTTGGAAGAGTGGTGGAGGTCGCAGTTGAATAAAAAGACAATATCAATGACCCCTTGGAAGAGTGGTGGAGGTCACAGTGGAATAAAAAGACAATATCAATGCACCTTGGAAGAGGGGTGGAGGTTACCGTGGAATAAAAAGACAATATCAATGCTCCGTGGAAGAGACGTGGAGGTCACAGTAGCTTAACAAGACGGTTTTAATGCCCCTTGGATCAGTGGTGGAGGTCGCAGTGGAATAAAAAGACAATATAAATGCCCCTTGGAAGAGTCGTGGAGGTCACAGTAGCTTAACAAGATGGTTTTAATGTCTCTTGGAAGAGTGGTGGTGGTTACAGTGGAATAAAAAGACAATATCAATGCCCCGTGGAAAAGAGGTGGAGGTCAGAGTAGCTTTAAAACAGTTTTAATGCCCTTGGAAGAGTGGTGGAGGTCGCAGAGGAATAAAAAGACAATATCAATGTCCATTGGAAGAGTGGTGGAGGTCGCAGTGGAATAAAAAGACAATATCAATGCGCCGTGGAAGAGACGTTAAGGTCACAGTAGCTTAACAAGATGGTTTTAATGCTTCTTGGAAGAGCTGTGGAGTTCAGAGAGGTTTATCAAGATGGTTTTAATGCTCCTTGGAAGAGTAGTGAAGGTTACAGTGGAATAAAAAGACAATATCAATGCCCATGGAATAGATGTGGAGTTCACAGTAGCTTAAAAAGATGGTTTTAATGCCCCTTGGAAGAGTGTTGGAGGTCGCAGTGGAATAAAAAGACAATATCAATGCCCCGAGAAAGAGACGTGGAGGTCACAGTAGCTTAACAAGACGTTCTTAATACCCCTTGGAAGAGTGGTAGAGGTCGCAGTGGAATAAAAAGACAATATCAATGCCCCTTGGAAGAGTGGTGGAGGTCACAGTGGAATAAAGAGACAATATCAATGCCACGGGGAAGAGACGTGGAGGTCACAGTAGTTTAATAAGAAGGTTTTATGCCCCTTGGAAGAGAGGTGTAGGTCGCTGTGGTATAAAAAGACAAAATCAATTCCCCGTGGAAGAGACGTGGAGGTCACAGTAGCTTAACAAGATAGATTTAATGCCCCTTGGAAGAGCTGTGGAGTTCAGAGTGGTTTAACAAGACGGTTTTAATGCCCCTTTGAAGAGATATGTAGGTCACAGTAGCTTTAAAAGACAGTTTTAATGCCCCTTGGAAGAGTGGTGGAGGTGGCAGTGGAATAAAAAGACAATATCAATGGCCAATGGAAGAGTGGTGGAGGTCGCAGTGGAATGAAAAGACAATATCAATGGCCCGTGGAAGAGACGTGGAAGTCACAGTAGCTTAACAAGATGGCTTTAATGCCCCTTGGTAGGGCTGTGGAGTTCAGAGTGGTTTATCAAGATGGTTTTATTGACCCTTGGAAGAGACATGTAGGTCACAGTAGCTTAAGAAGAAGCTCTTAATGCCCCTTGGAAGAGTGGTGGAGGTGGCAGTGGAATAAAAAGACAATATCAATGCCACGGGGAATAGACGTCGAGGTCACAGTAGCTTAAGAAGATGGTTTTATGGCCCCTTGGAAGAGTGGTGGAGGTCGCAATGGAATAAAAAGACAATATCAATGACCCGTGGATGAGACGTTGAGGTCACAGTAGCTTAACAATATGGTTTTAATACCCCTTTGAAGAGTGGTGGAGTTCAGTGTGGTTCAATAAGTCGGTTTTAATGCCCCATGGAAGAGACGGGGAGGTCACAGTAGCTTAACAAAAGACGGTTTTAATTCCCCTTGGAAGAGTGGTGGGGGTTATAGTGGAATAAAAAGACAATATCAATGCCCTATGGAAGAGACGTGGAGGTCACAGTAGCTTAACAAGATGGTTTTAATGCCCCTAGGCAGAGTGGTGGAGGTGGCAGTGGAATAAAAATACAATATCAATGCCCCTTGGAAGAATGGTGGAGGTCACAGTTGAATAAAAAGACAATATCATTGACCCCTTGGAAGAGTGGTGGAGGTTACAGTAGTATAAAAAGACAATATCAGTGCCCCTTGGAAGAGGGGTGCAGGTAAAGGTGGAATAAAAAGACAATATCAATGCCCCGTGGTAGAGACGTGGAGGTCATAGTAGCTGAAGAAGATGGTTTTAATGACCCATGGAAGAGTGGTGAAGTTCAGTGTGGTTTAATAAGACGGTTTTAATGCCCCTTGCAAGAGACATGGAGGTCACAGTAGCTTAACAAAAGACGGTTTTAATTCCCTTTGGAAGAGTGGTGGGGGTTACAGTGGAATAAAGAGAAAATATCAATGCCCCTTGGAAGAGACGTGGAGGTCACAGTAGCTTAACAAGACGGTTTTAATGCCCCTAGGCAGAGTGGTGGAGGTCACAGAGGAATAAAAATACAATATCAATGACCCCTTGGAAGAGTGGTGGAGGTCGCAGTTGAATAAAAAGACAATATCAATGACCCCTTGGAAGAGTGGTGGAGGTCACAGTGGAATAAAAAGACAATATCAATGCACCTTGGAAGAGGGGTGGAGGTTACCGTGGAATAAAAAGACAATATCAATGCTCCGTGGAAGAGACGTGGAGGTCACAGTAGCTTAACAAGACGGTTTTAATTCCCCTTGGATCAGTGGTGGAGGTCGCAGTGGAATAAAAAGACAATATAAATGCCCCTTGGAAGAGACGTGGAGGTCACAGTAGCTTAACAAGATGGTTTTAATGTCTCTTGGAAGAGTGGTGGTGGTTACAGTGGAATAAAAAGACAATATCAATGCCCCGTGGAAAAGAGGTGGAGGTCAGAGTAGCTTTAAAACAGTTTTAATGCCCTTGGAAGAGTGGTGGAGGTCGCAGAGGAATAAAAAGACAATATCAATGTCCATTGGAAGAGTGGTGGAGGTCGCAGTGGAATAAAAAGACAATATCAATGCGCCGTGGAAGAGACGTTAAGGTCACAGTAGCTTAACAAGATGGTTTTAATGCTTCTTGGAAGAGCTGTGGAGTTCAGAGTGGTTTATCAAGATGGTTTTAATGCTCCTTGGAAGAGTAGTGAAGGTTACAGTGGAATAAAAAGACAATATCAATGCCCATGGAATAGATGTGGAGTTCACAGTAGCTTAAAAAGATGGTTTTAATGCCCCTTGGAAGAGTGTTGGAGGTCGCAGTGGAATAAAAAGACAATATCAATGCCCCGAGAAAGAGACGTGGAGGTCACAGTAGCTTAACAAGACGTTCTTAATACCCCTTGGAAGAGTGGTAGAGGTCGCAGTGGAATAAAAAGACAATATCAATGCCCCTTGGAAGAGTGGTGGAGGTCACAGTGGAATAAAGAGACAATATCAATGCCACGGGGAAGAGACGTGGAGGTCACAGTAGTTTAATAAGAAGGTTTTATGCCCCTTGGAAGAGAGGTGTAGGTCGCTGTGGTATAAAAAGACAAAATCAATTCCCCGTGGAAGAGACGTGGAGGTCACAGTAGCTTAACAAGATAGATTTAATGCCCCTTGGAAGAGCTGTGGAGTTCAGAGTGGTTTAACAAGACGGTTTTAATGCCCCTTTGAAGAGATATGTAGGTCACAGTAGCTTAACAAGACCGTTTTAATGTCTCTTGGAAGAGTGGTGGAGGTGACAGTGGAGTAAGAATACAATATCAATGGCCCGTGGAAGAGACGTGGAGGTCACAGTAGCTTAACAAGATGGTTTAAAAGCCCCGTGGAAGAGACGTGGAGGACACAGTAGCTTAAATCGATGTTTTTAATGCCCCTTGGAATAGCTGTGGAGTTCAGAGTGGTTTAACAAGATTGTTTTAATGCCCCTTGGAAGATATGTGGAGTTCACAGTAGCTTAGCAAGACTGTTTTAATGCCCCTTGATTGAGTGGTGGACATCGCAGTGGAATAAAAAGACAATATTAATGCCCCTTGGAAGAGACGTGGAGGTCACAGTAGCTTAAAAAGACGGTTTTAATGTCCCTTGCAAAAGTGGTGGAGGTCGCAGTGGAATAAAAAGACAATATCAATGCCCATTGGAAGAGTTGTGGAGGTCGCAGTGGAATAAAAAGACAATATCAATGCCCCGTGGAAGAGACGTGGAGGTCCCAGGAGCTTAACAAGATGGTTTTAATGCCCCTTGGAAGAGCTGTGGAGTTCAGAGTGGTTTATCAAGATGGTTTTAATGCCCCTTGGAAGAGACGTGGAGGTCACAGTAGCTTAACAAGACGGTTTTAATGCCCCTTGGAAAAGTGGTGGAGGTTACGCTGGAATAAAAAGACAATATCAATGTCCCAAGGAAGAGACATGGAGGTCACAGTAGCTTAACAAGATGGTTTTAATGCCCCTTGGAAGAGTGATGGAGGTCGCAGTAGAATAAAAAGACAATATTAATGCCCCGTGGAAGAGACGTGGAGGTCACAGTAGCTTAAATAGACGGTTTTAATGCCCCTTGGAATAGCTGTGGAGTTCAGAGTGTGTTAACAAGATGGCTTTAATTCCCCTTGGAAGACACGTGTAGGTCACAGTAGCTTAACAAAACTTTCTTAATGCCCATTGGATGAGTGGTGGAGGTCGTAATGGAATAAAAAGACAATATCAATGTCCCTTGGAAGAGACGTGGAGGTCACAGTAGCTTTAAAGGACAGTTTTAATGCCCCTTGGAAGAGTGGTGGAGGTGGCAGTGGAATAAAAAGACAATATCAATGGCCAATGGAAGAGTGGTGGAGGTCGCAGTGGAATAAAAAGACAATATCAATGGCCCGTGGAAGAGACGTGGAAGTCACAGTAGCTTAACAAGATGGCTTTAATGCCCCTTGGTAGAGCTGTGGAGTTCAGAGTGGTTTATCAAGATGGTTTTATTGCCCCTTGGAAGAGACATGTAGGTCACAGTAGCTTAACAAGAAGCTGTTAAAGCCCCTTGGAAGAGTGGTGGAGGTGGCAGTGGAATAAAAAGACAATATCAATGCCACGGGGAAGAGACGTCGAGGTCACAGTAGCTTAAGAAGATGGTTTTATGGCCCCTTGGAAGAGTGGTGGAGGTCGCAGTGGAATAAAAAGACAATATCAATGCCCCGTGGAAGAGACGTGGTAGTCACAGTGGCTTAACAAGATGGCTTTAATGCCCCTTGGTAGAGCTGTGGAGTTCAGAGTGGTTTAACAAGATGGTTTTAATGCCCCTTAGAAGAGTGGTGGAGGTTACAGTGGAATAAAAAGACAATATCAATGCCCCATGGAAGAGTGGTGGATGTCGCAGTGGAATAAAAAGACAATATCAATGACCCGTGGAAGAGAGGTGGAGGTCAGAGTAGCTTAACAATATGGTTTTAATGCCCCTTTGAAGAGTGGTGGGGGTCTCAATGGAATAAAAAGACAATATCAATGCCACTTGGAAGAGACGTGGAGGTCACAGTAGCTTATCAAGACTGTTTTAATCCCCCTTGGATGAGTGGTGTAAGTCGCAGTGGAATAAAAAGACAATATTAATGCCCCTTGGAAGAGTGATGGAGGTCGCATTGGAATAAAAGGACAGTATCATTGCTACTTGGAAGAGACGTAGAGGTCACAGTAGCTTAAAAAGACGATTTTAATGTCCCTTGGAAGAGTAGTGGTGGTCGCAGTGGAATAAAAAGACAATATCAATGCCTCGGGGAAGAGACGTGGATGTCACAGTAGCTTAGCAAGATGGTTTTATTGCTCCTTGTAAGAGTGCTGGTGGTTGCTGTGGTATAAAATGACAATATCAATGACCCGAGGAAGAGACGTGGAGGTCAAAGCAGCTTACCAAGACAGTATTAATGTACCTTGGAAACGTGGTAGAGGTCGCAGTGGAATAAAAAGACAATACCAATGCCCCTTCGAAGAAACGTCGTGCTCACAGTAGCTTAACAAGATGGTTTTATTGCCCCCTGGAAGAGTGGTGGAGGTTGGTGTGGTATAAAAAGACAATATCAATGCCCCGTGGAAGAAACGTGGAGGTCAAAGTAGCTTAACAAGACGCTTTTAATGCTCCTTGGAAGAGACGTTGAGTTCAGAGAGGTTTATTGAGATGGTTTTAATGCCCCTTGGAAGATACGTGTAGGTCACACATTAGCTTAATAAGATGGTTTTAATGCCCATTGGAAGAGTGGTGGAGGTTACAGTGGAATAAAAAGACAATATCAATGCCTCGTGGAAGAGACGTGCAGTTCATAGTAGCTTAACAAGACGGTTTTAATGCCCCTTGGTAGAGTGGTGGAGGTCACAGTAGCTGAACAAGACGGTTTTAATGTCTCTTGGATGAGTGGTGGAGGTTACAGGGAAATAAAAAGACAATATCAATGCCCTCAGGAAGAGACATGGAGGTCACAGTAGCTTATCAAGACGGTTTAAATGCCTCTTGGAAATGTGGTGGAGGTCGCGGTGGAATAAAGATAATATCAATGCCCCGTGGAAGAGACGTGTAGGTCACAGTAGCTTAACAAGATGGTTCTAATGCCCCTTGGAAGAGTGGTGGAGGTCGCAGTGGAATAAAAAGACAATACCAATGCCCCTTCGAAGAGACGTCGTGCTCACAGTAGCTTAACAAGATGGTTTTATTGCCCCTTGGAAGAGTGGTGGAGGTTGGTGTGGTATAAAAAGACAATATCAATGCCCCTTGGAAGTAACGTGGAGGTCAAAGGAGCTTAAAAAGACGCTCTTAATGCTCCTTGGAAGAGACGTTGAGTTCAGAGAGGTTTATTGAGATGGTTTTCATGCTCCTTGGAAGATACGGGTAGGTCACATTAGCTTAACAAGATGGTTTTAATGCCCATTGGAAGAGTGGTGGAGGTTACAGTGGAATAAAAAGACAATATCAATGCCTCGTGGAAGAGACTCGGAGTTCATAGTAGCTTAACAAGACGGTTTTAATGCCCCTTGGTAGAGTGGTGGAGGTCGCAGTGGAATAGAAAGACAATTTGAATGCCCTGTGAAAGAGAAGTGGAGGTCACAGTAGCTTAACAATATTGGTTTTAATGCCCCTTGGAAGAGCTGTGGAGTTCAGAGAGGTTTAACAAGATGGTTTTAATGCCCCGAGGTAGGGACGTGTAGGTTACAGTAGCTTAACAAGATGGTTTTAATGCCCCTTGGAAGAGTGGTGGAGGTTACAGTGGAATAAAAAGACAATATCAATGCCCCGTGGAAGAGACGTGGAGATCACAGTAGCTAAACAAGTCAGTTTTAATGCCCCTTGGAAGAGTGGTGGAGGTCGCAGTGGAATAAAAAGACAATACCAATGCCCCTTCGAAGAGACGTGGTGCTCACAGTAGCTTAACAAGATGGTTTTGTTGCCCCTTGGAAGAGTGGTGGAGGTTGGTGTGGTATAAAAAGACAATATCAATGCCCCGTGGAAGAAACGTGGAGGTCAAAGGAGCTTAACAAGACGCTTTTAATGCTCCTTGGAAGAGACGTTGAGTTCAGAGAGGTTTATTGAGATGGTCTTTATGCCCCTTGGAAGATACGTGTAGGTCACATTAGCTTAACAAGATGGTTATAATGCCCATTGGAAGAGTGCTGGAGGTTACAGTGGAATAAAAAGACAATATCAATGCCTCGTGGAAGAGACGTGGAGTTCATAGTAGCTTAACAAGATGGTTTTAATGCCCTTTGGTAGAGTGGTGGAGGTCGCAGTGGAATAGAAAGACAATTTGAATGCCCTGTGAAAGAGAAGTGGAGTTCACAGTAGCTTAACAATATTGGTTTTAATGCCCCTTGGAAGAGCTGTGGAGTTCAGAGAGGTTTAACAAGATGTGTTTAATGCCCCGTGGTAGAGACGTGTAGGTTACAGTAGCTTAACAAGATGGTTTTAATGCCTCTTGGAAGAGTGGTGGAGGGTACAGTGCAATAAAAAGACAATATCAATGCCCCGTGGAAGAGACGTGGAGATCACAGTAGCTAAACAAGTCAGTTTTAATGCCCCTTGGAAGAGTGGTGGAGGTCGCAGTGGAATAAAAAGACAATATCAAAGCCCCGTGAAAGAGACGTGGATGTCACAGTAGCTTAAATAGATGGTATTAATGCCCCTTGAAAGAGATGTGGAGTTCAGCGTGGTTTATCAAGATGGTTTTAATGCCCCTTGGAAGAGACGTCAAGTTCACAGTAGCATAAGAAGACCGTTTTAATGGCTCTTGGAAGAGTGGTGGAGGTTACAGTGGAATAAAAAGACAATTTTAATGCCCCGTGGAAGAGACATGGAGGTCAAAGTAGCTTAACAAGACGGTTTTAATGCCCCTTGGAAGAGTGGTGGAAGTCGCAGTGGAATAAAAAAAGACAATATCAATGCCCCTTGGTAGAGTGGTGGAGGTCGCATTGGAACAAAAAGACAATATCAATGTCCCGTGGAAGAGACATGGAGGTCACAGTAGATTAATAAGACGGTTTTAATACCCCTTGGAAGAGTGATGGAGATCGCAGTGGAAACAAAGGACAGTATCAATGCCCCGTGGAGGAGACATGGAGGTCGCAGTAGCTTAACAAGACGGTTTTAATGCCCCTTAGAAGAGTGCTGGAGGCCGCTGTGGAATAAACAGACAATACCAAAGCCCCGAGAAAGAGACATGGCGGTCACAGTAGCTTAAATAGACAGTTTTAATGCCCCTTGGAAGAGTGTTGGAGGTCGCAGTGGAATAAAAAGACAATATCAATGCCCCGTGGAAAATACGTGGATGTCACAGTAGCTTAACAAGACAGTTTTAATGCCCCTTGAAAGAGTTTTGGAGGTCGCTGTGGAATAAAAAGACAATAGCAATGCCCCGTGGAAGAGACGAGGAGGTCACAGTAGCTTAATAAGACGGTTTTAATGCTCCTTGCAAGAGCTGTGGAGTTCAGAGTGATTTTACAAGATGGTTTTAATGCCCCTTGGATGAAACGTGGAGGTCACGGTTGCTTAACTAGATGGTTTTTATGCGCCTTGGAAGAGTGATGGAGGTCGCAGTGGAATAAAGACAATATCAATGCCCCTTGGAAGAGACGTGGATCTCACAGTAGCTTAACAAGACGGTTTTACTGCACATTAGAAGAGTGGTGAAGGTCGCAGTGGAATAAAAAGACAATATCAATACCCCTTGGAAGAGACGTGGTGGTCAAAGTAGCTTAAGAAGATGGTTTTATTGCCCCTTGGAAGAGTGGTGGAGGTTGCTGTGGTATAAAAAGACAATATCAATGCCCCGTGGAAGAAACGTGGATGTCACAGTAGCTTAACAAGACACTTTTAATGCCCCTTGGAAGAGACGCTGAGTACAGAGAGGTTTATCAAGATGGTCTTAATGCCCCTTGGAAGAGACGTGTAGGTCACAGTAGCTTAACAAGATGTTGTTAATGCCCCTTGGAAGAGTGCTGGAGTTTGCAGTGGAATAAAAAGACAATATGAATGCCTCGTGGAAGAGACGTGGATCTCCTAGTAGCTTAACAAGACGGTTTTAATGCCCCTTGGAAGAGTGTGGAGGTTATAGTGGAATAAAAAGACAATATTAAAGACCCGTCGAAGAGACGTGGAGGTCACAGTAGCTTAAATAAATGGTTTTATTGCCCCTTGTAAGAGTGGTGGAGTTCATATTGGTTTAACAAGATGGTTTTATTGCCCCTTGGAAGAGACGTGGACATCACAGTAGCTTAACAAGATGGTTTTAATGCCCTTGGAAGAATGTTGGAGGTCGCAGTGGAAGAAAAAGACAATATCAATGCCATTTGGAATAGACGATGAAGTCACAGTAGCTTAAGAAGATGGTTGTAATGCCCCTTGGATGAGTGGTGGAGGTCGCAGTGGAATAAAAAGACAAAATTAATGCCCATTGGAAGAGTGATGGAGATCGCAGTGTAATAAAAGGACAGTATCAATGCCCCTTGGTAGAGACGTGGAGGTCACAGTAGCTTAACAAGACGGTTTTATTGCCCCTTGGAAGAGTAGTGGAGGTCGCAGTGAAATAAAAAGACAATATCAATGCCCCGGGGAAGAGACGTGGAGGTCACAGTAGCTTAACAAGACGGTTTAAATGTACCTTGAAAGAGTGGTGGAGGTTGCAGTGGAATAAAAAGACAATATCAATGCCCCGGGGAAGAGACGTGGAGGTCACAGTAGCTTAACAAGACGGTTTAAATGTACCTTGAAAGAGTGGTGGAGGTCGCAGTGGAATAAAAAGACAATATCAATGGCCAATGGAAGAGTGGTGGAGGTCGCAGTGGAATAAAAAGACAATATCAATGCCCCGTGGAAGAGACGTGGTAGTCACAGTAGCTTAACAAGATGGCTTTAATGCCCCTTGGTAGAGCTGTGGAGTTCAGAGTGGTTTATCAAGATGGTTTTATTGCCCCTTGGAAGAGACATGTAGGTCACAGTAGCTTAACAAGAAGCTCTTAATGCCCCTTGGAAGAGTGGTGGAGGTGGCAGTGGAATAAAAAGACAATATCAATGCCATGGGGAAGAGACGTCGAGGTCACAGTAGCTTAAGAAGATGGTTTTATTGCCCCTTGGAAGAGTGGTGGAGGTCGCAGTGGAATAAAAAGACAATATCAATGCCCCGTGGAAGAGACGTGGTAGTCACAGTAGCTTAACAAGATAACTTTAATGCCCCTTGGCAGAGCTGTGGAGCTCAGAGTGGTTTAACAAGATGGTTTTAATGCCCCTTAGAAGAGTGGTGGAAGTTACAGTGGAATAAAAAGACAATATCAATGCCCCATGGAAGAGTGGTGGATGTCGCAGTGGAATAAAAAGACAATATCAATGACCCGTGGAAGAGAGGTGGAGGTCACAGTAGCTTAACAATATGGTTTTAATGCCCCTTTGAAGAGTGGTGGAGGTCGCATTGGAATAAAAAGACAATATCAATGCCACTTGTAAGAGACGTGGAGGTCACAGTAGCTTATCAAGACTGTTTTAATCCCCCTTGGATGAGTGGTGTAGGTCGCAGTGGAATAAAAAGACAATATTAATGCCCCTTGGAAGAGTGATGGAGGTCGCATTGGAATAAAAGGACAGTATCATTGCTACTTGGAAGAGACGTCGAGGTCACAGTAGTTTAAAAAGACGATTTTAATGTCCCTTGGAAGAGTAGTGGTGGTCGCAGTGGAATAAAAAGACAATATCAATGCCCCGGGGAAGAGACGTGGATGTCACAGTAGCTTAGCAAGATGGTTTTATTGCTCCTTGTAAGAGTGGTGGTGGTTGCTGTGGTATAAAATGACAATATCAATGACCCGAGGAAGAGACGTGGAGGTCAAAGCAGCTTACCAAGACAGTATTAATGTACCTTGGAAACGTGGTAGAGGTCGCAGTGGAATAAAAAGACAATACCAATGCCCCTTCGAAGAGACGTCGTGCTCACAGTAGCTTAACAAGATGGTTTTATTGCCCCTTGGAAGAGGGGTGGAGGTTGGTGTGGTATAAAAAGACAATATCAATGCCCCGTGGAAGAAACGTGGAGGTCAAAGGAGCTTAACAAGACGCTTTTAATGCTCCTTGGAAGAGACGAGTTCAGAGAGGTTTATTGAGATGGTTTTAATGCCCCTTGGAAGATACGTGTAGGTCACATTAGCTTAACAAGATGGTTTTAATGCCCATTGAAAGAGTGGTGGAGGTTACAGTGGAATAAAAAGACAATATCAATGCCCCATGGAAGAGTGGTGGATGTCGCAGTGGAATAAAAAGACAATATCAATGACCCGTGGAAGAGAGGTGGAGGTCACAGTAGCTTAACAATATGGTTTTAATGCCCCTTTGAAGAGTGGTGGAGGTCGCATTGGAATAAAAAGACAATATCAATGCCACTTGGAAGAGACGTGGAGGTCACAGTAGCTTATCAAGACTGTTTTAATCCCCCTTGGATGAGTGGTGTAGGTCGCAGTGGAATAAAAAGACAATATTAATGCACCTTGGAAGAGTGATGGAGGTCGCATTGGAATGAAAGGACAGTATCATTGCTACTTGGAAGAGACGTCGAGGTCACAGTAGCTTAAAAAGACGATTTTAATGTCCCTTGGAAGAGTAGTGGTGGTCGCAGCGGAATAAAAAGACAATATCAATGCCCCGGGGAAGAGACGTGGATGTCACAGTAGCTTAGCAAGATGGTTTTATTGCTCCTTGTAAGAGTGGTGGTGGTTGCTGTGGTATAAAATGACAATATCAATGACCCGAGGAAGAGACGTGGAGGTCAAAGCAGCTTACCAAGACAGTATTAATATACCTTGGAAACGTGGTAGAGGTCGCAGTGGAATAAAAAGACAATACCAATGCCCCTTCGAAGAGACGTCGTGCTCACAGTAGCTTACCAAGATGGTTTTATTGCCCCTTGGAAGAGTGGTGGAGGTTGGTGTGGTATAAAAAGACAATATCAATGCCCCGTGAAAGAAACATGGAGGTCAAAGGAGCTTAACAAGACGCTTTTAATGCTCCTTATAAGAGACGTTGAGTTCAGAGAGGTTTATTGAGATGGTTTTAATGCCCGTTGGAAGATACGTGTAGGTCACATTAGCTTAACAAGATGGTTTTATTGCCCCTTGGAAGAGTGGTGGAGGTTGGTGTGGTATAAAAAGACAATATCAATGCCTCGTGGAAGAGACGTGGAGTTCATAGTAGCTTAACAAGACGGTTTTAATGCCCCTTGGTAGAGTGGTGGAGGTCGCAGTGGAATAGAAAGACAATTTGAATGCCCTGTGAAAGAGAAGTGGAGGTCACAGTAGCTTAACAATATTGGTTTTAATGCCACTTGGAAGAGCTGTGGAGTTCAGAGAGATTTAACAAGATGGTTTTAATGCCCCGTGGTAGAGATGTGTAGGTTACAGTAGCTTAACAAGATGGTTTTAATGCCCCTTGGAAGAGTGGTGGAGGTTACAGTGGAATAAAAAGACAATATCAATGCCCCGTGGAAGAGACGTGGAGATCACAGTAGCTAAACAAGTCAGTTTTAATGCCCCTTGGAAGAGTAGTGGAGGTCGCAGTGGAATAAAAAGACAATATCAAAGCCCCGTGAAAGAGACGTGGTGTAGCGCTGGCGTCCCTGCCCTCTGCTAGGCAGGGACGCTGCTCCCCTCACCGCTCTGCTCCGTGCCCGGCGTCCTCCCTCCGCTCTGCTGTCAGCGCGCGCTCCTTCCCGGCGTCCTCCTCCTGCTCTGCTCTCAGCGCGCGCTCCTTCCCGGCCCCTGTGCTTAGGGCGCGCGCGCGCGCGCTCCCCTCCTCTTAAAGGGGCCGCGCGCGCCGTCCTAAGGAGTCCCCGGCCAATGGCCGGAGGACTTCATCATATATAAGGCACCTCCTCCAAAATGGAGGTGCCCGAGCAATGTTGTTTGCACCTGTGTTTCACCTGTGCTTCAGCCCTCAGGTCCCGTTGCCAGTTACCTGCCTGTTACCTGCCTGTTACCTGTCAGTTACCTGCCTGATTTCTGCCTGTATACTTGTTACCAGTCTGCCAGTCTGAGGTCCGACGGTCTGCCTTACTACTCCTGTCAGTCTGTCTAAAGGACCAGCCTGCCCGCTCACCTGGGAGCGCATATCAGCTACCTGCCTGCTTGCCTGAGGTCCGATGGTCTGCCTTACTACTCCGGTCAGTCTGTCTATGGACCAGCTTGCCCGCTCACCTGGGAGCGCTTCTCCGTTACCTGCCTGCTTGCCAGCCCGGAGGCTCCGTTGTCACGTGCTGTGACCACCAGCTATCTCAGAGACTCTTGCCCGCTCACCTGGGAGCGCTTCTCCGTTACCTGCCTGCTTGCCAGCCCGGAGGTCCCGTTGTCACGTGCTGTGACCACCAGCTATTTCAGAGACTCTTGCCCGCTCACCTGGGAGCGCTTCTCCGTTACCTGCCCGCCTGCCAGCCCGGAGGCTCCGCCGTCACGTGCCGTGACCACCTGCTATTCCAGAGACTCTCGCTTGCTCACCTGGGAGCACACATCTACCATCTGCCTGCTAGCCTACCCGGAGGCTCTGCCATCTCAGGTCGTACCTACCCTTTACCCAGAGACTGCCCTGATCACTTGCCGTAACTCCCTGTCCGTTCATCCAGAGACTGCCACCCGCTCCCTTACAAGGGCCGGCCCCTTGTATCGTAGCTCAGAGGTTCCGCCTCCCGGACCCGTTACAGTTTGCTCGGGCCCTGGAACCCGGTGGCACCCAAGCTCCCTCGCTCACGGACCTGTGTCATGAACTCTCCCGTCAAAGGTCCCAACAGGAGTCCATCCTGGGTCACCTGCGGAATGTTAATACTCGCCTGGACACTCTGACTACACCACCTGCAACCACGGCCAGTACCATGGTATCCTTTTCCGGACCCCGGCTCTCTGCACCTCCTCGCTTCGGAGGCGACTCCGTCCAGGCTCGGGGCTTCATAAATCAGTGCACCCTGCATTTTGAACTATTGTCCCACCAGTTTAACTCCGACCGAGCCAAAATTGCATTCATCATGTCCCATCTCACCGGGGAGGCTCTGGCCTGGCTAAATCCTCTATGGGAGAGAGGAGACCCCCTGGTGTCCGACTTGCCTGCCTTTCTCATGGCTTTCCGGAAAGCCTTCGACGAACCCGGACGGAGGACCTCATCCGCATCATCTCTGCTACGCCTCCGTCAGGGAAGCCTCACCGTGGGTCAATATGCCATACGGTTCCGTACCCTTGCCTCGGAGCTGGCCTGGGATAACGAGGCTCTGGTATCCGTCTTCTGGGAGGGTCTGTCCGGCCGTAATAAAGATGAACTTGCTGGTCGGGACATTCCTACCACTCTCGATGACCTAATAACTCTTGCCACCCGGATTGACCTACGGTTCCAGGAGCGTGCCAAAGAGGTCACCCGTGAAAAGGGGTTTCCACGTCTAGTTCCTACTTTTCTGAAACCCGTCACTCCTTCCGTTTCTCCCCAGGTACACTCTCCTGAGCCTATGCAGGTCGACCAGACCAAGATGGTCAAATCCCGTCAGGACTTACGCCGTGCCGAGGGGAGCTGCTTCTACTGTGGCAGTAAGGAGCATCGGATCCGTGCCTGCCCGGAGAGGTCGGGAGAACGCCTGTGTCTAGGTTCGCTCAGAGGGGTCGATCTAGACAAAAATAAATCCTCTCCATCCCTGCTGCTGTCAGTCTCAGTCATCTGCGGGGAGAATCGTTATTCCGAACTAGCCCAACTTGACTCTGGAGCAGCCGGAAATCTTATTTCACAGTCCCTGGTGGAGAAATACCGCATCCCCACCAAACCTCTGGCTGTACCCTTGTCCGTTGTTGCCGTGGATGGGGGCCTCTTACCTCGCCCCATCCAATTCATCACCGAATCCATTACTCTGCAGGTGGGAATGCTGCATTCAGAGAGTATCTCCCTTCACGTTCTGCCTGGACTCTCTCACGCCCTCTTGCTAGGTCTGCCTTGGCTCCAGAGACATGCACCCGTGCTTGACTGGCAAACCGGAGAAGTCCTTCGCTGGGGACAAGACTGTCATAAAACCTGCCTGGTTCCCGTCCATTCCGTCCGTCCCTCTCCTATCCCAGCTAATCTACCTGGACTTCCGATTCCTTATTGGTCTTGTGCTGATGTCTTTGATATGGAGGAGGCAGAGACATTACCACCTCATAGACCATGTGACTACCCCATCGATCCCGCCAGAGTAATGCAGGTGGCTCCCGTGAGTCTAAATTGTCTCCCTCCTGGTAAGACGTTCGTATCGGTACCTGATCGGGAGAGGATCCTACACTGGGGTCATTCGTCTAAACTAGCTGGCCACGCCGGTCAGAAAAAGACCCTCCAGCTTATTACCCGGCACTACTGGTGGCCTAACCTGCACAAGGATGTTATGGACTTTGTTTCTGCCTGTGTGTCCTGCGCCCGCAACAAAGTTCCGAGACACCTGTCGGCCGGCCGCCTTCTTCCTCTGCCAGTACCTGCTGCCCCCTGGCAGCATATAGCGATGGACTTCATAACTGATCTGCCCGTCTCTGCCGGTTGTACGGTCATTTGGGTGGTCGCTGACCGCTTTTCCAAGATGGCTCACTTCATTCCCCTGCCAGGTCTTCCGTCTGCACCCGAGCTGGCTAAAGACTTTATCCGCCACATCTTCCGTCTTCATGGCCTGCCCCGTCACATCGTGTCGGATCGAGGAGTACAGTTCACTTCTCGTTTCTGGAGAGCCACTTGTAAATTGCTAGACGTCACTCTGGACTTCTCCTCCGCTTACCACCCACAGTCTAATGGTCAAGTGGAGCGGATCAATCAGAACCTGACCAGTTACCTCCGGCACTTCGTTAATGCTCACCATTCTGACTGGGTGGATCTCCTGCCATGGGCCGAATTCTCGTACAACAATCACGAGAGCGAGTCTTCCTCCATATGGGAGAGTACCCGGTCCGCACTCCTTCTGTCATCCGAGCGTATGAAAAGACACGCTGACAAAGGACGTCTGGACCCTCCTCAATTCCGTCCTGGGGATAAAGTCTGGCTCTCGTCCAAATATGTCCGGCTCAAGATCCCTTCCTATAAGTTAGGGCCTCGGTTCATCGGCCCACTGGAGGTCATCAGTCAGATCAACCCGGTGGCCTATAAATTGAAACTCCCGGCCAACTTACGGATCCCTAACTCCTTCCATGTATCTCTCCTCAAACCTGTGGTACTTAACTCTTTTTCCAAGTCTACAGGTACGCCTCCTGCTCCGGTTTCTGCTGAGGACGAGTTTGAGGTAGAGAACATTCTTGCCACCAAAAGGGTAAGAGGAAAGACCTTTTTTCTGGTAGATTGGAAGGGGTTTGGTCCTGAGGAGAGAACGTGGGAGCCCCGGGAGAACATCCATGCCCCTCTCATCCTAGCTAAATTTCTGTCTGGCCTAAAAAAGGGGGGGCCTAAAGGGGGGGGTACTGTAGCGCTGGCGTCCCTGCCCTCTGCTAGGCAGGGACGCTGCTCCCCTCACCGCTCTGCTCCGTGCCCGGCGTCCTCCCTCCGCTCTGCTGTCAGCGCGCGCTCCTTCCCGGCGTCCTCCTCCTGCTCTGCTCTCAGCGCGCGCTCCTTCCCGGCCCCTGTGCTTAGGGCGCGCGCGCGCGCGCTCCCCTCCTCTTAAAGGGGCCGCGCGCGCCGTCCTAAGGAGTCCCCGGCCAATGGCCGGAGGACTTCATCATATATAAGGCACCTCCTCCAA
Source organism: Phyllobates terribilis (assembly GCF_046119375.1). Lineage (NCBI taxonomy): Eukaryota > Metazoa > Chordata > Amphibia > Anura > Dendrobatidae > Phyllobates > Phyllobates terribilis. The sequence goes on along the minus strand of NW_027363221.1, from coordinate 387,739 downwards.
AATGGAGGTGCCCGAGCAATGTTGTTTGCACCTGTGTTTCACCTGTGCTTCAGCCCTCAGGTCCTGTTGCCAGTTACCTGCCTGTTACCTGCCTGTTACCTGCCAGTTACCTGCCTGATTTCTGCCTGTATACTTGTTACCAGTCTGCCAGTCTGAGGTCCGACGGTCTGCCTTACTACTCCTGTCAGTCTGTCTAAAGGACCAGCCTGCCCGCTCACCTGGGAGCGCATATCAGCTACCTGCCTGCTTGCCTGAGGTCCGACGGTCTGCCTTACTACTCCGGTCAGTCTGTCTATGGACCAGCTTGCCCGCTCACCTGGGAGCGCTTCTCCGTTACCTGCCTGCTTGCCAGCCCGGAGGCTCCGTTGTCACGTGCTGTGACCACCAGCTATCTCAGAGACTCTTGCCCGCTCACCTGGGAGCGCTTCTCCGTTACCTGCCTGCTTGCCAGCCCGGAGGCTCCGTTGTCACGTGCTGTGACCACCAGCTATCTCAGAGACTCTTGCCCGCTCACCTGGGAGCGCTTCTCCGTTACCTGCCTGCTTGCCAGCCCGGAGGTCCCGTTGTCACGTGCTGTGACCACCAGCTATTTCAGAGACTCTTGCCCGCTCACCTGGGAGCGCTTCTCCGTTACCTGCCCGCCTGCCAGCCCGGAGGCTCCGCCGTCACGTGCCGTGACCACCTGCTATTCCAGAGACTCTCGCTTGCTCACCTGGGAGCACACATCTACCATCTGCCTGCTAGCCTACCCGGAGGCTCTGCCATCTCAGGTCGTACCTACCCTTTACCCAGAGACTGCCCTGATCACTTGCCGTAACTCCCTGTCCGTTCATCCAGAGACTGCCACCCGCTCCCTTACAAGGGCCGGCCCCTTGTATCGTAGCTCAGAGGTTCCGCCTCCCGGACCCGTTACACGTGGATGTCACAGTAGCTTAAATGGATGGTATTAATGCCCCTTGAAAGAGATGTGGAGTTCAGCATGGTTTATCAAGATGGTTTTAATGCCCCTAAGAAGAGACGTCAAGTTCACAGTAGCATAAGAAGACCGTTTTAATGGCCCTTGGAAGAGTTGTGGATGTTACAGTGGAATAAAAAGACAATATCAATGCCCCGTGGAAGAGACATGGAGGTCACAGTACCTTAACAAGATGGTTTTAATGCCTCTTGGAAGAGTGGTGGAGGTCGCAGTGGAATAAAAAAAGACAATATCAATGCCCCTTGGTAGAGTGGTGGAGGTCGCATTGGAAGAAAAAGACAATATCAATGTCCCGTGGAAGAGAAGTGGAGGTCACAGTAGATTAATAAGACGGTTTTAATGCCCCTTGGAAAAGTGGTGGAGATCGCAGTGGAATAAAAAGACAATATTAATGCCCCTTGGAAGAGTGATGGAGATCGCAGTGGAAACAAAGGACAGTATCAACGCCCCGTGGAGGAGACATGGAGGTCACAGTAGCTTAACAAGACAGTTTTAATGCCCCTTGAAAGAGTTTTGGAGGTCGCTGTGGAATAAAAAGACAATAGCAATGCCCCATGGAAGAGACGAGGAGGTCACAGTAGCTTAATGAGACGGTTTTAATGCCCCTTGCAAGAGCTGTGGAGTTCAGAGTGGTTTAACAAGATGGTTTTAATGCCCCTTGGAAGAAGCGTGGAGGTCACGGTTTCTTAACTAGATGGTTTTAATGCGCCTTGGAAGAGTGATGGAGGTCGCAGTGGAATAAAGACAATATCAATGCCCCTTGGAAGAGACGTTGATCTCACAGTAGCTTAACAAGACGGTTTTACTGCACATTAGAAGAGTGATGAAGGTCGCAGTGGAATAAAAAGACAATATCAATGCCCCTTGGAAGAGACGTGGTGGTCAAAGTAGCTTAACAAGACAGTTTTAATGCCCCTTGGAAGAGTGTGGAGGTTATAGTGGAATAAAAAGACAATATTAAAGACCCGGCGAAGAGACGTGGAGGTCACAGTAGCTTAAATAAATGGTTTTATTGCCCCTTGGAAGAGCGGTGGAGTTCATAGTGGTTTAACAAGATGGTTTTAATGCCCCTTGGAAGAGACGTGGAGGTCACAGTAGCTTAACAAGATGGTTTTAATGCCCTTGGAAGAATGTTGGAGGTCGCAGTGGAAGAAAAAGACAAAATTAATACCCATTGGAAGAGTGATGGAGATTGCAGTGTAATAAAAGGACAGTATCAATGCCCCTTGGTAGAGAAGTGGAGGTCACAGTAGCTTAACAAGACGGTTTTATTGCCCCTTGGAAGAGTGGTGGAGGATGCTGTGGTATAAAAAGACAATATCAATGCCTCGTTGAAGAGACTTGGAGGTCACAGTAGCATAACAAGACGGTTTTAATGTCCCTCGGAAGAGTAGTGGAGGTTGCAGTGAAATAAAAAGACAATATCAATGCCCCGGGGAAGAGACCTGGAGGTCACAGTAGCTTAACAAGACGGTTTAAATGTACCTTGAAAGAGTGATGGAGGTCGCAGTGGAATAAAAAGACAATATCAATGCCCCTTGGAAGAGACATGGAGGTCACAGTAGCTCAACAGGACGGTTTTAATATCCCTTGGAAGATTGGTGGAGGTTATAGTGGAATAAAAAGACAATATCAATGCCCCGTGCAAAAGACGTGGAGGTCACAGTAGCTTAACAAGAAGGTTTTAATGCCACTTGGATGAGTAGTGGAGGTTACAGTGAAATAAAAAGACAATATCAATGCACTGTGCAGGAGACATGGAGGTCACAGTAGCTTAACAAGATGGTTTTAATGCCCCTTGGAAGAGTGATGGAGGTTGCAGTGGAATAAAAAGACAGTATCAATGCCCCTTGTAAGAGTGGTGGAGGTCACAGTGGAATAAAAAGACAATATCAATGTCCCATGTAAGAGATGTGGAGGTCACAGTAGCTTAACAAGACGGTTTTAATGCCCCTTGGAAGAGTGGTGGAGGTCGCAGTGGAATAAATAGACAATATTAATGCCCCTTGGAAGAGTGATGGAGGTCGCAGTGGAATAAAAGGACAGTATCAATGCCTCGTGGAAGAGACGTGGAGGTCACAGTAGCATAACAAGACGGTTTTAATGCCCCTTGGAAGAGTGGTGGAGGTCGCAGTGGAATAAAAAGACAATGTTAATGCCCCTTGGAAGAGTTGTGGAGGTCGGTGTGGAATAAAAATACAATATCAAAGCCCCAAGGAATGGACTTGGAGGTCACAGTAGCTTAAATAGATGGTTTTAATGCCCCTTGGAATAGCTGAGGAGTTCAGAGTGGTTTAACATGATGGTTTTAATGCCCCTTGGAAGAGACGTGGAGGTCAGCGTAGCTTAACAAGACGGTTCTAAAGCCCCTTGGATGAGTGGTGGAGGTCGCAGTGGAATAAAAATACGATATCAATGTCCCTTGGAAGAAATGTGGAGGTCACAGTAGCTTAACAAGATGGTTTTAATGCCCCTTCAAAGAGTGGTGGAGGTCGCTGTGGAATAAAAAGATAATAACAAAGTCCCGTGGAAGAGACGTGGATCTCACAGTAGCTTAACAAGACGGTTTTAATGCCCATTGGAAGAGTGGTGGAGGTTGCAGTGCAATAAAAAGACAATATCAATGCCCCGTGGAAGAGACTTGGAGGTCACAGTAGCTTAAGAAGACGGTTTTAATGCCCCTTGGAAGAGTGGTGGAGGTCGCTGTGGAATAAAAAGACAATATCAATGCCCCGTGGAAAAGACGTGAAGGACACAGTAGCTTAGCAAGACGGTTTTAACGCCCCTTGCAAGAGCTGTGGAGTTCAGAGTGGTTTAACAAGATGGTTTTAATGCCCCTTGGAAGAGACGTGGAGGTCATAGTAGCTTAACCAGATGGATTTAACGCTCCTTGGAAGAGTGATGGATGTCGCAGTGGAATAAAGACAATATCAATGCCCCTTGGAAGAGACGTGGAGGTCACAGTAGCTTAACAAGACGGTTTTAATGCCCCTTGGAAGAATGCTGGAGGTCGCAGTGTAATGAAAAGACAATATGAATGCACCTCGGAAGAGTGGTGGAGGTCGCAGTGGAATAAAAAGACAATATCAATACCCCTTGGAAGAGAAGTAGAGTTCACAGTAGCTTAACAAGACGGTTTTAATACTCCTCGGAAGAGTTGTGGAGGTTACAGTGGAATAAAAAGACAATATCAATGCCCCATGGAAAAGACGTGGAGGTCACAGTAGCTTTAAAAGATGGTTTTAATGCCCCTAGGCAGAGTGGTGGAGGTCGCAGTGGAATAAAAAGACAATATCAATGATCCCTTGGAAGAGTGGTGGAGGTCGCAGTGAAATAAAAAGATGATATCAATGCCCCTTGGAAGAGGGGTGGTGGTTACAGTGGAATAAAAACTCAATATCAATGCCCCTTGGAAGAGACATGGAGTTCATAGTAGCTGAACAAAATGGTTTTAATGCCCCTTGGAAGAGTGGTGGAGTACAGAGTGGTTTAATAAGACGGTTTTAATGCCGTTGGAAGAGATGTCGAGGTCACAGTAGCAGAACAAGACTGTTTTAATGCCCCTTAGAAGAGTGGTGGAGGTTACAGTGTAATAAAAATACAATATCAATGCCCCTTGGAAGAGACATGAAGGTCACAGTATCATAACAAGACGGTTTTAATGCCCCTTGTAAGAGTGGTGGAGGTCGCAGTGGAATAAAAAGACAATATGAATTCCCCTTGGAAGAGTGATAGAGGTCGCAGTTGAATAAAAGGACTGTACCAAAGCCCCGTGGAAGAGACGTGGAGGTCACATTAGCTTAAAAATATGGTTTTAATGCCCCTTGGAAGAGTGGTGGAGGTTACAGTGTAATAAAAAGACAATATCAAAGCCCCATGGAAGAGACTTTGAGGTCACAGTAGCTTAAAAAGATGGTTTTAATGCCCCTTGGAAGAGTGGTGGAGGTCGCTGTGGAATAAAAAGACAATATCAAGGCACCGTGGAAAAGACGTGGAGGTCACAGTAGCTTAAATATACAGTTTGAATGCCCCTTGGAATAGCTGTGGAGTTCAGAGTGGTTTAACAAGATGGTTTTTATGCACCTTGGAAGAGAATTGGAGGTCACAGTAGCTTAACAAGACAGTTTTAATGCCCCTTGGATGAGTGGTGGAGGTTACAGTGGAATAAAAAGACTATATCAATGCCCCTACGAAGAGACGTCGAGGTCACAGTAGCTTACAAGACGGTTTTAATGTCCCTTGGAAGAGTGGTGGAGGTTACAGTGGAATAAAAAGACAATATCAATGCCCCATGGAAGAGACATGGAGGTCAAAGTAGCTTAACAAGACAGTTTTAATGCCCCTTGGATGACTGGTGGATGTCGCAGTGGAATAAAAAGACAATATCAATGCCCCTTGGAAGAGGGGTGGTGGTTACAGTGGAATAAAAAGACAATATCAATGCCCCGTGGAAGATACGTGGAGGTCATAGTAGCTGAACAAGACGGTTTTAATGTCCCTTGGATGAGTGGTGGATGTCGCAGTGGAATAAAAAGACAATATTAATGCCCCTTGGAAGAGGGGTGGTGGTTACAGTGGAATAAAAAGACAATATCAATGCCCCGTGGAAGAGACATGGAGGTCACAGTAGCCTAACAAGACGGTTTAATGCCCCTTGGATGATTGGTGGAGGTCACTGTGGAATAAAAAGACAATATCAAAGCTCCGAGGAAGAGACGTGGAGGTCACAGTAGCTTAAATAGATGGTTTTAATGCACCTTGGAATAGCTGTTGAGTTCAGAGTAGTTTAACAAGATGGTTTTTATGCACCTTGGAAGAGAAGTGGAGGTCACAGTCGCTTAACAAGACAGTTTTAATGCCCCTTGGATGAGTGGTGGATGTCGCAGTTTAATAAAAAGACAATATCAGTGCACCTTGGAAGAGGGGTGTTGGTAACAGTGGAAGAAAAAGACAATATAAATGCCCCGTGGAAGAGACGGGGAGGTCATAGTAGCTGAACAAGACGGTTTTGATGCCCCTTGGAAGAGTGGTGGAGTTCAGAGTGGTTTAACAAGGTGGTTTTAATGCACCTTGAAAGAGACGTGGAGGTCACTGTAACTAAACAACATGGTTTTAATGCCCCTTGGAAGAGTGGTGGAGATCGCAGTAGAATAAAAAGACAATTTCAATGCCCATTGGAAGAGTGGTGGAGGTCGCAGTGGAATAAAAATACAATATCAATGTCCCGTGGAAGAGATGTGGAGGTCACAGTAGCTTAATAAGACGGTTTTAATGCCCCTTGGAATAGCTGTGGATTTCAGAGTGGTTTAACAAGATGGTTTTAATGCCCCTTGGAAGAGACGTGGAGGTCACAGTAGCTTAACAAGAGGGTTTTAATGCCCCTTGGATGAGTGGTGGAGTTTACAGTGGAATAAAAAGACAATATGAATGCACTGTGGAAGAAACATGGAGGTCACAGTAGCTTAACAAGATGGTTTTAATGCCCCTTGGAAGAGTGGTGGAGGACGCAGTGGAATAAAAAGACCATATCAATGCCCCTTGTAAGATTGGTGGAGGTCGCAGTGGAATAAAAAGACAATATCAATGTCCCATGTAAGAGATGTGGAGGTCACAGTAGCTTAACAAGATGGTTTTAATGCCCCTTGGAAGAGTGGTTGAGGTCGCAGTGGAATAAAAAGACAATATTAATGCCCCTTGGAAGAGTGATGGAGGTCGCAATGGAATAAAGAGAATATCAATACCCCTTGGAAGAGACGTGGAGGTCACAGTAGCTTAACAAGACGTTTTTAATGCACCTTGGAAGAATGGTGGAGGTCGCAGTGTAATAAAAAGACAATATGAATGCACCTCGTAAGAGTGGCGGAGGTCGCAGTGGAATAAAAAGACAATATCAATGCCCCTTGGAAGAGACGTAGAGTTCAAAGTAGCTTAACAAGATGGTTTTAATGCCACTCGGAAGAGTGGTGGACGTTACAGTAGAATAAAAATACAATATCAATGCCCCGTGGAAAAGACGTGGAGGTCACAGTAGCTTTAAAAGATAGTTTTATTGCCCCTAGGCAGAGTGGTGGAGGTCGCAGTGGAATGAAAAGACAATATCAATGCCCCTTGGAAGAGTATTGGAGGTCGAAGTGGAATAAAAAGCAATATCAAAGACCCCTTGGAAGAGTGGTGGAGGTCGGAGTGGAATAAAAAGACGATATCAATGTCCCTTGGAAGAGGGGTGGTGGTTACAGTGAAATATAAACTCAATATCAATGCCACGTGGAAGAGACATGGAGGTCATAGTAGCTGAACAAAATGGTTTTAATGCCGCTTAGAAGAGTGGTGGAGTTCAGCGTGGTTTAATAAGATGGTTTTAATGCCGCTTGGAAGAGACGTCGAGGTCACAGTAGCAGAACAAGACAATTTTAATGCCCCTTGGAAGAGTGGTGGAGGTCACAGTGGAATAAAAAGACAATATAAATTTCCCTTGGAAGAGATGTGGAGTGCAGAGTGTTTTAATAAGACGGTTTTAATGCCCCTTGGAGGAGACATGTAGGTCACAGTAGCTTAACAAGACGGTTTTAATGCCCCTTGGAAGAGTGGTGCAGGTCGCAGTGAAATAAAAAGACAATATCAATTCCCATTGGAAGAGTGGTGGAGGTCGCAGTGGAATAAAAGGACAATATTAATGCCCCTTGGAAGAGTGATGGAGGTCGCAGTTGAATAAAAGGACAGTATTAGTGCCCCGTGGAAGAGACATGGAGGTCACATTAGCTTAACAAGATGGTTTTAATGCCCCTTGGAAGAGTGGTGGAGGTCGCTGTGGAATAAAAAGACAATATCAATGCCCCGTGGAAGAGACGTGGATGTCACAGTAGTTTAAATAGACGGTTTTAAAGCCCCTTGGAATAGCTGTGGATTTCAGAGTGGTTTAACAAGATTGTTTTAATGCCCCTTTTAAGAGAGGTGGAGGTCACAGCAGCATAACAAGACGGTTTTAATGCCCCTTGGATGAGTGGTGGAGGTTATAGTGGAATAAAAATACAATATCAATGCCCCTTGGAAGAGACGTCGAGGTCCCAGTAGATTAATTAGAAGGTTTTAATGCCCCTTGGAAGAGTGGTGGAGGCTACAGTGGAATAAATAGACAATATCAATGCCCCTTGGAAGAGACGTGGAGGTCACAGTAGCTTAACAAGGCAGTTTTAATGCCCCTTGGAAGAGTGGTGGAGGTCTCAGTGGAATAAAACGACAATATCAATGCCCCTTGGAAGAGTGGTGGAGGTCACAGTGGAATAAATAGACAATATCAATGTCTCGTGCATGAAACGTGGAGGTCACAGTGTAATATACGGACAGTATCAATGCCCCGTGGAGAGAAGTGGAGGTCGCTGTAGCTTAACAAGGTGGTTTTAATGTCCCTTGGAAAATTGGTAGAGGTCGCTGTGGAATAAAAAGACAATCAATGCCCCGAGGAAGAGACGTTGAGGTCAGAGTAGATTAAATAGACGGTTTTAATGCCCCTTGTAATAGCTGTGGAGTTCAGAGTGGTTTAACAAGATGGTTTTAATGCCCCTTGGAAGAGACGTGGAGTTCTCAGCAGCCGAACAAGACTGTTTTAATGCCCCTTGGATGAGTGGTGGAGGTCGCAGTGAAATAAAAAGACAATATCAATGCCCCGTGGAAGAGGGGTGGTGGTTACAGTGCAATAAAAAGACAATATCAATGCCCCGTGGAAGACTCGTGGAGGTCACAGTAGCTTAACAAGATGGTTTTAATGCCCCTTGTAATAGCGGTGGAGGTCGCTGTGGAATAAAAAGACAATATTGAAGCTCCGTGGAAGAGACGGGGAGGTCACAGCAGCTTAAATAATTGGTTTTATTGCGGCTTGGAAGAGCTGTGGAGTTCCTATTGGTTTAGCAAGATGGTTTTAATGCCACTTGGAAGAGACGTGGAGGTCACAGTAGCTTAACAAGATGGTTTTAATGCCCCTTGGAAGAGTGGTGGAGGTCGCATTGGAATAAAAAGACAATATCAATACCGCTTGGAAGAGTTGTGGAGGTCGCAGTGGAATAAAAATACAATATCAATGTCCCGAGGAAGAGACGTGGAGGTCATAGTAGCTTAACAAGATGGTTTTAATGCCCCTAGGCAGAGTGGTGGAGGTCGCAGTGGAATAAAAAGACAATATCAATGCCCCTTGGAAGAGTGGTGGAGGTCACAGTGGAATAAAAAGATGATATCAATGCCCCTTGGAAGAGGGGTGGTGGATACAGTTTAATAAAAACTCAAAATCAATGCCCCGTGGAAGAGACATGGAGGTCATAGTAGGTAAACAAGATGGTTTTAATGCACCTTGGAAGAGTGGTGGAGTTCAAAATTGTAGAAAAACACAATACTAATGCCCCTTGGAAGAGTGAGAGAGATCGCAGTTGAATAATAGGATAGTATCAATGCCCCGTGGAAGAGACGTGAAGGTCACAGCAGCTTAACAAGATGGTTTTAATGCCCCTTGGAAGAGACATGGAGGTCACAGTAGCTTAACAAGATGATTTTAATGCCCCTTGGAAGAGTGGTGGAGGTCGCATTGGAATAAAAAGACAATATCAACACCGCTTGGAAGAGTTGTGGAGGTCGCAGTGGAATAAAAAGACAATATCAATGGCCCAAGGAAGAGATGTGGAGGTCATAGTATCTTAACAAGATGGTTTTAATGCCCCTAGGCAGAGTGGTGGAGGTCGCAGCGGAATAAAAAGACAATGTCACTGCCCCTTGGAAGAGTGGTGGAGGTCACAGTGGAATAAAAAGACAATATCAATGACCCCTTGGAAGAGTGGTGGAGGTCGCAGTGGAATAAAAAGATGATATCAATGCCCCTTGGAAGAGGGGTGGTGGATTCAGTTTAATAAAAACTCAATATCAATGCCCCGTGGAAGAGACATGGAGGTCATAGTAGGTGAACAAGATGGATTTAATGCACCTTGGAAGAGTGGTGGAGTTCAGAGTGGTTTAATAAGACGGTTTTTATGCCCCTTGGAAGAGACGTCGAGCTCACAGTAGCTGAAGAAGACGGTTTTATTGCCCCTTGGATGAGTGGTGGAGGTTACAGTGGAATAAAAAGACAATATCAATTCCCCGTGGAAGAGATATGGAGGTCACAATAGCTTAACAAGACCGTTTTAATGTCCCTTGGAAGAGTGGTGGAGGTCGCAGTGGAATAAAAAGATAATATCAATGTCCCGTGGAAGTGACGTGGAGGTCACAGTAGCTTAATAAGACGGTTTTAATACCACTTGGAGGAGTGGTGGAGGTCATAGTGGAATAAAAACACAATATTAATGCCCCTTGGTTGAATAATAGAACAGTATCAATGCCCCGTGGAAGAGACGTGAAGGTCACAGCAGGCTAAAAAGATGGTTTTAATGTCCCTTGGAGGAGACGTGGAGGTCACAGTAGCTTAACAAGATGGTTTTAATGCCCCTTGGAAGAGTGATGGAGGTCGCATTGGAATAAAAAGACAATATCAACACCGCTTGGAAGAGTTGTGGAGGTCGCAGTGGAATAAAAAGACAATATCAATGTCCCAAAGAAGAGACGTGGAGGTCATAGTAGCTTAACAATATGGTTTTAATGCCCCTAGGCAGAGTGGTGGAGGTCGCAGTGGAATAAAAAGACAATATTAATGCCCCTTGGAAGAGTGGTGGAGTACACAGTGGAATAAAAAGACAATATCAATGACCCCTTGGAAGAGTGGTGGAGGTCGCAGTGGAATAAAAAGGTGATATCAATGCCCCGTGGAAGAGACGTGAAGGTCACAGCAGCTTAACAAGATGGTTTTAATGCCTCTTGGAAGAGTGGTGGAGGTCACTGTGGAATAAAAAGACTATCAAAGCCCCGTGGAAGAGACGTTGAGGTCACAGTAGCTTAAATAGATGCTTTTAATGCCCTTTGGAATAGCTGTGGAGTTCAGAGTGGTTTAACAAGATGGTTTTTATGCACCTTCGAAGAGACGTGGAGGTCACAGTAGCTTAACAAGATGGTTTTAATGTCCCTTGGATGAGTGGTGGAGGTTATGTGGAATAAAAATACAATATCAATGCCCCTTTGAAGAGACGTCGAGGTCACAGTAGCTTACAAGACGGTTTTACTGTCCCTTGGAGGAGTGGTGGAGGTTACAGTGGAATAAAAAGACAATATCAATGCCCCGTGGAAGAGACATGGAGGTCACAGTAGCTTAACAAGATGGCTTTAATGCCCCTTGGAAAAGTGGTTGAGGTTGCAGTGGAATAAAAAGACAATATTAATCCCCCTTGGAAGAGTGGTGAAGGTCGTAGTGGAAATAAAGGACAGTATCAATGCCTCGTGGGAGAGACATGGAGGTCACAGTAGCTTAACAAGACGGTTTTAATGCCCGTTGAAAGATACGTGGAGGTCACAGTAGCTTAACAAGACGGTTTTAATGCCCGTTGAAAGAGTGGTGGAGGTCGCAGTGGAATAAAAAGACGATATCAATTCCCCGTTGAATAGACTTAGAGGTAACAGTAGCTTAACAAGATGGTTTTAATGCCCCTTGGAAGAGAGGTGGAGGTCGCAGTGGCATAAACTGACAATATCAATACCCCGTGGAAGAGACGTGGAGGTCACAGTAGCTTAACAAGTCGGTTTTAATGCCCCTTGGAAGAGTGTTGGAGGTAGCTGTGGAATAAAAGGACAGTATCAATGCCCAAAGGAAGAGACGTGGAGGCCACAGTAGCTTAACAAGACGGTTTAATGCCCCTTGGATGATTGGTGGAGGTCACTGTGGAATAAAAAGACAATATCAAAGCTCCGAGTAAGAGACGTGGAGGTCACAGTAGCTTAAATAGATGGTTTTAATGCCCCTTGGAATAGCTGTGGAGATCAGAGTAGTTTAACAAGATGGTTTTTATGCACCTTGGAAGAGAAGTGGAAGTCATAGTAGCTTAACAAGACAGTTTTAATGCCCCTTGGATGAGTGGTGGATGTCGCAGTGGAATAAAAAGACAATGTCAATGCCCCTTGGAAGAGGGGTGGTGGTTACAATGGAATAAAAAGACAATATCAATGCCCCGTGGAAGAGACGTGGAGGTCATAGTAGCTGAACAAGACAGTTTTAATGCCCATTGGATGAGTGTTGGAGGTCGCAGTGGAATAAAAATACAATATTATTGCCCCTTGAAAGAGTGATGGAGGTCGCAGTGGAATAAAAGGACCATATCAATGCCCCTTGTAAGAGGGTGGAGGTCGCAATGGAATAAAAAGACAATATCAATGTCCCATGTAAGAGATGTGCAGGTCACAGTAGCTTAACAAGATGGTTTTAATGCCCCTTGGAAGAGTGGTTGAGGTCGCAGTGGAATAAAAAGACAATATTAATGCCCCTTGGAAGAGTGATGGAGGTCGCAATGGAATAAAGACAATATCAATGCTCCTTGGAAGAGACGTGGAGGTCACAGTAGCTTTAAAAGATGGTTTTAATGCCCCTAGGCAGAGTGGTGGAGGTCGCAGTGGAATGAAAAAACAATATCAATGCCCCTTGGAAGAGTATTGGAGGTCGCAGTGGAATAAAAAGCAATATCAATGACCCCTTGTAAGAGTGGTGGAGGTCGCAGTGGAATAAAAAGACAATATCAATGTCCCATGTAAGAGATGTGCAGGTCACAGTAGCTTAACAAGATGGTTTTAATGCCCCTTGGAAGAGTGGTGGAGGTCGCAGTGGAATAAAAAGACAATATGAATGCCCCTTGGAAGAGTGATAGAGGTCGCAGTTGAATAAAAGGGCAGTATCAAAGCCCCGTGGAAGAAACGTGGAGGTCACAGTAGCTTAACAAGATGGTTTTAATGCCCCTTGGAAGAGTGGTGGAGGTCGCTGTGGAATAAAAAGACAATTTCAAAGCACCGTGGGAAAGACGTGAAGGTCACAGTAGCTTAAATAGACGGTTTGAATGCCCCTTTGAATAGCTGTGGAGCTCAGAGAGGTTTAACAAGATGGTTTTTATGCACCTTGGAAGAGAATTGGAGGTCACAGTAGCTTAACAAGACGGTTTTAATGCCCCTTGGATGAGTGGTGGAGGTTACAGTGGAATAAAAAGACAATATCAATGCCCCTACGAAGAGACATCGAGGTCAAAGTAGCTTATAAGACGGTTTTAATGTCCCTTGGAAGAGTGGTGGAGGTTACAGTGTAATAAAAAGACAATATCTATGCCCCGTGGAAGAGACATGGAGGTCACAGTAGCTTAACAAGACAGTTTTAATGCCCCTTGGATGAGTGGTGGAGGTCGCAGTGGAATAAAAATACAATATCAATGTCCCGTGGAAGAGACGTGGAGGTCACAGTAGCTTGACAAGATGGTTTTAATGACCCTTGGAAGAGTGGTGGAGGTCGCTGTGGAATAAAAAGATAATAACAAAACCCCGTGGAAGAGACATGGAGTTCACAGTAGCTTAAATAAATGGTTTTATTGTTCCTTGGAAGAGATGTGGATTTCATAGTGGCTTAACAAGATGGTTTTAATGCCTCTTGGAAGAGACGTGGAAGTCACAGTAGCTTAACAAGATGGTTTTAATGCCCCTTGGAAGAGTGGTGGAGGTTACAGTGAATATAAAGACATTATCAATGCCCCATGGAAGAGACGTTGACGCAACTGTACCTTACCAAGACGGTTTTAATGCCCTTTGGAAGAGTGGTGGAGGTCACAGTGGAATAAAAAGACAATATCAATTCCCATTGGAAGAGTGGTGGAGGTCGCAGTGGAATAAAAGAACAATATTAATGCCCCTTGGAAGAGTGATGGAGGTTGCAGTTGAATAAAAGGACAGTATTAATGCCCCGTGGAAGAGACATGGAGTTAACAGTAGCTTAACAAGACGGGTTTAATGCCCCTTGGATGAGTAGTGGAGGTTTTAGTGGAATAAAAAGAGAAAATCAAAGCCCCGTGGAAGAGACGTGGAGGTCACAGTAGTTTAAATAGACGGTTTTAATGCCCCTTGGAATAGCTGTGGATTTCAGATTGGTTTAACAAGATTGTTTTAATGCCCCTTGGAAGAGACATGGAGGTCACAGCAGCGTAACAAGACGGTTTTAATGCCCCTTGGATGAGTGGTGGAGGTTATAGTGGAATAAAAAGACAATATCAATGCCCCTTGGAAGAGACGTCGAGGTCCCAGTAGATTAACAAGGAGGTTTTAATACCCCTTGAAAGAGTGGTGGAGGCTACAGTGGAATAAATAGACAATATCAATGACCCTTGGAAGAGACGTGGAGGTCACAGTAGCTTAACAAGGCAGTTTTAATGCCCCTTGGAAGAGTGGTGGAGGTCTCAGTGGAATAAAAAGACAATATCAATGCCCCTTGGAAAAGTGGTGGAGGTCGCAGTGGAATAAAAAGACAATATCAATGCCCCTTGGAAAAGTGGTGGAGGTCGCAGTGGAATAAAAAGACAATATCAATGTCCCGCGCATGAAACGTGGAGGTCACAGTGTAATATACGGACAGTATCAATGCCCTGTGGAAGAGAAGTGGAGGTCACTGTAGCTTAACAAGATGGTTTTAATGCCCCTTGGAAAATTGGTGGAGGTCGCTGTGGAATAAAAAGACATTATCAATGCCCCGAGGAAGAGACGTTGAGGTCACAGTAGCTTAAATAGACGGTTTTAATGCCCCTTGGAATAGCTGTGGAGTTCAGAGTGGTTAAACAAGATGGTTTTAATGCCCCCTGGAAGAGACGTGGAGTTCTCAGCAGCTTAACAATACGGTTTTAATGCCCCTTGGATGAGTGGTGGAGGTCGCAGTGGAATAAAAAGACAATATCAATGCCCCGTGGAAGAGGGGTGGTGGTTACAGTGCAATAAAAAGACAATATCAATGCCCCGTGAAAGACTCGTGGAGGTCACAGTAGCTTAACAAGACGGTTTTAATGCCCCTTGGAATAGCGGTGGTGGTCGCTGTGGAATAAAAAGACAATATTGAAGCTCCGTGGAAGAGACGGGGAGGTCACAGCAGCTTAAATAATTGGTTTTATTGCGGCTTGGAAGAGCTGTGGAGTTCCTATTGGTATAACAAGATGGTTTTAATGCCCCTTGGAAGAGACGTGGAGGTCACAGTAGCTTAACAAGATGGTTTTAATGCCTCTTGGAAGAGTGGTGGAGGTCGCATTGGAATAAAAAGACAATATCAACACTGCTTGGAAGAGTTGTGGAGGTCGCAGTGGAATAAATAGACAATATCAATGTCCCGAGGAAGAGACGTGGAGGTCATAGTAGCTTAACAAGATGGTTTTAATGCCCCTAGGCAGAGTGGTGGATTTCGCAGTGGAATAAAAAGACAATATCAATGCCCATTGGAAGAGTGGTGGAGGTCACAGTGGCATAAAAAGACAATATCAATGACCCCTTGGAGGAGTGGTGGAGGTCGCAGTGGAATAAAAAGATGATATCAATGCCCCTTGGAAGAGCGGTGGTGGATACAGTGGAATAAAAACTCAATATTAATGCCCCGTGGAAGAGACATGGAGGTCATAGTAGGTAAACAAGATGGTTTTAATGCACCTTGGAAGAGTGGTGGAGTTCAGAGTGGTTTAAAAAGACGGTTTTTATGCCCCTTGGAAGAGACGTCGAGCTCACAGTAGCTGAAGAAGACGGTTTTATTGCCCCTTGGATGAGTGGTGGAGGTTACAGTGGAATAAAAAGACAATATCAATGCCCCGTGGAAGAGACATGGAGGTCACAATAGCTTAACAAGACCGTTTTAATGCCCCTTGGAAGAGTGATAGAGATCGCAGTTGAATAATAGTACAGTATCAATGCCCCGTGGAAGAGACGTGAAGGTCACAGCAGCTTAACAAGATGGTTTTAATGCCTCTTGGAAGAGTGGTGGAGGTCGCTGTGGAATAAAAAGACTATCAAAGCCCCGTGGAAGAGATGTGGAGGTCACAGTAACTTAAATAGACGGTTTTAATGCCCTTTGGAATAGCTGTGGAGTTCAGAGTGGTTTAACAAGATGGTTTTTATGCACCTTGGAAGAGACGTGGAGGTCACAGTAGCTTAAAAAGATGATTTTAATGCCCCTTGGATGAGTGGTGGAGGTTTTGTGGAATAAAAAGACAATATCAATGCCCCGTGGAAGAGGGGTGGTGGTTACAGTGCAATAAAAAGACAATATCAATGCCCCGTGAAAGACTCGTGGAGGTCACAGTAGCTTAACAAGACGGTTTTAATGCCCCTTGGAATAGCGGTGGTGGTCGCTGTGGAATAAAAAGACAATATTGAAGCTCCGTGGAAGAGACGGGGAGGTCACAGCAGCTTAAATAATTGGTTTTATTGCGGCTTGGAAGAGCTGTGGAGTTCCTATTGGTATAACAAGATGGTTTTAATGCCCCTTGGAAGAGACGTGGAGGTCACAGTAGCTTAACAAGATGGTTTTAATGCCTCTTGGAAGAGTGGTGGAGGTCGCATTGGAATAAAAAGACAATATCAACACTGCTTGGAAGAGTTGTGGAGGTCGCAGTGGAATAAATAGACAATATCAATGTCCCGAGGAAGAGACGTGGAGGTCATAGTAGCTTAACAAGATGGTTTTAATGCCCCTAGGCAGAGTGGTGGATTTCGCAGTGGAATAAAAAGACAATATCAATGCCCATTGGAAGAGTGGTGGAGGTCACAGTGGCATAAAAAGACAATATCAATGACCCCTTGGAGGAGTGGTGGAGGTCGCAGTGGAATAAAAAGATGATATCAATGCCCCTTGGAAGAGCGGTGGTGGATACAGTGGAATAAAAACTCAATATTAATGCCCCGTGGAAGAGACATGGAGGTCATAGTAGGTAAACAAGATGGTTTTAATGCACCTTGGAAGAGTGGTGGAGTTCAGAGTGGTTTAAAAAGACGGTTTTTATGCCCCTTGGAAGAGACGTCGAGCTCACAGTAGCTGAAGAAGACGGTTTTATTGCCCCTTGGATGAGTGGTGGAGGTTACAGTGGAATAAAAAGACAATATCAATGCCCCGTGGAAGAGACATGGAGGTCACAATAGCTTAACAAGACCGTTTTAATGCCCCTTGGAAGAGTGATAGAGATCGCAGTTGAATAATAGTACAGTATCAATGCCCCGTGGAAGAGACGTGAAGGTCACAGCAGCTTAACAAGATGGTTTTAATGCCTCTTGGAAGAGTGGTGGAGGTCGCTGTGGAATAAAAAGACTATCAAAGCCCCGTGGAAGAGATGTGGAGGTCACAGTAACTTAAATAGACGGTTTTAATGCCCTTTGGAATAGCTGTGGAGTTCAGAGTGGTTTAACAAGATGGTTTTTATGCACCTTGGAAGAGACGTGGAGGTCACAGTAGCTTAAAAAGATGATTTTAATGCCCCTTGGATGAGTGGTGGAGGTTTTGTGGAATAAAAATACAATATCAATGCCCCTTTGAAGAGACGTCGAGGTCACAGTAGCTTACAAGACGGTTTTAATGTCCCTTGGAAGAGTGGTGGAGGTTACAGTGGAATAAAAAGACAATATCAATGCCCCGTGGAAGAGACATGGACGTCACCGTAGCTTAACAAGATGGCTTTAATGCCCCTAGGAAGAGTGGTGGAGGTCGCAGTGGAATAAAAAGACAATATTGGTGCCCCTTGGAAGAGTGATGAAGGTCGCAGTGGAAGAAAAGGACAGTATCAATGCCCCGTGGGAGAGACGTGGAGATCACAGTAGCTTAGCAAGACGGTTTTAATGCCCGTTGGAAGATACGTGGAGGTCACAGTAGCTTAACAAGACGGTTTTAATGCCCGTTGGATGAGTGGTGGAGGTCAGAGTGGAATAAAAAGACAATATCAATGAACATTGGAAGAGCGGTGGAGGTCGCAGTGGAATAAAAAGATGATATCAATTCCCCGTTGAAGAGACGTGGAGGTCACAGTAGCTTAACAAGATGGTTTTAATGCCCCTTGGAAGAGTGGTGGAGGTCGCAGTGGCATAAACTGACAATATCAATACTCCGTGGAAGAGACGTGGAGGTCACAATAGCTTAACAAGTCGGTTTTAATGCCCCTTGGAAGAGTGTTGGAGGTAGGTGTGGAATAAAAGGACAGTATCAATGCCCCATGGAAGAGACGTGGAGGTCACAGTAGTTTAAATAGACGGTTTTAATGCCCTTTGAAATAGCTGTGGAGTTCAGAGTGGTTTAACAAGATGGTATTTATGCACCTTGGAAGAGACGTGGAGGTCACAGTAGCTTAACAAGACGGTTTTAATGCCCCTTGGATGAGTGGTGGAGGTTATGTGGAATAAAAATACAATATCAATGCCCCTTTGAAGAGACGTCGAGGTCACAGTAGCTTACAAGACGGTTTTAATGTCCCTTGGAAGAGTGGTGGAGGTTACAGTGGAATAAAAAGACAATATCAATGTCCCGTGGAAGAGACATGGTGGTCACAGTAGCTTAAGAAGATGGCTTTAATGCCCCTTGGAAGAATGGTGGAGGTCGCAGTGGAATAAAAAGACAATATTAATGCCCCTTGGAAGAGTGATGAAGGTCGCAGTGGAAGAAAAGGACAGTATCAATGCCCTGTGGGAGAGAAGTGGAGGTCACAGTAGATTAACAAGATGCTTTTAATGCCCCTTGGAAGAGCTGTGGATTTCAGAGTGGTTTATTAAGATGGTTTTAATGCCCTTGGAAGAGACTTGTAGGTGACAGTAGCTTAACAAGATGGTTTTAATGCGACTTGGAAGAGTGGTGGAGGTCGCAGTGGAATAAAAAAACAATATCAATGCCCCGTGGAAGAGACGTGGAGGTCACAGTATCTTAAAAAGACGATTTTAATGCCCCATGGAAGAGGGGTGGAGGTCGCAGTGGAATAAAAAGACAATATCAATGCCCCGTGGAAGAGACGTGGAGGTCACAGTATCTTAAATTGATGGTTTTAATGCCCCTTGGAAGATCTGTGGAGTTCAGAGTGCATTATCAAGATGGTTTTAATGTGCCTTGGAAGAGAAGTGTAGGTCACCGTAGCTTAACAAGACGGTTTTATTGCCCCTTAGAAGAGTGCTGGAGGTCGCAGTGGAATAAAAAGAAAATATCATTGCCTCTTGGAAGAAACTTGTAGGTCACAGCTGCTTAACAAGATGGTTTTAATTCCCCTTGGAAGAGTGGTGGAGGTCACAGTGGAATTAAAAGACAATATCAATGCCCCTTCGTAGAGACGTGGTTGTCACTGTAGCTCAACAAGACGGTTTTACTGCCCCTTGGAAGAGTGGTGGACGTCGCAGTGGAATAAGAAGACAATATCAATGCCCCTTGGAAGAGTGGTGGAGGTCTCAGTGGAATAAAAAGACAATATAAATGCCCCGTGGAAAAGGCGTGGAGGTCATAGTAGCTGCACAAGATGGTTTTAATGCCCCTTGGAAGAGCTGTGGAGTTCAGAGTGGTTTAACAAGATGGTTTTAATGCCTCTTGGAAGAGACGAGTTCACAGTAGCTTAACAAGACGGTTTTAATGCCCCTTGGAAGAGTGGTGGATGTTACAGTGGAATAAAAAGACAATATCAATGCACCGTGGAAGAGACATGGAGGTCAAAGTAGCTTAACAAGCCGGTTTTAATGCCTCTTGGAAGCGTGGTAGAGGACGCAGTGGAATAAAAAGGCAATATCAGTGCCCCTTGGAAGAGTGTTGGAGGTCGCAGTGGAATAAAAAGACAATATCAATGTCCCTTGGAAGAGACTTGGAGGTAACAGTAGCTTAATAAGATGGTTTTAATGCTCCTTGGAAAAGTGGTGGAGGTCGCAGTGCAATAACAATACAATATCAATGCCCCTTGGAAGAGTGATGGAGGTCGCAGTGGAATAAAAAAACAATATCAATGCCCCCTGGAAGAGACATGGAGGTCATAGTAGCTTTACAGAATGGTTTTAATGAACCTTGGAAGAGTGATGGAGTTCAGAGTGGTTTAATAAGATGGTTTTAATGCCCCTTGGAAGAGACGTCGAGGTCACAGTAGCTTAACAAGACGGTTTTAATGCCCCTTGGTTGAGTGGTGGAGGTCGCAGTGCAATAAAAAGACAATATTAATGCTCCTTGGAAGAGTGATAGAGGTCGCAGTGGAATAAAAGGACAGTATCAATGCCCCTTGGAAGAAACGTGGAGTTCACAGAAGCTTAACAAGAGGGATTTAATGCCCCTTGGAAGAGGTGTGGAGTTCAGAATAGTCTAACAAGTCTGTTTTGATGGCCCTTGAATGAGATGTGAAGGTCACTGTAGCTTAACAAGACTGCTTCAATGCCCCTTGGAAGAGGTGTGGAGTGAAAAGTGGTTTAACAAGACGGTTTTAATGCCCCCTGGATGAGAAGTGGAGGTCACAGTAGCTTAACAAGACGGTTTTAATGAACCTTGCAAAAGTGGTGGAGGTTACAGTGGAATAAAAAGACAATATCAATGCCCCATGGTAGAGACTTGGAATTCACATTAGCTTAACAAGACGTTTTTAATGCCCCTTGGAAGAGTGGTGGAGGTCGCAGAGGAATAAAAAGACAATATCAATGCCCCTTGGAAGAATAGTGGAGTTCGCAGTGGAATAAAAAGACAATATCAATGACCCGTGGAAGAGACGTGGTGGTCACAGTAGCTTAACAAGACTCTTTTATTTCCCCTTGGAAGAGTGGTGGAGGTCGCAGTGGCATAATAAGACATTATCAATGCCCCGTGGAAGAGATGTGGAGGTCTCAGGAGCTTAACAAGACGGTTTTAATGCCCCTTGGAAGAGCTGTGGAGTGAAGAGTGGTTTAATAAAGCGGTTTTATTGCCCCTTGGAAGAGACGTGGGGGTCACAGTAGTTTAACAAGACTTTTTTAATGCCCTTTGGAAGAGCTGTGGAGTACAGAGTGGTTTAACAAGACGGTTCAAATGCACGTGGAAGAGACGTGGAGGTCAAATTAGCTTAACAAGACAGTTTTAATGCCCCTTGGAAGAGTGGTGGAGGTCGCAGTGGAATAAAAAGACAATATCAATGCCCCTTGGAAGACTGGTGGAGGTCGCAGTGGAATAAAAAGACAATAAAAATGCCCCGTGGAAAAGGAATGGAGGTCATAGTAGCTGCACAAGACGGTTTTAATGCCCCTTGGAAAAGCTGTGGAGTTCAGAGTCGTTTAACAAGACGGGAATAATGCCCCTTGGAAGAGGCGTGAAGGTCACAGTGGCTTAACAAAACGGTTTAATGACCCTTGGAAGATTGGTGGAGGTTACAGTGGAATAAAAAGACAATATCAGTGCCCCGTGGAAGAGACGTGGAGGTCACAGTAGCTAAACAAGACGGTTTTAATGCCCCTTGGAAGAGTGGTGGAGGTCGCAGTGGAATAAAAAGACAATATCAATGCCCCTTGGAAGACTGGTGGAGGTCGCAGTGGAAAAAAAAGGCAACATCAATGTCCCGTGGAAGAGACGTGTTGGTCACAGTAGCTCAACAAGACAGTTTTAATCCCCTTTGGAAGAGTGGTGGAGGTTACAGTGGAATAAAAAGACAATATCAATACCCTTTGCAAGTGATGTGGGGATCACAGTAGCTTAACAAGACGGTTTTAGTGCCCCTTGGAAGAGTGGTGGAGGTCGCAGTGGAATAAAAAGACAATATTAATGCCCCTTGGAAGAGTGATGAAGGTTGCAGTGGAAGAAAAGGACCGTATCAATGCCCCGTGGGAGAGAAGTGGAGGTCACAGTAGCTTAACAAGACGGTTTTAATGCCCATTGAAAGAGTGGTGAAGGTCGGAGTGGAATAAAAAGACAATATCAATGAACATTGGAAGAGTGGTGGAGGTCGCAGTGGAATAAAGAGATGATATAATTTCCCCGTTGAAGATACGTGGAGGTCAAAGTAGCTTAACAAGTCGGTTTTAATGCCCCTTGGAAGAGTGTTGGAGGTAGCTGTGGAATAAAAAGACAATACCAATGCCCCGTGGAAGAGTGGTGGAGGTCGCAGTGGAATATAAAGACAATATCAATGCCCCATGGAAGAGTGGTGGAGGACGCAGTGGAATAAAAAGACAATATCAATGCCCCGGGGAGAAGATGTGAAGGTCACAGTAGCTTTACAAGACGGTTTTAATGACCCTTGGAAGAGTGGTGGAGGTTGCTGTGATATAAAAAAGACAATATCAATGCCCCGTGGAAGAGACCTGGAGGTCACAGTAGCTTAACAAGACACTTCTAATGCCCTATGGATGAGTGGTGGAGGTCGCAGTGGAATAAAAAGACATTATCAATGCCCCTTGGGAGAGACGTCGAGGTCACAGTAGCTTAACAAGACGGTTTTAATGCCCCTTGGTTGAGTGGTGGAGGTTACAAGGGAATAAAAAGACAATATCAATGCCCCGTGATAGAGACGTGGAGGTCACAGTAGCTTAATAAGATGGTTTTAATGCCCCTTGGAAGAGTGGTGGAGGTCGCAGTGCAATAAAAAGACAATATTAATGCCCCTTGGAAGAAACGTGGAGTTCACAGAAGCTTAACAAGAGGGATTTAATGCCCCTTGGAAGAGATGTGGAGTTCAGAGTAGTCTAACAAGTCTGTTTTGATGGCCCTTGGATGATATGTGAAGGTCACAGTAGCTTAACAAGACTGCTTCAATGCCCCTTGGAAGAGGTGTGGAGTGCAAAGTGGTTTAACAAGACGGTCTTAATGCCCCCTGGATGAGAAGTGGAGGTCACAGTAGCTTAACAAGACAGTTTTAATGAACCTTGAAAAAGTGGTGGAGGTCGCAGAGGAATAAAATGACAATATCAATGCCCCTTGGAAGAATAGTGGAGTTTGCAGTGGAATAAAAAGACAATATCAATGACCCGTGGAAGAGACGTGGTGGTCACAATAGCTTAACAAGACTCTTATTTCCCCTTGGAAGAGTGATTGAGGTCGCAGTGGCATAATAAGACATTATCAATGCCCCGTGGAAGAGATGTGGAGGTTTCAGGAGCTTAACAAGATAGTTTTAATGCCCCTTGGAAGAGCTGTGGAATGAAGAGTGGTTTAATAAAACGGTTTTATTGCCCCTTGGAAGAGACGTGGGGGTCACAGTAGCTTAACAAGACTGTTTTAATGCCCTTTGGAAGAGCTGTGGAGTACAGAGTGGTTTAACAAGACGGTTCAAATGCACGTGGAAGAGACGTGGAGGTCAAATTAGCTTAACAAGACAGTTTTAATGCCCCTTGGAAGAGTGGTGGAGGTCGCAGTGGAATAAAAAGACAATATCAATGCCACTTGGAAGACTGGTGGAGGTCGCAGTGGAATAAAAAGACAATAAAAATGCCCCGTGGAAAAGGAATGGAGGTCATAGTAGCTGCACAAGACGGTTTTAATGCCCCTTGGAAAAGCTGTGGAGTTCAGAGTGGTTTAACAAGACGGGATTAATGCCCCTTGGAAGAGGCGTGAAGGTCACATTGGCTTAACAAAACGGCTTTAATGACCCTTGGAAGATTGGTGGAGATTACAGTGGAATAAAAAGACAATATCAGTGCCCCGTGGAAGAGACGTGGAGGTCACAGTAGCTAAACAAGACGGTTTTAATGCCCCTTGGAAGAGTGGTGGAGGTCGCAGTGGAATAAAAAGACAATATCAATGCCCCTTGGAAGACTGGTGGAGGTCGCAGTGGAATAAAAAGGCAACATCAATGTCCCGTGGAAGAGACGTGGTGGTCACAGTAGCTCAAAAAGACAGTTTTAATCCCCTTTAGAAGAGTGGTGGAGGTTACAGTGGAATAAAAAGACAATATCAATGCCCTGTGGAAGTGACGTGGGGATCACAGTAGCTTAACAAGATGGTTTTAGTGCCCCTTGGAAGAGTGGTGGAGGTCGCAGTGGAAAAAATAGACAATATCAATGCTCCGTGGAATATACGTGGAGGTCACAGTAGCTTAACAAGATGGTTTTAATGCCCCTTGGAAGAGTGCTGGAGGTCGCAGTGGAATAAAAAAACAATATCAATGCCCCGTGGTAGAGTGGTGGAGGTCGCAGTTGCTTAACAAGACGGTTTTAATGCCCCTTGAAAGAGAGGTGGAGGTCACAGTAGGTTAACAAGACGGTTTTAATGCCCCTTGGAAGAGCTGTGGAGTTCAGAGTGGTTTAACAAGATGGTTTTAATGCCTCGTGGAAGAGATGTGGAGGTCACAGTAGCTTATGAAGCCGGTTTTCATGCCCCTTAGAAGAGTGGTGTAGGTTACAGTGGAATAAAAAGAAAATATCAATGCCCCGTGGAAGAGACGTGGAGGTCACAGTAGCTAAACAAGACGGTTTTAATGCCCCTTGGAAGAGTGGTGGAGGTCGCAGTGGAATAAAAAGACAATATCAATGCCCCTTGGAAGACTGGTGGAGGTCGCAGTGGAAAAAAAAGGCTACATCAATTTCCCGTGGAAGAGACGTGTTGGTCACAGTAGCTCTACAAGACAGTTTTAATCCCCTTTGGAAGAGTGGTGGAGGTTACAGTGGAATAAAAAGACAATATCAATACCCTTTGCAAGTGATGTGGGGATCACAGTAGCTTAACAAGACGGTTTTAGTGCCCCTTGGAAGAGTGGTGGAGGTCGCAGTGGAATAAAAAGACAATATTAATGCCCCTTGGAAGAGTGATGAAGGTTTCAGTGGAAGAAAAGGACCGTATCAATGCCCCGTGGGAGAGAAGTGGAGGTCACAGTAGCTTAACAAGACGGTTTTAATGCCCATTGAAAGAGTGGTGAAGGTCGGAGTGGAATAAAAAGACAATATCAATGAACATTGGAAGAGTGGTGGAGGTCGCAGTGGAATAAAGAGATGATATAATTTCCCCGTTGAAGATACGTGGAGGTCAAAGTAGCTTAACAAGTCGGTTTTAATGCCCCTTGGAAGAGTGTTGGAGGTAGCTGTGGATAAAAAGACAATACCAATGCCCCGTGGAAGAGTGGTGAAGGTCGCAGTGGAATATAAAGACAATATCAATGCCCCATGGAAGAGTGGTGGAGGACGCAGTGGAATAAAAAGACAATATCAATGCCCCGGGGAGAAGACGTGAAGGTCACAGTAGCTTTACAAGACGGTTTTAATGACCCTTGGAAGAGTGGTGGAGGTTGCTGTGATATAAAAAAGACAATATCAATGCCCCGTGGAAGAGACGTGGAGGTCACAGTAGCTTAACAAGACACTTCTAATGCCCTATGGATGAGTGGTGGAGGTCGCAGTGGAATAAAAAGACATTATCAATGCCCCTTGGGAGAGACGTCGAGGTCACAGTAGCTTAACAAGACAGTTTTAATGCCCCTTGGTTGAGTGGTGGAGGTTACAAGGGAATAAAAAGACAATATCAATGCCCCGTGATAGAGACGTGGAGGTCACAGTAGCTTAATAAGATGGTTTTAATGCCCCTTGGAAGAGTGGTAGAGGTCGCAGTGCAATAAAAAGACAATATTAATGCCCCTTGGAAGAAACGTGGAGTTCACAGAAGCTTAACAAGAGGGATTTAATGCCCCTTGGAAGAGATGTGGAGTTCAGAGTAGTCTAACAAGTCTGTTTTGATGGCCCTTGGATGATATGTGAAGGTCACAGTAGCTTAACAAGACTGCTTCAATGCCCCTTGGAAGAGGTGTGGAGTGCAAAGTGGTTTAACAAGACGGTCTTAATGCCCCCTGGATGAGAAGTGGAGGTCACAGTAGCTTAACAAGACAGTTTTAATGAACCTTGAAAAAGTGGTGGAGGTCGCAGAGGAATAAAATGACAATATCAATGCCCCTTGGAAGAATAGTGGAGTTCGCAGTGGAATAAAAAGACAATATCAATGACCCGTGGAAGAGACGTGGTGGTCACAATAGCTTAACAAGACTCTTATTTCCCCTTGGAAGAGTGATTGAGGTCGCAGTGGCATAATAAGACATTATCAATGCCCCGTGGAAGAGATGTGGAGGTTTCAGGAGCTTAACAAGATAGTTTTAATGCCCCTTGGAAGAGCTGTGGAATGAAGAGTGGTTTAATAAAACGGTTTTATTGCCCCTTGGAAGAGACGTGGGGGTCACAGTAGCTTAACAAGACTGTTTTAATGCCCTTTGGAAGAGCTGTGGAGTACAGAGTGGTTTAACAAGACGGTTCAAAAGCACGTGGAAGAGACGTGGAGGTCAAATTAGCTTAACAAGACAGTTTTAATGCCCCTTGAAAGAGTGGTGGAGGTCGCAGTGGAATAAAAAGACAATATCAATGCCACTTGGAAGACTGGTGGAGGTCGCAGTGGAATAAAAAGACAATAAAAATGCCCCGTGGAAAAGGAATGGAGGTCATAGTAGCTGCACAAGACGGTTTTAATGCCCCTTGGAAAAGCTGTGGAGTTCAGAGTGATTTAACAAGACGGGATTAATGCCCCTTGGAAGAGGCGTGAAGGTCACATTGGCTTAACAAAACGGCTTTAATGACCCTTGGAAGATTGGTGGAGATTACAGTGGAATAAAAAGACAATATCAGTGCCCCGTGGAAGAGACGTGGAGGTCACAGTAGCTAAACAAGACGGTTTTAATGCCCCTTGGAAGAGTGGTGGAGGTCGCAGTGGAATAAAAAGACAATATCAATGCCCCTTGGAAGACTGGTGGAGGTCGCAGTGGAATAAAAAGGCAACATCAATGTCCCGTGGAAGAGACGTGGTGGTCACTGTGGCTCAAAAAGACAGTTTTAATCCCCTTTGGAAGAGTGGTGGAGGTTACAGTGGAATAAAAAGACAATATCAATGCCCTGTGGAAGTGACGTGGGGATCACAGTAGCTTAACAAGACGGTTTTAGTGCCCCTTGGAAGAGTGGTGGAGGTCGCAGTGGAAAAAATAGACAATATCAATGCTCCGTGGAATATACGTGGAGGTCACAGTAGCTTAACAAGATGGTTTTAATGCCCCTTGGAAGAGTGCTGGAGGTCGCAGTGGAGTAAAAAAACAATATCAATGCCCCGTGGTAGAGTGGTGGAGGTCGCAGTTGCTTAACAAGACGGTTTTAATGCCCCTTGAAAGAGAGGTGGAGGTCACAGTAGGTTAACAAGACAGTTTTAATGCCCCTTGGAAGAGCTGTGGAGTTCAGAGTGGTTTAACAAGATGGTTTTAATGCCTCGTGGAAGAGATGTGGAGGTCACAGTAGCTTATGAAGCCGGTTTTCATGCCCCTTAGAAGAGTGGTGTAGGTTACAGTGGAATAAAAAGAAAATATCAATGCCCCTTGGAAGAGTGGTGGAGGTCGCAGTTGCTTAACAAGACGGTTTTCATGCCCCTTAGAAGAGTGGTGGAGGTTGCAGTGGAATAAACAGACTACATCAATGTCCCTTGGAAGAGTGGTGGAGGTCGCAGTTGCTTAACAAGACGGTTTTCATGCCCCTTAGAAGAGTGGTGGAGGTTGCAGTGGAATAAAAAGACAATATCAATGCCCCGTGGAAGAGACGTGGAGGTCACAGCAGCTTTACTAGACGGTTTTAATGCCCCTTGGGAGAGTGGTGGAGATCACAATGAAATAAAATGACGATATCAATTCCCCGTGGAATAGACGTGGAGGTCACAGTTGCTTAAGAAGACGGTTTTAATGCCCCTTGGAAGAGCTGTGGAGTTCAGAGTGGTTTAACAAGACGGGATTAATGCCCCTTGGAAGAGGCGTTAAGGTCACAGTGGCTTAAAAAAACGGTTTTAATGCCCCTTGGAAGATTGGTGGAGGTTACAGTGGAATAAAAATACAATATCAATGCCCCATGGAAGAGGCTTGGAGATTACAGTAGCTTAACAAGACGGTTTTAATGCCCCTTCGAAGAGTGGTGGAGGTCGCAGTGGAATAAAAAGACAATATCAATGCCCCTTGATAGACTGGTGGAGGTCGCAGTGGAATAAAAAGGCAATTTCAATGCCCGGTGGAATAGACGTGGGGGTCACAGTAGCTTAACAAAACGGTTTTAGT
The DNA here is from genome assembly GCF_046119375.1 of Phyllobates terribilis. Lineage (NCBI taxonomy): Eukaryota > Metazoa > Chordata > Amphibia > Anura > Dendrobatidae > Phyllobates > Phyllobates terribilis. The sequence continues at coordinate 359,857 of NW_027363221.1, read as the reverse complement.
GACCCTTGGGAGAGTGGTGGAGGTCGCTTTGGAAAAAACAGACAATATCAATAGCAGGTGGAAGAGACGTGGAGGTCACAGTAGCTTAACAAGTTTGTTTTATTGCCCCTTGGAAGAGTGGTGGAGGTCGCAGTGGAATAAGACATTATCAATCCCCCATGGAAAATACGTGGAGGTCACAGTAGCTTAACAAGACGGTTTTAATGCCCCTTGGAAGAGTGGTGGAGTTCGCAGTGGAATAAAAAGACAATATCAATGACCAGTGGAAGAGACGTGGAGGTCACAGTAGCTTAACAAGATGGTTTTAATGCCCCTTGGAAGAGCTATGGAGTTCAGAGTAGTTTATCAAGATGGTTTTAATGCCCCTTGGAAGAGAAGTGTAGGTCACAGTAGCTTAACAAGACGTTTTTAATGCCCCTTGGAAGAGTGGTGAAGGTTACAGTGGAATAAGAAGAAAATATCAATGCCCCATGGAAGAGACGTGGAGTTCACAGTAGCTTAAAAAGACGGTTTTAATGCCCTTTGGAAGAGTGGTGAAGGTCGCAGTGGAATAAAAAGACAATATCAATGCCCCTTGAAAGAGAAGTGGAGGTCACAGTAGCTTAACTAGACTGTTTTAATGCCCCTTGATAGAGCTGTGGAGTGCAGAGTGGTTTAACAAGACGGTTTTAATTCCCCTTGGATGAGACATGGAGTTCACTGCAGCTTAACAAGACGTTATTAATGGCCCTTGAAAGAGTGGTGGAGGTTGTAGTGGAATAAAAATACAATATCAATGCCCCTTGGAAGAGAGGTGGAGGTCACTGTAGCTTTACAAGACAGTTTTAATGCTCCTTGGAAGAACTTTGGAGTTCATAGTGGTTTAATAAGACGGTTTTAATGCTCCTTGGAAGAGACGTGGAGGTCATAGTAGCTCAACTAGACAGTTTACTGCCCCTTGGAATAGTGGTGCAGGTCACAGTGGATTAAAAAGACAGTATTAATGCCCTTGGAAGAGTGGTGGAGGTCACAGTAGAATAAAAAGACAATATCAATGCCCCGTGAAAGAGACTTGGAGGTAACAGTAGCTTAAAAAGACGTTTTTAATGCCCCTTGGAAGAGCTGTGGAGTTCAGAGTGGTTTAATAAGACGGTTTTAATGTCCTTTCGATGAGATATAGAGGACAAAGTAGCTTAACAAGACGGTTTTAATGCCCCTTGGAAGAACTTTGCAGTTCACAGTGGTTTAACATTACGGTTTAATTGTCACTTGGAAAAGACTTGAAGGTCACAGTAGCTTGACAAGATGGTTATAATGCCCCTTAGAAGAGTGGTGGACGTCACAGTGGAATAAAAAGACAATATCAATGCCCCGTGGAAGAGATGTGGAAGTCACAGTAGCTTAACAAGACGTTTTTAATGCCCCTTGGAAGAGTGGTGGAGGTCGCAGTAGAATAAAAAGACAATATCAATGCTCCGTGGAAGAGACTTGGAGGTAACAGCAGCTTAACAAGATGGTTTTAATGCCTATTGGAAGAGCTGTGGAGTTCAGAGTGGTTTAACAAGACGGTTTTAATGCCCCTTGGAAGAGACGTGGAGGTCATAGTAGCTCAACTAGACAGTTTACTGCCCCTTGGAAGAGTGGTGCAGGTCACAGTGGATTAAAAAGACAGTATCAATGCCCTTGGAAGAGTAGTGGAGGTCGCAGTAGAATAAAAAGACAATATCAATGCCCCGTGAAAGAGACTTGGAGGTAACAGTAGCATAAAAAGACGGCTTTAATGCCCCTTGGAAGAGCTGTGGAGTTCAGAGTGTTTTAACAACATGGCTTTAATGCTCCTTGGAAGAAACGTGGAGGTCACAGCAGCTTAACAAGACGGTTTTAATGCCCCGTGGAAGAGTGGTGTAGGTTACAGTGGAATAAAAAGACAATATCAATGCCCCGTTGAAGAGACGTGGAGGTCACAGTAGCTTAACAAGACGGTTTTAGTGCCCCTTGGAAGAGTGCTGGAGGTTACAGCGGTATAAAAAGACAATATCAATGTCCCGAGGAAGAAACGTGGAGGTCACAGTAGCTTAAGAAGATGGTTTTAATGCCCCTTGGAAGATTGGTGGAGGTCGCAGTGGAATAAAAAGACAATGTCAATGTCCCTTGCAAGTGTTGTGGAGGTCGCGGTGGAATAAAAAGACAATATCAATGCTCCGTGGAACAGAAATGGAAATCACAGTATCTTAACAAGACGGTTTTAATGCCCCTTGGAAGAGTGCTGGAGGTCGCAGTGGAATAAAAAGACAATATCAATGCCCCTTGGAAGAGTGGTGGAGATGACAGTGGAATAAAAAGACAATATCAATGCGCCTTGGAAGAGTGATGGAGGTCGCAGTGGAATAAAACGACAATATGAATGCCCCTTCGAAGACACTTGGAGGTCAAAGTAGCTTAACAAGACATTTTTATTGCCCCTGGAAGAGAGGTGGAGGTCGCTGTGGAATAAAAAGACAATATCAATGCCCTGTGGAAGAGACCTGGAGGCCACAGTAGCTTAACAAGATGGTTTAATGTCCCTTGGAAGAGTGATGGAAGTCACAGTGGAATAAAAAAGCCATATCAATGCGCCGTGGAAGACAATTGGTCACAGTAGCTTAGCAAGACAGTTTTAATGCCCCTTGGAAGTGACGTGGAGGTCACAGTAGCTTAACAATATGGTTTTAATGCCACTTGGAAGACTGGTGGAGGTCGCAGTGGAATAAAAAGACAATATCAATGCCCATTGGAAGAGCTGTGGAGTTCAGAGTGGTTTAACAAGATGGTTTTAATGACCCTTGGAAGAGATGTGGAGGTCACGGTAGCTTAATAAGACGGTTTTAATGCTCCTTCGAAGAGTGGTGGAGGTTAGAGTGGAATAAAAAGACAATATTAATGCCCCGTGGAAGTGACGTGGAGATCACAGTAGCTTAACAAGATGGTTTTAGTGCCCCTTGGAAGAGTGGTTCAGGTCACAGTGGAATAAAAAGACAATATCAATGCCCCTTGGAAGAGTGGTGGAGGTCGCAGTGGAATAAAATTACAATATCAATGCCCCTTGGAAGAGTGGTGTAGGTCACAGTGCAATAAAAAGACAATATCAATGTCCTGTGGATAAGACGTGGAGTTCAGAGTAGCTTAACAAGACAGTTTTTATGCCCCTTGGAATAGTGGTGGAGGTCGCAGTGGAATAAAAAAACAATATCAATGGCCCGTGAAAGAGATGTGGAGGTCACAGTAGCTTAATAAGACGGTCTTAATGCCACTTGGAAGAGTGGTGGAGGTCGCAGTGGAATCAAAAAACAATATCTTTGCCCCTTGGCATAGTGGTGGAGGTCGCAGTGGAATAAAAAGACAATAACAATGCCCCTGGAAGAGACTTGGAGGTCACAGTAGCTTAACAAGATGGTTTTAATGCCCCTTGGAATAGTGGTGGAGGTCGCAGTGGAATAAAAAGACAATATCAATGGCCCATGAAAGAGATGTGGAGGTCACAGTAGCTTAAAAAGACGGTCTTAATGACACTTGGAAGAGTGGTGGAGGTCGCAGTGGAATAAAAAAACAATATATATGCCCCTTGGCATAGTGGTGGAGCTCGCAGTGGAATAAAAGGACAATAACAATGCCCCTTGAAGAGACGTGGAGGTCACAGTAGCTTAACAAGATGGTTTTAATGCCCCTTGGTAGAGTGGTGGAGGTCGTAGTGGAATAAAAAGACAATATAAATTTCCCCTGTCGAAGAGACGTGGAGGTCACAGTAGCCTAACAAGATGTTTTATTGCACTTTGGAAGAGTAGTGCAGCTCGCAGTGGAATAAAAAGACAATATTAATGCCCCGTGGAAGAGACTTGGAGATCACAGTAGCTTAACAAGATGGTTTTAATGCCCCTTGGAAAAGCTGTGGAGTTCAGAGTGGTTTAACGAGACGGTTTTCATGACCCTTGGAAGAGACGTGGAGGTCATAGTAGCTTAACAAGACAGTTTTAATGCCCTTTGGAAAAGGGGTGGAGTTTCCCTTGGAATAACAGGACAATATCAATAACCCGTGGAAGAAATGTGAAGGTGGCTTTAAAAGACGGCTTTATTGCCCCGTGGAAGAGTGGTGGAGGTCGCAGTGGAATAAAAGAACAATATCAATGCCCCATGGAAGAGACGAGGAGGCCACAGTAACTTAACAAGATGGTTTAATGCCCCTTGGAAGAGTGGTGGAAGTCACAGTGGAAAAAAAAAACTATATCAATGCCCCGTGGAAGAAGAGACATGGAGGTCACAGTAGCTTAACAAGACGGTTTTAATGCCCCTTAGAAGAAACATGGAGGTCACTGTAGCTTATCCAAACGGTTTTAATGCCCCTTGAAAGTGTGGTGGAGGTTGCAGTGGAATAAAAAGACAATATCAATGCCCTTGGAAGAGAGGTGGAGGTCGCAGTGGAATAAAAAGACAATATCAATGCCCCAAAGAAGAGACGTGCAGGTCCCAGAAGCTTAACAAGACAGTTTTAATGCCCCTTGTAAGAGTAGTGGAGGTTGCAGTGACACAAAAAGATAATACCAATGCCCCGCGAAAGAGACATTGAGGTCACAGTAGCTTAGCAAGATGGATTTAATGCCCCTTGGAAGAGTGGTGGAGGTCGCAGTGGAATAAAAAGACAATGTCAGTGACCCGTTTTAGAGACTTAGAGGTCACAGTAGCTTAACAAGACGGTTTAATGCCCCTTGGAAGAGCTGTGGAGTTCAGAGTGGTTTAACAAGACGGTTTTCATGCCTCTAGGAAGAGACGTGGAGGTCACAGTAGCTTTGCAAGATGGTTTTAATGCCCCTTGGAAGAGCTGTGGAATTCAGAGTGGTTTAACAAGACAGTTTTAATGCCCCTTGGAAGAGAAGTGGAGGTCACAGTACTTAACAAGACGGTTTTAATGCCCCTTGGAAGAGAGGTGTAGGTTACAGTGGAATAAACAGACTATATCAATGCCCCGTGAAAGAGACATGGAGGACACAGGAGCTAAACCAGACTGTTTTGATGCCCCTTGGAAGAGTGGTGGAGTTCGCAGTGGAATAAAAAGACAATATCAATGCCCCTTGGAAGAGTGGTGGAGGTCGCAGTGGAATAAAAAGAAAATATCAATGCCTCTTGGAAGAGACGTGGAGGTCACAGTAGCTTAGCAAGAAGGCTTTAATGCCCCTTGGAATAGTGGTGGAGGTCGCAGTGGAATAATAAGACAATATCAATGCCCAGTAGAAGAGACTAGGATGTCCCAGTAGGTTAACAAGAAGGTTTCAATACCCTTGGAAGAGCTGTCGAGTTTAGAGTTGTTTAAGAAAATGGTTTTAATGCCCCTTGGAACAGTGGTGGAGGTCGCAGTGGAATAAAAAGACAATATCAATGCCCCATGGAAGAGTGGTTGAGGTCGCAGTGGAAAAAAAAAAGACAATATCAATGCCCCTTGGAAGAGTGGTGGAGGTTGCAGTGGGTTAAAAAACAATATCAATACCCCGTGGAAGAGACGTGGAGATCACTGTAGCTTAACAAGAGGGTTTTATTGCCCCTTGTAAGAGCTGTGGAGTTCAGAGTGTTTTAACAAGATGGTTTTAATGACCCTTGGAAGAGACATGGAGGTCAAAGTAGCTTAACAAGATGGTTTTAATGCCCCTTGGAAGAGTGGTGGAGGTTACAGTGGAATAAAAAGACAATATCAATGCCCCATGGAAAAGATGTGGAGATCACAGTAGCTTAACAACATATTTTTAATGCCCCTTGGAAGAGTGGTGGAGGTCGCAGAGGAATAAAAAGACAATATCAATGCCCCATGAAAGAGTGGTGGAGGTCGCAGTGGAATAAAAAGACAATATCAATGCCCCGTGGAAGAGATTTGGAGGTCACAGTAGCTTACCAAGACGTTTTTAATGGCCCTTGTAAGAGTGATGGAGGTCGCAGTGGAAAAAAAAGACAATATCAATGCCCCGTGGTAGAGACGTGGAGGTAACAGTAGTTTAACAAGACGGTTTTATTGCCCCATGGGAGAGCTGTGGAGTTCAGAGTGGTTTAACAAGATGGTTTTAATGCCCCTTGGAAGAGACGTGTAGGTCACATTAGCTTAACAAGACTGTTTTAATGCCCAGTGGAAGAGAGGTGGTGGTTACAGTGGAATAAAAAGACAATATCAATGCCCTGTGGAAGAGACGTCGAGGTCACAGTAGCTTAATAATATGGTTTTACTGCCCCTTGAATGAATGGTGGAGGTTGCAGTGAAATAAAAAGACAATATCAGTGCCCTTTGGAAGAGTGGTGGAGGTCGCAGTGGAATAAAAAGATAATATCAATGTCCCTTGGAAAAGTGGTGGAGGTCGCAGTGGAATAAAAAGACAATATCAATGTCCCATGGAAGAGACGTGGAGGTCACATTAGCTAATCAAGACAGTTTTAATGCCCCTTGGAAGAGTGATGGAGGTCGCAGTGGAATAAAAAGACAATATCAATGCCCCGTGGAACAGAAATGGAAATTACAGTAGCTTAACAAGAGGTTTTTAATGCTATTTGGAAGAGTGCTGGAGGTCGCAGTGGAATAAAAAGACAATATCAATGCCCCTTGGAAGAGTGGTGAAGGTCGCAGTGGAATAAATAGACAATATCATTGCCCTGTGGAAGACACTTGGAGGTCACATTAGCTTAACAAGACGTTTTTATTGCCCCTGGAAGAGAGGTGAAGGTCGCTGTGGAATAAAAAGACAATATCAATGCCCTGTGGAAGAGACCTGGAGGCCATAGTAGCTTAACAAAACGGTTTAATGTCCCTTGGAAGAGAGGTGGAAGTCGCAGTGGAATAAAAGAACCATATCAATGCCCCGTGGAAGACAATTGGAGGTCACAGTAGCTTAACAAGACAGTTTTAATGCCCCTTGGAAGAGACGTGGAGGTCACAGTAGCTTAACAATATGGTTTTAATGCCACTTGGAAGACTGTTGGAGGTTACAGAGGAATAAAAAGAAAATATCAATGACCTGTGGAATAGATGTGGAGGTCACAGTAGCTTAACAATATAGTTTTAATGCCCCTTGGAAGAGTGGTGGAGGTCGCAGTGGAATAAAAAGACTATCAATGCCCCGTGGAAGAGACATGGAGGTCACAGTAGCTTAACAATATAGTTTTAATGCCCCTTGGAAGAATGGTGGAGGTCGCTGTGGAATAAAAAGACAATATCAATGCCATATTGGAAGAGCTGTGGAGTTCAGAGTGGTTTAACAAGATGGTTTTAATGATCCTTAGAAGAGACGTGGAGGTGACGGTAGCTTAGTAAGACGGTTTTAATGCTCCTTCGAAGAGTGGTGGAGGTTACAGTGGAATAAAAAGACAATATTAATGCCCCGTGGAAGTGACGTGGAGGTCACAGTAGCTTAACAAGATGGTTTTAGTGCCCCTTGGAGGAGTGGTTCAGGTTGCAATGGAATAAAAAGACAATATCAATGCCCCTTGGAAGAGTGGTGGAGGTTGCAGTGGAATAAAATTACAATATCAATGCCCCTTGGAAGAGTGGTGGAAGTCGCAGTGCAATAAAAAGACAACATCAATGCCCTGTGGATAAGACGTGGAGGTCACAGTAGGTTAACAAGACAGTTTTTATGCCCCTTGGATTAGTGGTGGAGGTCGCAGTGGAATAAAAAAACAATATCAATGGCCCTTGAAAGAGATGTGGAGGTCACAGCAGCTTAACAAGACGGTTGTAATGCCACTTGGAAGAGTGGTGGAGGTCGCAGTGGAATCAAAAAACAATATCTGTGCCGCTTGGCATAGTGGGGGAGGTCGCAGTGGAATAAAAATACAATAACAATGCCCCTGGAAGAGACTTGGAGGTCACAGTAGCTTAACAACACGGTTTTAATACCCCTTGGAATAGTGGTGGAGGTAGCAGTGGAAAAAAAAGACAGTATCAATGGCCCGTGAAAGAGATGTGGAGGTCACAGTAGCTTAACAAGACGGTCTTATTGCCACTTGGAAGAGTGGTGGAGGTCGCAGTGGAATAAAAAAACAATATATATGCCCCTTGGCATAGTGGTGGGGGTCGCAGTGGAATAAAAGGACAATAACAATGCCCCTTGAAGAGATGTGGAGGTCACAGTAGCTTAACAAGACTGTTTTAATGCCCCGTGGTAGAGTGGTGGAGGTCGTAGTGGAATAAAAAGACAATATCAATTTCCCCATCGAAGAGACGTGGAGGTCACAGTAGCCTAACAAGACGTTTTATTGCACTTTGGAAGAGTAGTGCAGGTCGCAGTGGAACAAAAAGACAATATCAATGCCCCGTGGAAGAGACTTGGAGATCACAGTAGCTTAACAAGATGGTTTTAATGCCCCTTGGAAGAGACGTGGAGCTCACAGTAGTTTAACAAGACAGTTTTAATGCCCTTTGAAAGAGTGGTGGAGTTTCCCGTGGAATAACAGGACAATATCAATGACCCGTGGAAGAGACGTGAAGGTCACAGTAGCTTAAAAAGACGGCTTTATTGCCCCTTGGAAGAGTGGTGGAGGTCGAAGTGGAATAAAAGAACAATATCAATGCCCCGTGGAAGAGACGAGGAGGCCACAGTTACTTAACAATATGGTTTAATGCCCCTTGAAAGAGTGGTGGAAGTCGCAGTGGAATAAAAAAACTATATCAATGCCCCGTGGAAGAGACATGGAGGTCACAGTAGCTTAACAAGACGGTTTTAATGCCCCTTAGAAGAAACATGGAGGTCACTGTAGCTTATCCAAATGGTTTTAATGCCCCTTGGAATAGTGGTGGAGTCTACAGAGGATTAAAGAGACAATATCAATGCCCCGTGGAAGAGACGTGGAGGTCACTGTAGCTTTACAAGATGGTTTTAATGCCCCTTGAAAGAGTGGTGGAGGCCGCAGTGGAATAAATAGACAATATCAATGTCCTTGGAAGAGAGGTGGAGGTCGCAGTGAAATAAAAAGACAATATCAATGCCCCGCTGAAGAGACGTGCAAGTCCCAGAAGCTTAAGAAGACAGTTTTAATGCCCCTTGTAAGAATAGTGGAGGTTGCAGTGAAACAAAAAGACAATTTCAATGCCCCGCGAAAGAGACGTGGAGGTCACAGTAGCTTAACAAGATGGATTTAATGCCCCTTTGAAGAGCTGTGGAGTTCAGAGTGGTTTAACAAGACAGTTTTAATGCCTCTTGGAAGAGACGAGGAGGTCACAGTAGCTTTACAAGATGGTTTTAATGCCCCTTGGAAGAGTGGTGTAGGTTACAGTTGAACAAACAGACAATATCAATGCCCCGTGAAAGAGACATGGAGGACACAGTAGCTAAACCAGACGGTTTTGATGCCCCTTGGAAGAGTGGTGGAGGTCGCAGTGGAATAAAAAGACAATATTAATGCCCCTTGTAAGAGTGTTGGAGGTCGCAGTGGAATAAAAAGAAAATATCAATGCCCCTTGGAAGAGACATGGAGGTCACAGTAGCTTAGCAAAAGGCTTTAATGCCCCTTGGAATAGTGGTGGAGGTCGCAGTGGAATAATAAGACAATATCAATGCCCAGTAGAAAAGACGAGGAGGTCCCAATAGGTTAACAAGACGGTTTCAATGCCCTTGGAAGAGCAGTGGAGTTCAGAGTTGTTTAAGAAGATGGTTTTAATGCACCTTGGAACAGTGTTGGAGGTTAGAGTGGAATAAAAAGACAATATCAATGCCCTGTGGAAGAGACGTGGAGGTCACAGTAGCTAAACAAGATTGTTTTAATGCCCATTGGAAGAGTGGTGGAGGTCGCAGTGGAATAAAAAGACAATATCAATGCCCCATGGAAGAGTGGTTGAGGTCGCAGTGGAAAAAAAAAGACAATATCAATGCCCCTTGGAAGAGTGGTGGAGGTTGCAGTGGAATAAAGAACAATATCAATACCCCGTGGAAGAGACGTGGAGATAACAGTAGCTTAACAAGGCGGTTTTAATGCCCCTTGGAAGAGCTGTGGAGTTCAGAGTGTTTTAACAAGATGGTTTTAATGCCCCTTGGAAGAGATATGGAGGTCAAAGTAGCTTAACAAGTGGCTTTTAATGCCCTTGGAAGAGCGGTGGAGGTTACAGTAGAATAAAAAGACAATATCAATGCCCCATGGAAAAGATGTGGAGATCACAGTAGCTTAACAAGACGGTTTTATTGCCCTGTGGGAGAGCTGTGGAGTTCAGAGTGGTTTAACAAGATGGTTTTAATGCCCCTTGGAAGAGACGTGTAGGTCAAATTAGCTTAACAAGACGGTTTTAATGCCCAGTGGAAGAGATGTGGTGGTTACAGTGAAATAAAAAGACAATATCAATGCCCTGTGGAAGAGACGTCGAGGTCACAGTAGCTTAATAATATGGTTTTAGTGCCCCTTGAAAGAATGGTGGAGGTTGCAGTGGAATAAAAAGACAATATCAGTGCCCTTTGGAAGAGTGGTGGAGGTCGCAGTGGAATAAAAAGATAATATCAATGTCCCTTGGAAAAGTGGTGAAGGTCGCAATGGAATAAAAAGACAATATCAATGTCCCGTGGAAGAGACGTGGAGGTTACAGTAGCTTATCAAGACAGTTTTAATGCCCCTTGGAAGAGCTGTGTAGTTCAAAGTGGTTTAACAAGATGGTTTTAATGCCCCTTGGAAGAGTGGTGGAGATCGCAGTGGAATCAAAAGACAATATCAATGCCCCCTGGAAGAGTGGAGGAGGTCGCAGTGGAATTAAAATACAATATCAATGCTCCGTGGAAGAGATGTGGAGGTCACAGTAGCTTAACAAGATGGTTTTATTGCCCCTTGGAAGAGTGGTTGAAGTTGCAGTGGATAAAATGGACAATATCAATGCCCCGTGGAAGAGACGTGGAGGTTACAGTAGCTTGAGAAGACGGTTTCAATGCAATCTGGAAGAGCTGTGGATTTCAGAATCGCTTAACAAGATGGTTTTAATGCCCCTTAGAAGAGAAGTGAGGTCACAGTAGCTTAACAAAATGGTTTTAATGCCCCTTGGAAAAGTGGTGGAGGTTACAGTGGTATAAAAAGACAATATCAATGCCCCGTGGAAGAGACGTGGAGTCCACAGTAGCTTAACAAGATGGTTTTAATGCCCCTTGGAAGAGTGGTGGAGGTTCCAGTGGAATAAAAAGACAATATCAATGCCCCTTGCAAGAGTGGAGGAGGTCGCAGTGGAATAAAAAGACAGTATCAATGCTGCGTGGAAGAGACGTGTAGGTCACAGTAGCTAAACAAGACGGTTTTCTTGCCCCTTGGAAGAGTGGTGGAGGTCGCACTGGAATAAAAAGACAATATAAATGCCCCGTGGAAGAGACGTGGAGGTCACAGTAGTAGTGTTGAGCGAATATGCTCGACACTGCTCGGTACTCGCCCGAGCATCACACCCCTCGGGATGTTCGGCGAGCACCGAGCATTTCCAGGTTACTCGGGCGGGAGCTCGGGTCTCCGCCCTGCATGTTTGGCACCTTTACAGAGCCAATGATCATGCAGGGATTGCCAGCCAGTCACTGTAATGCCGCAGCCATGTTGGTTGCGGGCATTACATTGATTGGCTGGCTGCACAGCGTCACCTCGAGTATTTAAAACCGGGCTCCGCCATCTTGGACACAGTCGCTCTGGATTAGCCAGTGTAGGGAAAGCACTGCTGAGCTAGGGAGAGATTTATACTGCGAAATAGTTAGTTTAGGGTCTGTAAAGGCTGCCAAATCAAAGAAACAGTCCTTCTCAGGACTAATATCCATCCCAAATGTCAGGCAGGCAGGCAGGCAGGCTGTATAGGAGACGCAATTGTTAAAGCAGAAAACATTGCATTACAGTCCTGTGTGCTCCTGTTGCTGAAATTTCTGGACTCAGCTCCAGTTCCTAGGGGCCAGGAAAAATCCTTTTTTTCTCATCTAAATCCTCTTTTTTTTTTCCCTCCTTCACACCGTACAAATACCCGTCTTATTAACCTTTTAGTGTCCCCCTCCTTCAAAATAAAAAAAAAAAGTGTGTCTGTGACAGTTCAGACACAAATATATCTGTTTAAAATAGTCTGGTGTAGGACAGAGAAACAAAAGTGTGGTTTTGCAGGTCCATGGTTCAAACCTCTATATTATCCACTTTTGGGCCATTTTTACCTAAAAAAAACAGTTTGAGTGTGTCGCTCACTGTTCAGCCGCAAATATATATATTGAAAAAAGTCTGGTATACGCCAGTAAATTATAACTTTGGTTGTGCTGTTCCACGGTAAAAAAATCTCTGTATTATCCTGCTTTTGCCATTTGTAGCCGTAAAGAAAAACAGTAATAGTGTCTCCTGATTGTTCAGACACCAATATATCTGTTTAAAAGAGTCTGGTATACACCAGTAAATTATAACTGTGGTTTTCACGTTCCACGTTAAAAAATCTCTATTATCCAGCTTTTGGTATTTTTTCCATAAAGAAAAAAAGTAATAGTATCTCCTCATTGTTCAGACACCAATATATCTGTTTAAAAGAGTCTGATATACAAAAGTAAATTATAACTGTGGTTTTGCCATTCCACGTTAAAAAATCTCTATTATTCAGCTTTTGGTATTTTTTCCTTAAAGAAAAACAGTAATAGTGTCTCCCTGATTGTTCAGACACAAATATATCTGTTTAAAATAGTCTGGTGTAGGCCCGAGAAATAGAAGTGTCATTTTGCAGTTCCACGGTTCAAACCTGTGTATTATCCACTTTTGGGCCATTTGTACCTAAAAAAAAACAGTTTGAGTATGTCGCTCATTGTTAAGCCGCAAATATATATATTGAAAAAAGTCTGGTATACACCAGTAATTTATAACTGTGGTTGTGCTATTCCATGCTAAAAAATCTCTATGATTGTGCTTTTGGCATTTTTTGCCGTAAAAAAAAACAGTAATAGTGTCTCCCTAATTGTTCAGACACAAATATATCTGTTTTAAATAGTCTTGTGTAGGACAGAGTAAGAGAAGTGTGGTTTTGCAGTTCTTCGGTTCAAACCTCTGTATTATCCACTTTTGGGCCATTTGAACCTAAAAAAAAACAGTTTGAGTGTGTTGCTCACTGTGCAGCCTTTTTTTTAAAAAAAAGTTTGGTATACACCAGTAAATTATAACTGTGGTTTTGCTATTCCACAGTAAAAAATCTCTATTATCCTGCTTTTGCCGTATTTTGCCATAAAGAAAAACAGTAATAGTGTCTCCTGATTTTTCAGACACAAATATATGTGTTGAAAATAGTCTGGTGTAGGCCCGAGAAATAGAACTGTGGTTTTGCCGTTCCACGGGTCAAATCTCTGTATTATCCTGCTTTTGGCATTTTTTGCTGTAAAGAAAATCAGTAATAGAGTCTCCTGATTGTTCAGACACCAATATATCTGTTTAAAAGAGTCTGGTATACACCAGTAAATGATAACTGTGGTTGTGCTGTTCCACGGTAAAAAATCTCTATCATCCTGCTTTTGGCATTTTTTGGGGGTAAAAAAAACTGTAATAGTGTCTCCCTGATTGTTCAGACACAAATATATCTGTTTAAATTAGTCTGGTGTAGGCCAGAGAAACAGAAGTGTGGTTTTGCAGTTCCAAAATTAAAACCTCTGTATTATCCACTTTTGGGCCATTTGTACCTAAAAAAAAAACAGTTTGAGTGTGTCGCTCAATGTTCAGCCACAAATATACAGTACAGAACAAAAGTTTGGACACACCTTCTCATTTAAAGATTTTTCTGTATTTTCATGACTATGAAAATTGTACATTCACACTGAAGGCATCAAAACTATGAGTTAACACATGTGGAATTATATACTTAACAAAAAAGTGTGAAACAATTGAAAATATGTCTTATATTCTAGGTTCTTCAAAGTAGCCACCTTTTGCTTTGATGACTGCTTTGCACACTCTTGGCATTCTCTTGATGAGCTTCAAGAGTTAGTCACCGGAAATGGTCTTCACTTCACAGGTGTGCCCTGTCAGGTTTAATAAGTGGGATTTCTTGCCTTATAAATGGGGTTGGGACCATCAGTTGTGTTGTGTAGACGTCAGGTGGACACACAGCTGATAGTCCTACTGAATAGACTGTTAGAATTTGTATTATGGCAAGAAAAAAGCAGCTAAGTAAAGAAAAACGAGTGGCCATCATTACTTTCAGAAATTAAGCCAGTCAGTCCGAAAAATTGGGAAAACTTTGAAAGTGTCCCCAAGTGCAGTTGCAAAAACCATCAAGCGCTACAAAGAAACTGGCTCACATGGCGACCGCCCCAGGAAAGGAAGACCAAGAGTCACCTCTGCTTCTCAGTATAAGTTTATCCGAGTCACCAGCCTCAGAAATGGCAGGTTAACAGCAGCTCAGATTAGAGACCAGGTCAATGCCACACAGAGTTCTAGCAGCAGACAAATCTCTACAACAACTGTTAAGAGGAGACTTTGTGCAGCAGGCCTTCATGGTAAAATAGCTGCTAGGAAACCACTGCTAAGGACACTCAACAAGCAGAAGAGATTTGTTTGGGCTAAAGAACACAAGGAATGGACATTAGACCAGTGGAAATCTGTGCTTTGGTCTGATGAGTCCAAATTTGAGATCTTTGGTTCCAACCACCGTGTCTTTGTGCGATGCAGAAAAGGTGAACGGATGGACTCTACATGCCTGGTTCCCACCGTAAAGCATGGAGGAGGAGGTGTGATGGTGTGATGGTGTGATGGTCTGGGGGTGCTTTGCTGGTGACACTGTTGGGGATTTATTCAAAATTGAAGTCATACTGAACCAGCATGGCTACCACAGCATCTTGCAGCGGTATGCTATTCCATCCGGTTTGCGTTTAGTTGGATCATCATTTATTTTTCATCAGGACAATGACCCGAAACACACCTCCAAGCTGTGTAAGAGCTATTTGACCAAGAAGGAGAGTGATGGGGTGCTACGCCACATGACCTGGCCTCCACAGTCACCAGACCTGAACCCAATCGAGATGGTTTGGGGTGAGCTGGACCGCAGAATGAAGGTAAAAGGGCCAACAAGTGCTAAGCATCTCTGGGAACTCCTTCAAGATTGTTGGAAGACCATTTCCAGTGACTACCTCTTGAAGCTCATCAAGAGAATGCCAAGAGTGTGCAAAGCAGTCATCAAAGCAAAAGGTGGCTACTTTGAAGAACCTAGAATATAAGACATATTTTCAATTGTTTCACAATTTTTTGTTAAGTATATAATTCCACATGTGCTAATTCATAGTTTTGATGCCTTCAGTGTGAATGTACAATTTTCATAGACATGAAAATACAGAAAAATCTTTAAATGAGAAGGTGTGTCCAAACTTTTGGTCTGTACTGTATATGTTTAAAAAAGTCTGGTATGCACCAGTAAATTATAACGGTGGTTCTGCTGTTCCACCGTAAAAATCTCTGTATTATCCAGCTTTTGGTATTTTTTCCGTAAAGAAAAACAGTAATAGTGTCTCCTGATTGTTCAGACACCAATATATCTGTTTAAAAGAATCTGATATACACCAGTAAATTATAACTGTGGTTTTGCCGTCCCACGGTAAAAAATCTTTATTATTCAGCTTTTGGTATTTTTTCCGTAAAGAAAAACAGTAATAGTTTCTCCTGATTGTTCAGACACCAATATATCTGTTTAAAATAGTCTGGTGTAGGCCCGAGAAATAGAAGTGTGGTTTCGCAGTTCCACGGGTCAAATCTCTGTATTATCCTGCTTTTGCCATATTTTGCCATAAAGAAAAACAGTAATAGTGTCTCCTGATTGTTCAGACACAAATATATCTGTTTAAAATAGTCTGGTGTAGGCCAGAGATACCGAAGTGTGGTTTTGCAGTTCCATGGTCCAAACCTCTGTATTATCCACTTTTGGGCCATTTCTACCTAAAAAAAAACAGTTTGAGTGTGTCCCTCACTGTTCAGCCGCAAATATATATATTTAAAAAAGTCTGGTATACACCAGTAAATTATAACTGTGGTTTTACCGTTCCACGGTAAAATATCTCTATTATCCAGCTTTTGTTATTTTTTCCATAAAGAAAAAAAGTAATAGTATCTCCTGATTGTTCAGACACCAATATATCTGTTTAAAAGAGTCTGATATACACCAGGAAATTATAACTGTGGTTTTGCCATTCCACAGTAAAAAATCTCTGTATTATCCTGCTTTTGGCATTTTTTGCCGTAAAGAAAAACAGTAATAGTGTCTCCTGATTGTTCAGACACAAATATATCTGTTTAAAATAGTCTGGTATACAACAGTAAATGATAACTGTGGTTTTGCCATTCCACGTTTAAAAATCTCTATTATCCAGCTTTTGGTATTTTTTCCTTAAAGAAAAACAGCAATAGTGTCTCCCTGATTGTTCAGACACAAATATATCTGTTTAAAACAGTCTGGTGTAGGACCGAGAAACAGAAGTGTGGTTTTACAGTTCCACGGTTCAAACCTCTGTATTATCCTCTTTTGAGTTATTTGTACCTAAAAAAAAAACCAGTTTGAGTGTGTCGCTCACTGTTAAGCCGCAAATATATATATTGAAAAAAGTTTGTTATACACCAGTAAATTATTACTGTGGTTGTGCTGTTCCACGGTAAAAAATCTCTATTATCCTGCTTTTGGCATTTTTTGCCGTAAAAAAAAACTGTAATAGTGTCTCCCTGATTGTTGAGACAAAAATATATCTGTTTAAAATAGTCTGGTGTAGGCCAGAGAAATAGAAGTGTGGTTTTGCAGTTCTACGGTTCAAACCTCTGTATTATCCACTTTTGGGCCATTTTTACCTTAAAAAAAAGCAGTTTGAGTGTCTTGCTCACTGTTCAGCCGCAAATATATATATTTAAAAAAGTCTGGTATACACTAGTAAATTTTAACGGTGGCTTTGCTGTTCCAGAGTAAAAAATCACTGTATTATCCTGCTTTTGCCATTTTTAGCCGTAAAGAAAAACAGTAATAGTGTCTCCTGATTGTTCAGACACCAATATATCTGTTTAAAAGAATCTGATATACACCAGTAAATGATAACTGTGGTTTTGCCGTCCCACGGTAAAAAATCTTTATTATCCAGCTTTTGGTATTTTTTCCGTAAAGAAAAACAGTAATAGTGTCTCCTGATTGTTCAGACACAAATATATCTGTTTAAAATAGTCTGATGTAGGCCCGAGAAATAGAAGTGTGGTTTCGCAGTTCCACGGGTCAAATCTCTGTATTATCCTGCTTTTGCCATATTTTGCCATAAAGAAAAACAGTAATAGTGTCTCCTGATTGTTCAGACACAAATATATCTGTTTAAAATAGTCTGGTGTAGGCCAGAGATACAGAAGTGTGGTTTTACAGTTCCATGGTCCAAACCTCTGTATTATCCACTTTTGGGCCATTTCTACCTAAAAAAAAACAGTTTGAGTGTGTCCCTCACTGTTCAGCCGCAAATATATATATTTAAAAAAGTCTGGTATACACCAGTAAATTATAACTGTGGTTTTGCCGTTCCACGGTAAAAGATCTCTATCATCCAGCTTTTGTTATTTTTTCCATAAAGAAAAAAAGTAATAGTATCTCCTGATTGTTCAGACATCAATATATCTGTTTAAAAGAGTCTGATATACACCAGGAAATTATAACTGTGGTTTTGCTGTTCCACAGTAAAAAATCTTACTATTATCCTGCTTTTGCCATCTTTTGCCGTAAAGAAAAACAGTAATAGTGTCTCCTGATTGTTCAGACACAAATATATCTGTTGAAAATAGTCTGGTGTAGGCCCGAGAAATAGAACTGTGGTTTTGCCGTTCCACGGGTCAAATCTCTGTATTATCCTGCTTTTGGCATTTTTTGCCGTAAAGAAAAACAGTAATAGTGTCTCCTGATTGTTCAGACACAAATATATCTGTTTAAAATAGTCTGGTATACAACAGTAAATGATAACTGTGGTTTTGCCATTCCACGTTTAAAAATCTCTATTACCCAGCTTTTGGTATTTTTTCCTTAAAGAAAAACAGCAATAGTGTCTCCCTGATTGTTCAGCCACAAATATATCTGTTTAAAATAGTCTGGTGTAGGCCAGAGAAACAGAAGTGTGGTTTTGCAGTTCCACGGTTCAAACCTCTGTATTATCCTCTTTTGGGTTATTTGTACCTAAAAAAAAAAACAGTTTGAGTGTGTCGCTCACAGTTCAGCCGCAAATATATTTATTGAAAAAAGTTTGTTATACACCAGTAAATTATAACTGTGGTTGTGCTGTTCCACGGTAAAAAATCTCTATTATCCTGCTTTTGGCATTTTTTGCCATAAAAAAAACTGTAATAGTGTCTCCCTGATTGTTCAGACACAAGTATATCTGTTTAAAATAGTCTGGTGTAGGCCAGAGAAACAGAAGTGTGGTTTTGCAGTTCCACGGTTCAAACCTCTGTATTATCCAATTTTGGGCCATTTTTACCTTAAAAAAAGCAGTTTGAGTGTCTCGCTCACTGTTCAGTCGCAAATATATATATTTAAAAAAGTCTTGTATACACCAGCAAATTTTAACTGTGGTTTTGCTGTTCCAGAGTAAAAAATCTCTGTATTATCCTGCTTTTGCCATTTTTAGCCGTAAAGAAAAACAGTAATAGTGTCTCCTGCTTGTTCAGACACCAATATACAGTTATATGAAAAAGTTTGGGCACCCCTATTAATCTTAAGCTTAGTATTTTATAAAAATTGGTGTTTTTGCAACAGCTATTTCAGTTTGATATATGTAATAACTGTTGGACACAGTAATGTTTCTGCCTTGAAATGAGGTTTATTGTACTAACAGAAAATGTGCAATCTGCATTCAAACAAAATTTGACAGGTGCATAAGTATGGGCACCCTTATCATTTTCTTGTTTTAAATACTCCTACCTATTTTTTACTGACTTACTAAAGCACTCTTTTTGTTTTTGTAACCTCATTGAGCTTTGAACTTCATTGCCAGGTGTATGCAATCATGAGAAAAGCTACTTAAAGTGGCCACTTGCAAGTTGTTCTCCTGTTTGAATCTCCTCTGAAGAGTGGCATCATGGGCTCCTCAAAACAACTGTCAAATGATCTGAAAACAAAGATTATTCAACATAGTTGTTCAGGGGAAGGATACAAAAAGCTGTCTCAGAGATTTAACCTGTCAGTTTCCACTGTGAGGAACATAGTAAGGAAATGGAAGAACACAGGGACAGTTCTTGCTAAGGCCAGAAGTGGCAGGCCAAGAAAAACATCAGAAAGGCAGAGAAGTAGAATGGTGAGATCAGTCAAGGACAATCCTCAGACCACCTCCAGAGAGCTGCAGCATCAACTTGCTGCAGATGGTGTCACTGTGCATCGGTCAACTATACAACGCACTTTGCACAAGGAGAAGCTGTATGGGAGAGTGATGCGAAAGAAGCCGTTTCTGCAAGCACGCCACAAACAGAGTCGGCTGAGGTATGCAAAAGCACATTTGGAGAAGCCAATTTCTTTTTGGAAGAAGGTCCTGTGGACTGATGAAACCAAGATTGAGTTGTTTGGTCATACAAAAAGGCGTTATGCATGGCGGCTAAAAAACACAGCATTCCAAGAAAAACACTTGCTACCCACAGTAAAATTTGGTGGAGGTTCCATCATGCTTTGGGGCTGTGTGGCCAATGCCGGCACCGGGAATCTTGTTAAAGTTGAGGGGCGCATGGATTCCACTCAGTATCAGCAGATTCTTGACAATAATGTTCAAGAATCAGTGATTAAGTTGAAGTTAAGCAGGGGATGGATCTTTCAGCAAGACAATGATCCAAAACACCGCTCCAAATCTACTCAGGCATTCATGCAGAGGAGCGATTACAATGTTATGGAATGGCCATCCCAGTCCCCAGACCTGAATATCATTGAACATCTGTGGGATCATTTGAAGAGGGCTGTCCATGCTCGGCGACCATCAAACTTAACTGAACTGGAATTGTTTTGTAAAGAGGAATGGTCAAACATACCTTCATCCAGGATCTAGGAACTCATTAAAAGCTACAGGAAGCGACTAGAGGCTGTTATTTTTGCAAAAGGAGGATCTACTAAATATTAATGTCACTTTTCTGGTGAGGTGCCCATACTTATGCACCTGTCAAATTTTGTTTGAATGCAGATTGCACATTTTCTGTTAGTACAATAAACCTCATTTCAAGGCAGAAACTGTGTCCAACAGTTATTACATATATCAAACTGAAATAGCTGTTGCAAAAACACCAATTTTTATAAAACATTAAGCTTAAGATTAATAGGGGTGCCCAAACTTTTTCATATAACTGTATCTGTTTAAAAGAGTCTGGTATACACCAGTAAATTATAACTATGGCTTTGCTGTTTCATGGTAAAAAATCTCTATAATCCAGCTTTTGGTATTTTTTCCATAAAGAAAAACATTAATAGTGTCTCCTGATTGTTCTGACAACAATATATCTGTTTAAAAGATTCTGGTATACACCAGTAAATTTTAACTGTGGTTTTGCCGTCCCACGGTAAAAAATCTTTATTATCCAGCTTTTGGTATTTTTTCCGTAAAGAAAAACAGTAATAGGGTCTCCTGATTGTTCAGACACAAATATATCTGTTTAAAATAGTCTGGTGTAGGCCAGAGAAATAGAAGTGTGGTTTAGCAGTTCCACGGGTCAAATCTCTGTATTATCCTGCTTTTGCCATATTTTGCCATAAAGAAAAACAGTAATAGTGTCTCCTGATTGTTCAGACACAAATATATCTGTTTAAAATAGTCTTGTGTAGGACAGAGAAAGAGAAGTGGGGTTTTGCAGTTCCACGGTAAAAAATCTTTACTATCCAGCTTTTGGTATTTTTTCCATAAAGAAAAACAGTAATAGTGTCTCCCTGATTGTTCAGACGCAAATATTTCTGTTTAAAATAGTCTGGTGTAGGCCAGAGAAACAGAAGTGTGGTTTTGCAGTTCCACTGTTCAAACCTCTGTTATCCTGCTTTTGCCATTTTTTGTCGTAAAGAAAAACTGTAATAGTGTCTCCTGATTGTTCAGACACCAATATATCTGTTTAAAGAGTCTGGTATACACCAGTAAATTATAACTGTGGTTTTGCCGTTCCACGGTAAAAAATCTCTATTATCCAGCTTTTGTTATTTTTTCCGTAAAGGAAAAAAACTAATAGTATCTCCTGATTGTTCAGACACTAATACATCTGTTTAAAAGAGTCTGATATACACCAGTAAATTATAACTGTGGTTTTGCCGTCCCACGGTAAAAAATCTTTACTATCCAGCTTTTGGTATTTTTTCCGTAAAGAAAAACAGTAGTAGTGTCTCCCTGATTGTTCAGACACAAATATTTCTGTTTAAAATAGTCTGGTGTAGGCCAGAGAAACAGAAGTGTGGTTTTGCAGTTCCACTGTTCAAACCTCTGTTATTATGCTTTTGCCATTTTTTGTCATAAGGAAAAACAGTAATAGTGTCTCCTGATTGTTCAGACACAAATATATCTGTTTAAAAGAATCTGGTATACACCAGTAAATTATAACTGCGGTTTTGCTGTTTCATGGTAAAAAGTCTCTATTATCCAGCTTTTGGTATTTTTTCCATAAAGAAAAACATTAATAGTGTCTCCTGATTGTTCAGACACCAATATATCTGTTTAAAAGAATCTGATATACACCAGTAAAAGATAACTGTGGTTTTGCCGTCCCACGGTAAAAAATCTTTATTATCCAGCTTTTGGTATTTTTTCCGTTAAGAAAAACAGTAATAATGTCTCCTGATTGTTCAGAAATCAATATATTTGTTTAAAAGAGTCTGGTATACACCAGTAAATTATAACTGCGGTTTTGCTGTTTCATGGTAAAAAGTCTCTATTATCCAGCTTTTGGTATTTTTTCCATAAAGAAAAACATTAATAGTGTCTCCTGATTGTTCAGACACCAATATATCTGTTTAAAAGAATCTGATATACACCAGTAAATTATTACTGTGGTTTTGCCGTCCCACGGTAAAAAATCTCTATTATCCAGTTTTTGGTATTTTTTCCTTAAAGAAAAACAGTAATAGTGTCTCCCTGATTGTTCAGACACAAATATATCTGTTTAAAATAGTCTGGTGTAGGCCCGAGAAATAGAAGTGTGGTTAAGCAGTTCCACGGGTCAAATCTCTGTATTATCCTGCTTTTGCCATATTTTGCCATAAAGAAAGACAGTAATAGTGTCTCCTGATTGTTCAGACACAAATATATCTGTTTAAAATAGTCTTGTGTAGGATAGAGAAAGAGAAGTGTGGTTTTGCAGATCCACGGTAAAAAAATCTTTACTATCCAGCTTTTGGTATTTTTTCCGTAAAGAAAAACAGTAATAGTGTCTCCCTGATTGTTCAGACACAAATATTTCTGTTTAAAATAGTCTGGTGTAGGCCAGAGAAACAGAAGTGTGGTTTTGCAGTTCCACTATTCAAACCTCTGTTATCCTGCTTTTGCCATTTTTTGTCGTAAAGAAAAGCAGTAATAGTGTCTCCTGATTGTTCAGACACACATATATCTGTTTAAATTAGTCTTGTGTAGGACAGAGAAAGAGAAGTGTGGTTTTACAGTTCCACGGGCCAAACCTCTGTATTATCCACTTTTGGGCAATTTATACCTAAAAAAAAAACAGTTTGAGTGTGTCGCTCACTGTTCAGCCGCAAATATATATCTTAAAAAAAGTCTGGTATACACCAGTAAATTATAACTGTGGTTTTGCAGTTCCACAGTAAAAAATCTTAGTATTATCCTGCTTTTGCCATTTTTTTCCGTAAAGAAAAACAGTAATAATGTCTCCTGATTGTTCAGACACAAATATATCTGTTGAAAATAGTCTGGTGTAGGCCCGAGAAATAGAACTGTGGTTTTGCTGTTCCACGGGTCAAATCTCTGTATTATCCTGCTTTTGCCATTCGTAGCCATAAAGAAAAACAGTAATAGTGTCTCCTGATTGTTCAGACACCAATATATCTGTTTAAAAGAATCTGATATACACCAGTAAATTATAACTGTGGTTTTGCCGTCCCATGGTAAAAAATCTTTACTATCCAGCTTTTGGCATTTTTTTTGTAAAGAAAAACAGTAATAGTGTCTCCCTGATTGTTCAGACACAAATATTTCTGTTTAAAATAGTCTGGTGTAGGCCAGAGAAAGAGAAGTGTTGTTTTGGAGTTCCACTGTTCAAACCTCTGTTATCCTGCTTTTGCCATTTTTTGTCATAAGGAAAAGCAGTAATAGTGCCTCCTGATTGTTCAGACACAAATATATCTGTTTAAAATAGTCTGGTGTAGGCCAGAGAAACAGAAGTGTGGTTTTGCAGTTCCACGGTTCAAACCTCTGTATTATCCACTTTTGGGCCATTTGTACCTAAAAAAAAACAGTTTGAGTGTGTTGCTCACTGTTCAGCCGCAAATATATATGTTTAAAAAAGTCTGGTATACACCAGTAAATTATAACTGTGGTTTTGTTGTTCCACCGTAAAAAATCTCTGTATTATCTTGCTTTTACCATTTTTAGCCGTAAAGAAAAACAGTAATAGTGTCTCCTGCTTGTTCAGACACCAATATATCTGTTTAAAAGAGTCTGGTATACACCAGTAAATTATAACTGTGGCTTTGCTGTTTCATGGTAAAAAATCTCTATTATCCATCTTTTGCTATTTTTTCCATAAAGAAAAACATTAATAGTGTCTCCTGATTGTTCAGACACCAATATATCTGTTTAAAAGATTCTGGTATACACCAGTAAATTTTAACTGTGGTTTTGCCGTCCCACGGTAAAAAATCTTTATTATCCAGCTTTTGGTATTTTTTCCGTAAAGAAAAACAGTAATAGGGTCTCCTGATTGTTCAGACACAAATATATCTGTTTAAAATAGTCTGGTGTAGGCCAGAGAAATAGAAGTGTGGTTTAGCAGTTCCACGGGTCAAATCTCTGTATTATCCTGCTTTTGCCATATTTTGCCATAAAGAAAAACAGTAATAGTGTCTCCTGATTGTTCAGACACAAATATATCTGTTTAAAATAGTCTTGTATAGGACAGAGAAAGAGAAGTGGGGTTTTGCAGTTCCACGGTAAAAAATCTTTACTATCCAGCTTTTGGTATTTTTTCCGTAAAGAAAAACAGTAATAGTGTCTCCCTGATTGTTCAGACACAAATATTTCTGTTTAAAATAGTCTGGTGTAGGCCAGAGAAACAGAAGTGTGGTTTTGCAGTTCCACTGTTCAAACCTCTGTTATCCTGCTTTTGCCATTTTTTGTCGTAAAGAAAAACTGTAATAGTGTCTCCTGATTGTTCAGACACCAATATATCTGTTTAAAGAGTCTGGTATACACCAGTAAATTATAACTGTGGTTTTGCCGTTCCACGGTAAAAAATCTTTACTATCCAGCTTTTGGTATTTTTTCCGTAAAGGAAAAAAACTAATAGTATCTCCTGATTGTTCAGACACTAATACATCTGTTTAAAAGAGTCTGATATACACCAGTAAATTATGACTGTGGTTTTGCCGTCCCACGGTAAAAAATCTTTACTATCCAGCTTTTGGTATTTTTTCCGTAAAGAAAAACAGTAGTAGTGTCTCACTGATTGTTCAGACACAAATATATCTGTTTAAAATAGTCTGGTGTAGGCCAGAGAAATAGAAGTGTGGTTTAGCAGTTCCACGGGTCAAATCTCTGTTTTATCCTGCTTTTGCCATATTTTGCCATAAAGAAAAACAGTAATAGTGTCTCCTGATTGTTCAGACACAAATATATCTGTTTAAAATAGTCTTGTGTAGGATAGAGAAAGAGAAGTGTGGTTTTGCAGATCCACGGTAAAAAATCTTTACTATCCAGCTTTTGGTATTTTTTCCATACAAAAAACAGTAATAGTGTCTCCCTGATTGTTCAGACACAAATATTTCTATTTAAAGTAGTCTGGTGTAGGCCAGAGAAACAGAAGTGGGGTTTTGCAGTTCCACTGTTCAAACCTCTTTTATCCTGCTTTTGCCATTTTTGTCATAAAGAAAAACAGTAATAGTGTCTCCTGATTATTCAGACACACATATATCTGTTTAAAATAGTCTTGTGTAGGACAGAGTAAGAGATGTGTGGTTTTGCAGTTCCACGGTTCAAACCTCTGTATTATCCACTTTTGAGCCATTTATACCTAAAAAAAAAAAGTTTGAGTGTCTCGCTCACTGTTCATCCGCAAGTATATATATTGAAAAAAGTCTGGTATACACCAGTAAATTATAACTGTGGTTGTGCTGTTCCACGGTAAAAAATCTCTGCATTATCCTGCTTTTGCCGTTTGTAGCCATAAAGAAAAACAGTAATAGTGTCTCCTGATTGTTCAGAGACCAATATATCTGTTTAAAAGTGTCTGGTATACACCAGTAAATTATAACTGTGGTTTTGCCATCCCAATGTAAAAAATCTTTACTATCCAGCTTTTGGTATTTTTTCCGTAAAGAAAAAAAGTAATAGTATCTCCTGATTGTTCAGACACCAATATATCTGTTTAAAATAGTCTGATATACACCAGTAAATTATAACTGTGGTTTTGCCATCCCAAGGTAAAAAATCTTTACTATCCAGCTTTTGGTATTTTTTCCGTAAAGAAAAACAGTAATAGTGTCTCCCTGATTGTTCAGACACAAATATTTCTGTTTAAAATAGTCTGATGTAGGCCAGAGAAACAGAAGTGTGGTTTTGCAGTTCCACTATTCAAACCTCTGTTATCCTGCTTGGCCATTTTTTGTCGTAAAGAAAAGCAGTAATAGTGTCTCCTGATTGTTCAGACACACATATATCTGTTTAAATTAGTCTTGTGTAGGACAGAGAAAGAGAAGTGTGGTTTTACAGTTCCACGGGCCAAACCTCTGTATTTTCCACTTTTGGTCAATTTATACCTAAAAAAAAAACAGTTTGAGTGTGTCGCTCACTGTTCAGCCGCAAATATATATATTGAAAAAAGTCTGGTATACACCAGTAAATTATAACTATGGTTGTGCTGTTCCACGGTAAAAAATCTCTATTTTCCTGCTTTTGGCATTTTTTGCCGTAAAAAAAGAACTGGAATAGTGTCTCCTGATTGTTCAGACACAAATATATCTGTTTAAAATAGTCTGGTGTAGGCCAGAGAAACAGAAGTGTGGTTTTGCAGTTCCATGGTTCAAACCTCTGTATTATCCACTTTTGGGCCATTTATACCTAAAAAAAACCCAGTTTGAGTGTGTCGCTCACTGTTCAGCCGCAAATATATATCTTAAAAAAAGTCTGGTATACACCAGTAAATTATAACTGTGGTTTTGCAGTTCCACAGTAAAAAATCTTAGTATTATCCTGCTTTTGCCATATTTTTCCGTAAAGAAAAACAGTAATAATGTCTCCTGATTGTTCAGACACAAATATATCTGTTGAAAATAGTCTGGTGTAGGCCCGAGAAATAGAACTGTGGTTTTGCTGTTCCACGGGTCAAATCTCTGTATTATCCTGCTTTTGCCATTCGTAGCCATAAAGAAAAACAGTAATAGTGTCTCCTGATTGTTCAGACACCAATATATCTGTTTAAAAGAATCTGATATACACCAGTAAATTATAACTGTGGTTTTGCCGTCCCATGGTAAAAAATCTTTACTATCCAGCTTTTGGCATTTTTTCTGTAAAGAAAAACAGTAATAGTGTCTCCCTGATTGTTCAGACACAAATATTTCTGTTTAAAATAGTCTGGTGTAGGCCAGAGAAAGAGAAGTGTTGTTTGGAGTTCCACTGTTCAAACCTCTGTTATCCTGCTTTTGCCATTTTTTGTCATAAAGAAAAGCAGTAATAGTGCCTCCTGATTGTTCAGACACAAATATATCTGTTTAAAATAGTCTGGTGTAGGCCAGAGAAACAGAAGTGTGGTTTTGCAGTTCCACGGTTCAAATCTCTGTATTATCCACTTTTGGGCCATTTGTACCTAAAAAAAAAACAGTTTGAGTGTGTTGCTCACTGTTCAGCCGCAAATATATATGTTTAAAAAAGTCTGGTATACACCAATAAATTATAACTGTGGTTTTGTTGTTCCACCGTAAAAAATCTCTGTATTATCTTGCTTTTGCCATTTTTAGCCGTAAAGAAAAACAGTAAAAGTGTCTCCTCATTGTTCAGACACCAATATATCTGGTTGAAAGAGTCTGGTATACACCAGTAAATTATAACTGTGGTTTTGCCATCCCACAGTAAAAAATCTCTATTATCCAGCTTTTGGTATTTTTTGCGTAAAGAAAAACAGTAATAGTGTCTCCTGATTGTTCAAACACCAATATATCTGTTTAAAAGAGTCTGGTATACACTAGTAATTTATAACTGTGGTTTTCCCATCCCAAGGTAAAAAATCTTTACTATCCAGCTTTTGGTATTTTTTCCGTAAAGAAAAACAGTAATAGTGTCTACCTGATTGTTCAGACACAAATATTTCTGTTTAAAATAGTCTGGTGTAGGCCAGAGAAACAGAAGTGTGGTTTTGCAGTTCCACTATTCAAACCTCTGTTATCCTGCTTTTGCCATTTTTTGTCGTAAAGAAAAGCAGTAATAGTGTCTCCTGATTGTTCAGACACACATATATCTGTTTAAAATAGTCTTGTGTAGGACAGAGAAAGAGAAGTGTGGTTTTACAGTTCCACGGGCCAAACCTCTGTATTATCCACTTTTGGGCAATTTATACCTAAAAAAAAAACAGTTTGAGTGTGTCGCTCACTGTTCAGCCGCAAATATATATATTGAAAAAAGTCTGGTATACACCAGTAAATTATAACTGTGGTTGTGCTGTTCCACGGTAAAAAATCTCTATTAAACTGCTTTTGGCATTTTTTGCCGTAAAAAAAGAACTGGAATAGTGTCTCCTGATTGTTCAGACACAAATATATCTGTTTAAAATAGTCTGGTGTAGGCCAGAGAAACAGAAGTGTGTTTTGCAGTTCCACGGTTCAAACCTCTGTATTATCCACTTTTGGGCCATTTGTACCTAAAAAAACCCAGTTTGAGTGTGTTGCTCACTGTTCAGCGGCAAATATATATGTTTAAAAAAGTCTGGTACACCAGTAAATTATAACTGTGGTTTTGTTGTTCCACCGTAAAAAATCTCTGTATTATCTTGCTTTTGCCATTTTTAGCCGTAAAGAAAAACAGTAAAAGTGTCTCCTCATTGTTCAGACACCAATATATCTGGTTGAAAGAGTCTGGTATACACCAGTAAATTATAACTGTGGTTTTGCCATCCCACAGTAAAAAATCTCTATTTTCCAGCTTTTGGTATTTTTTCCGTAAAGAAAAACAGTAATAGTGTCTCCTGATTGTTCAGACACCAATATATCTGTTTAAAAGAGTCTGGTATACACTAGTAATTTATATCTGTGGTTTTGCCGTTCCACTGTAAAAAATCTCTATTATCCTGGTTTTGTCATTTTTTGCCGTAAAAAAAAACTGTAATAGTGTGTCCCTGATTGTTGAGACACAAATATATCTGTTGAAATAGTCTGGTGTATGATCGAGAAATAGAACTGTGGTTTTGCAGTTCCACTGGTCAAATTTCTGTATTATCCTGCTTTTGGTATTTTTTGCAGTAAAGAAAAACAGTAATAGTGTCTCCTGATTGTTCATACAATATATCTGTTTAAAAGAGTCTGGTATACACCAGTAAATTATAACTGTGGTTTTGCTGTCCCACCTTAAAAAATCTCTATTATCCAGCTTTTGGTATTTTTTCCGTAAAGAAAAACAGTAATAGTCTCTCCCTGATTGTTCAGACACAAATATATCTGTTTAAATGAGTCTTGTGTAGGCCAGAGAAACAGAAGTGCGATTTTGCAATTCCACGTTTCAAACCTCTATATTATCCACTTTTGGGCCATTTGTACCTAAAAAACAGTGTGAGTGTGTCGCTCACTGTTCAGCCGCAAATATATACATTTAAAAAGGTCTGGTATACACCAGTAAATTATAACTGTGGTTTTTGCTGTCCACAGTAAAAAATCTCTGTATTATCCTAATTTTGCCATATTTTCCTGTAGAGAAAAACAGTAGTAATGTCTCCTGATTGTTCATATACAAATATATCTGTTGAAAATAGTCTGGTGTAGGCCCGAGAAATAGAAGTGTGGTTTTGCAGTTCCACGGGTCAAATCTCTGTATTATCCTGCTTTTGGCATTTTTGCCGTAAAGAATAACAGTAATAGTGTCTCCTGATTGTTCAGACACCAATATATCTGTTTAAAAGAGTCTGGTATACACCAGTAAATTATAACTGTGGTTTTGCCGTTCCACGGTAAAAAATCTCTATTATCCTGCTTTTGATATTTTTTCCATGAAGAAAAACAGTAATAGTGTCTCCTGATTGTTCAGACACCAATATATCTCTTGAAAATAGTCTGGTGTAGGCCCGAGAAATAGAAGTGTGGTTTTGCAGTTCCAGGGGTCAAATCTCAGTATTATCCTGCTTTTGCCATTTTTTGCCATAAATAAAAACAGTAATAGTGTCTCCTGATTGTTCAGACACAAATATATCTGTTGAAAATAGTCTGGTGTAGGCCCGAGATATAGAAGTGTGGTTTTGCAGTTCCACGAGTCAAATCTCTGTATTATCCTGCTTTTGGTATTTTTTGCCGTAAAGAAAAACAGTAATAGTGTCTGCTGATTGTTCAGACACTAATATATCTGTTTAAAAGAGTCTGGTATACACCAGTACATTATAACTGTGGTTTTGCCTTCCCACGGTAAAACTCTCTATTATCCAGCTTTTGATATTTTTTCCATAAAGAAAAACAGTAATAGTGTCTCCTGATTGTTCAGACACCACGATATCTGTTGAAAATAGTCTGGTGTAGGCCCGAGAAATAGAAGTGTGGTTTTGCAGTTCCACGGGTCAAATCTCAGTATTATCCTGCTTTTGCCATTTTTTGCCATAAAGAAAATCAGTAATAGTGTCTCCCTTATTGTTCAGACACAAATATATGTATTGAAAATAGTCTAGTGTAGGCCCAAGAAATAGAAGTGTGGTTTTGCAGTTCCACGGGTCAAATCTCTGTATTGTGCTGCTTTTGCCATTTTTTGCTGTAAAGAAAAGTTGTAATAGTGTCTCCTGATTGTTCAGACACAAATATATCTGTTGAAAATAGTCTGGTGCAGGCCAGAGATATAGAAGTGTGGTTTTGCAGTTCCACCAGTCAAATCTCTGTATTATCCTGCTTTTGGTATTTTTTGCCGTAAAGAAAAACAGTAATAGTGTCTCCTGATTGTTCAGACACTAATATATCTGTTTAAAAGAGTCTGGTATACACCAGTACATTATAACTGTGGTTTTGCCTTCCCACGGTAAAACTCTCTATTATCCAGCTTTTGATATTTTTTCCATAAAGAAAAACAGTAATGGTGTCTCCTGATTGTTCAGACACCAATATATCTCTTTAAAATAATCTGGTGTAGGCCCGAGAAATAGAAGTGTGGTTTTGCAGTTCCACGGGTCAAATCTCAATATTATCCTGCTTTTGCCATTTTTTGCCTTAAAGAAAATCAGTAATAGTGTCTCCCTGATTGTTCAGACACAAATATATCTGTTGAAAAAAGTCTGGTGCAGGCCTGAGAAATAGAACTGTGGTTTTGCAGTTCCATGGGTCAAATCTCTGTATTATTCTGCTTTTGGCATTTTTTGACATAAAGAAATACAGTAATAGTGTCACCTGATTGTTCAGACACCAATATATCTGTTTAAAAGAGTCTGGTATACACCAGTAAATTATAAATGTGGTTTTGCCATCCACAGTAAAAAATCTCTATTATCTAGCTTTTGGTTTTTTTTTCCGTAAAGAAAAACAGTAATAGTGTCTCCTGATTGTTCAGACACCAATATATCTGTTTAAAAGAGTCTGGTATACACCAGTAAATTTTAACTGTGGTTTTGCCATTCCACTGTAAAAAATCTCTATTATCCTGCTTTTGTCATTTTTTGCCGTAAAAATAAAACTGTAATAGTGTGTCCCTGATTGTTCAGACACAAATATATCTGTTCAAAATTGCCTATTGTATGCCCGAGAAATAGAAGTGTTGTTCTGCAGTACCACGGGTCAAATCTCTGTATTATCCTGCTTTTGCCATTTTTTGCCATAAAGAGAAACAGTAATAGTGTCTCCTGATTGTTCAGATACAAATATATCTGTTGAAAATAGTCTTTTGTAGGCCCGAGATATAGAAGTGTGGTTTTGCAGTTCCATGAGTCAAATCTCTGTATTATCCTGCTTTTGGTATTTTTTGCCATAAAGAAAATCAGTAATAGTGTCTGCTGATTGTTCAGACACTAATATATCTGTTTAAAAGAGTCTGGTATACACCAGTACATTATAACTGTTGTTTTGCCTTCCCACGGTAAAACTCTCTATTATCCAGCTTTTGATATTTTTTCCATAAAGAAAAACAGTAATAGTGTCTCCTGATTGTTCAGACACCAATATATCTGTCGAAAATAGTCTGGTGTAGGCCCGAGAAATAGAACTGTGGTTTTGCAGTTCCACAGTAAAAAATCTCTATTATCCTGCTTTTGTCATTTTTTGCCGTAAAAAAAAACTGTAATAGTGTCTCCCTTATTGTTCAGACACAAATATATCTGTTGAAAATAGTCTGGTGTAGGCCCAAGAAATAGAAGTGTGGTTCTGCAGTACCACGGGTCAAATCTTTGTATTATCCTGCTTTTGCCATTTTTTGCCATAAAGAAAAACAGTAATAGTTTCTCCTGATTGTTCAGACAGAAATAAATCTGTTGAACATAGTCTGTTGTAGGCCCGAGAAATAGAAGTGTGGTTTTGCAGTTCCACGGGTCAAATCTCTGTATTATCCTGCTTTTGGCATTTTTTGCCGTAAAGAAAAACAGTAATAGTGTCTCCTGATTGTTCAGACACCAATATATCTGTTTAAAAGAGTCTGGTATACACCAGTACATTATAACTGTGGTTCTGCCTTCCACGGTAAAAAATCTCTATTATCCTGCTTTTGTCATTTTTTGCCGTAAAAAAAAACTGTAATCGTGTCTCCCTGATTGTTCAGACACAAATATATCTGTTGAAAATAGTCTGGTGTAGGCCAGAGAAATAGAAGTGTTGTTTTGCAGTTGCAGTTCCACGGGTCAAATCTCTGTATTGTCCTGCTTTTGCCATTTTTTGCCGTAAATGAAAACAGTAATAGTGTCTCCTGATTGTTCAGACACAAATATATCTGTTGAAATTAGTCTGGTGTAGGCCCGAGATATAGAAGTGTGATTTTGCAGTTCCACGAGTCAAATCTCTGTATTATCCTGCTTTTGGTATTTTTTGCCGTAAAGTAAAACAGTAATAGTGTCTGCTGATTGTTCAGACACTAATATATCTGTTTAAAAGAGTCTGGTATACACCAGTACATTATAACTGTGGTTTTGCCTTCCCACGGTAAAACTCTCTATTGTCCAGCTTTTGATATTTTTTCCATAAAGAAAAACAGTAATAGTGTCTCCTGATTGTTCAGACACCAAAATATCTGTTTAAAAGAGTCTGGTATACACCAGTAAATTAAAATTGTGGTTTTGCCATGCCACGGTAAAAAATCTCTATTATCCTGCTTTTGTCATTTTTTGCCGTAAAAAAAACTGTAATAGTGTCTCCCTGATTGTTCAGACACAAATATATCTGTTGAAAATAGTCTGGTGTAGGTCCAAGAAATAGAAGTGTGGTTTTGTAGTTCCACGGCTCAAATTTCTGTATTGTTCTGCTTTTGCCATTTTTTGCCGTAAAGAAAAACCATAATAGTGTCTCCTGATTGTTCAGACACAAATATATCTGTTGAAAATAGTCTGGTGTAGGCCCGAGATATAGAAGTGTGGTTTTGCAGTTCCACGAGTCAAATCTCTGTATTATCCTGCTTTTGGTATTTTTTGCCGTAAAGAAAAACAGTAATAGTGTCTGCTGATTGTTCAGACACTAATATATCTGTTTAAAAGAGTCTGGTATACACCAGTACATTATAACTGTGGTTTTGCCTTCCCACGGTAAAACTCTCTATTATCCAGCTTTTGATATTTTTTCCATAAAGAAAAACAGTAATAGTGTCTCCTGATTGTTCAGACACCAAGATATCTGTTGAAAATAGTCTGGTGTAGGCCCGAGAAATAGAAGTGTGGTTTTGCAGTTCCACGGGTCAAATCTCAGTATTATCCTGCTTTTGCCATTTTTTGCCATAAAGAAAATCAGTAATAGTGTCTCCCTTATTGTTCAGACACAAATATATGTATTGAAAATAGTCTGGTGTAGGCCCAAGAAATAGAAGTGTGGTTTTGCAGTTCCACGGGTCAAATCTCTGTATTGTGCTGCTTTTGCCATTTTTTGCTGTACAGAAAAGCCGTAATAGTGTCTCCTGATTGTTCAGACACAAATATATCTGTTGAAAATAGTCTGGTGCAGGCCAGAGATATAGAAGTGTGGTTTTGCAGTTCCACCAGTCAAATCTCTGTATTATCCTGCTTTTGGCATTTTTTGCCGTAAAGAAAAACAGTAATAGTGTCTCCTGATTGTTCAGACACCAATATATCTGTTTGAAAGAGTATGGTATACACTAGTAAATTAAAACTGTAGTTTTGCCGTTCCACATTAAAAAATCTCTATTATCCAGCTTTTAGTATTTTTTCCATAAAGAAAAACAGTAATATTGTCTCCTGATTGTTCAGACACCAATATATCTGTTTAAAAGAGTCTGGTATACACCAGTAAATTATAACTGTGGTTTTGCCGTTCCACATTAAAAAATCTCTATTATCCAGCTTTTGGTATTTTTTCCGTAAAGAAAAACAGTAATAGTGTCTCCTGATTGTTCAGACACCAATATATCTGTTTAAAAGAGTCTGGTATACACCAGTAAATTATAACTGTGTTTTTGCCTCCCACAGTAAAAAATCTCTATTATCCAGCTTTTGGTATTTTTTCCGTAAAGAAAAACAGTAATAGTGGCTCCTGATTGTTCAGACACAAATATATCTGTTTAAATTAGTCTGGTGAAGGCCAGATAAATAGAAGTGTGGTTTGGCAGTTCCACAGTTCAATCCTCTGTATTATCCACCTTTGGGCCATTTTTGCCTTAAAAAAAACAGTTTGAGTGTGTCGCTCTCACTGTTCAGCCGCAAATACATCTATTTAAAATTGTCTGGTATACCCCAGTAAACAATAACTGTGGTTTTGCCATTCCACGGTAAAAAATCTGTATTATTCAGCTTTTGGTATTTTTTTTATAAAGAAAAACAGTAATAGTTTCTCCCTGATTGTTTAGATTGTTTAAATTAGTCGGGTGTAGGCCAGAGAAATAGAACTGTGGTTTTCCTCTTCCACGGATCTAATCTACTTTTTATTACCCTTTTTCCATTGATATTGCGAGTGTAAGATATTTTATTTCCTTTACAATGGGCAAGGCGCATGGTAAGGGACGTGGAACCGGACGTTCTGGTGATTGTGAGTGCAGAGGACGGGGCCGTGGCCAAGGTGAAAATGTGCCACAACCAACAGCCACATCTTCTCACTCCCACTTCTTGACCGATTTACCAGGGAAGCACAGAACAACACCAGTATTGTGAACTGATCAGTGTGAACAGGTTATTAATTGGATAGCAGATAATACTTCCAGTTATCTGGGCACCACCACCTCCGGTCTGTCTTCCACACGGTCAAATCTTAGTAGCCTTGAGTTTCCACCGCATACTCCTCCTCACCCTGATGCTCCTTCCTCCCACCATGCCGAGTGTCGTCAGACAGCAACTGATCCCACACTTGGACACTCTGAAGAGCTGTTCACTGGTCCATTTCCAGATTTGTGCCCCTCGCCTGCTCCGCTTGAAGTGGTGGAAGAGGAGATCCCATGTAGCGATGCCCAAATATTTGAACTGCCACAGCCACAGGAAGTCGACGCTGGCAATTTGTCACAAGAGGTGGATAATGGTGAGACACCATTGCCAGGAAGTGAGGAGGAGGATCATGGTGTGCAAGTGGAAGAGGAGGAGGTGGTGGATGATCTAGTAACTGACCCAACGTGGCAGGAGGACATGCAGAGCGAGGCCAGCGGCACACAGGGTGAGGGAGGCAGAGTACCCCAACAGGCAGGAAGAAGCAGTGTGATGGCCGCACACAGAAGGCAGGCAACAGTTCCCCGTAACACCAACACGAGGGACGTTGCAAGTACAACCTGTAGGTCTTCCGGAGTCTGGAAGTTTTTTAAAGACTCTGCTGATAACCCCCAAGAGGCCATTTGTACCACCTGCCATGCCAGAATCAGCAGGGGTGACAAAACTACCAGCCTGACCACCACCAGCATGATCAGGCACATGGCAGCAAAGCACCCGACTTTGTGGGGTGAACTCCAGGTTCCAAGACCAGTGTCAGCAGGTGTCACCACTGCTTCTACAGGTGTTGTGCATGCAATAGAACCCCCTGTTGTGTGTGCAAGGCAATCCCCTGTCCATACTGCATGCAAAGATGCCCCCTCCTCTCAGTCTTCACTTGTTATGGCAGTTTCTAAAGAAACAGCATCAACGTCCACGTCCACGTCCCACCGCAGCATTCAATTGTCCATATCCCAGACCTTTGAACGAAAGCGGAAAAATACGCAGCTAACGCCCCACAGGCCACAGTCCTAAATTCGCATATTTCACGACTGCTTCCGTTGGAAATGCTGCCTTTTAGG
This sequence comes from Phyllobates terribilis, assembly GCF_046119375.1. Classification (NCBI taxonomy): domain Eukaryota; kingdom Metazoa; phylum Chordata; class Amphibia; order Anura; family Dendrobatidae; genus Phyllobates; species Phyllobates terribilis. The sequence goes on along the minus strand of NW_027363221.1, from coordinate 324,179 downwards.
CTGTTGGAGACGGAATCCTTCCGCAACCTTATAGCGGTGGCCGGCCCTCGGTACTCGGTCCCCAGCCGACACTATTTTGCCCGGTGTGCCATCCCCGCACTACACAAGCACGTGTCCCAAAACATCTGCCGTGCCCTCAACAATGCAGTTACTGGGAGAGTCCACCTGACAACGGACACGTGGACAAGTGCTTGTGGCCTGGGACGGTACATCTCCCTGACGGCACACTGGGTAAACATAGTGGAAACTGGGACCCAGTCGGACCTTGGGACGGAACACATCCGCCCCACACCGAGGATTGCTGGCCCAATGTCAGTCAGAGTTGCCCCCACAGTGTACAGCTCTTGCGCATCATCCTCCTCCTCCTCCTCATGTTCAGCCTCCTTCTCAGATATCACCACATCAGTTACAAGCTGGAATCACTGCAGTACTGCCTCCGCCAAGCGGCAACAGGGTGTGCTGTAACTCATAAGTAGAGATGAGCGTTGTTCGACTAGAACTGTTCGCCAATCTCAAATTCGAGCTGTTTTGGGCGGTGTTCGAGTTGTTCGACGAACCTGAACGATTTGCAAAAAATTCGGCTGTTCGAGGTTATGTTCGATAACTGTTCGTGCACCAAAAGCGTGTCCTGCATGTCTGGCGCTGTTTAGAGCACCAATCATGCAGGGATTGTCTGCCACTCACTGTAATGCCACAGCCATGGTGGTTGTGGCATTACAGTGATTGCCCAAATCGATGGGAACAGTGCCAACAGTGAAACATGAAAAGCCGGCAATTCATCAGCGGCATACACCGATACCCGACAATTTAGAACCGAAAGAATAGAGCTTCACACATAGATTAGATAGATAGAAACATGTCAGTCACATATATATGAAGTACAGTGACAGTGTTGATTACTGTACTTGTCATTTAGTGTAAAGGATTTATCAAAAAAAATAATAGTGTTTTCATGCACCGTCTCTTTAAAAAAGCCAGCCGGCAATTCAGCAGCGGTACCCGACAATTTATAACAGACAGAATAGAGCTTCACACATAGATTAGATAGATAGAAACATGTCAGTCACACATATAAGAAGCACAGTGACAGTGTTGCTTACTGTACTTGTCATTTAGTGTAAAGGATTTATCAAAAAAAATAATAGTGTTTTCATGCACCGTCTCTTTAAAAAAGCCGGCCGGCAATTCATCAGCGGTACCTGACAATTTATAACAGACAGAATAGAGCTTCACACATAGATTAGATAGATAGAAACATGTCAGTCACATATATATGAAGTACAGTGACAGTGTTGATTACTGTACTTGTCATTTAGTGTAAAGGATTTATTAAAAAAAATAATAGTGTTTTCATGCACTGTCTCTTTAAAAAAGCCGGCCGGCAATTCAGCATCGGTACCCGACAATTTAGAATAGAAGGAATAGAGAATCACACATAGATTAGATAGATAGAAACATGTCAGTCACATATATATGAAGTACCGTGACAGTGTTGATTACTGTACTTGTCATTTAGTGTTAAAATAAAGGATTTATTTAAAAAAAAATTGGCGTGGGGTTCCCTGTAATTTTAGTCTCTAGCGGAGGTTAAGCAGACGGCTGGGGCAGATGTTTGAAGCATGGGAAGGGGGTAATACCCACGGAGCTTCCCAGGCTACTAATATCAGCCCCCAGCGGAATACCTAGCCTTTACTAGCTATTAAAATGGGGGACCCCCCAAAAAAATGACGTGGGGTCCACCCTATTTTAATAGCTAGCAAAGGCTAGGCAGACAGCTGGGGGCTGATATTAATAGCCCAGGAAGGGTTCCATGAATATTGGCCCCCTCCCAGGCTAGAAACACCAGCCGTCAGCCGCCCCAGAAATGGCGCATCCTTAGGATGCGCCAATTCTGGCACTTAGCCTCGCTCTTCCCACTGCCCTGTAGCGGTGGCAGTGGGGTAATAGGGCTGGGGTTGATGTCAGCTTATAATGCCAGCTGACATCAAGCCCAGGTTAGTAATGGAGAGGCGTCTATAAGACACCCCCATTACTAACCCCATAGTCAAAGTTAAAAGAAAACACAAACACCCAGAATAAAGTCCTTTAATTGAAATAAAGACACATTCCTTTATTGTTCTAAATTAAACCATACTTACCATCACGCCCATTCCAGCTGAAGCCAACGATCTCCTGCAATAAAAGAAAAATAATAAACCAACCTCATCCTTACCTTTCCATGGTTCCCACGACAGCTTCAGCTCTGCTACATCGAGATAACAGGCTGGACCGCAGCAGAACGCTGCCATCCAGCCTGTCATCCCGCAGACACTGAGAAGCGCAGGCATGCTTGCGCTGCTCAGTGTCTGGCTGTGACGGCATAAAGATGAGACGAGTTCATGTCCAATGAACTCGGCGCACCTGATGCACGTCACTGACAGCGTGGGAGAATTCTCATGCTGTAGCGCTGAGTGCAGGAGAATTTGTCAGTGTCAGTGACGTGCATGAGGTGAGCTGAGATCATTGGACATGAATGAGCTCACCTCATGCACGTCACTGACAGCGTGGGAAAATTCTCCTGCACTCAGCGCTACAGCGTGAGAATTCTCCCACGCTGTCAGTGACGTGCATGAGGTGCGCCGAGTTCATTGGACATGAACTCGTCTCATCTTTATGCCGTCACAGCCAGACACTGAGGAGCGCAAGCATGCCTGCGCTTCTCAGTGTCCGCGGGATGACAGGCTGGATGGCAGCTTTCTGCTGCGGTCCAGCCTGTCATCTCGATGTAGCAGAGCTGAAGCTGTCGTGGGAACCATGGAAAGGTAAGGATGAGGTTGCTTAATTATTTTACTTTTATTGCAGAAGACATTGGCTTCAGCTGGAATGGGCGTGATGGTAAGTATGGTTTAATTTAGAACAATAAAGAATTGTGTGTTTATTTCAATTAAAGGACTTTATTCTGGGTGTTGTGTTTTTTTAAATACTTTACTAGAAATTCATGGTGGTCATGTCTAATATTGGCGTGACCCCATGAATTTCGGGCTTAGGGCCAGCTGATAATGCCAAGCTGGCCTTAACCCCTTTATTACCCAGTGAGCCACCGCACCAGGGCCCTGGATGAGTTGGGTACAGCGCCAGAAGATGGCGCTTCTATGAACGCGCCATTTTCTGGGGCGGCTGCGGACTGCAATTTGCAGCGGGTGGGGCCCAGAAAGCTTGGGCCTCCCTGCGCTGCGGATTCCAGCTCCCAGCTGCCTAGTTGTACCTGGCTGGGCACAAAAATAGGGCGAAGCCCCACGCATTTTTTTTTTTAATTATTTCATGAAATTCATGGAATAATTAAGAAAAAAAGGGCTTCCCTATATTGTTGTGTCCAACCAGGTACAAATAGGCAGCTGGTGGTTGGGGGCAGCCCGTCCCTGCCTGCTGTACCTGGCTGGACACAAATATAGTGCGAAGCCCCACGTCAATTTTTTTTTAATTATTTCATGAAATAATTTTTTTAAAAAAGGGCTTCCCTATATTGTTGTGTCTGGCCAGGTACAAATAGGCAGCTGGTGGTTGGGGGCAGCCCGTTCCTGCCTGCTGTACCTGACTGGACACAAATATAGGGCGAAGCCCCACGTCAGTTTTTTTTAAATTATTTCAGGAAATTCATGAAATAATTTAAAAAAAATTGATGTGGGGCTTCGCACTATATTTGTGTCCAGTCAGGTACAGCAGGCAGGAACTGGCTGCTCCCAACCACCAGCTGCCTATTTGTACCTAGCCGGACACAACAATATAGGGAAGCCCTTTTTTTCTTAATTATTCCATGAATTTCATGAATTTAAAAAAAAAATACGTGGAGCTTCGCCCTATTTTTGTGTCCAGCCAGGTACAACTAGGCAGCTGGGGGCTGGAATCTGCAGCGCAGGGAGGCCCAAGCTTTCTGGGCCCCACCCGCTGCAAATTGCAGTCCGCAGCCGCCCCGGAAAATGGCGCGTTCATAGAAGCGCCATCTTCTGGCGCTGTACCCAACTCATCCAGGGCCCTGGTGCGGTGGCTCACTGGGTAATAAAGGGGTTAAGGCCAGCTTGGCATTATCAGCTGGCCCTAAGCCCGAAATTCATGGGGTCACGCCAATATTAGACATGACCACCATGAATTTCTAGTAAAGTATGCCTGCGCTTCTCAGTGTGTGCGGCATGGCAAGCTGGATGGCAGCGTTCTGCTGCGGTCCAGCCTGTCATCTCGATGTAGCAGAGCTGAAGCTGTCCTGGGAACCATGGAAAGGTAAGGATGATGTTGCTTTATTATTTTTCTTTTATTGCAGGAGATCGTTGGCTTTAGCTGGAATGGGCGTGATGGTAAGTATGGTTTAATTTAGAACAATAAAGAATTGTGTCTTTATTTCAATTAAAGGACTTTATTCTGGGTGTTTGTGTTTTTTTTTTTAACTTTGACTATGGGGTTAGTAATGGGGGTGTCTTATAGACGCCTCTCCATTACTAACCTGGGCTTGATGTCAGCTGGCATTATAAGCTGACATCAACCCCAACCCTATTACCCCCTGCCACCGCACCAGGGCAGCGTGGAAGAGCGAGGCTAAGTGCCAGAATTGGCGCATCCTAAGGATGCGCCATTTCTGGGGCGGCTGACGGCTGGTGTTTCTAGCCTGGGAGGGGGCCAATATTCATGGCTCCCTTCCTGGGCTATTAATATCAGCCCCCAGCTGTCTGCCTAGCCTTTGCTAGCTATTAAATTAGGGGGGACCCACGTCATTTTTTTTGGGGGGGGTCCTCCATTTTAATAGCTAGTAAAGGCTAGGTATTCAGCTGGGGGCTGATATTAGTAACCTGGAAAGCTCCGTGGGTATTACCCCCTTCCCAGGCTTCAAACATCTGCCCCAGCTGTCTGCTTAACCTCCGCTAGAGACTAAAATTACGGGGAACCCCACGCCAATTTTTTTTAATAATAAATCCTTTATTTTAATACTAAATGACAAGTACAGTAACCAACACTGTCACTGTACTTATTATATATGTGACTGACATGTTTCTATCTATCTAATCTATGTGTGAAGCTCTATTCTGTCTGTTATAAATTGTCGGGTACAGATGCTGAATTGCCGGCCGGCTTTTTTAAAGAGACGGTGCATGAAAACACTATTATTTTTTTTAATAAATCCTTTGCAGTAAATGACAAGTACAGTAAGCAACACTGTCACTGTACTTCATATATATGTGACTGACATGTTTCTATCTATCTAATCTATGTGTGAAGCTCTATTCTGTCTGTTATAAATTGTCGGGTACCGCTGCTGAATTGCCGGCCGGCTTTTTTAAAGAGACGGTGCACGAAAACACTATTATATTTTTTAATAAATCCTTTACACTAAATGACAAGTACAGTAAGCAACACTGTCACTGTACTTCGTATGTATGTGGCTGACATGTTTCTATCTATCTAATCTATGTGTGATTCTCTATTCCTTCTATTCTAAATTGTCGGGTACAGATGCTGAATTGCCGGCCGGCTTTTTTAAAGAGACGGTGCATGAAAACACTATTATTTTTTTTAATAAATCCTTTGCAGTAAATGACAAGTACAGTAAGCAACACTGTCACAGTACTTCATATATATGTGACTGACATGTTTCTATCTATCTAATCTATGTGTGAAGCTCTATTCTGTCTGTTATAAATTGTCGGGTACCGCTGCTGAATTGCCGGCCGGCTTTTTTAAAGAGACGGTGCACGAAAACACTATTATATTTTTTAATAAATCCTTTACACTAAATGACAAGTACAGTAAGCAACACTGTCACTGTACTTCATATATATGTGACTGACATGTTTCTATCTATCTAATCTATGTGTGATGCTCTATTCCTTCATGTCTAAATTGTCGGGTACCGGTGTATGCCGCTGCTGAATTGCCGGCCGGCTTTTTTAAAGAAAGCGTCTTCTGAGCAGTTTGTGAGCTTTTGGACACCTTTGAAGGTGTTTTCTATGTGTTCCTATGTGTTTTTGTTTGCCTGCCATTGGTTTTAACGGTGTTCGACGGTGTTCTAAGGTGTTCGACGAACAGTTCGACGAACAGTTCCTCGAACATCCCGGTGTTCGACGAACCGAACCGAACCCGAACACTACGGGGGTGGCTCAACACTACTCATAAGTAGAGATGAGCGGTGTTCGACTAGAACTGTTCGCCAATCTCAAATTCGAGCTGTTTTGGGCGGTGTTCGAGTTGTTCGACGAACCCGAACGATTTGCAAAAAATTCGGCTGTTCGAGGTTATGTTCGATAACTGTTCGTGCACCAAAAGCGTGTCCTGCATGTCTGGCGCTATTTAGAGCACCAATCATGCAGGGATTGTCTGCCACTCACTGTAATGCCACAGCCATGGTGGTTGTGGCATTACAGTGATTGCCCAAATCGATAGGAACAGTGCTCACAGTGAAACATGAAAAGCCGGCAATTGATCAGCGGCATACACCGGTACCCGACAATTTAGAACCGAAAGAATAGAGCTTCACACATAGATTAGATAGATAGAAACATGTCAGTCACACATATAAGAAGCACAGTGACAGTGTTGCTTACTGTACTTGTCATTTAGTGTAAAGGATTTATCAAAAAAAATAATAGTGTTTTCATGCACCGTCTCTTTAAAAAAGCCGGCCGGCAATTCAGCAGCGGTACCTGACAATTTATAACAGACAGAATAGAGCTTCACACATAGATTAGATAGATAGAAACATGTCAGTCACATATATATGAAGTACAGTGACAGTGTTGATTACTGTACTTGTCATTTAGTGTAAAGGATTTATTAAAAAAAATAATAGTGTTTTCATGCACTGTCTCTTTAAAAAAGCCGGCCGGCAATTCAGCATCGGTACCCGACAATTTAGAATGGAAGGAATAGAGCATCACACATAGATTAGATAGATAGAAACATGTCAGTCACATATATAATAAGTACAGTGACAGTGTTGGTTACTGTACTTGTCATTTAGTATTAAAATAAAGGATTTATTATTAAAAAAAATTGGCGTGGGGTTCCCCGTAATTTTAGTCTCTAGCGGAGGTTAAGCAGACAGCTGGGGCAGATGTTTGAAGCCTGGGAAGGGGGTAATACCCACGGAGCTTCCCAGGCTACTAATATCAGCCCCCAGCTGAATACCTAGCCTTTACTAGCTATTAAAATGGAGGACCCCCCCCCAAAAAAATGACGTGGGTCCCCCCTAATTTAATAGCTAGCAAAGGCTAGGCAGACAGCTGGGGGCTGATATTAATAGCCCAGGAAGGGTTCCATGAATATTGGCCCCCTCCCAGGCTAGAAACACCAGCCGTCAGCCGCCACAGAAATGGCGCATCCATAGGATGCGCCAATTCTGGCACTTAGCCTCGCTCTTCCCACTGCCCTGTAGCGGTGGCAGTGGGGTAATAGGGTTGGGGTTGATGTCAGCTTATAATGCCAGCTGACATCAAGCCCAGGTTAGTAATGGAGAGGCGTCTATAAGACACCCCCATTACTAATCCCATAGTCAAAGTTAAAAGAAAACACAAACACCCAGAATAAAGTCCTTTAATTGAAATAAACACACAATTCTTTATTGTCCTAAATTAAACCATACTTACCATCACGCCCATTCCAGCTGAAGCCAACGATCTCCTGCAATAAAAGAAAAATAATAAAGCAACCTCATCCTTACCTTTCCATGGTTCCCAGGACAGCTTCAGCTCTGCTACATCGAGATAACAGGCTGGACCGCAGCAGAACGCTGCCATCCAGCCTGTCATCCCGCAGACACTGAGAAGCGCAGGCATGCTTGCGCTCTGCAGTGTCTGGCTGTGACGGCATAAAGATGAGACGAGTTCATGTCCAATGAACTCGGCGCACCTCATGCACGTCACTGACAGCGTGGGAGAATTCTCTCGCTGTAGCGCTGAGTGCAGGAGAATTTGTCAGTGTCAGTGACGTGCATGAGGTGAGCTGAGATCATTGGACATGAATGAGCTCACCTCATGCACGTCACTGACAGCGTGGGAAAATTCTCCTGCACTCAGCGCTACAGCGTGAAAATTCTCCCACGCTGTCAGTGACGTGCATGAGGTGAGCTCATTCATGTCCAATGAACTCAGCTGACCTCATGTACGTCACTGACAGCGTGGGAGAATTTTCACGCTGAAGTGCTGAGTGCAGGAGAATTCTCCCACGCTGTCAGTGACTTGCATGAGGTGCGCCGAGTTCATTGGACATGAACTTGTCTCATCTTTATGCCGTCACAGCGAGACACTGAGGAGCGCAAGCATGCCTGCGCTTCTCAGTGTCCGCGGGATGACAGGCTGGATGGCAGCTTTCTGCTGCGGTCCAGCCTGTCATCTCGATGTAGCAGAGCTGAAGCTGTCGTGGGAACCATGGAAAAGTAAGGATGAGGTTGCTTAATTATTTTACTTTTATTGCAGAAGACATTGGCTTCAGCTGGAATGGGCGTGATGGTAAGTATGGTTTAATTTAGAACAATAAAGAATTGTGTGTTTATTTCAATTAAAGGACTTTATTCTGGGAGTTGTGTTTTTTTAAATACTTTACTAGAAATTCATGGTGGTCATGTCTAATATTGGCGTGACCCCATGAATTTCGGGCTTAGGGCCAGCTGATAATGCCAAGCTGGCCTTAACCCCTTTATTACCCAGTGAGCCACCGCACCAGGGCCCTGGATGAGTTGGGTACAGCGCCAGAAGATGGCGCTTCTATGAACGCGCCATTTTCTGGGGCGGCTGTGGACTGCAATTTGCAGCGGGTGGGGCCCAGAAAGCTTGGGCCTCCCTGCGCTGCAGATTCCAGCTCCCAGCTGCCTAGTTGTACCTGGCTGGGCACAAAAATAGGGCGAAGCCCCACGCATTTTTTTTTTAAATTATTTCATGAAATTCATGGAATAATTAAGAAAAAAAGGGCTTCCCTATATTGTTGTGTCCAACCAGGTACAAATAGGCTGCTGGTGGTTGGGGGCAGCCCGTCCCTGCCTGCTGTACCTGGCTGGACACAAATATAGTGCGAAGCCCCACGTCAATTTTTTTTTAATTATTTCATGAAATAATTTTTTTAAAAAAGGGCTTCCCTATATTGTTGTGTCTGGCCAGGTACAAATAGGCAGCTGGTGGTTGGGGGCAGCCCGTTCCTGCCTGCTGTACCTGACTGGACACAAATATAGGGCGAAGCCCCACGTCAGTTTTTTTTAAATTATTTCAGGAAATTCATGAAATAATTTAAAAAAATTGATGTGGGGCTTCGCACTATATTTGTGTCCAGTCAGGTACAGCAGGCAGGAACTGGCTGCTCCCAACCACCAGCTGCCTATTTGTACCTAGCCGGACACAACAATATAGGGAAGCCCTTTTTTTCTTAATTATTCCATGAATTTCATGAATTTAAAAAAAAAATACGTGGAGCTTCGCCCTATTTTTGTGTCCAGCCAGGTACAACTAGGCAGCTGGGGGCTGGAATCTGCAGCGCAGGGAGGCCCAAGCTTTCTGGGCCCCACCCGCTGCAAATTGCAGTCCGCAGCCGCCCCGGAAAATGGCGCGTTCATAGAAGCGCCATCTTCTGGCGCTGTACCCAACTCATCCAGGGCCCTGGTGCGGTGGCTCACTAGGTAATAAAGGGGTTAAGGCCAGCTTGGCATTATCAGCTGGCCCTAAGCCCGAAATTCATGGGGTCACGCCAATATTAGACATGACCACCATGAATTTCTAGTAAAGTATGCCTGCGCTTCTCAGTGTCTGCGGGATGGCAGGCTGGATGGCAGCGTTCTGCTGCGGTCCAGCCTGTCATCTCGATGTAGCAGAGCTGAAGCTGTCCTGGGAACCATGGAAAGGTAAGGATGAGGTTGCTTTATTATTTTTCTTTTATTGCAGGAGATCGTTGGCTTCAGCTGGAATGGGCGTGATGGTAAGTAAGGTTTAATTTAGAACAATAAAGAATTGTGTCTTTATTTCAATTAAAGGACTTTATTCTGGGTGTTTGTGTTTTTTTTTTTAACTTTGACTATGGGGTTAGTAATGGGGGTGTCTTATAGACGCCTCTCCATTACTAACCTGGGCTTGATGTCAGCTGGCATTATAAGCTGACATCAACCCCAACCCTATTACCCCCTGCCACCGCACCAGGGCAGCGTGGAAGAGCGAGGCTAAGTGCCAGAATTGGCGCATCCTATGAATGCGCCATTTCTGGGGCGGCTGACGGCTGGTGTTTCTAGCCTGGGAGGGGGCCAATATTCATGGCTCCCTTCCTGGGCTATTAATATCAGCCCCCAGCTGTCTGCCTAGCCTTTGCTAGCTATTAAATTAGGGGGGACCCACGTCATTTTTTTTGGGGGGGGTCCTCCATTTTAATAGCTAGTAAAGGCTAGGTATTCAGCTGGGGGCTGATATTAGTAGCCTGGGAAGCTCCGTGGGTATTACCCCCTTCCCAGGCTTCAAACATCTGCCCCAGCTGTCTGCTTAACCTCCGCTAGAGACTAAAATTACGGGGAACCCCACGCCAATTTTTTTTAATAATAAATCCTTTATTTTAATACTAAATGACAAGTACAGTAACCAACACTGTCACTGTACTTATTATATATGTGACTGACATGTTTCTATCTATCTAATCTATGTGTGAAGCTCTATTCTGTCTGTTATAAATTGTCGGGTACCGCTGCTGAATTGCCGGCCGACTTTTTTAAAGAGACGGTGCACGAAAACACTATTATATTTTTTAATAAATCCTTTACACTAAATGACAAGTACAGTAAGCAACACTGTCACTGTACTTCATATATATGTGACTGACATGTTTCTATCTATCTAATCTATGTGTGATGCTCTATTCCTTCATGTCTAAATTGTCGGGTACCGGTGTATGCCGCTGCTGAATTGCCGGCCGGCTTTTTTAAAGAAAGCGTCTTCTGAGCAGTTTGTGAGCTTTTGGACACCTTTGAAGGTGTTTTCTATGTGTTCCTATGTGTTTTTGTTTGCCTGCCATTGGTTTTAACGGTGTTCGACGGTGTTCTAAGGTGTTCGACGAACAGTTCGACGAACAGTACCTCGAACATCCCGGTGTTCGATGAACCGAACCGAACCCGAACACTACGGGGGTGGCTCAACACTACTCATAAGTAGAGATGAGCGGTGTTCGACTAGAACTGTTCGCCAATCTCAAATTCGAGCTGTTTTGGGCGGTGTTCGAGTTGTTCGACGAACCCAAACGATTTGCAAAAAATTCGGCTGTTCGAGGTCATGTTCTATAACTGTTCGTGCACCAAAAGCGTGTCCTGCATGTCTGGCGCTATTTAGAGCACCAATCATGCAGGGATTGTCTGCCACTCACTGTAATGCCACAGCCATGGTGGTTGTGGCATTACAGTGATTGCCCAAATCGATGGGAACAGTGCTCACAGTGAAACATGAAAAGCCGGCAATTCATCAGCGGCATACACTGGTACCCGACAATTTAGAACCGAAAGAATAGAGCTTCACACATAGATTAGATAGATAGAAACATATCAGTCACACATATAAGAAGCACAGTGACAGTGTTGCTTACTGTACTTGTCATTTAGTGTAAAGGATTTATTAAAAAAAATAATAGTGTTTTCATGCACTGTCTCTTTAAAAAAGCCGGCCGGCAATTCAGCATCTGTACCCGACAATTTATAACAGACAGAATAGAACTTCACACATAGATTAGATAGATAGAAACATGTCAGTCACATATATATGAAGTACAGTGACAGTGTTGATTACTGTACTTGTCATTTAGTGTAAAGGATTTATTAAAAAAAATAATAGTGTTTTCATGCACTGTCTCTTTAAAAAAGCCGGCCGGCAATTCAGCATCTGTACCCGACAATTTAGAATAGAAGGAATAGAGAATCACACATAGATTAGATAGATAGAAACATGTCAGTCACATATATATGACGTACAGTGACAGTGTTGATTACTGTACTTGTCATTTAGTGTTAAAATAAAGGATTTATTTAAAAAAAAATTGGCGTGGGGATCCCCATAATTATAGGCTCTAGGGGAGGTTAAGCAGACGGCTGGGGCAGATGTTTGAAGCCTGGGAAGGGGGTAATACCCACGGAGCTTCCCAGGCTACTAATATCAGCCCCGAGCGGAATACCTAGCCTTTACTAGCTATTAAAATGGGGACCCCCCAAAAAAATGACGTGGGGTCCCCCCTATTTTAATAGCTAGCAAAGGCTAGGCAGACAGCTGGGGGCTGATATTAATAGCCCAGGAAGGGTTCCATGAATATTGGCCCCCTCCTAGGCTAGAAACACCAGCCGTCAGCCGCCCCAGAAATGGCGCATCCTTAGGATGCGCCAATTCTGGCACTTAGCCTCGCTCTTCCCACTGCCCTGTAGCGGTGGCAGTGGGGTAATAGGGTTGGGGTTGATGTCAGCTTATAATGCCAGCTGACATCAAGCCCAGGTTAGTAATGGAGAGGCGTCTATAAGACACCCCCATTACTAACCCCATAGTGAAAGTTAAAAAAAACCCACAAACACCCAGAATAAAGTCCTTTAATTGAAATAAAGACACATTCCTTTATTGTTCTAAATTAAACCATACTTACCATCATACCCATTCCAGCTGAAGCCAACGATCTCCTGCAATAAAAGAAAAATAATAAAGCAACATAATCCTTACCTTTCCATGGTTCCCACGACAGCTTCAGCTCTGCTACATCGAGATAACAGGCTGGACCGCAGCAGAAAGCTGCCATCAAGCCTGTCATCCCGCAGACACTGAGAAGCGCAGGCATGCTTGCGCTCTGCAGTGTCTGGCTGTGACGGCATCCAGATGAGCCGAGGTCATGTCCAATGAACTCGGCGCCCCTCATTCAAGTCACTGACAGCGTGGGAAAATTCTCCTGCACTCAGCACTTCAGCGTGAGAATTCTCCCACGCTGTCAGTGACGTACATGAGGTCAGCTGAGTTCATTGGACATGAATGAGCTCACCTCATGCACGTCACTGACAGCGTGGGAGAATTCTCACGCTGTAGCGCTGAGTGGAGGAGAATTCTCCCACGCTGTCAGTGACGTGCATGAGGTGCGCCGAGTTCATTGGACATGAACTTGTCTCATCTTTATGCCGTCACAGCGAGACACTGAGGAGCGCAAGCATGCGTACTCTTCTCAGTGTCTGCGGGATGACAGGCTGGATGGCAGCTTTCTGCTGCGGTCCAGCCTGTCATCTCGATGTAGCAGAGCTGAAGCTGTCGTGGGAACCATGGAAAGGTAAGGATGATGTTGCTTTATTATTTTTCTTTTATTGCAGGAGATCGTTGGCTTCAGCTGGAATGGGCGTGATGGTAAGTATGGTTTAATTTAGAACAATAAAGAATTGTGTCTTTATTTCAATTAAAGGACTTTATTCTGGGTGTTGTGTTTTTTTAAATACTTTACTAGAAATTCATGGTGGTCATGTCTAATATTGGCGTGACCCATGAATTTCGGGCTTAGGGCCAGCTGATAATGCCAAGCTGGCCTTAACCCCTTTATTACCCAGTGAGCCACCGCACCAGGGCCCTGGATGAGTTGGGTACAGCGCCAGAAGATGGCGCTTCTATGAACGCGCCATTTTCTGGGGCGGCTGCGGACTGCAATTTGCAGCGGGTGGGGCCCAGAAAGCTTGGGCCTCCCTGCGCTGCGGATTCCAGCTCCCAGCTGCCTAGTTGTACCTGGCTGGGCACAAAAATAGGGCGAAGCCCCACGCATTTTTTTTTTAAATTATTTCATGAAATTCATGGAATAATTAAGAAAAAAAGGGCTTCCCTATATTGTTGTGTCCAACCAGGTACAAATAGGCAGCTGGTGGTTGGGGGCAGCCCGTCCCTGCCTGCTGTACCTGGCTGGACACAAATATAGTGCGAAGCCCCACGTCAATTTTTTTTAAATTATTTCATGAAATAATTTTTTTAAAAAAGGGCTTCCCTATATTGTTGTGTCCGGCCAGGTACAAATAGGCAGCTGGTGGTTGGGGGCAGCCCGTTCCTGCCTGCTGTACCTGACTGGACACAAATATAGGGCGAAGCCCCACGTCAATTTTTTTTAAATTATTTCAGGAAATTCATGAAATAATGAAAAAAAAATTGATGTGGGGCTTCGCCTTATATTTGTGTCCAGCCAGGTACAGCAGGCAGGGACGGGCTGCTCCCAACCACCAGCTGCCTATTTGTACCTAGCCGGACACAACAATATAGGGAAGCCCTTTTTTTCTTAATTATTCCATGAATTTCATGAATTAAAAAAAAAAATACGTGGAGCTTCGCCCTATTTTTGTGTCCAGCCAGGTACAACTAGGCAGCTGGGGGCTGGAATCTGCAGCGCAGGGAGGCCCAAGCTTTCTGGGCCCCACCCGCTGCAAATTGCAGTCCGCAGCCGCCCCGGAAAATGGCGCGTTCATAGAAGCGCCATCTTCTGGCGCTGTACCCAACTCATCCAGGGCCCTGGTGCGGTGGCTCACTGGGTAATAAAGGGGTTAAGGCCAGCTTGGCATTATCAGCTGGCCCTAAGCCCGAAATTCATGGGGTCACGCCAATATTAGACATGACCACCATGAATTTCTAGTAAAGTATTTAAAAAAAACACAACACCCAGAAAAAAGTCCTTTAATTGAAATAAACACACAATTCTTTATTGTTCTAAATTAAACCATACTTACCATCACGCCCATTCCAGCTGAAGCCAATGATCTCCTGCAATAAAAGTAAAATAATAAAGCAACATCATCCTTACCTTTCCATGGCTCCCACGACAGCTTCAGCTCTGCTACATCGAGATGACAGGCTGGACCGCAGCAGAACGCTGCCATCCAGCCTGTCATCCCGCAGACACTGAGAAGCGCAGGCTTGCTTGCGCTACTCAGTGTCTGGCTGTGACGGCATCCAGATGAGCCGAGGTCATGTCCAATGAACTCGGCGCACCTCATGCACGTCACTGACAGCGTGGGAAAATTCTCACGCTGAAGCGCTGAGTGCAGGAGAATTTTCCCACGCTGTCAGTGACGTACATGAGGTGAGCCGAGTTCATTGTCGGCTCATCTGGATGCCGTCACAGTCAGACACTGAGGAGCGCAAGCATGCCTGCGCTTCTCAGTGTCTGCGGGATGACAGGCTGGATGGCAGCGTTCTGCAGGTCCAGCCTGTCATCTCGATGTAGCAGAGCTGAAGCTGTCCTGGGAACCATGGAAAGGTAAGGATGAGGTTGCTTTATTATTTTTCTTTTATTGCAGGAGATCGTTGGCTTCAGCTGGAATGGGCGTGATGGTAAGTATGGTTTAATTTAGAACAATAAAGAATTGTGTCTTTATTTCAATTAAAGGACTTTATTCTGGGTGTTTGTGTTTTTCTTTTAACTTTGACTATGGGGTTAGTAATGGGGGTGTCTTATAGACGCCTCTCCATTACTAACCTGGGCTTGATGTCAGCTGGCATTATAAGCTGACATCAACCCCAACCCTATTACCCCCTGCCACCACACCAGGGCAGCGTGGAAGAGCGAGGCTAAGTGCCAGAATTGGCGCATCCTATGGATGCGCCATTTCTGGGGCGGCTGACGGCTGGTGTTTCTAGCCTGGGAGGGGGCCAATATTCATGGCACCCTTCCTGAGCTATTAATATCAGCCCCCAGCTGTCTGCCTAGCCTTTGCTAGCTATTAAATTATGGGGGACCCCACGTCATTTTTTTTGGGGGGGTCCTCCATTTTAATAGCCAGTAAAGGCTAGGTATTCAGCTGGGGGCTGATATTAGTAGCCCGGGAAGCTCCGTGGGTATTACCCCCTTCCCAGGCTTCAAACATCTGCCCCAGCTGTCTGCTTAACCTCCGCTAGAGACTAAAATTATGGGGAACCCCACGCCAATTTTTTTTAATAATAAATCCTTTATTTTAATACTAAATGACAAGTACAGTAACCAACACTATCACTGTACTTATTATATATGTGACTGACATGTTTCTATCTATCTAATCTATGTGTGAAGCTCTATTCTGTCTGTTATAAATTGTCGGGTACAGGTGCTGAATTGCCGGCCGGCTTTTTTAAAGAGACGGTGCATGAAAACACTATTATTTTTTTTGATAAATCCTTTACACTAAATGACAATTACAGTAAGCAACACTGTCACTGTACTTCATATATATGTGGCTGACATGTTTCTATCTATCTAATCTATGTGTGATTCTCTATTCCTTCTATTCTAAATTGTCGGGTACAAATGCTGAATTGCCGGCCGGCTTTTTTAAAGAGACGGTGCATGAAAACACTATTATTTTTTTTAATAAATCCTTTGCAGTAAATGACAAGTACAGTAAGCAACACTGTCACTGTACTTAATATATATGTCACTGACATGTTTCTATCTATCTAATCTATGTGTGAAGCTCTATCTTTCTGTTCTAAATTGTCGGGTACCGCTGCTGAATTGCCGGCCGGCTTTTTTAAAGAGACGGTGCATGAAAACACTATTATATTTTTTAATAAATCCTTTACACTAAATGACAAGTACAGTAAGCAACACTGTCACTGTACTTCATATATATGTGACTGACATGTTTCTATCTATCTAATCTATGTGTGATGCTCTATTCCTTCATGTCTAAATTGTCGGGTACCGGTGTATGTCGCTGCTGAATTGCCGGCCGGCTTTTTTAAAGAAAGCGTCTTCTGAGCAGTTTGTGAGCTTTTGGACACCTTTGAAGGTGTTTTCTATGTGTTCCTATGTGTTTTTGTTTGCCTGCCATTGGTTTTAACGGTGTTCGACGGTGTTCTAAGGTGTTCGACGAACAGTTCGACGAACAGTTCCTCGAACATCCCAGTGTTCGACGAACTGAACCGAACCCGAACACTAAGGGGGTGGCTCAACACTACTCATAAGCTTAAGTGAGAAACCTCACACTGCTTGTGAGTTGTGGACATCTGTGAACGAGCAGGCAGATCTGTGGCTGAGACTGCTGAACCTACATCCAGGCATGGTCGTGTGTGACAATGGCCATAACCTGGTGGCGGCTCTGAGGCGAGGCAAGATCACACAAGTACCATGCCTGGCTCATGTGCTTAACCTCGTGGTTCAGCGGTTTCTTAAATCATACCCCGAGTTGCCAGATCTGCTGGTCAAAGTAAGCCGCCTGTCAGCTCATTTTCGCAAGTTAGCTACAGCCTCCCCCGCCCTTGCTGTGTTGCAGCAGTGTTTGCAGCTTCCGTCACACCGACTGGTGTATGTTGTCCCCACACATTGGAACTCTCTCCTCCACATGTTGCAAAGGATTTGTGAGCAGTTGTGGAGTACCAGCTGCAACAAGGCCGTCGATAATCAGGTCAGACTCCACACATAAGACTCAGGAGTGGACCTGGATGTCTGACATATGTACCATCTTGACAAACTTTGAGGAGTCCACCAAGATGGTGAGTGGCAATGATGCCATCATTAGTGTCAGCATTTCACTTGTCTGTCTTTTGCAATGCTCTCTGCAGAGAATTAAAGAGGAGGCATTGAAGCCAGAGTATGATGAGATGGATCAAGAAGCCGTAGCGGTCGTTTACACACAGCCCAGCCTCATCTCATCCCAACGTGCATTGGGGGACAATGAGGGAGAAGAGGAGGATGAGGAGGAGGAAGAACAGGAGCTTGTATTATGCGCTGTAGACGGTAGTATCTGTACAACTGTCATACCGTCGGCTCAGCGTGGGTGGCCTGAGGACATGGAGGAGGAGGAGGAGGGGGAGGAGGAGAGCATGGTCAGTCGTCATCTTGGTGAGGACACGTAAGTCTTGCCCATTACCAGTCTAGCACGCATGGCTGACTTTATGTTACGCTGCCTTAACTGTGACCCTTGCGTTGTCAAAATGTTGGTTGACAGTCATTACTGGTTGGTGACACTTTTAGACCCCCGCTACAAGGAGAACTTTCACTCTCTTATTCCTGAGGTGGAGAGGCCTACAAAAATGGGGCAGTACCAGAAGGCCCTTGCTGCAGAACTGTTAAAAAAAATTCCCATCTGAACACGCTAGCAGCAGAGGTCACAGTTCGTTGCCCAACCAAGGCGTACGTGCGAGAGAGATGAAACTCCAATCCAGCAGAGGCAGGGGAACACTGTCAACGTTCTGGGACAGTTTTCTCAGATCCTCCCTTCGGACAGACCCTGAGGCGCGGGGTACTCTCACAAGGAGTGGAAAGTTTCAAAAGATGGTGAGGGAGTACCTTGCCGACCGTCCAGCGTCCTCCGTGATTCCTCTGTGCCTTTTAATTATTGGGTATCCAAGCTGGACACTTGGAGTGTACTCGCTCTGTACGCCTTGGAGGTCATGGCCTGCCCTGCCGCTAGCATGTTATCAGAGCATGTTTTTAGTGCTGCTGGGGAAATTATAACTGATAAGCGCACTCGCTTGTCAACTGACAATGCTGACAAGCTGACCCTTATAAAAATGAACAAGGGCTGGATTAGGCCAGACTTCTCATCACCACCAAATGACAGCAGAGTAACAAAGTCAAATCTACTGTGTTATTTCAGGAGGTGTATTCACATGCACCGCTTCACACCCACACATGGGTATACGCTTCTTCATTTCGGCAGTTTTATGTTCTTCTCCTTATCCTCAGCCTATACCACTATACCACCAGGGTGACCATGGTCTGTGTTGCCATTATTGAAAGTTCTTCCATCCTTATTTTTGTCAGCTTTTGCTTTTAAGGCATAAGCAAAGACTGTGGGAGACCCATTCCCCAATAATGGAAATAATATTTTTAAGATGCTGTACTGTAGGGCTCTTGTTAGCTCCACCACTCTTCCAAGGGGCATTAAAACCATCTTGTTAAGCTACTGTGACCTCCACATCTCTTCCATGGGGCATTAATATTGTCTTCTTACTCCACTGTAACCTCCACCACATTTGCAAAGGGCATTAAAACCGTCTTGTTAAGTTACTGTGACCTCCACGTCTCTTCCAAGGGGCATTAAAACTGTCTTGTTAAACCACTCTGAACTCAACAGCTCTCCCAAGGGGCATTAAAACCGCCTTGCTAAACTACTGTGACATCCACGTATCTTCCACGGGGCATTGATATTGTTTTTTTATTCCACTGCGACCTTCACCACTCTTCCAAGGGGCGTTAAAACCGTTTTGTTAAGCTACTGTGACCTCCACGTCTCTTCCATGGTGCATTGATATTGTCTTTTTATTCCACTGTAACCTCCACCACTTTTCCAAAGGGCATTAAAACCGTTGTAAAGTGTAGAATTCAGTGTATATGGAGTCTTGGCATGAGTGCAAGGAAGTACAAGAAACACAGGTCTTGATAAAGAAATATTCTTGTATTACGTCATACAAGCAGATGCACAGTAATATACAAGTCTCTGAGCAAAAGGGAACATCTCCTGGTGTAACTGGATTAACCCCGGATTCCCCGGAGTTGCAAAAGGCACAACAACAAAAGACAGTCTTTAAGCAATAAGCAAAGTCTCTCTTACGGGTGCTGAGAAGTCCTTTGAGTAAAGCAGTAGTCCAGTGATCCAGCAGGTAAGAAGACTCAGATCCATAAATGGGAACTTCAGACAGGCAGGTAAACTATGAGGATTCCTCAGAGAGTGAAGCTGACTTGAAGAGTTTAGTCCAGAGGCTTCAGGAAGCAATGTTACAGACTGGCTGCAGACAGGATTCAGAAGCACTGAACTAACAGCTGAGGCTGCTTAAGTGCAAATGGCAGAAAAACAAGGTGGAGACATAGAGGCTGAAGACTCCATTACAACTGAGGGCAAAATGGATGCACAAAACAGAAAGCAAGATGGCTGCAGGGAAAAAACAAGATCTAAGCACAACATGAAAAAACCATGATAGAAAGTCTCAGAACCTCACATTAGTCCCCCCTTGAGGACGGCCTCCGGACGGCTCCGAACCAGGTTTGTCTGGGTACCTCTGATGGAACTGGCGGAGTAAACGGGGGGCATTGATGTTGTCAACTGGTTCCCAAGAGTTATCTTCCACTGAGTAGCTCTGCCATTTGATCAAGTATTGGAGACGATTTCTGTGCAGCCTAGAGTCCAGAATCTTTTCCACCACAAATTCTTCCTGTCCATCAATCAACACTGGATCAGGAGGGGAAGGAGACCGTCCAAGAAACATATTAGGAACTGCTGCCTTAAGTAAAGACACGTGAAACACTGGGTGAATTCTCATAGATTTAGGAAGTTGAAGACGATAAGCCACTGCACTTATAATCTTGTTAATCTTATAAGGACCCACGTACTTTTGTCCAAGTTTAGATGATGGAATTCTTAAGTTCAAATTCTTGGTTGACAACCAGACTAAATCTCCTACCTTGAAGTCTGGTGCTGGCTTTCGAAATTTATCAGCTGCTTTTTTATACCTTTCCCGAGCTGATTCCAGATTCTCCTTTAACACCTCCAGATTTTGTTGCAGGGAATAAATTCTGTCGGCCACAGCTGGTAGAGGCGTATCTATGGGAAACCGAGGAAGAATGTTAGGATGATAGCCTAAATTGGCAAAAAATGGAGATTGCTTTGTGGAAGCGCTCTGTGAGTTATTATATGAAAACTCAGCCAATGGGAGAAGATCCACCCAATCATCCTGCAGATGGCAAATAAAGCAGCGGAGATATTGCTCCAGGGTCTGATTGGTGCGTTCAGTTTGTCCATTTGTCTGGGGGTGAAATGCAGAAGAGAGATTAACTTTAATGTCTAAAGCAGCGCAGAAACTCTGCCAAAATTTTGAAGTGAATTGCACCCCCCGATCAGAAATTACTTCATCTGGTACTCCATGTAGGCGAAACACATTTTGAACGATTAAGTCTGATGTCTGTTTGGCAGAAGGTAAACCGGTACAAGCAATAAAGTGAGCTGCCTTTGTCAAACGATCCACCACCACCAAAATGGAGTTTTTCCCCTGAGAGTTTGGCAACTCCACAATGAAATCCATAGAAATTGAGCCCCAAGGGCGGGATGGGATGGGCAAGGGCTGCAAAAGACCTGTAGGTGAGGAACGTGGTGTCTTGAATCTGGCGCAGACTTCACAAGAAGCAACATAATTTAGGACATCCTTCCTGTAGGTGGGCCACCAAAAGAAACGGGATAGAAACTCCTGAGTCTTTAGACTTCCTCTGTGACCCGCCATCTTAGAGTCATGAACTAAATGCAGTACTCTCAATCTGACAGTCTCAGGTATATACAAGCGTTGTCCCTGCATCCACACACCATTCTTATAAGTCAGACTTACCTCGTTAGAAGGTTGTTCTAACAAGGAATCCAGTTGATAAGCTTCCTTAATGTCGTTTAATAAATCTTGATTATGGATCACCCCCAGGACCTTGGAATCAGGAAGAATGGTCTTAGGTGTCATGATTGTAGTGGTCTCAATTGAGTGTATCCTAGATAATGCATCAGCCTTTCCATTGCGGGAACCAGGCCTATAGGAAATTACGAAATTGGCCGACCTAATGAATTCCAGATTGCGGTGGTCCGTCAGTACAACTATCTGCTGAGATGCTCCTTGAAGATGATGTCTCCATTCCTTGAAGGCAGCAATAATGGCCAGCAGTTCTCTGTTCCCTACGTCATAGTTCTTTTCTGCTGACGACAATCGCTGAGAAAAGAAAGCACAAGGATGTAAAATACTGTTCTCACCTATCCTTTGGGAGAGTATAGCTCCAATGGCACAGTCCGAAGCATCCACCTCTATTATGAAAGCGAGTTCAGGATCTGGATGCACCAAGATGGGTGCCGTCGTGAATCTGGTCTTAAGACGGGAGAACGCTTCTTGGGCTTGAGAGGTCCAGGCAAAGGTAGACTTCTTACGGGTCAGCTGTGTGATGGGTGACACTATTTCAGAAAAGTTCCTGATAAAACGCCTGTAAAAATTTGCAAACCCGATGAAGCGCTGAACCTCTTTCACATTCCTGGGCACTGGCCAGTCCTGAATAGCCTGAGTCTTCCTCACGTCCATGGTTATTCCCTGTGAAGAAATTACGTACCCCAAAAACTGGATCTTAGTTACATGAAACTCGCATTTCTCAGGCTTGATATAGAGGCGGTGCATTCTTAGACGTCCCAAGACCGTCCTCACATGTTCATGATGTTCATCTATGGAATTAGAGAAAATTAAAATATCGTCCAAATAAATCACCACAAATGTATCCAAAAGATCCCTGAAGATGTCATTGGCTAAATGTTGAAATGTTGCTGGCGCATTGCATAAGCCGAACGGCATGACTTGATATTCAAAATGTCCGTAACGTGACCTGAAAGCTGTCTTCCACTCATCACCTGGCCTAATGCGGACCAGATTGTAGGCCCCACGAAGATCTAATTTAGTAAAAATCTTAGCCTGTCGTACCCTCTCCAACAATTCGGGGATCAAGGGTAGTGGGTAGCGATTCCTGATGGTGACCTTATTAAGCTCCCGATAATCTATACAGGGTCTAAGAGATCCGTCCTTTTTCTTTACAAAAAAGATGGGTGCACCTGCAGGGGAAGAAGAGGGACGTATAAAGCCTTTAGCTAGATTTTCATCGATATAGTCTTTCAGCGCCTTTAGTTCTGGGCCTGCCAGAGGGTAAATATTACCAAAGGGTATTGCTGCACCTGGTAATAGTTCAATTGGGCAGTCATAGGGACGGTGGGGAGGAAGCTGGTCAGCATTCTTCTTATCACAGATGTCAGCATACTCACTATACATGGGCGGCAGTTTGAAGACTGATGGTGTGGAAATTACCGGAGTGGAGCAAATCATAACCCCGGGAATTGTCTTCTTCTACGGGAAATGCAGCTCCTTGGTTTCCCAATTTATTGTAGGGTTCTGAATCTGCAACCAAGGTAATCCTAAAATAATGGGGAAATGTGGAGAAGTGATGAGCATAAACGACAGTCTCTCTAGATGACCTTTCCCCATGAAAACCTTGACGGGTACCGTCTCCTGATCCACGGGTCCTGAACTTAACAGAGAGCCATCCACTGTCTCCATCTGTACAGGGGTTGTCCTCTTCACAGAACGTATTCCGTGTCTTTGGGCAAAGGAAATGTCCATAAAATTGCCGCTAGCTCCAGAATCAATCATAGCTGAAGTGGACACCCAAACAGCATTAATCCAGAGTTTAATAGAAAGAAGACAATGAGAACTGTTCTTGTTGCAGTTCGGACGAGACACAGCAGAGGAAACCGGAAAAATTGCAGCATTGATATGTGAATCAGGCTCAGATGTGACAGAGTTTAAGTCTGAATAGTCAATATCTATAGGTGCAGCCGGGTCAGACAAGAGTTCCCGAGCCGCCATCACAGACCCCTTTTCACAGCATTCACAGTGTATAACTGCAGCAGTGGCCTTACGGGAATGGCTGGGACAGTTTATAATGAAATGCCCAGACTTACCGCAGTAGAAACATAGATTCTCCTTCAACCGATGCTCCTTACGTGCGTCACTGACCCGTTTCTGTAGAGAGTCCACTTGCATGGGTTCAGGTTCAGCTTCTCGAGGAGTCCGAGGAACAAAGTCTCTAGTTGGAGAGGGAGGAAGGTATCTGTTAACACGATTAATTGCCGACCATCTCTCCTGTCTACGTTCTGTAAGCCGGGCATCGATGCGGATGCAGAAATTGATGAAATCTCCCAAAGCAGTGGGAGGGTCAGCACGGGCGAGCTCATCTTTAACTTCAGAAGACAACCCCTTCCGGAAAATGGATTTCTTGGCGGAGCTATTCCAAGTAGTGTCGAGGGCCCATCTCCTAAAATCCAGCGCATATTCTGCTACTGAGCGTTTACCTTGACGCAAGGTTAGCATGGCAGCTTCTGCGGTAGCACTGCGATTGGGATCATCAAACATTTGCCCCAGGGCCAATATGAAAGTATTTAGATCGTCCAGACATGCATCATTAGTCTCAATCAAAGGGTTCGCCCATGCTAGGGCCTTGTCAGTGAGAAGCATGATTATTGTTAGTACCTTAGATCGGTCAGTAGGGTATTGTGATGCCTGGGTGGCAAAAAACAGTTTGCATTGATTGAGGAATCCCCTGAATCTTTCTCGTTCTCCGCCAAAGCGAAAAGGTGGTAACTTGGGGAGGCCCAATACCGGGGTAGGAACTGGTGCACGAACTAACTCCTCCAAAGCTTCCGTCCGGGTGCAGAAATCTCGAAAATTTTGACCAAGCACCTGTAGGCTGTGATCGCTACGATCCTGCAGACCTGCAAAGTTCGCCTTTAAAGTCTGCAAATCAGTGAGGATTGAGTTAGTCACCTCATACAATTTCTTAATGCGGGCATCAATACTCCCAGACCCAGCTGACTCCATCTTGTGGCTTCTGAATCTTGTAAAGTGTAGAATTCAGTGTATATGGAGTCTTGGCATGAGTGCAAGGAAGTACAAGAAACACAGGTTTTGATAAAGAAATATTCTTGTATTACGTCATACAAGCAGATGCACAGTAATATACAAGTCTCTGAGCAAAAGGGAACACCTCCTGGTGTAACTGGATTAACCCCGGATTCCCCGGAGTTGCAAAAAGCACAACAACAAAAGACAGTCTTTAAGCAATAAGCAAAGTCTCTCTTACGGGTGCTGAGAAGTCCTTTGAGTAAAGCAGTAGTCCAGTGATCCAGCAGGTAAGAAGACTCAGATCCATAAATGGGAACTTCAGACAGGCAGGTAAACTATGAGGATTCCTCAGAGAGTGAAGCTGACTTGAAGAGTTTAGTCCAGAGGCTTCAGGAAGCAATGTTACAGACTGGCTGCAGACAGGATTCAGAAGCACTGAACTAACAGCTGAGGCTGCTTAAGTGCAAATGGCAGAAAAACAGGGTGGAGACATAGAGGCTGAAGACTCCATTACAACTGAGGGCAAAATGGATGCACAAAACAGAAAGCAAGATGGCTGCAGGGAAAAAACAAGATCTAAGCACAACATGAAAAAACCATGATAGAAAGTCTCAGAACCTCACAACCGTCTTGTTAAGCTACTGTGACCTCCACGTCTCTTCCAAGGGACATTAAAACTGTCTTGTTAAACCACTCTGAACTCCACAGCTCTTCCAATGGGCATTAAAACCGTCTTGTTAAGCTACTGTGACCTCCACGTATCTTCCACGGGGCATTGATATTGTCTTTTTATTCCACTGCGACCTCCACCACTCTTCCAAGGGGCATTGATATTGTCTTTTTATTCCACTGCGACCTCCACCACTCTTCCAAGGGGCATTAAAACCATTTTGCTTAGCTACTGGGATCTGCACGTCTTCTACAAGGGGCATTAAAACCGTCTTGTTTAACCACTCTGAACTCCACAGCTCTTCCAAGGGGCATTAAAACTGTCTTGTTAAGCTACGTCTTGTTTAACCACTCTGAACTCCACAGCTCTTCCAAGGGGCATTAAAACTGTCTTGTTAAGCTTCTTTGACCTCAACATCTCTTCCACGGGGCATTGCTATTGTCTTTTTATTCCACTGCGACCTCCACCACTCTTCCAAGGGGAGTTAAAACAGTCTTGTTAAGCTACTGTGACCTCCACGGGGCATTGATATTGTCTTTTTATTCCACTGCGACCTCCACCACTCTACCAAAAGGCATTGATATTGTCTTTTTATTCCACTGCGTACTCCACCACTCTTCCAAGGGGCATTAAAACCATCTTGTTAAGCTACTGTGACCTCCATGTCTCTTACATTGGGCATTGATATTGTCTTTTTATTTCACTGTAACATCCACCACTTTTCCAAGAGGCATTATAACCATCTTGTTAAACTACTGTGACCTCCACGTCTCTTCCAAGGGGCATTAAAACAGTCTTCTTAAACCACTCTGAACTCCACAGCTTTTCCAAGGGGCATTAAAACGGTCTTGTTAAACTACTGTGACCTCCATGTCTCTTCCACGGGGCATTGATATTGTCTTTTTATTTCACTGAGACCTCCACCACGCTTCCAAGGGGAGTTAAAACCGTTTTGTTAAGCTACTGAGACCTCCACGTATCTTCCACGGGGCATTGATATTGTCTTTTTATTCCACTGCGACCTCCACCACTCTTCCAAGGGGCATTAAAATCATTTTGTTTAGCTACTGGGATCTCCACGTCTTCTCCAAGGGGCATTAAAACTCCACAGCTCTTCCGAGGGGCATTAAACCGTCTTGTTAAGCTACTGTGACCTCAAGGTCTCTTCCCCGGGGCATTACTATTGTCTTTTTATTCCACTGCGACCTCCACCACTCTTCCAAGGGGCGTTAAAACCGTCGTGTTAAGCTACTGTGACCTACAAGGGGAATTGATATTGTCTTTTTATTCCACTGCGACCTGCACCACTCTTCCAAAAGGCATTGATATTATCTTTTTATTCCACTGTAACCTCCACCACTCTTCCAGGGGGCATTGATATTGTCTTTTTATTCCACAGCGTCCTCCACCACTCTTCCAATGGGCATTAAAACCGTCTTGTTTAGCTAATGGGATCTCCACGTCTTCTCCATGGGGCATTAGAACTGTCTTGTTAAACCACTCTGAACTCCACAGCTCTTCCAAGGGGCATTAAAACCGTCTTGTTAAGTACTGTGATATCCACGTCTCTTGCACGTGGCATTGATATTGTCTTTTTATTCCACTGCGACCTCCACCACTCTTCCAAGGGGCAATAAAACCATCTTGTTAAGCTACTGTGACCTCCACATCTCTTCCACGGGGCATTGATATTGTCTTTTTATTCCACTGCGACCTCCACCACTCTTCCAAGGGGCATTAAAACCTTCTTGTTAAGCTACTGTGACCTCCACGTCTCTTCCACGGGGCATTGATATCATCTTTTTATTACACTGCGACCTTCAAGACCCTTCCAAGGGGCATTGATATTGTCTTTTTATTCCTCTGCTAACTCCTCCACTCTTCCAAGGGGCGTTAAAAACGTTTTGTTTAGCTACTGGGATCTCCACGTCTCTTCCACGGGGCATTGATATCGTCTTTTTATTCCACTGCGACCTCCAAGACCCTTCCAAAGGGCATTGATATTATATTTTTATTCCACTGTGACCTCCACCACTCTTCCAAGGGGCATTGGTATTGTCTTTTTATTCCACTGCGAACTCCACCACTCTTCCAAGGGGCATTTAAACCGTTTTGTTTAGCTACTGGGATCTCCACGTCTTCTCAAAGTGGCATTAAAACCGTCTTGTTAAACCACTCTGAACTCCATAGCTCTTCCAAGGGGCATTAAAACCGTCTTCTTAAGCTACTGTGACCTCAACGTCTCTTCCATGGGGCATTGCTATTGTCTTTTTATTCACTGCGACCTCCACCACTCTCACAAGGGGCGTTAAAACCGTCTTGTTAAACTAATGTGACCTACACGGGGCATTGATATTGTCTTTTTATTCCACTGCGACCTCCACCACTCTTCCAAAAGGCATTGATATTGTCTTTTTATTCCTCTGCGAACTCCACCACTCTTCCAAGGAGCATTAAAACCGTATTGTTAAGCTACTTTGATCTCCACGTCTCTTCCACGGGGCATTGATATTGTAATTTTATTCCACTGTAACCTCCACCACTCTTCCAAGGGGCATTGATATTGTCTTTTAATTCCACTGCGAACTCCACCACTCTTCCAAGGGAAATTAAAACCATCTTGTTTGGCTACTGGAAACACCACATCTTCTCCAAGGGGCATTAAAACTGTCTTGTTAAACCACTCTGAACTCCACAGCTCTTCCAAGGAGCATTAAAACCATCTTGTTAAGCTACTGTGATCTCCACGTCTCTTCCACGTTACATTGATATTGTCTTTTTATTCCACTGTAACCTCCACCACTCTTCCAAGGAGCATTAAAACCATCTTGTTAAAATACTTTGACCTCCACGTCTGTTCCACGGGCAATTGATATTGTTTTTTTATTCCACTGCGACCTCCACCATTCTTCCAAGAGGCATTAAAACCTTCTTGTTAAGCTACTGTGACCTCCACGTCTCTTCCACGGGGCATTGATACTGTCTTTTTTTTCCACTGTGACCTACACCACTTTTCCAAGGGGCGTTAAAACCGTCTTGTTAAGCTACTGTGACCTCCACATCTTTTCCACGGGGCATTGATATTGTCTTTTTATTCCACTGCGACCTCCACCACTCTTCCAAGGGGCATAGATATTGTCTTTTTATTACACTGCAACCTCCATCACTCTTTCAAGGGGCATTCATATTGTCTTTTTATTCCACTGCAACCTCCACCACTCTTCCAAGGGGCATTAAAACCGTTTTGTTTAGCTACTGGGATCTCCACGTCTTCTCCAAGGGGCATTGAAATCGTCATGTTAAGCTGCTGTGACCTCCACGGGGCATTGATATTGTCTTTTTAATCCACTGCGACTTCCATCACTCTTACAAAAGGCATTGATATAGTCTTTTTATTCTACTGCGAACTCCACCACACTTCCAAGGAGCATTAAAACCGTCTTGTTAAGCTACTGTGATCTCCACGCCTCTATCACAGGGCATTGATATTGTCTTTTTATTCCAATGTAACCTCCACCACTCTTCCAAGGGGCATTGATATTGTCTTTTTATTCCACTGCGACCTCCACCACTTTTCCAAGGGGCATTAAAACCGTCTTGTTAAACCACTCTGAACTCCACAGCTCTTCCAAGGGGCATTAAAACCATCTTGTTAAACTACTGGGTTGAACTAGATGTACTTAGTCTTCCTTCAACCTTAAAAACTATGTATGTTACTGTGACCTCCATGTCTCTACCAAGGGGCATTAAAACCGTCTTGTTTAGCTTCTGGTATCTCCACGTCTACTCCAAGGGTCATTAAAACTGTCTTGTTAAACCACTCTGAACTCCACAGCTCTTCCAAGGGGCATTAAAACCGTCTTGTTAAGCTACTATGATTTCCACGTCTCTTCCACGGGGCATTGATATTGTCTTTCTATTCCACTGTAACCTCCACCACTCTTCCAAGGGGCATTAAAACCGTCTTGTTAAGCTACTGTGACCTCCACGTCTCTTCCACGGGGCATTGATATTGTCTTTTTATTCCACTGCGACCTCCACCACTCTTCCAAGGGGCATTGATATTGCCTTTTTATTCCACTGTGACCTCCACCACTTTTCCAAGGGGCATTAAAACCTTCTTGATAAGCTACTGTGACCTCCACGTCTCTTGCACGGGGCATAGATATTGTCTTTTTATTCCACTGCGACCTGCACTACTCTTCCAAGGGGCATTAACATTGTCTTTTTATACCACTGCGACCACGATCATACTTACAAGGGGCATTAAAACCATCTTGTTAAGCTACTGTGACCTCCACATCTCTTCCACGGGGCACTGATGTTGTCTTTTTATTTCACCACTCTTCCAAGGGGCATTAAAACCATCTTGTTAAGCTACTGTGATCTCCACGTCTTTTCCACGTGACCTTGATATTGTCTTTTTATTCCACTGTAACCTCCACCACTCTTCCAAGGGGCATTAAAATCATCTTGTTAACCTACTGTGACCTCCACGTCTGTTCCTCGGTCCATTGATATTGCTTTTTATTCCACTGTGAACTCCACCATTCTTCCAAGGGGCAATAAAACCGTCTTGTTAAGCTACTGTGACCTCCACATCTCTTCCACGGGGCATTGATATTGCGTTTTTCTTCCACTGCGACCTCCACCACTCTTCCAAGGGGCATTAAAACCTTCTTGTTATGCTACTTTGACCTCCACGTCTCTTCCACGGGGAATTAATATTTTCTTTTTATTCCACTGCGAACTCCACCACTCTTCCAAGGGGCATTGACATTGTATTTTTATACCACTGCGACCACGATCATACTTACAAGGGGCATTAAAACCGTCTTGTTAAGCTACTGTGACCTCCACATCTCTTCCACGGGGCATTGATATTGTCTTTTTATTCCACTGTAACCTCCACCACTCTTCCAAGGGGCATTAAAACAGCTTTGTTAAGCTACTGTGACCTCCACGTCTCTTCCAAGGGGCATTAAAACTGTCTTTTTAAACCAGTCTGAACTCCACAGCTCTTCTAATGGGCATTAAAACCATCTATTTAAGCTACTGTGACCTCCACGTCTCTTCCACGTGGCATTGATATTATCTTTTTATTCCACTGTGACCTACACCACTTTTCCAAGGGGCGTTAAAGCCGTCTTGTTAAGCTACTGAGACTTCCAAGTCTTTTCCATGGCCCATTGATATTGTCTTTTTATTCCACTGCGACCTCCACCACTCTTCCAAGGGGCATTGATATTGTCTTTTTATTCCACTGCAACCTCCATCTCTCTTCCAAGGGGTATTCATAATGTCTTTTTATTACACTGCGACCTCCACCACTCTTCCAAGGGGCATTAAAACTGTTTTGTTTAGCTACTGGGATCTCCACATCTTCTCCAAGGTGCATTGAAACCGTCATGTTAAGCTACTGTGACCTCCACGGGGCATTGATTTTGTCTTTTTAATCCACTGCGACCTACACCACTCTTAGAAAAGGCATTGATATTGTCTTTTTATTCCACTGCGAACTCCACCACACTTCCAAGCATCATTAAAACCGTCTTGTTAAGCTACTGTGATCTCCACGCCTCTTCCACGGGGCATTGATATTGACTTTTTATTCCACTGTAACCTCCACCACTCTTCCAAGGGGCATTGATATTGTATTTTTATTCCACTGCGACCTCCACCACTTTTCCAAGAGGCATTAAAACCGTCTTGTTAAGCTTCTGTGACCTCCACGTCTCTTCCAAGGGGCATTACAAACGTCTTGTTAACCCACTCTGAACTCCACAGCTCCTCCAAGGGGCATTAAAACCATCTTATTAAACTAGTGTGACCTCCATGTCTCTTCCACTGTGCATTGATATAGTCTTTTTATCCCAATGCGACCTCCACCACTCTTCAAGGGGGCATTGATATTGTCTTTTTATTCCACTGCTACCTCCACCACTTTTCCAAGGGTCATTAAAACCGTATTGTGTATCTACTGGGATCTCCACGTGTTCCCCAAGGGGCATAAAAACGGTCTTGTAAAACCACTGTGAACTCCACAGCTCTTCCAAGGGTCATTAAAACCGTCTTGTTAAGCTACTATGACCTCAACGTCTCTTCCACGGGGTATTGCTATTGTCTTTTTACTCCACTGCGACCTCCACCACTCTTCCAAGAGGCGTCAAAACAATCTTGTTCAGCTACTCTGACCTCCACGGGGCATTGATATTGTCTGTTTATTCGACTGCAACCTTCACCACTGTTCCAAAAGGCATTGATATTGTCTTTTTATTGCACTGCGAACTCCACCACTCTTCCAAGGAGCATTAAATCCGTTTTGTTAAGCTACTTTGATCGCCACGTCTCTTCTACGGGGCATTGATATTGTCTTTTTATTCCACTGTAACCTCCACCACTCATCGAAGGGGCATTAATATTGTCTTTTTATTCCACTGCAACGTCCACCACTCTTCCAAGGGGCATTAAAACCGTCTTGTTTAGCTACTGTTATCTCCACGTCTTCTCCAAGGGTCATTAAAACCATCTTGTTAAACCACTCTGAACTCCACAGCTCTTCCAATGGGCATTAAAACCGTCTTGTTAAGCTACTATGATCTCCACGTCTCTTCCACGTGGCATTGATATTATCTTTTTATTCCACTGTGACCTACACCACTTTTCCAAGGGGCGTTAAAGCCGTCTTGTTAAGCTACTGAGACTTCCACGTCTTTTCCACGGCGCATTGATATTGTCTTTTTATTCCACTGCGACCTCCACCACTCTTCCAAGGGGCATTGATATTGTCTTTTTATTCCACTGCAACCTCCATCTCTCTTCCAAGAGGCATTCATAATGTCTTTTTATTACACTGCGACCTCCACCACTCTTCCAAGGGGCATTAAAACCGTTTTGTTTAGCTACTGGGATCTCCACATCTTCTCCAAGGGGCATTGAAACCGTCATGTTAAGCTACTGTGACCTCCACGGGGCATTGATATTGTCTTTTTAATCCACTGCGACCTACACCACTCTTAGAAAAGGCATTGATATTGTCTTTTTATTCCACTGCGAACTCCACCACACTTCCAAGCATCATTAAAAC
This sequence comes from Phyllobates terribilis, assembly GCF_046119375.1. Taxonomy (NCBI): domain Eukaryota; kingdom Metazoa; phylum Chordata; class Amphibia; order Anura; family Dendrobatidae; genus Phyllobates; species Phyllobates terribilis. The sequence goes on along the minus strand of NW_027363221.1, from coordinate 292,081 downwards.
CGTCTTGTTAAGCTACTGTGATCTCCACGCCTCTTCCACGGGGCATTGATATTGCCTTTTTATTCCACTGTAACCTCCACCACTCTTCCAAGGGGCATTGATATTGTCATTTTATTCCACTGCGACCTCCACCACTCTTCCAACGGGCATTGATATTGTCTTTTTATACCACTGCAACCTCCACAACTCTTAGAAGGGGCAATAAAACCATCTTGTTAAGCTACTGTGACCTCCAAGTCTCTTCCACAGGGCATTGATATTGTCTTTTTATTCCACTACGACCTCCACCACTCTTCCAAGGGGCATTAAAACGTTCTAATTAAGCTACTGTGATTTCCACGTCTCCTTCACGGGGCATTGATATTGTCTTTTTATTCCACTGTAACCTCCACCACTCTTCTAAGGGCATTAAACCCGTCTTGTTAAGCTACTGTGACCTCCACCTGTATATCAAGGGGCATTAAAACCGTCAAGATAAACCGCTCTGACCTCCATAGATCTTCCAATTGGCATTAAAATTGTCTTGTAAAGCTACTGTGACCTCCGCGTCTCTTACACGGGGCATTTATATTGTCTTTATATTCCACTGCGACTGCCACCACTCTTCCAAGGGACATTAAAACCGTCTTGTTAAGCTACTATGATCTCCACGTCTCTTCCACGGGGCATTGATATTGTCTTTCTATTCCACTGTAACCTCCACCACTCTTCCAAGGGGCATTAAAACCGTCTTGTTAAGCTACTGTGACCTCCACGTCTCTTCCACGGGGCATTGATATTGTCTTTTTATTCCTCTGCGACCTCCACCACTCTTCCAAGGGGCATTGATATTGTCTTTTTATACCACTGCGACCTCCACAACTCTTAGAAGAGGCATTAAAACTGTCTTGTTAAGCTACTCTGACCTCCTCGTCTCTTCCACGGGGTAGTGATAATGTCTTTTTATTCCACTGCGACCTCCACCACTCTTCCAAGGGGCATTGATATTGTCTTTTTATTCCACTGCGACCTCCACCACTCTTCCAAGTGTCATTAAAACCGTTTGTTAAGCTACTGTCACCTACACGTCTCTTCCATGGGGCAATGATATTGTCTTTTTATTCCACTTCAACCTACACCACTTTTCCAAGGTGCATTAAAACCATCTTGTTAAGCTACTGTGACCTCCATGTCTATTCCACGGTGCATTGATATTTATGCCACTGCAACCTCCACCACTCTTCCAAGAGCATTGATTTTGTCTTTTTATTCCACTGCGACCTCCACCACTACTCCAAGGGGCATTAAAACCATCTTGTTTAGCAACTGTGATTTCCACGTCTCTTCCAAGGGGCATTACAACCGTCTTGTTAAACCACTCTTAACTCCACAGGTCTTCCAATGGGCATTAAAACCGTCTTGTTAAGCTACTGTGACCTCCACGTCTTTTCCAAGGGGCATTGTTATTGTCTTTTTATTCCACTGTGACCTCCACCATTCTTCCAAGGGGCATTAAAACTGTCTAGTTGAGCTACTGTGACCTCCATGTCTCCTTCACGGGGCATTGATATTGTCTTTTTAATCCACTGTGACCTCCACCACTCTTCCAAGGGGCATTAAACCCGTCTTGTTAAGCAATTGTGACCTCCATCTCTCTACCAAGGGGCTTTAAAACCGTCTTGTTAAACCGCTCTGAACTCCACAGATCTTCCAAGGGGCCTTAAAATTGTCTTGTAAAGCTACTGTGACCTCTGCGTCTCTACCACGGGGCATTTATATTGTCTTTTTGTTCCACTGCAACCGCCACCACTCTTCCAAGGGGCATTAAAAGGGTATTGAAAAGCTACTGTGACCTCCACGTCTTTTCCACGGGGTAATGATATTGTATTTTCATTCCACTGCGACCTCCACCACTCTTCCAAGGGGCATTGATATTGTATTTTTATTCCACTGCGACCTCCACCATTCTTCCAAGGGGCATTAAAACCGTCTTGTTAAGCTACTGTAACCTGTCAGGAGGGCGGTTGCAGACAACTTTATTAAATGGAACGCAACCGACTCCGGGATCCGCGATGCAGCCAAGAGGACTGCTGCCGAACACTTTCCGGGTGGAAAGTAAAGTAACCAACTTAAAGATAACCCCTCCGTGTTAACTACACACCGGACAGGGTATAGCGGTATGCTCTATCTCCGTTTAATGCACGGAGGAGAGAGTGACCGGCAACGCACCTAACAAATATATTAGCTCTTCGTGTTAACGCACACGGAAAGGTAAGACGGTACGCACAATCTCCAAGAACCGCAGGGAGACGTGCGTCTGTGGGAACAGCAGTAGCCCTGTCTTTGATACAGGCGCTACGCTATGGGGATTGGTGCTAAAGCGGTTCACACAATCTCCAAGAACCGCAGGGAGACGTGTGACCGGACTATGAGCAGTAGCCCTGTCTTCGGTACAGGTGCTATGCTATAGGATACGGCGCTAGCGTGCGGGTGATTCCCGCCGGGTACTCGAGCACTCAGCCGGCGTGCCACCGGACTGAGCAAACCCACTCTATTTAATTCACAGGCGGCCCGGGGTGTAAAGGCGAACCCCCTGGTTAGAGCCAGTCAGTGAAGCGAAGCTACCTGCCTCTATGAAGCTAACCTGCCTCTATGGAGCTAAACCTGCCTAGCGGAAACTCCCGGTGGCCCTTAGGGAATGACATGGTGAGAGGGATCGACCGATGAGTGATTTGCATATCCAGGAGTGACCCATTGGCTCAGTAGAGATGACATGTCTCTGGGCAAATGTAGATGATAAAAAATTGCCCTCAGCACCAGAGTCCACCCACGCATTGGCAGCAACTGCAGATCTACCGAAGGACAAGATCACCTTATATGATAGCTTGGAGGATGAGAACCGAGAATTTAATGTACCCCCACCAGTGGTGGTAAGCCCTACTCGTTTTACCGGCTGCTTGGAGCCCTTATTTACGGGGTGCTCTGAGAGAGGTGCAGAATGGGAACGAGAGGAACTAGACTTAGACCGGGGTACACCCGTAACCTTAGGCTCCGGGTCGGGTGTCTTGGGTTTGGGTCTAAAGACGCCTGGTGCCAACAGGTACTGGGGACTGCCAACCTCTAGCTCTAACCTGTGTTCTGCATGACGTAAGTCTATACGGTCAGCGAGAGATATTAACTCCTCCAGGGAGGTTGGAATCTCTCTGGTAGATTAAGCATCTTTAATATGCCCAGCCAGACCCTTCCAGAACACTGGGATAAGCGACCGCTCAGACCAATCCAGTTCAGCCGCCAAGGTTCTGAACTGGACGGCATAGTGACTGGCGGTGGCCGAACCCTGGACCAAAGCAAGGAGCTTAAGAGCCGTATCATGAATGACCTGAGGGCCCAGGAAAACAATTTTTAGGGTCTTAAGGAAGAGACCCGTATTTACTACCACTGGGTCATTACGCTCCCATAGAGGAGTAGCCCACTCCAGAGCCCTGTGAGACAGCAATGAGATGATATATCACACTTTGGCTCTTTCGGAGGGGAACCGTGTCTCCATCATCTCCAAGTGAACGGAGCATACATTTATAAAACCCTTACAGAGTTTACTATCCCCAGAAAATTTTTCCGGGAGAGCAAACCGGGGTAATGGGGCACTTGCAGTGGTGGCAGCCAAGTTTATCATGTTGGCTGCTAGAGAAGTCGCCTGGGTAGCTACTGCAGTGGTATCAGCAACCGGGACCGCCAGTTCCAGAGACCTGAGTCTGGTCTCCAGTTGCTGTATATAACGCTGCAGCTGCTGGTTGTCGGCCATGTTCGGCAAGACCCTGGCGCTCAGATACTATTAGGGGGAGCGGTTGCAGACAACTTTATTAAATGGAACGCAACCGACCCCGGGGTCCGCGATGCAGCCAAGAGGACTGCTGCCGAGCACTTTCTGGGTGGAAAGTAAAGTAACCAACTTAAAGATAACCCCTCCGTGTTAACTACACACCGGACAGGGTATAGCGGTACGCTCTATCTCCGTTTAATGCACGGAGGAGAGAGCGACCGGCGACGCACCTAACAAATATCTTAGCCCTTCGTGTTAACGCACACGGAAGGGTAAGACGGTACGCACAATCTCCAAGAACCGCAGGGAGACGGCGCTAGCGTGCGGGTGATTCCCGCCGGGTACTCGAGCACTCAGCCGGCATGCCACCGGACTGAGCAGACCCGCTCTATTTAATTCACAGGCGGCTCGGGGTGTAAGGGCGAACCCCCTGGTTAGAGCCAGTCAGCGAAGCGAAGCTACCTGCCTCTTTGAAGCTAACCTGCCTCTATGGAGCTAAACCTGCCTAGCGGAAACTATGGCTCTTTGAGCCCGGAGTCAGCGTGCACACCACACACAGCTAGCTCAAATGATCTGAGCGCGCCGCCATGTTTGTGGGCGGGCCTTTTAAAGATTAAGCCCTGCCCCACTGTCGCACCATTGGTGACGACACACGTGACCAATCAGGCGGTGCCAGGTCACCGGGTCAGGTGGGTGCCAACCCACCAATCATGATCCGCCAGATCACGCACATGCTCAGTGCGGCAAATCCTGGACTTAGATTCCACAAGCCCTGTCTCCCTCTGCAACCCAGGGTTAACATTGCAAGGCACAACTACCTGGAACACAAACAGTGCTCGCGGGCCAGCTAGGCGTTGGGGCTGATGGTGATGCTGAGCAGCATCAGCCCCAGCTGGACTGAAATGGGAGACCAAAGAAGGTCCTGGACCCATTCTGAACCCAGCACCAGACTGACATCTAACAGTAACTGCCACAGAATATTGATATTGTCTTTTTATTCCATTGTAACTTCCACCACTCTTCCAATGGGTATTAAAACCATCTTGTTATGCTACTGTGACCTCCAGGTCTATTCCAAGGGGCATTAAAACCGTTTTGTTAAACCCCTCTGAACTCCCCAGCTCTTCCAAGGGGCATTAAAACCGTCTTGTTAAGCTACTGTGACCTCCACGTCTCTTCCATGGGGCATTGATATTGTCTTTTTATTCCACTGGGACCATCACCACTCTTACAAGGGTCATTAAAATCGTCTTGTTAATCTACTGTGACCTCCACGTCTCTTCCACGGGGCATTGATATTGTCTTTTTAGTCCACTGCGACCTCCATCACTCTTCCAAGGGGCTTTAAAACTGTCTTGTTAAACTACTGTGACCTCAACGTCTGTTCCACGGGGTATTGAAATTGTCTTTTTATTCCACTGCGACCTCCACCACTGTTCCAAGGGGAATTGAAATTGTCCTTTTATTCCACTGCGACCTCCACCACTTTTCCAAGGGGCATTAAAACCTTATTGTTGAGCTACTGTGACCTCCACATCTCTTCCACGGGGTATTTATATTGTCTTTTTATTCCACTGTAACCTCCACCACTTTTCCAAGGGGCAATAATAATACCGTCTGGTAAAGCTACAGTGTTGTCCACGTCTCTTCCAACTGGCATTAAAAGCGTCTTGCAAAACCTCTCTGAACTCCACAGCTTTTCCAAGTGGCATTAAAACCATCTTGTTAAGCTACTGTGACTACCACGTCTTTTCTACGGGGCATTGATATTGTCTTTTTATTCCACTGCGACCTCCACCACTCTTCCAAGGGGCAATAAAACTGTCTTGTTAACTACAGTTACCTTCACGTCTCCTCCACGGGGCATTGATATTGACTTTTTATTCCACTGCGACCTCCATCACTCTTCCAAGGGGCATTGATATTGTCTATTTATTCTACTGTAACTTCCACCACTCTACCAATGGGTATTAAAACCATCTTGCTATGCTACTGTGACCTCCACGTCTCTTGCAATGGGTACTAAAGCCGTCTTGTTAAACCATTCTGAACTCCATAGCTCTTCCAACGGGTATTAAAACCATCTTGTTAACCTACTGTGACCTCCACATCTCTTCCACGATGCATTGATGTTGTCTTTTTATTCCACTGCGACCTCCATCACTTTTCCAAGGGGCATAAAGTTCGTCTTGTTAAGCTACTGTGACCTCCATGTCTCCTCCACGGGGCATTGATGTAGCGTCGGCGTCCCTGCCTCCTGCTAGGCAGGGACGCCGTTCCCCTCACCTCTCCGCTCTGTGCCCAGCGTCTTCCTCCCGCTCTGCTGGCAGTGCCCGCTGCTTCCCGGCTACTGCGCTTAGGGAGCGCGTGCGCTCCCCTCCTTTTAAAGGGGCCGCGCGCGCCGTCCTAAGGAGTCCCCGGCCAACGGCCGGAGGACGTCACCATATATAAGGCGCCTCCTCCAAAATGGAGGTGCCCGAGCAGTGTTGTTGCAAAGCCTGTCAACTCTGCTTCAGCCCTCAGGTCCCGTTACCAGATACCTGCCAGTTACCTGCCAGATTCCTGCTTGACACCTGCCTGATACCTGTCTATCTGCTTGCATTCCTGTGGTCTGACAGTCTGCCTATCAGCACCTGCCAGTTTGTCTATGGATCAGTCTGCCTGCTCACCTGGGAGCGCTCTCCTGCTACCTGCCTGCTAGCCTACCTGGAGGCTCTGCCGTCACTTGCCGTGACCACCTGCCAGCCAGCCGTGAGACTCTTACCCGCTCACCTGGGAGCGCTCACCTGCTGCCTGCCTGCTAGCCTACCTGGAGGCTATGCCGTCACTTGCCGTGACCACCTGCCAGCCAGCCGTGAGACTCTTACCCGCTTATCTGGAAGCGCTCACCTGCTACCCGCATGCTAGCCTACCTGGAGGCTTAGCCGTCACTTGATGTGACCACCTGCCTATCCAGAGACTCTTGCCCGCTCACCTGGGAGCGCTCACCTGCTACCTGCCTGCTAGCCTACCTGGAGGCTTTGCCGTCACTTGCTCTGACCACCTGCCTGTCCAGAGACTCTTGTCCGCTCACCTGGGAGCGCTCACCTGCTACCTGCCTGCTAGCCTTCCTGGAGGCTCTGCCGTCACTTGCCGTGACCCCCTGCCTGCCTAGAGACTCTTATCCTGCTGTCACTTGCCGTGACCACCCGCCTGCCTAGAGACTCTTATCCTGCTGTCACTTGCCGTGACCACCCGCCTGTCAAGAGACTGTTCTCGTTACTCTCCGTGACCTCCTGCCCTTCTACCCAGAGACTGTCCGTGTCACTTGACGTGACTGCCTGCCCACTTTCCCTGGGAGCCACCCGCTTCCTTACAAGACTTGCCCCTTTGTATAGTAGCTCAGAGGTTCCACCTCCCAGACCCGTTACAATTGATATTGTCTTTTTATTCCACTGCGACCTCCACCACTCTTCCAAGGGGCATTAAACCATCTTGTTAAGCTACTGTGACCTCCACGTCTGATCCAAAGGGTATTGAAATTGTCTTTTTATTCCACTGTGACCTCCACCACTCTTCCATTGGTCATTAAAAGCGTCTTGGTTAGACTACTGTGACCTTGACGTCTCTTCCACGGGGCATTGATATTGTCTTTTTAATCCACTGCGACCACCCCACTCTTCCAAGGTGCATTGATATTGTCTTTTTATTCCACTGCGACCTTCACCACTCTACCAAGGGGCATTAAAACTGTCTTGTTAAGCTACTGTGACCTCCACGTCTCTTCCACGGGGCATTGATATTGTCTTTTTATTCCTCTGCGACCTCCACCACTCTTCCTAGGACAATAAAACCATCTTGTTAAGCTACTGTGAACTCCACTTTTCTTCCACGGTGCATTGATATTGTCTTTTTATTCCACTGTGATCTCCACCACATTTCGAAGAGGCATTAAAACCATCTTGATAAGCTACTGTGACCTCCACGTCTCTTCCATGGCGTATTAAAACCATCTTGTTAAGACTACTGTGACCTCCAAGTCTCTTCCACGGGGCATTGATATTGTCTTTTTAATCCACTCCGACCTCCACCACTCTTCCAAGGGGCATTGATATTTTCTCTTTATTCCACTACGACCTCCACCACTCTTCCAAGGGGTATAAAAACCATCTTGTTAATCTACGGTGCATTGATATTTTCTTTTAATTCCACTGTAAACTACTCCACTCTCCCAAGGGGCATTAAAACCATCTGGTTTAGCTACTGTCACCTCCATGTCTCTTCCAAAGGTTATAACAACCGTCTTGTTAAACCACTCTGAACTCCAAAGCTCTTACAAAGGGCATTAAAACCGTCTTGCCACTGGGCATTGTCTTTTTATTCCACTGCGACCTTCACCACCCTACCAAGAGGCATTAAAACCGTCTTGTTAAGTTACTCTCACCTCCACGTCTCTTCCACGGGGCATTGATATTGTCTTTTTATTCCACTGCGACCTCCACCACTTTTCCAAGGGATAATAAAACCATCTTGTTAAACTACTGTAACCATCACGTCTCTTCCATGGCACATTGATATTGTCTTTTCATTCCATTGCGACCTCCCCCACTCTTTGAAGGGGCATTAAAACTGTCTAGTTAAGCTACTGTGACCTCCACGTCTCTTCTACGGGGCAATGATATTGTTTTTTTATTCCACTGCAACCTCCACCACTCTTCCAAGGGGCAATAATACCGTCCTGTTAAGCTACTGTGACCTCCATGTGTCTTTCACGGTGCAATGATATTGGGTTTTTTTTCCACTCCGACCTCCACCACTCTTCGAAGAGGCATTGAAACCGTCTTGTTAAGATACTGTGACCTCCATCTTTCTTCCACAGGGTATTCATATAGTCTTTTTATTCCACTGTAACCTCCACAGCTTTTCCAAGGCATATTAAATCCGTCTTGTTAAGCTACTGTGACCTCCACGTCTCATCCAAGGGGCATTAAAACCGTCTTGTTAAGCTGCTGTGACCTCCACATCTCTTCCTCGGGGCATTGATATAGTCTTTTTATTCCACTGCGACATCCACCACTCTTCCAAGGTGCATTGATATTGTCTTTTTATTACACTGCGACCTCCACCACTCTTCCAAGGGCATTAAAACCATCTTATTAAGCTACTGTGACCTCCACGTCTCTTCCATGGGGGAATTGATATTGTCTTTTTATTCCACTGTATCCTCCACCACTCTTCCAAGGGGAATTAAAACCGTCTTGTTAAGCTACTGTGACACCAACATCTCTTTCATGGGGCATAAATGCCATCTCGTTAAACCACTCTGTACTCCACCACTCTTCCAACGGGCAATAAAACCATCTTGTTAATCTACTGTGACCTCCACATCTCTTTCATGGGGCATTGATATTGTCTTTTTATTCCACTGCGACCCACACCACTCTACCAAGGGGCATTAAAACGGTATTGTTAAGCCACTGTTACCTTCACGTCTCTTCCACAGTGCATTAATATTGTCTTTTTATTCCTCTGCGACTTCCACCACTCTTCGTAGGGGCATTAAAGCCGTCTTGTTAAGCTACTGTGACCTCCACGTCTCTTCCACGGGGCATTCATATAGTCTGTTCATTCCACTGTAACCTCCACCACTTTTCCAAGGGGCATTAAATCCATCTTGCTAAGCTACTGTGACCTCCATGTTTCATCCAAGAGGCATTAAAACCTCCTTGTTAAACCACTCTGAACTCCACAGCTCTTCCAAGGGACATTAAAACCGTTTTGTTAAGCTACTGTGACATCCACGTCTCTTCCATGTGGCATTCAAATAGTCTGTTTATTCCACTGTAACCTCCACCACTTTTCCAAGGGGCATTAAATCCATCTTGTTAAGCTACTGTGACCTCCACGTCTCATCCAACAGACATTAAAACCGTCTTGTTAAACCACTCTGAACTCCACAGCTCTTCCAAGGGGCATTAAAACCGTCTTGCTAAGCTACTGTGACCTCCACGTCTCTTCCACGGGGCATTGATATAGTGTTTTTATTCCACTGCGACCTCCACCACTCTTCCAAGGGACATTAAAACCATCTTTTTAAGCTCCTGTGACCTCCACGTCTCTAACATTGGTCACTGATATTGTCTTTTTATTCTGCAGCGACCTCCACCACTCTTCCAAGAGTTAATAATCTGTCTTTTTAAGCTACTGTGACCTTCACGTCTCTTCCACGGGGCATTGATATTGTCTTTTTATTCCACTGCGACCTCCACCACTCTTCCAAGGGGCATTAAAGCTATCTTGTTAAGCTACTGTGACCTCCACGTCTCTTCCAAGGGGCATTAAAACCGTCTTGTTAAGCTACACTGACGTCCACGTCTATTCCACGGGGCATCGATATTGTCTTTTTATTCCACTGCGACCTCCACCACTCTTCCAAGGGGCAATAAAACCTTCTTGTTAAGCTACTGTGACCTCCACGTCTCTTCCACGGGGCATTGATATTGTCTCATTTTTCCACTGTGAACTTTCAGAGTCTTCCAAGGGGCAATAAAACCATCTTGTTAAGCTACTATAACCTCCACATCTCTTCTAAGGGGCATTAAAACCATCTTGTTAAACCACTCAGAACTTCACAGCTCTTCCTTGGGGCATTAAAACCATCTTATAAAGCTACTGTGACCTCCACGTCTCTTCCAAGGAACATTGATATTTCCTTTTTATTCCACTGCGACCTCTAGCACTCTTCCAAGGAGCGTTAAAACCTTGTTAAGCTACTGTGACCTCCATGTCTCTTCCACGTGGTGTTGATATTGTGTCTTTATTTCACTGCAACCTCCACCACTTTTCCAAGGGGCATTGATGTTGTCTTTTTATTCCACTGCATCCTCCACCACTCTTCCAAGGGGCATAAAAACCATCTTGTTAATTTACTGTGATCTCCACATCTCTTCCACGGGGCATTGATATTTTCATTTTTTTCCACTGCAACCTCCACCACTCTTCAAAGAGGCATTAAGCCGTCTTTTTAAGCTACTATGACCTCCACGACTCTTCCAAGGGGAATTGATATTGTCTTTTTATTCCACTGAGACCTTCACCACTCTTTCAATGGGCATTGATATTGAATTTTTATTGTACTGCGACCTCCACCACTCTTCCAAGGGGCATTCAAACCATATTTTTAAGCTACTGTGACCTCCTCGTCTCTTCCAGGGGGCAATGATATTGTCTTTTTATTCCACTGTGACCTCAACCACTCTTCCAAGGGGAAATGATATTGTCTTTTTACTCCACTGCTATCTCCACCAATCTTCCAACGGGCATTAAAACTGTCTTGTTAAGCTACTGTGACTTCAACCTCTCTTCCACGGGTCACTGATATTGTCTTTTTATTCTACTTTAACCTCCACCACTCTTCCAAGGGCCATTAAAACCGTCTTGTTAATCTACTGTGACCTGCACATCTCTTCCAAGGGGCATTAAAACAGTCTTGTTAAACCACTCTGAACTCTACAGCTCTTGCAAGGGGCATTAAAACAGTCTTATAAAGCTACTGTGACCTCCACGTCTCTTCCACGGGGCATTGATATTGCCTTTTTATTCCACTCCGACCTCCAGCACTCTTTCAAGGGGCATTAAAACCATCTTGTTAAGCTACTGTGACCTCCACATCTCTTCAACGGGGTATTGATATTGTGTTCTAATTTCACTTCGACCTCTACCACGCTTCCAAGGGGCATTGAAATTATCTTTTTATTAAAATGAGACCTCCACCACTCTACCAAGGGTCATTAAAACCGTCTTGTTCAGACTACTGTGACCTCAACGTCTGTTCCACGGGGCATTGATATTGACTTTTTCATCCACTGTGACCTTCCCCACTCTTCCAAGGGGCATTGATATTGTTTTTTTATTCTGCAGCGACTTCCACCACTCTTCCAAGGGTTAATAAACCGTCTTTTTAAGCTACTGTGACCTTCACGTCTCTTCCATGGGGCATTGATATTGTCTTTTATTCCACTGCGACCTCCACCACTCTTCCAAGGGGCATTGATATTGTCTTTTTATTCCACTGCGACCTCCAACACTCTTCCAAGGGGCATTAAAAATATCTTGTTAAGCTACTGTGACCTCCACATCTCTTCCAAGGGGCATAAAAACCATCTTGTTAAACCACTCTGAATTCCACAGCTCTTCCAAGGGGCATTAATACCGTCTTGTTAAGCTACACTGACGTCCACATCTCTTCTACGGGGCATCGATATTGTCTTTTTATTCCACTGCGACCTCCACCACTCTTCCAAGGGGCCATAAAACCTTCTTGTTAAGCCACTGTGACCTCCACGTCTCTTACACGGGGCATTGATATTGGCTTTTTATTATACTGCGACCTCCAAGACTTTTTCAAGGGGCAATAAAACCGTCCTGTTAAGCTACTGTAACCTCCAAGTCTCTTCCACGGGGCAGTGATATTGTCTTTAAATTCTACTGCGACCTCCACCACTCTTCCATGGGGCATTAAAACCATCTTGTTAAGCTACTGTTACTTCCACGTCTCTTCCACGGGGCATTAATATTGTCTCATTATTCCACTGTGACCTTCCAGAGTCTTCCAAGGGGCAATAAAACCATCTTGTTAAGCTACTGTAACCTCCACATCTCTTCTAAGGGGCATTAAAACCATCTTGTTAAACCACTCAGAACTTCACAGCTCTTCCATGGGGCATTAAATCCGTCTTATAAAGCTACTGTGACCCCCACGTCTCTTCCACGGGGCATTGATATTACCTTTTTATTCCACTGCGACCTCCAGCACTCTTCCAATGAGCATTAAAACCGTCTTGTTAAGCTACTGTGACCTCCACGTCTCTTCCACGTGGTATTGATATTGTGTCTTTATTTCACTGCAACCTCCACCACTTTTCCAAGGGGCATTAATATTGTCTTTTTATTCCACTGCGACCTCCACCACTCTTCCAAGGGGCATAAAAACCATCTTGTTAATCTACTGTGATCTCCACATCTCTTCCACGGGGCATTGATATTTTCTTTTTTTTCCACTGCAACCTCCACCACTCTTCGAAGTGGCATTAAACCGTCTTTTTAAGCTACTATGACCTCCTCGTCTCTTCCACGGGGCATTGTTATTGTCCTTTTATTCCACTGCGACCTCCATCACTCTTCCAAGGGGCAATGATATTGTCTTTTTATTCCACTGCGACCTCCACCACTCTTCCAAGGGGCATAAAAACCATCTTGTTAATCTACTGTGATCTCCACATCTCTTCCACGGGGCATTGATATTTTCTTTTTTTTTCACTGCAACCTCCACCACTCTTCGAAGAGGCATTAAACTGTCTTTTTAAGCTACTATGACCTCCACGACTCTTCCACGGGGCAATGATATAGTCTTTTTATTGCACTGCGACCTTCACCACTCTTTCAATAGGCATTGATACTGAATTTTTATTGTACTGCGACCTCCACCACTCTTCCAAGGGGCATTAAAACCATATTTTTAAGCTACTGTGACCTCCTCGTTTCTTCCACGTGACATTGATATTGTCTTTTTTTTCAACTGCGACCTCCACCACTCTTCCAAGGGGCAATGATATTGTCTTTTTACTCCACTGCTATATCCACCACTCTTCCAATGGGCATTAAAACTGTCTTGTTAAGCTATTGTGCCTTCAACGTCTCTTCCACGGGTCATTGATATTGTCTTTTTATTGCACTGAAACCTCCACCACTCTTACAAGTGGCATTAAAACCGTCTTTTTAATCTACTGTGACCTCCACATCTCTTCCAAGGGGCATTAAAACAGTCTTGTTAAACCACTCTGAACTCTACAGCTCTTGCAAGGGGCATTAAAACCATCTCATAAAGCTACTGTGACCTCCACGTCTCTTCCCCGGGCATTGACATTGCCTTTTTATTTCACTACGACCTCCACCACTCTTTCAAGGGGCATTAAAACCGTCTTGTTAAGCTACTGTGACCTCCACATCTCTTCCACGGGGTATTGATATTGTGTTTTTATTTCACTGCGACCTCCACCACTCTTCCAAGGGGCATTGAAATGATCAATTTATTAAAATGAGACCACCACTCTACCAAGCGTCAATAAAACCGTCTTGTTAAGACTACTTTGACCTCCACGTCTGTTCTACGGGGCATTGATATTGTCTTTTTCATCCACTGCGACCTCCCCCACTCTTCCAAGGGGCATTGATATTGTCTTTTAATTCCACTGCGACCTCCACCACTCTTCCAAGGGGCATTAAAACTTTCTTGTTAATCTACTGTGACCTCCACGTCTCTTCGAAGGGGCATTGATATTGTCTCATTATTCCACTGTGACCTTCCCGAGTCTTCCAATGGGCAATTTAACCATCTTGTTAAGCTACTGTAAACTCCACATCTCTTCTAAGGGGCATTAAAACCATCTTGTTAAAGCACTCAGAACTTCACAGCTCTTCCATGGGGCATTAAAACCGTCTTATAAAGCTACTGTGACCTCCACGTCTCTTCCAAGGAACATTGATATTGCCTTTTTATTCCACTGCGACCTCCAGCACTCTTCCAATGAGCATTAAAACCATCTTGTTAAGCTACTGTGACCTCCACGTCTCTTCCACGTGGTGTTGATATTGTGTGTTTATTTCACTACAACCTCCACCACTTTTCCAAGGGGCATTGATATTGTCTTTTTATTCCACTGCGACCTCCACCACTCTTCCAAGGGGCATAAAAAACATCTTGTTAATCTACTGTGATCTCCACATCTCTTCCACGGGGCATTGATATTTTCTTTTTTTTCCACTGCAACCTCCAACACTCTTCGAAGTGGCATTAAACCGTCTTTTTAAGCTAATATGACCTCCACGACTCTTCCACGCTGCATTGATATTGTCTTTTTATTCCACTGTAACCTCCACCACTCTTCCAAGGGGCATTAAATCCTTCTTGTTAATCTACTGTGACCTCCACATCTCTTCCAAGGGGCATTAAAACCGTCTTGTAAAAACTACTCTGAACTCTACAGCTCTTTCAAGCTGCATTAAAACCGTCTTGTTAAGCTACTGTGACCTCCAAATCTCTTCCACGGGGTATTGATATTGTGTTTTTATTTCACTGCGACCTCCAACACTCTTCCAAGGAGCATTGAAGTTATCTTTGTATTAAAATGAGACCTCCACCACTCTACCAAGGGTCATTAAAACCGTCTTGTTAAGACTACTGTGACCTCCACGTCTGTTACACGGGGCATTGATATTGTCTTTTTATTCCACTGCGACCTCCACCACTCTTCCAAGGGGCAATAAAACCTTCTTGTTAAGCTACTGTTACCTCCACGTCTCTTCCACGGGGCATTGATATTGTCTTTTTATTCTACTGCGACCTCTAAGACTTTTCCAAGGGGCAATAAAAGCGTCCTTTTAAGCAACTATAACCTCCACGTCTCTTCCACGGGGCAGTGATATTGTCATTAAATTCTACTGTGACCTCCGCCACTCTTCCAAGGGGCAATAAAATCATCTTGTTAAGCTTCTGTAACCTCCACATCTCTTCTAAGGGGCATTAAAACCATCTTGTTAAACCACTCAGAACTTCACAGCTCTTCCATGGGGCATAAAAACCGTCTTATAAAGCTACTGTGACCTCCACGTCTCTTCCACAGGGCATTTATATTGCCTTTTTATTCCACTGCGACCTCCAGCACTTTTCCAAGGAGCATTAAAACCGTCTTGTTAAGCTACTGTGACCTCCACGTCTCTTCCACGTGTTGTTGATATTGTGTCTTTATTTCACTGCAACCTCCACCACTTTTCCAAGAGGCATTGATATTGTCTTTTTATTCCACTGCGACCTCCACCACTCTTCCAAGCGGCATAAAAACCATCTTGTTAATCTACTGTGATCTCCACATCTCTTCCACGGGGCATTGATATTTTCTTTTTTTACCACTGCAACCTCCACCACTCTTCGAAGAGGCATTAAACCGTCTTCTTAAGCTACTATAACCTCCACGACTCTTCCACGGGGCATTGATATAGTCTTTTTATTCCACTGCGACCTTCACCACTCTTTCAATGGGCATTGATATTGAATTTTTATTGTACTGCGACCTCCACCACTCTTCCAAGGGGCATTAAAACCATATTTTTAAGCTACTGTGACCTCCTCGTCTCTTCCACGGGACATTGATATTGTCTTTTTTTTCCACTGCGACCTCCATCACTCTTCCAAGGGGCAATGATATTGTCTTTTTACTCCACTGCTATATCCACCACTCTTCCAATGGGCATTAAAACTGTCTTGTTAAGCTACTGTGCCTTCAAAGTCTCTTCCACGGGTCATTGATATTGTCTTTTTATTCCACTGTAACCTCCACCACTCTTCCAAGTGGCATTAAAACCGTCTTGTTATTCTACTGTGACCTCCACATCTCTTCCAAGGGGCATTAAAACCGTCTTGTTAAACCACTCTGAACTCTTCAGCTCTTGCAAGGGGCATTAAAACAGTCTTATAAAGCTACTGTGACCTCCACGTCTCTACCACGGGGCATTGACATTGCCTTTTTATTCCACTGCGACCTCCACCACTCTTTAAAGGGGCATTAAAACCGTCTTGTTAAGCTACTGTGACCTCCACATCTCTTCCACGGGGTATTGATATTGTGTTTTTATTTCACTGCGACCTCCACCACTTTTCCAAGGGGCATTGAAATTATCTTTTTATTAAAATAAGACCTCCACCACTCTACGAAGCGTCATTAAAACCGTCTTGTTAAGACTACTGTGACCTCCACGTCTGTTCCATGGGGCATTGATATTGTCTTTTTTATCCACTGCGACCTCCCCCACTCTTCCAAGGGGCATTGATGTTGTCTTTTTATTCTGCAGCGACCTCCACCACTTTTCCAAGGGTTAATAAACCGTCTTTTTAAGCTACTGTGACCTTCCCGTCTCTTTCACGGGGCATTGATATTGTCTTTTTATTCCACTGTCACCTCCACCACTCTTCCAAGGGGCATTGATATTGTCTTTTTATTCCACTGCGACCTCCACCACTCTTCCAAGGGGCATTAAAACTTTCTTGTTAATCTACTGTGACCTCCACGTCTCTTCCAAGGGCATTGATATTGGCTTTTTATTCTACAGCGACCTCCAAGACTTTTTCAAGGGGCAAAAAAAACGTCCTGTTAAGCTACTGTAACCTCCACGTCTCTTCCACAGGGCAGTGATATTGTCTTAAAATTCTACTGCGACCTCCACCACTCTTTCATGGGGCATTAAAACCATCTTGTTAAGCTACTGTGACCTCCACTTCTCTTCCACGGGGTACTGATATTGTTTTTTTATTCCACTGCGACCTCCACCACTCTTCCAAGGGGCATAAAACCGTTTTGTTAATCTACTGTGATCTCAACGTCTCTTCCACGGGGCATTTATATTTTCTTTTTATTCCACTGTAACCTCCACCACTCTTCCAACGGGCATTAAACCCTCTTGTTAAGCTGCTGTGACCTCCACGTCTCTTCCACGGGGCATTGATATTGTCTTTTTATTCCACTATTACCTCCACCACTCTTCCAAGGGGCATTAAAACCATCTTGTTAAGCTACTGTGACCTCAACGTCTCTTTCAAGGGGCATAAAAACCATCTCGTTAAACCACTCTGTACTCCACCCTTCGTCCAAGGGGTATTAAAACCTTCTTGTTAAGCTACTGTGACTTCCACATCTCTTCCACGGGGCATTGATATTGTCTTTTTATACCACTGCGACCTCCACCACTCTTCCATGGGGCATTAAAACCTTCTTGTTAAGCTACTGTGACCTCCACGTCTCTTCCACCGGGCATTGATATTGTCTTTTTATTCCACTGTAAACTCCACAACTTTTCTAAGGGGCATTAAAACCGTCTTGATAATCTGCTGTGACATCCACGTCTCTTCAAAGGGGCATTAAAACCATCTTGTTAAACCACTCAGAACTTCACAGTTCTTCCTTGGGGCATTAAAACCGTCTTATAATGCTACTGTGACCTCCACGTCTCTTCCAAGGAACATTGATATTGCCTTTTTATTCCACTGCGACCTCTAGCACTCTTCCAAGGAGCATTAAAACCTTCTTGTTAAGCTACTGTGACCTCCACGTCTCTTCCACGTGGTATTGATATTGTGTCTTTATTTCACTGCAACCTCCACCACTTTTCCAAGGGGCATTGATAATGTCTTTTTATTCCACTGCGACCTCCACCACTCTTCCAAGGGGCATAAAAACCATCTTGTTAATCTACTGTGATCTCCACATCTCTTCCACGGGGCATTGATATTTTCTTTTTTTTCCACTGCAACCTCCAACACTCTTCAAAGTGGCATTAAACCATCTTTTTAAGCTAATATGACCTCCACGACTCTTCCACGGGGCATTGATATTGTCTTTTTATTCCATTGCGACCTTCTCCACTATTTCAATGGGCATTGATATTGAATTTTTATTGTACTGCGACCTCCACCACTCTTCCAAGGGGCAATAAAACCATATTTTTAAGCTACTGTGACCTCCTCGTCTCTTCCACGGGGCATTGATATTGTCTTTTTATTCCACTGCGACCTCCACCACTCTTCCAAGGGGAAATTATATTGTTTTTTTATTCCACTGCGACCTCCACCACTCTTCCAAGGGGCATAAAAACCATCTTGTTAATCTACTGTGATCTCCACATCTCTTCCACGGGGCATTGATATTTTCTTTTTTTTTCACTGCAACCTCCACCACTCTTCGAAGAGGCATTAAACTGTCTTTTTAAGCTACTATGACCTCCACGACTCTTCCACGGGGCAATGATATAGTCTTTTTATTGCACTGCGACCTTCACCACTCTTTCAATAGGCATTGATACTGAATTTTTATTGTACTGCGACCTCCACCACTCTTCCAAGGGGCATTAAAACCATATTTTTAAGTTACTGTGACCTCCTCGTCTCTTCCACGGGACATTGATATTGTCTTTTTTTTCAACTGCGACCTCCACCACTCTTCCAAGGGGCAATGATATTGTCTTTTTACTCCACTGCTATATCCACCACTCTTCCAATGGGCATTAAAACTGTCTTGTTAAGCTACTGTGCCTTCAACGTCTCTACCACGGGTCATTGATATTGTCTTTTTATTGCACTGTAACCTCCACCAGTCTTACAAGTGGCATTAAAACCGTCTTTTTAATCTACTGTGACCTCCACATCTCTTCCAAGGGGCATTAAAACTGTCTTGCTAAACCCCTCTGAACTCTACAGCTCTTGCAAGAGGCATTAAAACCATCTCATAAAGCTACTGTGACCTCCACGTCTCTTCCACGGGGCATTGAAATTGCCTTTTTATTCCACTGCGACCTCCACCACTCTTTCAAGGGGCATTAAAACCGTCTTGTTAAGCTACTGTGACCTCCACATCTCTTCCACGGGGTATTGATATTGTGTTTTTATTTCACTGCGACCTCCACCACTCTTCCAAGGGGCATTGAAATGATCAATTTATTAAAATGAGACCACCACTCTACCAAGCGTCAATAAAACCGTCTTGTTAAGACTACTGTGACCTCCACGTCTGTTCTACGGGGCATTGATATTGTCTTTTTCATCCACTGCGACCTCCCCCACTGTTCCAAGGGGCATTGATATTGTCTTTTTATTCCACTGCGACCTCCACCACTCTTCCAAGGGGCATTAAAACTTTCTTGTTAATCTACTGTGACCTCCACATCTCTTCCAAGGGGCATTGATATTGTCTCATTATTCCACTGTGACCTTCCCGAGTCTTCCAATGGACAATAAAACCATCTTTTTAAGCTACTGTAAACTCCACATCTCTTCTAAGGGGCATTAAAACCATCTTGTTAAAGCACTCAGAACTTCACAGCTCTTCCATGGGGCATTAAAACCGTCTTATAAAGCTACTGTGACCTCCACGTCTCTTCCATGGGGCATTGATATTGCCTTTTTATTCCACTGCGACCTCCAGCACTCTTCTAATGAGCATTAAAACCGTCTTGTTAAGCTACTGTGACCTCCACGTCTCTTCCACGTGGTGTTGATATTGTGTGTTTATTTCACTACAACCTCCACCACTTTTCCAACGGGCATTGATATTGTCTTTTTATTCCACTGCGACCTCCACCACTCTTCCAAGGGGCATAAAACACATCTTCTTAATCTACTGTGATCTCCACATCTCTTCCACGGGGCATTGATATTTTCTTTTTTTTCCACTAAAACCTCCACCACTCTTCGAAGTGGCATTAAACCGTCTTTTTGAGCCACTATGACCTCCACGACTCTTCCACGGGGCATTGATATTGTCTTTTTATTCCACTGCGACCTTCTCCACTGTTTCAATGGGCATTGATATTGAATTTTTATTGTACTGCGACCTCCACCACTCTTCCAAGGGGCATTAAAGCCATATTTTTAAGCAACTGTGACCTCCTCGTCTCTCACACGGGGCATTGATATTGTCTTTTTATTCCACTGCGACCTCCACCACTCTTCCAAGGGGCAATGATATTGTCTTTTTACTCCACTGCCTTCTCCACCACTCTTCCAACGGGCATTAAAACTGTCTTGTTAAGCTACTGTGACTTCAACATCTCTTCCAAGGTGCATTAAAATCGTCTTGTAAAAAATACTCTGAAATCTACAGCTCTTGCAACGGGCATTAAAACTGTTTTATAAAGCTACTGTGACCTCCACGTCTCTTCCACGGGGCATTGATATTGACTTTTTTTTCCATTGTAACCTCCACCACTCTTCCAAGGGGCATTAAAACCGTCTTGTTAATCTACTGTGACCTCCACATCTCTTCCAAGGGGCATTAAAACCGTCTTGTAAAAACTACTCTGAACTCTACAGCTCTTTCAAGCTGCATTAAAACCGTCTTGTTAAGCTACTGTGACCTCCAAATCTCTTCCACGGGGTATTGATATTGTGTTTTTATTTCACTGCGACCTCCAACACTCTTCCAAGGAGCATTGAAGTTATCTTTTTATTAAAATGAGACCTCCACCACTCTACCAAGGGTCATTAAAACCGTCTTGTTAAGACTACTGTGACCTCCACGTCTGTTACACGGGGCATTGATATTGTCTTTTTATTCTACAGCGACCTCCACCACTCTTCCAAGGGTTAATAAACCGTCTTTTTAAGCTACTGTGACCTTCACGTCTCTTTCACGGGGCACTGATACTGTCTTTTTATTCCACTGCGACCTCCACCACTCTTCCAAGGGGCAATAAAACCTTCTTGTTAAGCTACTGTTACCTCCACGTCTCTTCCACGGGGCAGTGATATTGTCATTAAATTCTACTGTGACCTCCACCACTCTTCCATGGGGCATTAAAACCATCTTGTTAAGCTACTGTGACCTCCACGTCTCTTCCAAGGGGCATTGATATTGTCTCATTATTCCACTGTGACCTTCCAGAGTCTTCCAAGGGGCAATAAAAACATCTTGTTAAGCTTCTGTAACCTCCACATCTCTTCTAAGGGGCATTAAAACCATCTTGTTAAACCACTCAGAACTTCACAGCTCTTCCATGGGGCATAAAAACCGTCTTATAAAGCTACTGTGACCTCCACGTCTCTTCCACGGGGCTTTTATATTACCTTTTTATTCCACTGCAACCTCCAGCACTCTTCCAAGGAGCATTAAAACCGTCTTGTTAAGATACTGTGACCTCCACGTCTCTTCCACGTGGTGGTGATATTGTGTCTTTATTTCACTGCAACCTCCACCACTTTTCCAAGGGGCATTGATATTGTCTTTTTATTCCACTGCGACCTCCACCACTCTTCCAAGCGGCATAAAAACCATCTTGTTAATCTACTGTGATCTCCACATCTCTTCCACGGGGCATTGATATTTTCTTTTTTTTCCACTGCAACCTCCACCACTCTTCGAAGAGGCATTAAGCCGTCTTTTTAAGCTACTATGACCTCCACGACTCTTCCACGGGGCATTGATATAGTCTTTTTATTCCACTGCGACCTTCACCACTCTTTCAATGGGCATTGATATTGAATTTTTATTGTACTGCGACCTCCACCACTCTTCCAAGGGGCATTAAAACCATGTTTTTAAGCTACTGTGACCTGCTCGTCTCTTCCACGGGACATTGATATTGTCTTTTTTTTCCACTGCGACCTCCACCACTCTTCCAAGGGGCAATGATATTGTCTTTTTAGTCCACTGCTATATCCACCACTCTTCCAATGGGCATTAAAACTGTCTTGTTAAGCTACTGTGCCTTCAAAGTCTCTTCCACGGGTCATTGATATTGTCTTTTTATTCCACTGTAACCTCCACCACTCTTCCAAGTGGCATTAAAACCGTCTTGTTAATCTACTGTGACCTCCACATCTCTTCCAAGGGGCATTAAAACCGTCTTGTTAAACCACTCTGAACTCTACAGCTCTTGCAAGGGGCATTAAAACCGTCTTATAAACCTACTGTGACCTCCACGTCTCTACCACGGGGCATTGACATTGCCTTTTTATTCCACTGCGACCTCCACCACTCTTTAAAGGGGCATTGAAATTATTTTTTTATTAAAATGAGACCTCCACCACTCTACCAAGCGTCATTAAAACTATCTTGTTAAGACTACTGTGACCTCCACGTCTGTTCCATGGGGCATTGATATTGTCTTTTTTATCCACTGCGACCTCCCCCACTCTTCCAAGGGGCATTGATATTGTCTTTTTATTCTGCAGCGACCTCCACCACTTTTCCAAGGGTTAATAAACCGTCTTTTTAAGCTACTGTGACCTTCACGTCTCTTTCACGGGGCATTGATATTGTCTTTTTATTCCACTGTCACCTTTACCACTCTTCCAAGGGGCATTGATATTGTCTTTTTATTCCACTGCGACCTCCACCACTCTTCCAAGGGGCATTAAAACTTTCTTGTTAATCTATTGTGACCTCCACGTCTCTTCCAAGGGGCATTGGTATGGGCTTTTTATTCTACAGCGACCTCCAAGACTTTTTCAAGGGGCAAAAAAACCGTCCTGTTAAGCTACTGTAACCTCCACGTCTCTTCCACTGGGCAGTGATATTGTCTTTAAATTCTACTGCGACCTCCACCACTCTTCCATGGGGCATTAAAACCTTCTTGTTAAGCTACTGTGACCTCCACTTCTCTTCCACGGGGTATTGATATTGTTTTTTTATTCCACTGCGACCTCCACCACTCTTCCAAGGGGCATTAAA
Source organism: Phyllobates terribilis (assembly GCF_046119375.1). Lineage (NCBI taxonomy): Eukaryota > Metazoa > Chordata > Amphibia > Anura > Dendrobatidae > Phyllobates > Phyllobates terribilis. Next base: position 269,029 of record NW_027363221.1, on the reverse strand, counting down.
ACCATCTAATTAAGCTACTGTGACCTCCACGTCTCTTCCAAGGGGCATTAAAACCATCTTGTTAAGCTACTGTGACCTCCACGTCTCTTCCAAGGGTTATTAAAACCGTTTTGTTATATCACTCTAAACTCGACAGCTCTTCCAAGGGACATTAAATCCATCTTCTTAACCTACTGTAACCTCCACCACTTTTCCAAGGGGCATTAAAACAGTCCTGTTAAGCTACTTTGACCTCCACGTCTCTTCCATGGGGCATTAAAACCGTCTTGTTAAGACTTCTGTGATCTCCACGTCTCTTCCACAGGGCATTGATTTTGTCTTTTTAATACACTGCGACCTCCACCACTCTTCCAAGGGGCATTGATATTGTCTTTTTATTCCACTGTGACCTCCACATCTCTTCCAAGGGGAAATAAAACTGTCTTGTTAATATACTGTGATCTCCACGTCTCTTCCACGGGACATTGATATTTTCTTTTTATTCCACTGTAACCTCCACCACTCTTCCAAGGGGCATTAAAACCATTTTGTTAAGCTACTGTGACCTCTATGTCTTTTCCAAGGGGCATTAAAACCGTTTTGTTAAACCACTCTGAACTCCAAAGCTCTTCCAAGGGGCATTAAAACCGTATTGTTAAGCTACTGTGACCTCCACATCTCTTCCACGGGGCATTGATATATTTTTTTATTCTACTGCGACCTTCACCACCCTACCAAGGGGCATTAAATCAGTCTTGTTAAGATACAGTGACCTCCACGTCTCTTCCATGGGGCATTGATATTGTCTTTTTAATCCATTGTAACCTCCACCACTCTTCCAAGGGGCATTAAAACCATCTCGTTAAACCACTCTGTACTCCACCATTCGTCCAAGGGGCAATAAAACCTTCTTGTTAAGCTACTGTGACCTCCACATCTCTTCCACGGGGCATTGATATTGCCTTTTTATTCCCTGCGACCTCCATGACTTTTCCAAGGGACAAAAAAAACGTTTGTTAAGCTACTGTGACCTCCACGTTTCTTCAAAGGGGCATTAAAAGGGGCATTAAAACCATCTTCGTTAAGCTACTGTGACCTCTACGTCTCTTCCACGGTGCATTGATATTTTCTTTTTATTCCACTGAGACCTCCACCACTCTTCCAAGGGGCATAAAAACCATCTTGTTATTCTACAGTGATCTCCACGTCTCTTCCACTGTGCATTGATATTTTCTTTTTATTCCACTGTAGCCTCCACCACTCGTCCAAGGGGCATTAAAGCGTCTTGTTAAGCCACTGTGACCTCCACGTCTCTTCCACGGGGCATTGATATTGTCTTTTTATTCCACTGCAACCTCCAACACTCTTCGAAGGGTCATTAAAACCGTCTTGTTAAGCTACTGTGACCTCCACGTCTCTTGCACGGGGCATTGATATTGTCTTTTTATTCCACTGCGACCTCCACCACTCTTCCAATTGGCAATAAAACCTTCTTGTTAAGCTACTGTGACGTCCACATCTCTTGCACGGGGCATTCATATAGTCTTTTATTCCACTGTAACCTTCACCACTTTTCCAAAGGACATTAAATCCGTCTTGTTAAGCTACTGTGACCTCCACGTCTCATCCAAGTGGCATTGAAACGGTCTTGTTAGACCACTCTGAACTCCACAGCTCTTCCAAAGGGCATTTAAACCGTCTTGTTAAGCTACTGTGACCTCCATATCTCTTCCACGGGGCATTGATATAGTGTTTTTATTCCACTGCGACCTAGACCACTCTTCCAAGGTGCATTAAAACCATCTTGCTTAACTACTATGACCTCCAGGTCTCTTCTTGGTCCATTTATATTGTCTTTTTATTCCACTGCGATCTCCACCACTCTTCCAAGGGGAATTAAAACCATCTTTTTAAGGTAATGTGACCCCAACGTCTCTTCCTCGGGACATTGATATTGTCTTTTTATTCCACTTCAACCTCCACCACTCTTACAAGGGGCGTTAAAACCGTCTTGTTAAGCTCCTGTGACCTCCACTTCTCTTCCATTCGTTATTGATATTGTCTTTTTATTCCACTGCGCCCTCCACCACTCTTCCAAGGGGCATTAAAACCATCTTGTTAAGCTACTGTGACCTCCACGTCTCTTCCTCGGGGCATTGATATTGTCTTTTTATTCCACTGCGACCTCCACCACTCTTCCGAGGGGCATTAAAACTGTCTTGTTAAGCTTCTGTGACCTCCACGTCTCTTCCACGGGGCATTGATATTGCCTTTTTATTCCACTACGACCTCCACCACTCTTCCTAGTGTCATTAAAAAAGTCTAATGAAGCGACTGTGACCTCCACGTCTCTTACAAGGGGCATTAAAACCATCTTGTTAAGCTACTGTGACCTCCACATCTCTTCCAAGGGACATTGATATTGTTTTTTTATTCTACTGCGACCTTCACCACCATTCCAAGGGTCATTAAAACAGTCTTGTTAAGCTACAGTGACCTCCACATCTCTTCCATGGGGCATTGATATTGTCTTTTTATTCCACTGCGACCTCCACCACTATTCCGAAGGGCCATAAAACTGTCTTGATAAGCTACTGTGACCATCACGTCTCTTGCACAGTGCATTGATATTGTCTTTTTATTACACTGCGACCTCCACCACTCTTCGAAGGGGCATTAAAACCATCTTGTTAAGCTACTGTGACCTCCACATCTCTTCCACAGGGCATTCATATAGTCCTTTTATTCCACTGTAACCTCCACCACTTTTCCAAGGGGTGCTAAATCCGTCTTGTTAAGCTACTGTGACCTCCACGTCTCTTCCACGGTCCATTGAAATTGACTTTTTATTCCACTGCGACCTCCACCACTCTTCCAAGGGGAATTAAAACCATCTTGTTAAGCTTCTGTGACCTCCACGTCCCTTCCTTGGGGCATTGATACTGTCTTTTTATTCCACTGCCACCTCCACCACTCTTGCAAGTGCATTAAAACTGTCTTGTTAAGCTACTGTGACCTCCACGTTACTTCCATGGGGCATTAAAACAGTCTTGTTAAACCACACTGAACTCCAGCACTTTTCTAATCATCATTAAAACCGTCTTTTTAAGCTCCACTTCTCTTCCAATGGTCATTGATATTGTCTTTTTATTCCACTGCAACCTCCACCACTCTTTCAAGGGGCATGATATTGTCTTTTTATTCCACTGCGACCTCCAGCACTCTTCCAAGAGGCATTAAAACTGTCTTGTTAAGCTATTGTGACCTCCAAGTCTCTTACATGGGGCATTGATTTTGTCTTTTTATTCCACTGTAACCTCCACCACTCTTCCAAGGGGCATTAAAACAATCTTGTTAAGCTACTGTGACCTCCACATCTCTTCCAAGGGGCATGTAGATTGTCTTTTAATTCCACTGCAACCTCCAACACCCTTCCAAGGGGCAATAAAACCATCTTGTTAAGCTACTGTGTCCTCCACGTCTCTTCCACGGGGCAGTGATATGGTATTTTTATTCCACTGCGACGTCCACCACTCTACCAAGGGGCATTGATATTGATTTTTATTTCACTGCGACCTCCACCACTCTTCCAAGGGGAATAAAAACCGTCTTGTAAATCTGCTCTGATTTCCACATCTCTTCCACGGGGCAATGATATTTTCTATTTATTCCACAGTAACCTCCACCACTCTTCCAAGGGGCATTAAAACATCTTGTTAAGATACTGTGACCTCCACGTCTCTTCCACGGGGCATTGATATTGTCTTTTTATTCCACTGTAACCTCCACCACTCTTCCAAGGGGCATTAAAACCATCTTGTTAAGCTACTGTGACCTCCACATCTCTTCCATGGGGCATTGATATTGTCTTTTTATTCCACTGCGGCCTACACCACTCTTCCAAGGGCCAATAAAACTGTCTTGTTAAGCTACTGTGACCATCACGTCTTTTGCACTTTGCATTCTTATTGTCTTATTATTACTCTGCGACCTCCACCATTCTTCGAAGGGGCATTAAAACCGTCTTGTTAAGCTACTGTGACCTCCACGTCTCTTACACAGGGCATTCATATTGTCTTTTTATTCGACTGTAACCTCCACCACTTTTCGAAGGGGCATTGAATCCGTCTTGTTAAGCTACTGTGAGCTCTACGTCTCATCCAAGGGGCATTAAAATCATCTTATTAAACCACTCTGAACTCCACAGCTCTTCCAAGGGGCATTAAAACCGTCTTGTTAAGCTACTGTGAACTCCACGTCTCTTCCACCGGGCATTGATATTGTCTTTTATTTCCACTGCAACCTCCACCACTATTCCAAGGGGCATTGATATTGTCTTTTTATTCCACTGCGACCTCCACCACTATTCCAAGGGGCATTAAAACTGTCTTGATAAAACTACTGTGACCTCCATGTCACTTCCATGGGGCATTGATATTGTCTTTTTATTCCACTGCGACTTCCACTACTCTGCCACGGGGCATTAAAACCATCTTGTTAAGCTACTGTAACCTCCACGTCTCTTCTATGGGGCATTGATATTCTCTTTTTGTTCAACTGTTACCTCCACCACTCTTCCAATGGGCATTAAAACCATCTAGTTAAGCTACTGTGACCTCCACGTCTCTTCCAAGGGGCATTAAAACCGTCTTGTTAATCTACTGTGAATTCCACATTTCTTAAAAGGGGCATTAATACCGTCTTGTTAAACAACTCTGAACTCCACAGCTCTTCCAAGGTGCATTAAAACGTATTGTTAAGCTACACTAACCTTCACATCTCTTCCACAGAGCATGGATATTGTCTTTTTATTCCACTCTAACCTCCACCAATCTTCCAAGGGGCATTAAAACCGTCTTGTTAAGCTACTGTGACCTCCACGTCTCTTCCAAGGGGCATAAAAACCATCTTGTTAAACCACTCTGAACTCCACAGCTCTTCCAAGGGGCATAAAAACCATCTTGTTAAGCTACTGTGACCTCCACAACTCTTCCAAGGGGCATTAAAACTGTCTTGATAAAACTACTGTGACCTCCCCGTCTATTCCACGGGGCATTCATATTGTCTTTTTATTTCACACAGAACTCCACCACTCTACCAAGAGGCAATAAAACTGTCTTGTTAAGCTACTGTGACCTCCAAGTCTCTTCCACGGGGGCATTGATATTGTCTTTTTAATCCACTGTATCCTCCACCACTTTTCCAAGTGGCATTAAAATGTCTTGTTAAGCTACTGTGACCTTCACGTCTCTTCCACGGGGCATTGATATTGTCAATATATTCCACAGCGACATCCACCACTACTCCAAGGGGCATTAAAACTGTCTTGTTAAGCAACTGTGACCACCACGTCTCTTTCATGGGGCATTGATATTGTCTTTTTATTCCAATGCGACCCCAACCATTCTTCCAAGTGGCATTAAAACCGTCTTGTTAAGCTACTGTGACCTCTACGTATCTTCCACGGGGCATTGATATTGTCTATTTATTCCACAGCGACATCCACCACTCTTCGAAGAGGCATTAAAACCACCTTGTTAGACTACTGTGACCTCCACGTCTCTTCCTCGGGGCATTGTTATTGTTTTTTTATTTCACTGTAACCTCCACCACTCTTCCAAGGGGCATTAAAACTGTCTTGTTAAGCTACTGTTACCTCCACGTCTCTTCCACGGGGCATTGATATTGTCTTTTTATTCCATTGCAACCTCCACCACTCTCCCAAGGGGTATTGATATTGTCTTTTTATTCCTCTGCGACCTCCATTATTCTTCCAAGGGGCATTAAAACCATCTTTTTAAGCTTCGATCTCCACGTCTCTTCCAAGGCCCATAGATATTGTCTTTTTATTCCACTGTAACCTCCACCACTCTTCCAAGGGGCATTAAAACTGGATTGTTAAGCTACTGTGACCTCCACGTCTCTTCCAATGGGCATTAATATTGTCCTTATATTCCATTGCGACCTCCACCACTCTTCCAAGGGTCATTGATATTGTCTTTTTATTCCATTGCGACCTTCACCAATCTTCGAAGGGGCATTAAAACCATCTTGTTAAGCTACTGTAATCTCCACGTCTCTTCCACGGGGCATTGATATTGTATTTTTATTCCACTGTAGCCTCCATCACTCTTCCAATTGGCATTAATACCGTCTTGTTAAGCTACTGTAAACAATGGTGCAGCGGTCTCAGGGAGCGCCAAAGGAATACTGGACAATTTAAGAGATGGCAACCGACTTTTATTCTTCCTCCAATGCCACTGCCACAACGCGTTTCAACGGTCTAAGCCATCTTCATCAGGTGGAGATGGCTTAGACCGTTGAAACACGTTGTGGCAGTGGTATTGGAGGAAGAATAAAAGTTGGTTGCCATCTATTAAATTGTCCAGTATTCATTTGGCGCTCCCTGAGACCGCTGCACCATTGTTTACTTGTTAAATATCTCCATACGGAGCTAAAGCGGCAGGAGCAGCCGGGCATATTTGGATGTTTGAGGACCTGCGGTTATCCAGCCACCGGGTTAAACTACTGAGGACCTGCGGTGATGTGGTATCTGGTCCAGCAGGATCGTGTGACCACTTGAGGAGCACGGAGTTGCGAGGCAAACACCGACAGGGTGGTACTACAAATAGAGGTGACCCGGAGCCTCATTAATCACACGCTTAATCTTGGTTGTGTAGACGTACACAACCATTACAGGTGAGTGCAGTGGCACTTTTTAAATTATATAAATAGTCCTGTGAGTCTACACATGCGCCCTTTCTTTTCTTTTCACTTGTTAAGCTACTGTGACCTACATATCTCTTCCATGGGGCATTAAAACCATCTTGTTAAACTACTTTGAAATCCACAGCTCTTCCAACGGGCATTAAAGCGTATTGGAAAGCTATGGTGAACTCCCCGTCTCTTCCACGGGGCATTGGTATTGTATTTTTATTCAACAGACCTCCACCACTCTTCAAGTTGCATTAAAACTGTCTTGTTAAGCTACTGTGACCTCCACGTCTCTTACACGGACCATTGATATTGTCTTTTATTTCCACTCCGACCTCCACCACTCTTCGAGGGGCATTAAAACCGTCTCGTTAAACCACTCTGTACACCACAGCTATTCCAAGGGGCATTAAAACCGTCTTATAAAGCTTCTGTGACCTCCACGTCTCTTACTCGGGGCATTGATATTGTCTTTTTTTTCCACTGCAACCTCCACCACTATTCAAAGGGGCATTGATATTGTCTTTTTATTCTACAGCGACCTCCATCACTCTTCCAAGGGGCATTAAAACTGTCTTGATAAGACACTGTGACCTCCACGTCTCATCCACGGGGCATTCATATAGTCTTTTTATTCCACTGTAACATCCACCACTTTTCCAAGGGGCATTAAATACATCATGTAAGCTAATGTGACCTCCACGTCTCATCCAAAGGGCATTAAAACAGTCTTGTTAAGCTGCTGTGACCTCCACATCTCTTCCACAGGGCATTGATATTGTCTTTTTACTCCACTGCCACCTCCACCACTCTTCCAAGGGGCACTTAAACAGTCTTGTTAAGCTACTGTGACCTCCATATCTCTTACATGGGGCATTGATATTGTTTTTTTATTCCACTGCCCCTACCACCACTCTTCCAAGGGGTAAAAAAACCGTCTTGTTAACCTACTGTGACCTCCACGTCTCTTCCACGGGGCATTGATATTGTCATTTTATTCCACTGCGACCTCCACCACACTTCCACGGGGCACTAAAACCGAAATGTGAAGATACTGTGACCTCCACGTCTCTTAAACGGGGCATTGATATTGTCTTGTTATTCCACTGCGACCTCCATCACTCTTCTAAGGGTCAATGATATTGTCTTTTTATTCCATTGCGACCTTCACCAATCTACCAAGGGGCATTAAAACCACATTGTTAAGCTACTGTGATCTCCACGTCTCTTCCACGGGGCATTGATATTGTACTTTTATTCCACTGTAACCTCCACCACTCTTCCAATTGGCATTAATACCGTCTTGTTAAGCTACTGTGACCTACATGTCTCTTCCAAGGGGCATTAAAACCATCTTGTTAAACTACTTTGAAATCCACAGCTCTTCCAAGGGGCATTACAAGCGTCTTGGTAAGCTATGGTGACCTCCCCGTCTCTTCCACGGGGCATTGGTATTGTATTTTTATTCAACAGACCTCCACCACTCTTCAAGTTGCATTAAAACTGTCTTGTTAAGCTCCTGTGACCTACACGTCTCTTCCACGGAGCATTGATATTGTCTTTTATTTCCACTCCGACCTCCACCACTCTTCGAGGGGCATTAAAACCGTCTTGTTAAACCACTCTGTACACCACAGCTATTCCAAAGGGCATTAAAACCGTCTTATAAAGCTTCAGTGACCTCCACGTATCTTACTCGGGGCATTGATATTGTCTTTTTTTTCCACTGCAACCTCCACCACTATTCAAAGGAGCATTGATATTGTCTTTTTACTGCGACCTCCATCACTCTTCTAAGGGGCATTAAAACTGTCTTGATAAAACTACTGTGACCTCCACGTCTCTTCCATGGGGCATTGATATTGTCTTTTTATTCCACTGCGACCTCCACTACCCTTCCAAGGGGCATTGATATTGTCTTTTTACTCCACTGCAACCTCCACCACTATTCCAAGGGGCATTGATATTGTCTTTTTATTCCACTGCGACTTCCACTACTCTGCCAAGGGCATTAAAACCATCTTGTTAAGCTACTGTAACCTCCACGTCTCTTCCATTGGGCATTGATATTCTCTTTTTGTTCAACTGTTACTTCCACCACTCTTCTAAGAGTCATTAAAACCATATAGTTAAGCTACTGTGACCTCCACGTCTCTTCCAGGGGCATTAAAACCATCTTGTTAATCTACTGTGACTTCCACATCTCTTAAAAGGGGCATTAAAACCGTCTTGTTAAACAACTCTAAACTCCACAGCTTTTCCAAGGGGCTTTAAAACGTCTTGTTAAGCTACACTTACCTCCACATCTCTTCCTCGGAGCATGGATATTGTCTTTTTTTTCCACTGTAAGCTCCACCACTCTTCCAAGGGGCATTAAAACCATCTTGTTAAGCTACTGTGACCTCCACGTCTCTTCCAAGGGGCATAAAAACCATCTTGTTAAACCACTCTGAACTCCACAGCTCTTCCAAGGGGCATTAAAACCGTCTTGTTAAGCTACTGTGACCTCCATAACTCTTCCACGGGGCATTGATATTGTCTTTTTATTCCACTGCGTCCTCCACCCCTCTTCGAAGGGGAATTAAAACCATATCGATAAGACACTGTGACCTCCACGTCTCATCCACGGGGCATTCATATAGTCTTTTTATTCCATTGTAACATCCACCACTTTTCCAAGGGGCATTAAATACGTCATGTAAGCTAATGTGACCTCCACGTCTCATCCAACGGGCATTAAAACAGTCTTGTTAAGCTGCTGTGACCTCCACATCTCTTCCACGGGGCATTGATATTGTTTTTTTATTCCACTGCCCCTACCACCACTATTCCAAGGGGCAAAAAAAACATCTTGTTAAGCTACTGTGACCTCCACGTCTCTTCCACAGGGCATTGATATTGTCATTTTATACCACTGCGACCTCCACCACACTTCCACGGGGCACTAAAACCGAAATGTGAAGATACTGTGACCTCCATGTCTCTTAAACGGGTCATTGATATTGTCTTGTTATTCCACTGCGACCTCCATCACTCTTCCAAGGGTCATTGATATTGTCTTTTTATTCCACTGCGACCTCCACCACTCTTCCAAGAGCATTAAAACTGTCTTGTTAAGCTACTGTGAACTCCACGTCTCTTCCACGGGGGCATTGATATTGTCTTTTTATTCCACTGTATCCTCCACCATTTTTCCAAGTGGCATTAAAACGTCTTGTTAAGCTACTGTGACCTCCACGTCTCTTCCACGGGGCATTGATATTGTCTTTATATTCCACTGCGAACTCCACCACTCTTCCAAGGGGCATTGATATTGTCTTTTTATTCCAGCGCAACCTCCACCACTCTACCAAGGGGCATTAAAACCGTCTTGTTAAGCTACTGTGAACTCCACGTCTCTTTCACGGGGCATTGATATTGTCTCTTAATTCCACTGTAATCTCCATCACTCTTCCAAGAGGCATTGAAATCATCTTGTTAAGCTACTGTGACCTCCACGTCTATTCAAAGGGGCATTAAAACCATCTTGTTAAACCACTCTGCACTCCACAGCTCTTCCCAGGGGCATTAAAACCGTCTTATAAAGCTACTGTGACCTCCACGTCTCTACCAAGGGGCATAAAAACCGTCTTGTTAAACCACTCTGAACTCCACAGCTCTTCCAAGGGGCATTAAAGCCATCTTGTTAAGCTACTGTGACCTCCACAACTCTTCCACGGGGCATTAATATTGTCTTTTTATTCCACTGCGACCTCCACTACTCTTCCAAGGGGCATTAAAACCATCTTGATAAGCTACTGTGACCTCCACTTCTCTTCCACGGGGTATTAATATTGTCTTTTTATTTCACTGCGACATCCACAACTCATCCAAGGGGCATTGATATTGTCTTTTTAATCCACTGTGACCTCCACCACTCTTCCAAGGGGCATTAAAACCGTCTTGATAAAACTACTGTGACCTCAACGTCTCTTCCAAGGGGCATTGATATTTTCTTTTTAATCCACTGAGACCACCACCACTCTTCTAAGGGGCATTGATATTTTTTTTTATTCCATTGTAACCTCCACCACTCTTCCAAGTAGCATTAAACCGTCTTATTAAGCTACTCTGACCTCCACGTCTCTTCCACGGGGCATTAAAACCGTCGTGTTAAGCTACAGTGACCTCCACGTCTTTTCCACGGGGCAATGATATTGTCTTTTTATTCCACTAAGATCTCCACCACTCTTCCAAGGGGCATTAAAACCGTCTTGTTAATCTACTGTGACCTCCACGTCTCTTCCACGGGGCAGTGATATTTTCTTTTTATTCCACTGCGACCTCCAACACTCTTCCATGGGGAATTAAAACCGTCTTGTTAAGCTACTGTGACCTCCACGTCTCTTCCACGGGTCAGTGATATTGTCTATTTTTTCCACTGCGTCCTCCGCCACTCTTCCAATGGGCATTAAAACCGTCTTGTTAAGCTACACTGACCTCCACGTCAGTGTAGCTCTTCAACGGGGCATTGATATTGTCTTTTTATTCAACTGCGACCTCCAACACACTTCCAAGGGGTATTAAAACCATCTTGTTAAACCACTCTGAACTCCTCAGCTCTTCCAATGGGCATTAAAACCGTCTTGTTAAGCTTCTGTGACCTCCACGTCTCTTCCACGTGGCATTGATATTGTCTTTTTATTCCACATCAACATCCACTACTCTTCCAAGGGGCATTAAAACCATCTTGTTAAGCTTCTGTGACATCCATGTCTCTTCCACGGGGCATTGATATAGTCTTTTTATTCCAATGCGACCCCAACCTTTCTTCCAAGTGGCATTAAAACCGCCTTGTTAAGCTACTGTGACCTCCACGTCTCTTCCCCGGGGCATTGATATTGTCAATATATTCCACAGCGACATCCACCACTCCTCCAAGGGGCATTAAAACCATCTTGTTAAGCAACTGTGACCTCCATGTCTCTTACATGGGGCATTGATATTGTCTTTTTATACCAATGCGACCCCAACCATTCTTCCAAGTGGCATTAAAACCGTCTTGTTAAGCTACTGTGACCTCCACGTATCTTCCATGGGGCATTGATATTGTCTATTTATTCCACAACGACAACCACCACTCTTCCAAGGGGCATTAAAACCGTCTTGTTAAGCAACTGTGACCTTTACGTCTCTTACACGGGGCATTGATATTGTCTTTTTATTCCACTACGACCTCCACCACTCTTCGAAGGGGAATTAAAACCAACTTGTTAAGCTACTGTGACCTCCACGTCTCTTCCATGGGGCATTAAAACCATCTTGTTAAACCACTCTGAACTCCACAGCTCTTCAAAGGGGAATTAAAACTGTCTTGTTAAGCTACTGTGACCTCCACGTCTCTTTCATGGGGCAATGATATTGTCTTTTTATTCCACATCGACCTCCACCACTCTTCCAAGTGGCATTAAAACCGTCTTGTTAAGCTACTGTTACCTCCACTCTCCCAAGGGGAATTGAAATTGTCTTTTTATTCCTCTGCGACCTCCACCACTCTTCCAAGGGGCATTAAAACCGTCTTTTTAAACTTCTATCTCCACGTCTCTTCCAAGAATCATTGATATTGTCTTTATTCCACTGTAACCTCCACCACTCCTCCAAGGGGCATTAAAACCCTCTTTTTAAGCTACTATCTCTATGTCTCTTCCACGTGGCATTGATATTGTCTTTTTATTCCACTGTAACCTCCACCACTCTTCCAAGGCGCATTGAAACCAGCTTGTTAAGCTACTGTGACCTCCACGTCTCTTCCACGGGGCACTGATATTGTCCTTTTTTTCCACAGCGACCTCCACCACTCTTCCAAGGGGCATTGATATTGTCTTTTTATTCCACAGAGACCTCCACCACTCTTCCAAGGGGCATTAAAACCATCTTGTTAAGCTACGGTGACCTCCAGTTGTCTTTCACGGGGCATTGATATTGTCTTTTTATTCCACTGCGACCTCCAGCACTCTTCCAATGGCCATTAAAACCATCTTGTTAGGCTACTGTGACCTCCACGTCTCTTCCACAGGGCATTGATATTGTCTTTTTATTCCACTGTGACCTCCACCACTCTTTCAAGGGACCAAGCAATGTGAACTGAGATTGTTATATTGTTATATAATGTTATTGTTATATTACTTCTTAGCTTGTGCAATAAAAACATGTATCTAGAGAGTAAGTTTCTTCAAAATGATCTGGTTCTTTAACACTGGCCCATGGCTGTTGTTTAATAGTCTGTTTCGACAGGCCGACCACGCTTCCCTAGCTCACAGAACAATCATTAATATGTTATTCTGTGAGCATATAATACCATTGTTGTTGGCCGCACATGTTCTATTTACTTAGGACAATGTGTTGCCAAGAATGATGGTTTTTTTTAAGTAAGCCGCAAAATCATTTCACCTTACAAATGAGCGTTTTGGTTATTCACTGGGCGACTGGCAGCCTGTTGAGACAGGCTAATTATGCTAAAACAAGCGTTCTAGGAACCACCCTTGCAGATAATTAACCTGCTTAAACAAGCTGCCAATCACTGAACGAATGGCCAAAACAATCGGCCAGTGTAAATGTGCTCTAAGATTATGTTCACAGTATTTACCAAATGTATCCATCGCCTGTAATGGGTTTGATGTATTTTTAACGTTTCTGGTATTCTTTACCATTTGTCATTGTATTGGAAAGTAAAATACAGTTTTTGTGTGGTAAACTATTTGCTTTCATCAGTGAGCTACGTATGCAATTCTATGGCATATAGTTGCATACATTGAGACCTTACGTGTTTCCATATAATTTGAAGAAAGCCTTAAGCTGCTCATACACTTTATGCTACATTCAGACATCCATGTCTACATTTACAGTGGGTACGGAAACAGCTCAACAAGGGGGATGCCACACCCCTAATTTGCACAGAATGCAAACAAGACAAAAAACCAAGCAATGTGAACTGAGGTCTAAGATGGTACACATGCAAGAAATAGGAGCATGTTCACACTAGCAAAAAGATGCAAAACCTACAAAAGACAAAAAATATATCTCATACCCTACCATCATTATATATAAAGGTAAAACAAAGTTGCATATGAAATATAGGGTACTTAGTGAACTATTTTTGATCAAAAAAAGTATACAAGCCGTCCCAACAGCGACAAGGTGACCCTAAATTGGGACGGTCCTACACTGTCTATATTAAAAACCTTACTGTATATCAAAGTTGAAGTAATGCATATAAAAGGGTAGACAAATAGAACCAGGTCCCAATATCAGACCACCTAAGCCCGTGGTAAGCTACATATATACTAACCAGCTCAACAAGAGGGATGCCACACCCCTAATTTGCACAGAATTCAAACAAGACAAAAAACCAAGCAATGTGAACTGAGGTCTAAAATGGTACACATGCAAGAAATAGGAGCATGTTCACACTAGCAAAAAGATGCAAAACCTACAAAAAATATATCTCATACCCTACCATCATTATATATAAATGTAAAGCAAAGTTGCATATGAAATATAGGGTACTTAGTGAACTATTTTTGATCAAAAAAAGTATACAAGCCGTCCCACCAGCGACAAGGTGACCCTAAATTGGGACGGTCCTACACTGTCTATATTAAAAATCTTACTGTATATCAAAGTTGAAGTAATGCATATAAAAGAGTAGACAAATAGAACCAGGTCCCAATATCAGACCACCTAAGCACGTGGTAAGCTACATATATACTAACCAGCTCAACAAGGGGGATGCCACACCCCTAATTTGCACAGAATGCAAACAAGACAAAAAACCAAGCAATGTGAACTGAGGTCTAAGATGGTACACATGCAAGAAATAGGAGCATGTTCACACTAGCAAAAAGATGCAAAACCTACAAAAGACAAAAATATATCTCATACCCTACCATCATTATATATAAATGTAAAGTAAAGTTGCAGATGAAATATAGGGTACTTAGTGAACTATTTTTGATAAAAAAAAAAAGTATAAAAGCCGTCCCACCAGTGACAAGGTGACCCTAAATTGGGACGGTCCTACACTGTCTATATTAAAAACCTTACTGTATATCAAAGTTGAAGTAATGCATATAAAAGGGTAGACAAATAGTACCAGGTCCCAATATCAGACCACCTAAGCCCGTGGTAAGCTACATATATACTAACCAGCTCAACAAGGGGGATGCCACACCCCTAATTTGCACAGAATGCAAACAAGACAAAAAACCAAGCAATGTGAACTGATGTCTAAGATGGTTCACATGCAAGAAATAGGAGCATGTTCACACTAGCAAAAAGATGCAAAACCAACAAAAAATATATCTCATACCCTACCATCATTATATATAAATGTAAAGCAAAGTTGCATATGAAATATAGGGTGTAACATACCTGGCGGCGTCCTTGCATAGTGGTCCATCTCCCACTGTGCAAGAGCGCGCACTTGATCTCCAATCCAGAATGTCTCTCTGGCTTCCCTCCATGCTGTCTGTTTGCTTCTGTGTGCTGCTGCTTAAGGGCGGCGCCCGATCACTTCCTGCTTCTTGTACCTGCTGTGGGCACACCCCTTGTGCGTCCTCAGCCTATTGCTGTCTGTCACCTGGTATTTAAACCAGCTGCTCCAATTAACCCATGCCTGAGCATTGTGTTTCATTCAGTGTGTGCTTTCACTCTGAAGGTGCCAGGTCCCGTTCTGTGTTCTCTTGTCTGCCTATCCTGGAGGCTGTATTTCCAGGCCTGTCTGAACACGCTCCTAGTCTGTTCCTTCCGCCTTCTAGGGGCCGATTACCTAGACCCGCTCCTGTATCTTGTCTGTCCTGTCTGAACACGCTCCTTGCCTGTTCGTCCCGCCTCTCTGGGGGCCGTATTCCCAGACACGCTCCTGTATTCCGCTGCAGTGTCGGTCTCCTCCGTACACTCAGTTCCAGTCTGAACTCTCTCCTATCTTTTACCTGTTTTTTCTCTATGTCCGTTCCTTTCCTTTTTCTGCAGAGTCTGAACTCGTACCTAACTCCTGCTTGTTGTCTCTGTACACCCGTTTGTGAGTTTGTGGTCCACTCGCTACTTCACTGCAAGTACCCTGTGGGTATCTGGCTCTGCCTTTCCCTTCCTGTCTGTTCCGTGTGAACAGAGCCCTGTCCCCCCTGCTCTGCCTTGCTCACTGCTCCGGCGGTTCTAGCCTGCTCTGCCTTGCTCACTGCTCCGGCAGCCTTGCTCCGCTCTGACCCTTTTGCTCGCTGCTCCGGCAGCCTTGCTCCGCTCTGACCCTTTTGCTCGCTGCTCCGGCAGCCTTGCTCCGCTCTGACCCTTTTGCTCACTGCTCCGGCAGTCTCGCTCTACTCTTGCTCACCGCTCCAGGCGGCCTAGTCCTGCTCTACTCTTGCTCACCGCTCCAGGCGGCCTCGTCCTGCTCTACTCTTGCTCACCGCTCCAGGCGGCCTCGTCCTGCTCTACTCTTGCTCACCGCTCCAGGCGGTCTCGTCCTGCTCTGCCCTTGCTCACCGCTCCAGGCGGTCTCGTCCTGCTCTGCTCTTGCTCACCACTCCAGGCGGTCTCGTCCTGCTCTGCTCTTGCTCACCGCTCCAGGCGGTCTCGTCCTGCTCTGCTCTTGCTCACCGCTCCAGGCGGTCTCGTCCTGCTCTGCTCTTGCTCACCGCTCCAGGCGGTCTCGTCCTGCTCTGCTCTTGCTCACCGCTCCAGGCGGTCTCGTCCTGCTCTCCTCTTGCTCACCGCTCCAGGCGGTCTCGTCCTGCTCTGCTCTTGCTCACCGCTCCAGGCGGTCTCGTCCTGCTCTGCTCTTGCTCACCGCTCCAGGCGGTCTCGTCCTGCTCTGCTCTTGCTCACTGCTCCAGGCGGTCTCGTCCTGCTCTGCTCTTGCTCACCGCTCCAGGCGGTCTCGTCCTGCTCTGCTCTTGCTCACCGCTCCAGGCGGTCTCGTCCTGCTCTGCTCTTGCTCACCGCTCCAGGTGGTCTCGTCCTGCTCTGCTCTTGCTCCAGGCGGTCTCGTCCTGCTCTGCTCTTGCTCACCGCTCCAGGCAGTCTCGTCCTGCCCTGCTCTTGCTCACCGCTCCGGGCGGTCTCATCCTGCCCTGCTCTCGCTCACCTCTCTGGGCGGCCTCACTCTGCTGTGTTTGTCCGCCACATCTGTGGTTCTGTTCCAAAGTCCCAGTGTGTACTGGGTCCTATCCCGCCTGTGTTCCTACCTGCTAGTGCCTTCCTGTCTGCACTCTAGCCGTGCTTGCCTGTACCCCCCTGCCTGCATACCCGCCTGCCTGCATACCAGTCGTGCCTGCCTATTCCCACCAGTCTGTGTGCCAGCCTAACCAGTCTGTTCCTGTATTCCCCTGTGTGGGTCAACAGCCATGTCCGGGGTCTGTCCTGGAGTAGCACCTGGTCCCTCTGCTCGGTTCCTCCTTGGTGCACTGGCGTTGTATGCCGTCGTGTGACCCTGGTCGGATCGGGTGAATACCTAGTTACGCCCCTCCAGGCATTCACTCTCCGGCACGGTCCAGTGGAATCATACGCACACGCCGCTCAGCCCGGGCGTGTGCATTACATAGGGTACTTAGTGAACTATTTTTGATCAAAAAAAGTATACAAGCCGTCCCACCAGCGACAAGGTGACCCTAAATTGGGATGGTCCTACACTGTCTATATTAAAAACCTTACTCTATATCAAAGTTGAAGTAATGCATATAAAAGGGTAGACAAATAGAACCAGGTCCCAATATCAGACCACCTAAGCCCGTGGTAAGCTACATATATACTAACCAGCTCAACAAGGGGGATGCCACACCCTTAATTTGCACAGAATGCAAACAAGACAAAAAACCAAGCAATGTGGACTGAGGTCTAAGATGGTACACATGCAAGAAATAGGAGCATGTTCACACTAGCAAAAAGATGCAAAACCTACAAAAGACAAAAAATATATCTCATACCCTACCATCATTATATATAAATGTAAAGCAAAGTTGCATTTGAAATATAGGGTACTTAGTGAACTATTGAGCTGGTTGAGCTGGTTAGTATATATGTAGCTTACCACGGGCTTAGGTGGTCTGATATTGGGACCTGGTTCTATTTGTCTACCCTTTTATATGCATACTTCAACTTTGATATACAGTAAGGTTTTTAATATAGATAGTGTAGGACCGTCCCAATTTAGGGTCACCTTGTCGCTGGTGGGACGGTTTGTATACTTTTTTTGATCAAAAATAGTTCACTAAGTGCCCTATATTTCATATGGAACTTTGCTTTACATTTATATATAATGATGGTAGGGTATGAGATATAATTTTTGTCTTTTGTAGGTTTTGCATCTTTTTGCTAGTGTGAACATGCTCCTATTTCTTGCATGTGTACCATCTTAGACCTCAGTTCACATTGCTTGGTTTTTTGTCTTGTTTGCATTCTGTGCAAATTAGGGGTGTGGCATCCCCCTTGTTGAGCTGGTTAGTATATATGTAGCTTACCACAGGCTTAGGTGGTCTGATATTGGGACCTGGTTCTATTTGTCTACCCTTTTATATGCATTACTTCAACTTTGATATACAGTAAGGTTTTTAATATAGACAGTGTAAGACCGTCCCAATTTAGGGTCACCTTGTCGCTGGTGGGACAGCTTGTATACTATTTTTGATCAAAAATAGTTCACTAAGTACCCTATATTTCATATGCAACTTTGTTTTACATTTATATATAATGATGGTAGGGTATGAGATATATTTTTTGTCTTTTGTAGGTTTGCACTCTTTCAAGGGGCATTGATATTGTCTTTTTATTCGAATGCGACCTCCACCACTCTCCCAAGGGGCATTAAAACGGTCTTGCTAAGCTACTGTGACCTCCACGTCTCTTCCAAGGGGCATTAATATTGTATTTTTATTACACTGCGACCTCCACCACTCTTCCAAGGGGTCATTGATATTGTCTTTTTATTCCACTGTGAACTCCACCACTCCATCAAGGGGCATTAAAACCATCTTGTTAAGCTACTGTGACCTCCACGTCTTTTCCACAGGGCATTGATATTGTCTTTTTATACCACAGCGACCTCCAGCACTCTTCCAAGGGGCATTAAAAACCGTCTTGTTAAGCTACTGTGACTACTACGTCTCTTCCACAGGGCATTGATATTGTATTTTTATTCCACTGCGACCTCCACCACTCTACCAAGGGACATTAAAATCGTCTTGTCAAGCTACTGTGACCTTCATGTCTCTTCCAAGGGGCATTAAAACCATCTTGTTAAACCACTCTGAACTCCACAGCTCTTCCAAGGGGCATTAAAACCGTCTTGTTAAGCCACTGTGACCTCCACATCTTTTCCACGGGGCATTGACATTGTCTTTTTATTCCACTGCGACCTCCACCACTCTTCCAAGGGGCATTAAAACCACCATGTTGTTAGAACTCTCCTGTTAGTTTTTTTTTAGTTTGCTGGTCACATGACCATTTTTGCCTATTTAATCCGGCTCCGCCCTCCTGGCCTTGCTGGACTTCATTGTATTTACTACTCTTGATCTAGCTTGGTGCTCTGTTACCGTTCTCTTTTAGTTTTGCTAGGTCTTCTGACCTCTATGCTTTTTGTTGTGTGTTTGTCTTTGACTGCTACTATTTCTGCTAGGAGGTGTCCAACTTATCCCAGTCCCTAGTTCTTGTAGGGATCCCTCCCTCACATCTATAGGTCTTCGTACAGACTAGCCGAGGACTTTAGCGGGTCTGATCGCAGGATCAGGTTCCCCGTTACATCGTAGGGATCTAGTTTAGTTATATTGTAGGGACAGATCTCCTGTCTTTCCTTAGTTCCTGTAGCAGATCATAACAGTAAGTCCAGCCTAAAAAAAAAAAATAATTTTTTCTAAGGAAAGACCTCCAGTTTTCTATCATGGTCTCGGTTCAAGATTTGGCTCAACGCTTGCAGGGACTCTCTCTGGAGGTGGACAAGCTCCAACAACACGTGAGTAGCTGTTCTGGAGCACATTTTGTGGAACCAAAGGTACGTCTGCCTGATCTAATTTTTGGCGAACAACAAGATTTTTTTTCTTTTAAAAATGCTTGTTTATTGTATTTTCGTTTGAGACCCGGATCCTCTGGTGATGAATCACACCGCATAGGGTTCATAATGTCACTTTTGCGCAAAGATCCTCAGGGATGGGCCTTCTCTCTCCAACCTAGTGATCCGTGCTTTAGATCAGTGGATAGTTTTTTTTCTGCTTTGGGTTTGTTGTACGATGATCCTGATCGTGTCTCATCTGCTGAGTCTGAATTGAGACATCTGAGGCAGGGATCAGGTAATGTGGAAAAATATTGTTCTCACTTCCGTCGGTGGTCTTCCCAGGTGGGGTGGAACGATTCAGCTTTGAAAAGCTTGTTTCTTGCAGGGCTTGGTGAAAGGGTTAATGATTTACTGATTGCTTATCCCACACCTGGAAACTTGCAGGAGGCAATGCAATTAGCTATACGGGTGGACAGGAGACTGCGTGCAAGGGTTAATGAGAGCATATCCTCTGCTATGTCAGCTCCGAGTCCTGAGAGGGTCTGTGCTGACAAAGGAGAGCCGATGGAGATTGGGGCGATGGCAGCCCGCTCTCAGGAAAAAGACCGCAGGCTTTCTGAAGGTTTGTGCTTCTATTGCGGAAATTCTGGTCATTTTATTAAGAACTGTGTGCTTCGTATGAAGAAAGAAAAAAAAATGGTCAGTCATGCACGAATAGCCTGTTTAAATTCTAAGGGAGTATTCCTATCTGCTACTACTGCTGCTCAGGATGAATTAATTGAATTTCGGGTTTTTGTGGATTGCGGTTCTACTCTGAATGTGATTGCTGGGGGATTCTTAGAAAAACTTAAATTAAAACCTAAAACTTTGTCATCCCCTATTACTGTGGTTTCTGTTGATGGCTCTCCCTTGAAGAGTGTTACTCATAAGGTCTGTGAATTTCCCCTCACTATTAATGGTATTCATCAAGAGAATTTGGATTTGGTAGTATTAAATAATTTGCCTTCTCCAGTAATATTGGGGTTGCCCTGGTTAAAATTGCACAATCCTGTACTGGATTGGTCTACCAATGAAATTAAGTCCTGGAGCCCTAAGTGTTATGACAAGTGTTGTAACGGGCGCATTGCTGCTGTGGATAAAGGGGAATTACCTGTACCTATTCAGGATTTTTGGAGAGTTTTTTCTGAGGAGGAGACACAAATTTTACCTCCCCATAGAGACTATGATTGTACCATTGAATTTG
Organism: Phyllobates terribilis; assembly: GCF_046119375.1. Taxonomy (NCBI): domain Eukaryota; kingdom Metazoa; phylum Chordata; class Amphibia; order Anura; family Dendrobatidae; genus Phyllobates; species Phyllobates terribilis. Next base: position 248,075 of record NW_027363221.1, on the reverse strand, counting down.
TCCCTGGAGCGACTCTTCCTAAAAGTCGTTTATTTAATCTTACTATTCCTGAGAGAAAGGCTTTGGAGGAATACATACAGACAAGCTTGGCCGCCGGTCACATTAGGCCTTCCAAGTCTCCTGTGGCTGTTGGATTTTTTTTTGTTAAAAAAAAAGATGGCGGGTTACGTCCTTGTCTGGACTTTCGTGAGATTAATAAAATTACTGTACGCAATCCTTACCCACTGCCATTGATTCCTGATTTATTTAACCAGTTAGTGGGGGCCAAGTGGTTCTCTAAAATTGATCTCCGGGGGGCATACAATTTGTTGCGCATGAAGGAGGGTGATGAATGGAAGACTGCTTTTAACACTTCTGTGGGTCATTTTGAGAATCTGGTTATGCCTTTTGGTCTTACCAATGCTCCAGCATTTTTTCAGAATCTTATTAATGACATCCTTAGACCTTTAATCGGCAAAAATGTGGTTGTGTATTTGGATGACATTCTGATTTATTCGCCTGATCTGGAGTCTCATTGGCAGAGCGTACGTGAGGTTTTACAGTTATTAATGGACAATTCGCTTTTTGCTAAGCTAGAGAAATGTGAGTTCGCTGTACAGAGAATTAGTTTTTTGGGTTACATTATCTCCAGTGAAGGTTTTGAGATGGATCCGGTTAAAGTTCAAGCTGTGCAGGAATGGCCTAGGCCTATTGGTTTGAAATCAATACAGAGGTTTTTGGGTTTCGCCAATTATTACAGAAAATTCATAAAAAAAATTCTATTATTGTCAAACCGCTGACCGATCTCACCAGGAAAGGTGCTAATGCGGTTCAGTGGACTTCTGAGGCCATTGAGGCTTTTGTGCTTCTTAAGGAGAGGTTCACCTCTGCTCCCATCCTTATTCAGCCTGATGTGACTAAGCCGTTTTTGGTTGAGGTTGATGCTTCCTCTGTGGGGGTCGGTGCGGTGTTGTCTCAGGAAAATAAGGATGGAATACATCCCTGTGCCTTTTTTTCAAAAAAATTTTCTGAGACTGAACTTAATTACGATATTGGTAATCGGGAATTGCTGGCTATTAAACTCGCATTTGAACACTGGCGTCACCTCTTGGAAGGTGCTGAATTTCCCATTCAAGTTTTCACTGATCATAAAAATCTGATCTATCTTGATGCTGCCAAGCGCTTGAATGCCCGTCAGGCTAGGTGAGCACTTTTTTTCTCGCGGTTTAATTTTTCCATTACTTACATCCCAGGTACCAAGAATGTTAAAGCGGATGCTTTGTCTCGCAGCTTTTCTCCCATGGTCGGTGCTGAGGAGGAAGAGGAGAGCATTTTACAAGAAGGTGTTGTGATTGCTGCTCTGGACTCCGTTTTGGAGGATGAGATTCTTAAAGCTCAGGAGAATGCCCCATCTAACACTCCCCATGGGAGGTTGTTTGTGCCTAGGACCTTTAGGAGAGATTTGTTTGTTGAGTGTCATGAGTCTCGGTTGGCAGGTCATCCAGGAATTTCTGAGACCAAGAGACTTGTGGGTCGCAGTTTTTGGTGGCCTGGATGGCAGAAGGAAGTCATTAAGTGGGTGCGTCAATGTACTGTGTGTGCTAGATCCAAGTCTTCGCATGCTCCTGCTGCGGGGTTGCTTTGCCCTCTGGAGGTTCCTAGTGCACCTTGGACACATCTGGCTATGGACTTTATTACTGACCTTCCCCCCTCTGAAGGTTTCACGGTCATCTGGGTGGTCGTGGACCGTTTTAGCAAGATGTGTCACTTGGTTCCCTTCATCAAACTGCCTTGCGCTAAGACACTCGCTAAGGCCTTTGTCAAGGAAATTGTCAGACTACATGGTGTTCCTACTGACATTGTTTCTGATAGGGGACCTCAGTTCGTGGCTCGTTTTTGGCGTGCCTTTTGTGACTGGTTGGGAGTTCATTTGTCTTTTTCATCCGGATATCATCCTGAGTCTAATGGCCAGACAGAAAGGAAGAACCAGGATGTTGAGCAGTTCTTGCGTTGTTTTGTGGCAGACAATCAAGAGGGGTGGTCTGAGTTTCTGCCACTTGCTGAATTTGCTCTTAACAACCATACATCCTCTTCTGCTGGGTGTTCGCCTTTTTTTTGTTGTTCTGGGAGACATCCGTCTTTTGGGTCATTCTCCAAATTGGTATCGGCTGTGCCTGAGGAGGAGAGTTTTTCCGGTGATTTGGAGAGAGTTTGGACGGATGTACGTGGTAATCTTCAGGAGGCTAACAAAAAATCTAAGAGGTACTTTGATAGGAAACGGCAAGAGGTTTTGTTTGCTGTTGGTGACATGGTTTGGTTGTCCTCTAAGAATCTGCGATTGAGGATTCCTTCTAAAAAATTGGGTCCCAAGTTCGTAGGGCCCTTTAAGGTGCTTCAGATAGTTAACCAATCTGCTGTTAGGCTGGAGGTTCCTACCTCCTGGAAGATTAACCCGGTGTTTCATGTTTCTCTGTTGAAAAGAGCTGACGTGTCGGATGATGACGCCTCTGCCACTGTTCCTCCGGTGGTGGAGGACGGGGAATATGAAATTTCCCGCATCCTAAATTCTAGACGGTATAGAGAGAGTTTGCAGTATCTCGTCGCTTGGAAGGGTTTCGGACCTGAGGATAACTCATGGGTGAGGGCGGATGATGTTTCTGCTTCCAGACTTCTCAGAGCGTTTCACAGGAGGTTTCCTGATAAGCCTGGGCCTAGGGGATCCGGAGGATCCTCTTAGAAGAGGGGGTACTGTTAGAACTCTCCTGTTAGTTTTTTTTTAGTTTGCTAGTCACATGACCATTTTTGCCTATTTAATCCGGCTCCACCCTCCTGGCCTTTCTGGACTTCATTGTATTTACTACTTTTGAGCTAGCTTGGTGCTCTGTTACCGTTCTCTGTTAGTTTTGCTAGGTCTTCTGACCTCTATGCTTTTTGTTGTGTGTTTGTCTTTGACTGCTACTATTTCTGCTAGGAGGTGTCCAACTTATCCCAGTCCCTAGTTCTTGTAGGGATCCCTCCCTCACATCTATAGGTCTTCGTACAGACTAGCCGAGGACTTTAGCGGGTCTGATCGCAGGATCAGGATCCCCGTTACATCGTAGGGATCTAGTTTAGTTATATTGTAGGGACAGATCTCCTGTCTTTCCTTAGTTCCTGTAGCAGATCATAACACATGTTAAGCTACTGTGATCTCCACGTCTCTTCTATGGGGCATTGATATTGTCTTTTTATTTCACTGCGCCCTCCACCACTCTTCGAAATGGGCATTAAAACCACCATGCTAAGATTTTTTGACCTCATCGTCTCTTCCACGGGGCATTGATATTGTCTTTTTATTCCACTGTAACCTCCACCACTTTTCCAAGGGGCATTAAAAACGTCTTGTTAAGGTACAGTGACCTCCACGTCTCTTCCACGGGGCATTGATATTGTCTTTTTATTCCACTGGGATCTACACCACTTTTCCAAGCGGCATTGATATTGTCTTTTTATTCCCCTTTGACCTCCACCACTCTACCAAGGGGCATTGATATTGTATCTTTATTCCACTGCGACCTCCACCACTCTTCCAAGGGGAATTAAAACCGTTTTAATAAGTTACTGTGACCTCCACGTCTCTTTCAAGGGGCATTAAACCCGTCTTGTTAAAATACTCTGAACTCCACAACTCTTCTACGGGGCATTAAATTTGTCTAGTTAAGCTACTGTGACCTCCACGTCTATTCCACGGGGCATTGATATTGTCTTTTTATTCCACTGCGACCTCCACCACTCTAACAAGGGGCATTAAAACCATCTTGTTAAGCTACTGTGACCTCCACGTCTGTACTAAGGTGCATTAAAACCATCTTGTTAAACCACTCTGAGCTCCTCAGCTCTTCCAAGGGGCATTAAAACCGCCTTGTTAAGCTACTATTACCTCCACGTCTCTTCCGCGGGGTATTGATATTGCCTTTTTATTCCACAGCGACCTCTACTATTCTCCCAAAGGGCATTAAAACTGTCTCGTTAAGCTGCTGTGACCTCTACGTCGCTTCCACAGGGCATTGATATTGTCTTTTCATTCCACTGAGACTTCCACCACTCTTCCAAGGGGCATTAAAACCATATTGTTTAGCTATTGTGACCTCCACGTCTCTGCAAAGGGGCATTAATATTGTCCTAATATTCCATTGAGACCTCCACCACTCTTCCAAGGGGCATTGATATTGTCTTTTTATTCCACTGCGACTTCCACCACTCTTCCAACAGGCATTAAAACCATCTTTTTAAGCTACTGTGATCTCCACGTCTCTTCCACGGGGCATTGATATTGTATTTTTATTCCACTATAACCTCCACCACTCTTCCAAGTGGCATTAATACCGTCTTGTTAAGCTACTGTGACCTACATGTCTCTTCCAAGGGGCATTAAAACCATCTTGTTAAACTACTCTGAACTCCACAGCTTTTCCAAGGGGCATTAAAAGCGTCTTGGTAAGCTATGGCGACCTCCCCGTCTCTTCCACGGGGCATTGGTATTTTATTTTTATTTAACATACCTCCATCACTATTCAAGTTGCATTTAAACTGTCTTGTTAAGCTACTGTGACCTCCACTTCTCTTCCACGGGGTATTGATATTGTCTTTTTATTCCATAGCGATCTCCACCACTCTTCCAAGGGGCATTAAAACCATCTTGTTAAACTACTGTGACCTCCACGTCTCTTCCACGGGGCATTGATATTGTCTTTTTATACCACTGTGACCTCCCCCACTCTTCCAAGGGACATTAAAACCATCTTGTTAAGCTACTGTGACCTCCACGTCTGTACCACGGGGCATTGATATTGTCTTTTTATTCCACTGCAACTTCCAACACTCTTCCAAGTGGCATTCATATTGTCTTTTTATTCCACTGTGACCTCCACCACTCTTCCAAAGGGCATTAAAACCGTCTTGTTAAGGTCCTGTGAGCTCCACGTCTCTTCCATGGGACATTAAAACCATCTTGTTAGACCACTCTGAACTCCACAGCACTTCAAAGGGGCATTAAAGCCATCTTGTTAAGCTACTGTGACCTCCACGTCTCTTCCCCGGGGCAATGATATTGTCTTTTTATTCCACAGTGACCTCCACCACACTTCCAAGGGGCATTAAAACCATCTTGCTAAGCTACTGTGACCTCCAAGTCTCTTCCAAGGGGCATTGATATTGTCTTTTCATTCCACTGCGACCTCCACCACTCTTCCAATGGGCATTAAAACCACCTTGTTAAGCTATTTTGACCTCCTCATCTCTTCCTTGGGGCATTGATATTGTCTTTTTATTTCACTGTAACCTCCACCACTTTTCCAAGGGGCATTAAAAATGTCTTGTTAAGGTACTGTGACCTCCACGTCTCTTCCACGGGGCATTGATATTGTCTTTTTATTCCACTGGGATCTCCACCACTCTTCCAAGCGGCATTGATATTATCTTTTTATTCCCCTTTGACCTCCACCACTCTACCAAGGGGCATTAATATTGTCTCTTTATTCCACTGCTCCCTCCACCACTCTTCCAAGGGGCATTAAAACCGTCTTGTTAAAATACTCTGAACTCCACAACTCTTCCAAGGGGCATAACATTTTTCTAGATAAGCTACTGTGACCTCCACGTTTATTCCACGGGGCATTGATATTGTCTTTTTATTCCACAGCGACCTCCATCACTCTTCCAAGGGGCAGTAAAACCGTTTTGTTAAGCTACTGTGACCTCCACGTCTCTTCCACGGGGCATTGATATTGTCTTTTTATTCCACTGCGACCTCCACCACTCTTCCAAGGGGCATTAAAACCACAATGTTAAGTTACTGTGATCTTCTTGTCTCTTCCACGGGGCATTAATATTCTCTTTATATTCCATTGCGACCTCCACCACTCTTCCAAGGGGTATTGATTTTGTCTTTTTATTCCACTGTAACCTCCACCACTCTCCCAAGGGGCATTAAAACCGTCTTGTTAAACCACTCTGAACTCCACCGCTCTTCCAAGGGGCATTAAAACCGTCTTGTGAAGCTACAGTGACCTCCACGTATCTTCCATGGTGCATTGATATTGTCTTTTTATTCCACAGCGACTTCCGCCACTCTTCAAGGGGCATTAAAACCGTCTTGTTACGCTACTGTGAACTCCACGTCTCTTCCACGGGGCATTGATATTGTCTTTTAATTCCACTGCGACCTCCACCACTCTTCCAAGGGGCATTGATATTGTCTTTTTATTCCACTGTGTCCTCCACCACTCTTCCTAGCGGCAGTGATATTGTCTTTTTATTACACTTTGACCTCCACCTCTTTTCCAACGGGCATTGATATTGTCTCTTCATTTCACTGTGAACTCCACCACTCCGTCAAGGGGCATTAAAACCGTCTTGTTAAGCTACTGTGACCACCACGTCTCTTCCACAGGGCATTGATATTGTCTTTTTATACCACAGCTACCTCCAGTACTCTACGAAGGGGCATTAAAAACCATCTTGTTAAGCTACTGTGACCACCACGTCTCTTCCACAGGGCATTGATATTGTCTTTTTATTCCACTGCGACCTCCACCACTCTACCAAGGGGCATTAAAATCGTCTTGTTAAGCTACTGTGACCTTCACGTCTCTTCTAAGGGGCATTAAAACCATCTTGTTAAACCACTGTGAACTCCACAGCTCTTCCAAGGGGCATTAAAACCGTCTTGTTAAGCCACTGTGACCTCCACGTCTTTTCCACGGGGCAATGATATTGTCTATTTATTCCACAAAGACATCCACCCCTCTTCCAAGGGGCATTAAAACCGTGTTTTTAAGCTACTGTGACATCCATGTCTCTTTCACGGGGCATTGATATTGTTTGTTTATACCAATGCGACCTCAACCATTCTTCCAAGTGGCATTAAAACCATCTTTTTAAGCTACTGTAAACTCCACGTCTCTTCCCCGGGGCATTGACATTGTCAATTTATTCCACAGCGACATTCTCCACTCTTCCAAGGGGCATTAAACCGTCTTGTTAAGCAACTTTGACCTCCACGTCTCTTCCAAGGGGCATTGATATTGTCTTTTTATTCCACTGTGACCTCCACCACCCTTCAAAGGGGCATCAAAACCGTCTTGTTAAGTTACTGTGACCACCACGTCTCTTCCACGGGGCATTGTTATTGTATTTTTATTCCACTGTAACCTCCACCACTCTTCCAAGTGGCATTAAAACCAACTTGTTAAGCTATTGTGACCTCCACTTCTCTTCCACGGGACATTAAAACCATCTTGTTAAACCACTCTTAACTCCACACCTCTTCCAAAGGGCAGTAAAATTGTCTTGTTAAGCTACTGTGACCTCCACGTCTCTTCCATGGGGCATTGATATTGTCTTTTTATTCCACATCGACCTCCACCACTCCTCCAAGGGCATTAAAACCATCTTGTTAAGCTACTATCTCCACGTCTTATCCACGGGGCATTGATATTGTCTTTTTATTCCACTGTAACCTCCACCATTCTTCCAAGGGGCATTAAAACCGGCTTTTTAAGCTACTGTGAACTCCACGTCTCTTCCACGGGGCATTGATATTGTCTTTTTTTTCCACAGCGACCTCAACCACTCTTCCAAGGGGCATTGATATTGTCTTTTTATTCCACAGAGACCTCCACCATTTTCCAATGGGCATTAAAACAATGTTGTTAAGCTACTGAGACCTCCAATTCTCTTCTATGGGGCATTGATATTGTCTTTTTATTCCACTGCGACCTCCACCTCTCTTCCACAGGGCATTGATATTGTCTTTTTATTCCACTGCGACCTCCACCACTCTTCCAAGGGGCATTAAAACCATTTTGACAAACTACTGTGACCTCCAAGTCTCTTCCACGGGGCATTGATATTGTCTTTTTATTCAACTGTATCCTCCATCACTCTTCCAAGGGGCATTAAAACCGTCTTGTTAAGCTACTGTGACCTCCACGTCTCTACCAAGGGGCATTAAAACCATCTTTTTAAACCAATCTTTACTCCACAGCTCTTCCAAAGGGCATTAAAACCGTCTTGTTAAGCTACTATGACCTCCACGTCTCTTCCACGGGTAATTGATATTGTCTTTTTATTCCACAGCGACCTCCACCACTTTTCCAAGAGGCATGAAAACCGTCTCGTTAAGCTACTGTGACCTCCACGTCTCTTCCACGGGGCATTGATATTGTCTTTTTATTCCATTGCGACGTCCACCACTCTCCCAAAGGGAATTGATATTTACTGTTGAGCCACCCCCGTAGTGTTCGGGTTCGGTTCGGTTCGTCGAACACCGGGATGTTCGAGGAACTGTTCGTCGAACACCGTCGAACACCGTTAAAACTAATGGCAGGCAAACAAAAACACATAGAAACACATACAAAACACCTTCAAAGGTGTCCAAAAGCTTACAAACTGCTCAGAAGAAACTCTCTTTAAAAAAGCCGGCCGGCAATTCAGCAGTGGCATACACTGGTACCAGACAATTTAAACAAGAAGGAATAGAGCATCCCACATAGATTAGATAGATAGAAACATGTCAGTCACATATATAAGAAGTACAGTGACAGTGTTGGTTACTGTACTTGTCATTTAGTGTTAAAAGATTTATTTAAAAAAATATTAGTGTTTTCATGCACCGTCTCTTTAAAAAAGCCGGCCGGCAATTTAGCATCGGTACCCGACAATTTATAACAGAAAGAATAGAGCATCACACATAGATTAGATAGATAGAAACATGTCAGTCACATATATAAGAAGTACAGTGATAGTGTTGATTACTGTACTTGTCATTTAGTGTTAAAATAAAGGACTTATTAAAAAAAAAATTGGCGTGGGGTTCCCCGTAATTTTAGTCTCTAGCGGAGGTTAAGCAGACGGCTGGGGCAGATGTTTGAAGCCTGGGAAGGGGGTAATACCCACGGAGCTTCCCAGGCTACTAATATCAGCCCCCAGCTGAATACCTAGCCTTTACTAGCTATTAAAATGGGGGACCCCCAAAAAAATTATGTGGGGTCCCCCCTATTTTAATAGCTAGCAAAGACTAGGCAGACTGCTGGGGATGATATTAATAGCCCAGGAAGGGTGCCATGAATATTGGCCCCCTCCCAGTCTAGAAACACCAGCCGTCAGCCGCCCCAGAAATGGCGCATCCATAGAATGCGCCAATTCTGGCACTTAGCCTCGCTCTTCCCACTGCCCTGTAGCGGTGGCAGTGGGGTAATAGGGTTGGGGTTGATGTCAGCTTATAATGCCAGCTGACATCAAGCCCAGGTTAGTAATGGAGAGGCGTCTATAAGACACCCCCATTACTAACCCCATAGTCAAAGTTACAAAAAAACACAAACACCCAGAATAAAGTCCTTTAATCGAAATAAACACACAATTCTTTATTGTTCTAAATTAAACCATACTTACCATCACGCCCATTCCAGCTGAAGCCAACCATCTCCTGCAATAAAAGTAAAATAATAAAGCAACATCATCCTTACCTTTCCATGGTTTCCACGACAGCTTCAGCTCTGCTACATTCACATGACAGGCTGGACCGCAGCAGAATGCTGCCATCCAGCTTGCCATTCGGCATACACTGAGAAGTGCAGGCATGCTTGCGCTCTGCAGTGTCTGGCTGTGACGGCATCCAGATGAGCCGGGTATTACCCCCTTCCCAGGCTTCAAACATCTGCCCCAGCCGTCTGCTTAACCTCCGCTAGAGACTAAAATTACGCGGAACCCCACGCCAATTTTTTTTTTAATAAATCTTAATAAATCCTTTATTTTAACACTAAATGACAAGTACAGTAATCAACACTATCACTGTACTTCTTATATATGTGACTGACATGTTTCTATCTATCTAATCTATGTGTAATGCTCTATTCTTTCTGTTATAAATTGTCGGATACCAATGCTGAATTGCCGGCCGGCTTTTTTAAAGAGACGGTGCATGAAAACACTAATATTTTTTTTAATAAATCCTTTACACTAAATGACAAGTACAGTAACCAACACTGTCACTGTACTTCTTATATATTTGACTGATATGTTTCTATCTATCTAATCTATGTGTGATACTCTATTCTTTCGGTTCTAAATTGTCTGGTACCGGTGTATGCCGCTGCTGAATTGCCGGCTTTTCGTGTTTCACTGTGATCACTGTTCCCATCGATTTGGGCAACCACTGTAATGCCACAACCACCATGGCTGTGGCATTACAGTGAGTGGCAGACAATCCCTGCATGATTGGTGCTCTAAATAGCGCCATACATTCAGGACACGCTTTCGGTGCACAAACAGTTATCGAACATAACCTCGAACAGCCGAATTTTTTGCAAATCGTTCGCGTTCGTCGAATGACTCGAACACCGCCCAAAACAGCTCGAATTTGAGATTGGCGAACATTTCTAGTCGAACACCGGTCATCTCTATTGATATTGTCTTTTTATTCCTCTAAGACCTCCACCACTTCTCCAAGGGGCATTAAAACCGTCTTGTTAAGCTACTGTCTCCACATCTCTTCCACGGGGCATTGATATTTTCTTTTTAATCCACTGCAACCTCCACCACTCTTCCAAGGGGCATTATAACCGCCTTGTTAAGCTACTATCTCCACGTCTCTTCCACGGGGCATTGACATTGTCTTTTTATTCTACTGTAACATCCACCACTCTTCCAAGGGGCATTAAAACCGGCTTGTTAAGCTACTGTGACTTTCACGTCTCTTCCATGGGGCATTGATATTGTCTTTTTTTTCCACAGCGACCTTCACCACTCTTCCAAGGGGCATTGATATTCTCTTTTTATTCCACAGAGACCTCCACCACTCTTACAATGGGCACTAAAACCATCTTGTTAGGCAACTGTGACCTCCACGTCTCTTCCACGGGGAATTGATATTGTCTTCTTATTTGTCTGCGACCTCCACCACTCTTCCAAGGGGCATTAAAACGGTCTTGTTAATCTACTGTGAACTCCAAGTCTCTTCCAAGGGGCATTATTATTGTATTTTTATTCCACTGTGACTTCCAACACTCTTCCATAGGGCATTGATATTGTATTTTTATTCCACTGTGACCGCCACCATTCTTCCAAGGGGTCATTGATATTGCCTTTTTATTGCACTGCGACCTCCACCACTCTTACAAGGGGCATTAAAACCATCGTGTTAAGCTACTGTGACCTCCAAGTCACTTCCAAGGGGCATTAAAGCCGTCTTCTTAAGCTACTGTGACCTCCACTTATTTTCCACAGGGCATTGATATTGTCTTTTTATTGCACTGCAACCTCAACCACTCTTCCAAGGGGCATTAAAACCATCTTGTTAGGCTACTGTGATCTCCACTTCTCTTCCACGGAGCATTGATATTGTCTTTTTATTCCACTGTGACCTCCATCACTCTTTCAAGGGGCATTGATAGTGTCTTTTTATTCAACTGCGACCTCCACAAACTCTTCCAAGGGGCATTAAAACGGTGTTATTAAGCTACTGAGACCTCCAATTCTCTTCTACAGGACATCGATATTGTCTTTTTATTCCACTGCGACCTCCACCACTCTTCCATAGGGCATTGATATTATCTTTTTATGCGACTGTGACCTTCACCACTCTTCCAAGGGGCATTGAAACCATTTTCTTAAGCTACTGGGACCTCCGCTTCTCTTCCACGGGGCATTGATATTGTCTTTTTATTCCACTGTGACCTTCACCACCCTTCCAAGGGGCATTAAAAACATCTTGTTAAGCTACTGTGACCTCCACGTCTCTTCCACTGGGCATTAATATTGTCTTTATATTTTTTTGCGACCTCCATCACTCTTCCAAGGGGCATTGATATTGGCTTTTTATTCCACTGCGACATCCACCACTCTTCCAAGGGGCATTAAAACCATGTTGTTAAGCTACTGTGATCTCCACCTCTTCCAAGGGGCATTGATATGGTATTTTTATTCCACTGTAACCTCCACCACTATTCCAAGGGGCACTAAAACCATCTTGTTAAGCTACTGTGACCTACACGTCTCTTCCAAGGGGCATTAAAATTATGTTGATAAACCACTCTGAACTCCACAGCGCTTCCAAGGGGCATTAAAACTGTCTTGTTAAACTACGGTGACCTCCATGTCTCTTCCAAGGGGCATTGATATTGTCTTTTTATTCCACTGCGACCTCCACCACTCTTCCAAGGGGCATTAATATTGTCTTTTTATTCCACTGCAACCTCCACCACTTTTCCATGGGTCATTGATATTGTCTTTTTATTCCACTGCGACCTCCACCACTCTCCCAAGGGGCATTAGAACCGTGTTGTTAAGCTTCTGTGACCTCCATGTCTTTTCTTATGGGCATTAAACCTGTCATGCTAAATCACTCTGAACTCCACAGCTCTTCCAAGGGGCATTAAATTCGTCTTGTATAGCTCCTGTGACCTCCACGTCTCTTCCACAGGGCATTGATATTGTCTTTTTATTCCACTGCGACCTCCACTACTCTTCCAAGGGACAATAAAACCGTCTTGTTAAGCTACTGTAACCTCCATATCTCTTCAACAGGGCATTCATATTGTCTTTTTTTTCCACTGCGACCTCCACCACTCTTCCAAAGGGCATTAAAACCATCTTGTTAAGCTTCTGTGACCTCCACGTCTTTACCAAAGGGCAAAAAAACCATCTTGTTAAACCACGCTGAACTCCACAGCTTTTCCAAGGGGCATTAAAACCGTCTTGTTAAGCTACTGTGACCTCCACATCTCTTCCACGGGGCATTGTTATTGTCTTTTTATTCCACTGCGACCTCCACCACTCTTCCAAGGAGTATTTAAACCGTCTTGCTAGGCTACTGTCACCTCCATGTCTCTTCCACGAGGCATTGATATTGTATTTTAAATACACTGCTACCTCCACCACTCTTCCAAGGGGCATCGATATTCTTTTTTTATTCCACTGCGAATTCCACCACTCTTCCAAGGGGCATTGATAAAGTCTTTTTATTCCACTGCGACCTCCACCACTCTTCCAAGGGACATTAAAACCGTGTTGTTAAGCTACTGTGACCTTCACGTCTCTTCCACGGGGCATTGAAACCATCTTGTTAAACCACTCTGAATTCCACAGTTCTTCCAAGGGGCCTTAAAACTGTCTTGTTAAGCTACTGTGACCTCCGTGTCTCTTACACTGGGCAATGATATTGTCTTTTTATTCCACAGCAGCTTCCACCACTCTTCCAAGGGGCATTAAAACTGTCTTGTTAAGCTACTGAGACCTCCACGTCTCTTCCACGGAGCATTGATATTGTCTTTTTAATTCCATTGCGACCTCCACCACTCTACCAAGGGGCATTAATATTGTCTTTTTATTCCACAGCGACCTCCACCACTCTTCCAAGGGGCATTAAAAATGTCTTGTTAAGCTACTGTGACCTCCACGTCTCTTCCACGGGGCATTGATATTGTCTTTTTATTCCACTCTAACCTCCACCACTCTTCCAAGGGGCATTAAAACCGTCTTATTAAGTTACTGTGACCTCCACGTCTCTTCTTAGGGGCATTAAACCTGTCTTGTTAAATCACTCTGAACTCCACAGCTCTTCCAAGGGGCATTAAATTCGTCTTGTTAAGCTACTGTAACCTCCATGTCTCTTCAACAGGGCATTCATATTGTCTTTTTTTTCCACTGCGACCTCCACCACTTTTCCAAAGGGCATTAAAACCATCTTGTTAAGCTTCTGTGACCTCCACGTCTTTACCAAGGGGCATAAAAACCATCTTGTTAAACCACGCTGAACTCCACAGCTTTTCGAAGGGGCATTAAAACCGTCTTGTTAAGCTACTGTGACCTCCACGTCTCTTCCACGGGGCATTGTTATTGTCTTTTTATTCCACAGCGACCTCCACCACTCTTCCAAGGAGTATTAAAACCGTCTTGTTAGGCTACTGTCACCTCCATGTCTCTTCGACGAGGCATTGATATTGTATTTTTAATACACTGCTACCTCCACCACTCTAACAAGGGGCATCGATATTCTTTTTTAATTCCACTGCGACCTCCACCACTCTTCCAAGGGGCATTGATAAAGTCTTTTTATTCCACTGCGACCTTCACCACTCTTCCAAGGGGCATTAAAACCGTCTTGTTAAGCTACTGTGACCTTCACGTCTCTTCCACGGGGCATTGAAACCATCTTGTTAAACCACTCTGAACTCCACAGCTCTTCCAAGGGGCCTTAAAACTGTCTTGTTAAGCTACTGTGACCTCCATGTCTCTTCCACGAGGCAATGATATTGTCTTTTTATTCCACAGCAGCTTCCACCACTCTTCCAAGGGGCATTAAAACTGCCCTGTTAAGCTACTGAGACCTCCACGTCTCTTCCACGGGGCATTGATATTGTCTTTTTAATTCCATTGCGACCTCCACCACTCTACCAAGGGGCATTAATATTGTTTTTTTATTCCACTGCGACCTCTACCACGCTTCCAAGGGGCATTAAAACCGTCTTGTTAAGCTACTGTGATCTGCACGTCTCTACCACTGGGCATTGATTTTGTCTTTTTATTCCACAGCGACCTCCACCACTCTTCCAAGGGTCATTGATATTGTCTTTTTATTCCACAGCGACCTCCACCACTCTTCCAAGGGGCATTGCACCGTCTCGTTAAGGTACTGTGACCTCCAGGTCTCTACCACTGGTCATTGATTTTGTCTTTTTATTCCACTGCGACCTCCACCACTCTTCCAAGGGGCATTAAAACGATCTTGTTAAGCTTCTGTGACCTGCACGTCTCTGCCACGGGGCATTGATATTGTCTTTTTATTCAACTGCGACCTCCACCACTCTTCCATGGGGCATTGATATTGTCTTTTTATTCAACTCCGACCTCCACTACTTTTCCAAGGGGCATTGATATTGTCTTTTTATTCCACTGCGACCTCCACCACTGTACCAAGGGGCATTAAAACGATCTTGTTAAGCAACTGTGACCTTCACGTCTCTTCCACGGGGCATTGATATTGCCTTTTTATTCCACTGCGACCTCCGCCACTCTTCCATGGGGCATTAAAACCATCTTGTGAAGCTACTGTGACCTCCACATCTCTTCCACGGGGCATTGATATTGCCTTTTTTTTCCACAGCTACCTCAACCACTCTTTAAACGGGCATTGATATTGTCTTTTTATTCCACAGAGACCTCCACCAGTTTTCCAATGGGCAGTAAAACCATCTTGTTAAGCTACTGTGACCTCCAGGTCTCTTCCACGTGGCATTGATATTGTCTTTATATTCCACTGTGACCTCCACCACTCTTCCAATGGACATTAAAACCATCTTGTTAGGCTACTGTGACCTCCACGTCTCTTCCACGGGGCATTGATATTGTCTTTTTATTACACTGCGACCTCCACCACTCTTCCAAGGGGCATTAAAACAGTGTCGTTAAGCTACTGAGACGTCCAATTCTCTTCCACAGGGCATTGATATTCTCTTTTTATTCAACTGCGACCTCCACCACTCTTCCAAGGGGGCATTGATATTGTCTTTTTATTCCACTGCGACCTCCACCACTCTTCCAAAGGGCATTAAAACCATTTTCTGAAGCTACTCTGACCTCCAAGTCTCTTCCACGGGGCTTTGATATTGTCTTTTTAATCAATTGTAACCTCCAGCACTATTCCAAGTGGCATTAAAACCGTCTTGTTAAGCTACTGTGACCTCCACGTCTCTTCCAAGGAGCATTAAAACCATCTAGTTAAACCAATTTGTACTCCACAGCTCTTCCAAGGGGCATTGAAACCGTCTTGTTAAGCTACTGTGACCTCCGCTTCTCTTCCACGGGGCCTTGATATTGCCTTTTTATTTCACTGCGACCTTCACCATCCTTCCAAGGGGCATTAAAAACATCTTGTTAAGCTACTGTGACCTCCACGTCTCTTCCACTGGGCATTAATATTGTCTTTATATTTTATTGCGATCTCCACCACTTTTCCAAAGGGCATTGATATTGTCTTTTTATTCCACTGCGACCTCCACCACTCTTCCAAGGGGTATTAAAACCATCTTGTTAAGCTACTATGATCTCCACGTCTTTTCCATGGGGCACTGATATTGTATTTTTATTCCACTGTAAACTCTACCACTCTTCCAAGGAGCACTAATACTGTCTTCTTAAACCACTCTGAACTCCACAGCTCTTCCAAGGAACATTAAATCTGTCTTGTTAAGCTACGGTGACCTCCACTTCTCTTCCACGGGGCATTGATATTGTCTTTTTATTCCACTGCGACCTCCACCACTTTTCCATGGGGCACTGATATTGTTTTTTTATTCCACTGCGACCTCCACCACTCCCCCAAGGGGCATTAAAACCATCTTGTTAAGTTACTGTGACCTCCACGTCTCTTCTTAGGGTCATTAAACCTGTCTTGTTAAATCACTCTGAACTCCACACCTCTTCCAAGGGGCATTAAATTCGTCTTGTATAGCTACTGTGACCTCCATGTCTCTTCCACAGGGCATTGATATTGTCTTTTTATTCCACTGCGACCTCCACCACTCTTCCAAGTGGCATTAAAACCATCTTGTTAAGCTTCTGTGACCTCCATATCTTTACCAAGAGGCATTAAAACCATCTTTTTAAACCACGCTGAACTCCATAGATCTTCCAAGGGGCATTAAAACTGTCTTGTTAAGCTACAGTGACCTCCACATCTCTTCCACGTGGCATTGATATTGACTTTTTATTCCACAGCGACCTCCACCACTCTTCCAAGGGGCATTAAAAATGTCTTGTTAAGCTACTGTGACCTCCACGTCTCTTCCACGGGGCATTGATATTGTCTTTTTATTTCACTCTAACCACCACCACTCTTCCAAGGGGCATTAAAACCGTCTTATTAAGTTACTGTGACCTCCACGTCTCTTCTTAGGGGCATTAAACCTGTCTTGTTAAATCACTCTGAACTCCACAGCTCTTCCAAGGGGCATTAAATTCGTCTTGTATAGCTACTGTCAAATCCACGTCTCTTCCACAGGGCATTGATATTGTCTTTTTATTCCACTGCGACCTCCACCACTCTTCCAAGGGGCATTAAAACCATCTTGTTAAGCTTCTGTGACCTCCATATCTTTAAAAAGAGGCATTAAAACCATCTTGTTAAACCACGCTGAACTCCACAGCTCTTCCAAGGGGCATTAAAACCGTCTTGTTAAGCTACAGTGAACTCCACATCTCTTCCACGTGGCATTGATATTGACTTTCTAATTGCATTGCGACCTCCACCACTCTACCAAGGGGCATTGATATTGTCTTTTTATTCCAATGTATCCTCCACCACTCTTCCAAGAGGCATTAAAACCGTCTTGTTTAGCTACTGTGATCTTCACGTCTCTACCACTGGGCATTGATTTTGTCCCTTTTTTCCACAGTGACCTCCACCACTCTTCCAAGGAGCATTGATATTGTCTTTTTATTCCACAGCGACATCCACGACTCTTCCAAGGGGCATTAAAACCGTCTTGTTAATCTACTGTGACCTGCAGGTCTCTTCCATGGGGCATTGATTTTGTCTTTTTATTCCGCTGCGACCTCCACCACTCTTCCAATGGGCATTAAAACCATCTTGTTAGGCTTCTGTGACCTCCACGTCTCTTCCATGGGGCATTGATATTGTCTTTTTATTTCACTGCGACCTCCACCATTCTTCCAAGGGGCATTGATATTGTTTGTTTATTCCACTGCGACCTCCACCACTCTCCCATACGACATTGATATTGTCTTTTTATTCAACTCCTACCTCCACTACTCTTCCAAGGGGCATTGATATTGTCTTTTTATTCCACTGCGACCTCCACCACTGTTCCAAGGGGCATTAAAACCATCTTGTGAAGCTACTGTGACCTCCACATCTCTTCCACGGCGCATTGATATTGTCTTTTTATTCCATTGCGACCTCCACCACTCTTCCAAGGGCCACTGATATTGTCTTTTTATTCCACAGCGACCTCCACCACTCTTCTAAGGGGCATTGATATTGTCTTTTTATTCCACTGCAACCTCCACCACTCTTCCAAGGGGCATTAAAACCGTCTTTTTAAGTTACTGTGACCTCCACGTCTCTTCTTAGGGGCATTATACCTGTCTTGTTAAATCACTCTGAACTCCACAGCTCTTTCAAGGGGCATTAAATTCATCTTGTATAGCTACTGTGACCTCCACTTTTCTTCCACAGGGCATTGATATTGTCTTTTTATTCCACTGCGACCTCCACCACTCTTCCAATGGGCATTAAAACCATCTTGTTAGGCTTCTGTGACCTCCACGTCTCTTCCACGGGGCATTGATATTGTCTTTTTATTCCACTGCGACCTCCACCACTGTACAAAGGGGCATTAAAACGATCTTGTTAAGCTACTGTGACCTTCACGTCTCTTCCACGGGGCATTGATATTGTCTTTTTATTCCACTTTGACCTCCACCACTTTTCCACGAGGCTTTGATATTGTCTTTTTATTTCACTGCGAACTCCACCACTCCTTCAAGGGGCATTAAAACCGTCTTTTTAAGTTACTGTGATCTCCACGTCTCTTCTAAGGGGCATTAAACCTGTCTTGTTAAACCTCTCTGAACACAGCTCTTCCAAGGGGCATTAAATTCGTCTCTGTTAAGCTACTGTGACCTCCACATCTCTTCCACAGGGCATTGATTTTGTCTTTTTATACCACAGCGTCCTCCACTACTCTTCCAAGGGACATTAAAAACGTCTTGTTAAGCTACTGTGACCTCCACGTCTCTTCCAAGAGGCATTAAAACCATCTTCTTAAACCAATTTGAACTCCACACCTCTTCCAAGGGGCATTAAAATCGTCTTGTTAAGCTACTGTGACCACCACAACTCTTTCACAGGGCATTGATATTGTCTTTTTATTTCACTGCGACCTCCACCACACTACTAAGGGGAATTAAAAGAGTATTGTTAAGCTACTGTGACCTCCACGTCTCTTCCAAGAGGCATTAAAACCATCTTATTAAACCACTCTGACCTCCACAGTTCTTCCAAGGGGCATTAAAATCGTCTTGTTAAGCTACTGTGACCTCCAAGTCTCTTCCACGGGGCATTGATATTGTCTTTTTATTCCACTGTGACCTCCATCACTCTTTCAAGGGGCATTGATATTGTCTTTTTATTCAACTGCGACGTCCACCACTCTTCCAAGGGGCATTAAAATGATGTTATTAAGCTACTGAGACCTCCAATTCTCTTCTACGGGGCATTGATATTGTCTTTTTATTCCACTGCGACCTCCACCACTCTTCCATAGGGCATTGATATTATCTTTTTATGCGACTGCGACCTCCACCACTCTTCCAAGGGGTCATTGATATTGTCTTTTTATTCCACTGCAACTTCCACCACTCTTCCAAGGGGCATTAAAACCATTTTGTTAAGCTACTGGGACCTCCGCTTCTCTTCCACGGGGCATTGATATTGTCTTTTTATTCCACTGCGACCTTCACCACCCTTCCAAGGGGCATTAAAAACATCTTGTTAAGCTACTGTGACCTCCACGTCTCTTACAAGAGGCAATAAAACCATCTTATTAAACCACTCTGACCTCCACAGTTCTTCCAAGGGGCATTAAAATCGTCTTGTTAAGCTACTGTGACCTCCAAGTCTCTTCCACGGGGCATTGATATTGTCTTTTTATTCCACTGTGACCTCCATCACTCTTTCAAGGGGCATTGATATTGTCTTTTTATTCAACTGCGACGTCCACCACTCTTCCAAGGGGCATTAAAACGATGTTATTAAGCTACTGAGACCTCCAATTCTCTTCTACGGGGCATTGATATAGTCTTTTTATTCCACTGCGACCTCCACCAGTCTTCCATAGGGCATTGATATTATCTTTTTATGCGACTGCGACCTCCACCACTCTTCCAAGGGGTCATTGATATTGTCTTTTTATTCCACTGCAACTTCCACCACTCTTCCAAGCGGCATTAAAACCATTTTGTTAAGCTACTGGGACCTCCGCTTCTCTTCCACGGGGCATTGATATTGTCTTTTTATTCCACTGCGACCTTCACCACCCTTCCAAGGGGCATTAAAAACATCTTGTTAAGCTACTTTGACCTCCACGTCTCTTCCACCGGGCATTAATATTGTCTTTATATTTTTTTGCGACCTCCATCACTCTTCCAAGGGGCATTGATATTGGCAATTTATTCCACTGCGACATCCACCACTCTTCCAAGGGGCATTAAAACCATCTTGTTAAGCTACTGTGATCTCCCCCTCTCTTCCATGTGGCATTGATATGGTATTTTTATTCCACTGTAACCTCCACCACTATTCCAAGGGGCATTAAAACCATCTAGTTAAGCTACTGTGACCTACACGTCTCTTCCAAGGGGCATTAAAATTATGTTGATAAACCACTCTGAACTCCACAGCGCTTCCAAGGGGCATTAAAACTGTCTTGTTAAGCTACGGTGACCTCCATGTCTCTTCCAAGGGGCATTGATATTGTCTTTTTATTCCACTGCGACCTCCACCACTCTTCCAAGGGGCATTGATATTGTCTTTTTATTCCACTGCAACCTCCACCACTTTTCCATGGGTCATTGATATTGTCTTTTTATTCCACTGTGACCTCCACCACTCTCCCAAGGGGCATTAGAACCGTGTTGTTAAGCTTCTGTGACCTCCACGTCTCTTCTTATGGGCATTAAACCTGTCATGCTAAATCACTCTGAACTCCACAGCTCTTCCAAGGGGCATTAAATTCGTCTTGTATAGCTCCTGTGACCTCCACGTCTCTTCCACAGGGCATTGATATTGTCTTTTTATTCCACTGCGACCTCCACTACTCTTCCAAGGGACAATAAAACCGTCTTGTTAAGCTACTGTAACCTCCATGTCTCTTCAACAGGGCATTCATATTGTCTTTTTTTTCCACTGCGACCTCCACCACTCTTCCAAAGGGCATTAAAACCATCTTGTTAAGCTTCTGTGACCTCCACGTCTTTACCAAGGGGCAAAAAAAACATCTTGTTAAACCACGCTGAACTCCACAGCTTTTCCAAGGGGCATTAAAACCGTCTTGTTAAGCTACTGTGACCTCCACGTCTCTTCCACGGGGCATTGTTATTGTCTTTTTATTCCACAGCGACCTCCACCACTCTTCCAAAGAGTATTAAAACCGTCTTGTTAGGCTACTGTCACCTCCATGTCTCTTCGACGAGGCATTGATATTGTATTTTTAATACACTGCTACCTCCACCACTCTAACAAGGGGCATCGATATTCTTTTTTAATTCCACTGCGACCTCCACCACTCTTCCAAGAGGCATTGATAAAGTCTTTTTATTCCACTGCGACCTTCACCACTCTTCCAAGGGGCATTAAAACCGTCTTGTTAAGCTACTGTGACCTTCACGTCTCTTCCACGGGGCATTGAAACCATCTTGTTAAACCACTCTGAACTCCACAGCTCTTCCAAGGGGCCTTAAAACTGTCTTGTTAAGCTACTGTGACCTCCATGTCTCTTCCACGAGGCAATGATATTGTCTTTTTATTCCACAGCAGCTTCCACCACTCTTCCAAGGGGCATTAAAACTGCCCTGTTAAGCTACTGAGACCACCACGTCTCTTCCACGGGGCATTGATATTGTCTTTTTAATTCCATTGCGACCTCCACCACTCTACCAAGGGGCATTAATATTGTTTTTTTATTCCACTGCGACCTCTACCACACTTCCAAGGGGCATTAAAACCGTCTTGTTAAGCTACTGTGATCTGCACGTCTCTACCACTGGGCATTGATTTTGTCTTTTTATTCCACAGCGACCTCCACCACTCTTTCAAGGGTCATTGATATTGTCTTTTTATTCCACAGCGACCTCCACCACTCTTCCAAGGGGCATTGCACCGTCTCGTTAAGGTACTGTGACCTCCAGGTCTCTACCACTGGTCATTGATTTTGTCTTTTTATTCCACTGCGACCTCCACCACTCTTCCAAGGGGCATTAAAACGATCTTGTTAAGCTTCTGTGACCTGCACGTCTCTGCCACGGGGCATTGATATTGTCTTTTTATTCAACTGCGACCTCCACTACTTTTCCAGGGGGCATTGATATTGTCTTTTTATTCCACTGCGACCTCCACCAATGTACCAAGGGGCATTAAAACGATCTTGTTAAGCAACTGTGACCTTCACGTCTCTTCCACGGGGCATTGATATTGCCTTTTTATTCCACTGCGACCTCCACCACTCTTCCATGGGGCAGTAAAACCATCTTGTGAAGCTACTGTGACCTCCACATCTCTTCCACGGGGCATTGATATTGCCTTTTTTTTCCACAGCTACCTCAACCACTCTTTAAACGGGCATTGATATTGTCTTTTTATTACACAGAGACCTCCACCAGTTTTCCAATGGGCAGTGAAACCATCTTGTTAAGCTACTGTGACCTCCAGGTCTCTTCCACGTGGCATTGATATTGTCTTTATATTCCACTGTGACCTCCACCACTCTTCCAATGGACATTAAAACCATCTTGTTAGGCTACTGTGACCTCCACGTCTCTTCCACGGGGCATTGATATTGTCTTTTTATTACACTGCGACCTCCACCACTCTTCCAAGGGGTATTAAAACAGTGTCGTTAAGCTACTGAGACGTCCAATTATCTTACACAGGGCATTGATATTCTCTTTTTATTCAACTGCGACCTCCACCACTCTTCCAAGGGGGCATTGATATTGTTTTTTTATTCCACTGCGACCTCCACCACTTTTCCAAAGGGCATTAAAACCATTTTCTGAAGCTACTCTGACCTCCAAGTCTCTTCCACGGGGCTTTGATATTGTCTTTTTAATCAATTGTAACCTCCAGCACTATTCCAAGTGGCATTAAAACCGTCTTGTTAAGCTACTGTGACCTCCACGTCTCTTCCATGGAGCATTAAAACCATCTAGTTAAACCAATTTGTACTCCACAGCTCTTCCAAGGGGCATTAAAACCGTCTTGTTAAGCTACTGTGACCTCCGCTTCTCTTCCACGGGGCCTTGATATTGCCTTTTTATTACACTGCGACCTTCACCATCCTTCCAAGGGGCATTAAAAACATCTTGTTAAGCTACTGTGACCTCCACGTCTCTTCCACTGGGCATTAATATTGTCTTTATATTTTATTGCGATCTCCACCACTTTTCCAAAGGGCATTGATATTGCCTTTTTATTCCACTGCGACCTCCACCACTCTTCCAAGGGGCATTAAAACCATCTTGTTAAGCTACTATGATCTCCACATCTTTTCCATGGGGCACTGATATTGTATTTTTATTCCACTGTAAACTCTACCACTCTTCCAAGGAGCACTAATACTGTCTTCTTAAACCACTCTGAACTCCACAGCTCTTCCAAGGAACATTAAATCTGTCTTGTTAAGCTACGGTGACCTCCACTTCTCTTCCACGGGGCATTGATATTGTCTTTTTATTCCACTGCGACCTCCACCACTTTTCCATGGGGCACCGATATTGTTTTTTTATTCCACTGCGACCTCCACCACTCCCCCAAGGGGCATTAAAACCATCTTGTTAAGTTACTGTGACCTCCACGTCTCTTCTTAGGGTCATTAAACCTGTCTTGTTAAATCACTCTGAACTCCACACCTCTTCCAAGGGGCATTAAATTCGTCTTGTATAGCTACTGTGACCTCCATGTCTCTTCCACAGGGCATTGATATTGTCTTTTTATTCCACTGCGACCTCCACCACTCTTCCAAGTGGCATTAAAACCATCTTGTTAAGCTTCTGTGACCTCCATATCTTTACCAAGAGGCATTAAAACCATCTTTTTAAACCACGCTGAACTCCATAGATCTTCCAAAGGGCATTGAAACCGTCTTGTTAAGCTACAGTGACCTCCACATCTCTTCCACGTGGCATTGATATTGACTTTTTATTCCACAGAGACCTCCACCACTCTTCCAAGGGGCATTAAAAATGTCTTGTTAAGCTACTGTGACCTCCACGTCTCTTCCACGGGGCATTGATATTGTCTTTTTATTCCACTCTAACCTCCACCACTCTTCCAAGGGGCATTAAAACCGTCTTATTAAGTTACTGTGACCTCCACGTCTCTTCTTAGGGGCATTAAACCTGTCTTGTTAAATCACTCTGAACTCCACAGCTCTTCCAAGGGGCATTAAATTCGTCTTGTATAGCTACTGTCAAATCCACGTCTCTTCCACAGGGCATTGATATTGTCTTTTTATTCCACTGCGACCTCCACCACTCTTCCAAGGGGCATTAAAACCATCTTGTTAAGCTTCTGTGACCTCCATATCTTTAAAAAGAGGCATTAAAACCATCTTGTTAAACCACGCTGAACTCCACAGCTCTTCCAAGGGGCATTAAAACCGTCTTGTTAAGCTACAGTGAACTCCACATCTCTTCCACGTGGCATTGATATTGACTTTCTAATTGCATTGCGACCTCCACCACTCTACCAAGGGGCATTGATATTGTCTTTTTATTCCAATGTGACCTCCACCACTCTTCCAAGAGGCATTAAAACCGTCTTGTTTAGCTACTGTGATCTTCACGTCTCTACCACGGGGCATTGATTTTGTCCCTTTTTTCCACAGTGACCTCCACCACTCTTCCAAGGGGCATTGATATTGTCTTTTTATTCCACAGCGACATCCACGACTCTTCCAAGGGGCATTAAAACCATCTTGTTAAGCTACTGTGACCTTCAGGTCTCTTCCATGGTGCATTGATTTTGTCTTTTTATTCCGCTGCGACGTCCACCACTCTTCCAATGGGCATTAAAACCATCTTGTTAGGCTTCTGTGACCTCCACGTCTCTTCCACGGGGCATTGATATTGTCTTTTTATTTCACTGCGACCTCCACCATTCTTCCAAGGGGCATTGATATTGTTTGTTTATTCCACTGCGACCTCCACCACTCTCCCATAGGACATTGATATTGTCTTTTTATTCAACTCCTACCTCCACTACTCTTCCAAGGGGCATTGATATTGTCTTTTTATTCCACTGCGACCTCCACCACTGTTCCAAGGGGCATTAAAACCATCTTGTGAAGCTACTGTGACCTCCACATCTCTTCCACGGCGCATTAATATTGTCTTTTTATTCCATTGCGACCTCCACCACTCTTCCAAGGGCCACTGATATTGTCTTTTTATTCCACAGCGACCTCCACCACTCTTCTAAGGGGCATTGATATTGTCTTTTTATTCCACTGCAACCTCCACCACTCTTCCAAGGGGCATTAAAACCGTCTTGTTAAGTTACTGTGACCTCCACGTCTCTTCTTAGGGGCATTATACCTGTCTTGTTAAATCACTCTGAACTCCACAGCTCTTTCAAGGGGCATTAAATTCGTCTTGTATAGCGACTGTGACCTCCACTTTTCTTCCACAGGGCATTGATATTGTCTTTTTATTCCACTGCGACCTCCACCACTCTTCCAAGGTGCAGTAAAACCATCTTGTTAAGCTTCTGTGACCTCCATGTCTTTTCCAAGAGGCATCAAAACCATCTTGTTAAGCCACGCTGAACTCCACAGCTCTTCCAAGAGGCATTAAAACCGTCTTGTTAAGATACTGTGACCTCCACATCTCTTCCACGGGGCATTGATATTGTCTTTTATTCCACAGCGACCTCCACCACTCTTCCAAGGGTCATTAAAAACGTCTTTTTAAGCTACTGTGACGTCCACGTCTCTTCCACGGGGCATTGATATTGTCTTTTTATTCCACTGTGTAGCGTCGACGTCCCTGCCCTCTGCTAGGCAGGGACGCTGTTCCCCTCACCTCTCCGCTCCGAGCCCGGCGTCCTCCTTCCGCTCTGCTGGCAGCGCGTGCTCCTTCCTGGCCACGGTGCTTAGGGCGCGCGCGTGCGCGCTCCCCCCCTCTTAAAGGGGCCGCGCGCGCCGTCCTAAGGAGTCCTCGGCCAATGGCCGGAGGACTTCACCATATATAAGGCACCTCCTCGAAAATGGAGGTGCCCGAGCAATGTTGTTGCACTGTTCACTACTCTGCTTCAGCCCTCAGGTCCCGTCTCCAGTTACCTGCCAGTTACCTGCCAGTTTCCTGCCAGTTTGCTGTCTGATTCCTGCCTGATAATCCGCTACCTGCTTGCTAGCCTGAGGTCCGACGGTCTGCCTTCCGACACCTGTCAGTCTGTCTATGGATCAGCTTGCCCGCTCACCTGGGAGCGCACATCTGCTACCTGCCTGCTAGCCTACCTTGAGGCTCCGCCGTCACGTGCTGTGACCACCTGCCTGTCCAGAGACTCTTGCTCGCTCACCTGGGAGCGCTCACCTGCTACCTGCCTGCTAGCCTACCTGGAGGCTCCGCCGTCACGTGCTGTGACCACCTGCCTGTCCAGAGACTCTTGCCCGCTCACCTGGGAGCGCTCACCTGCTACCTGTCTGTTGGCCTACCTGGAGGCTCCGCCGTCACGTGCTGTGACCACCTGCCAGTCCAGAGACTCTTGCCCGCTCACCTGGGAGCGCTCATCTGCTACCTGCCTGTTAGCCTACCTGGAGGCTCCGCCGTCACATGCTGTGACCACCTGCTTATCCAGAGACTCTCGCCTGCTCACCTGGGAGCACACATCTGCCATCTGCCTGCTAGCCTACCTGGAGGCTCAGCCGTCACAGGTCGTACCTACCCTTTACCCAGAGACTGTCCCGGTCACTTGCCGTGACCTCCTGCCCGTTCACCCAGAGACTGCCCCGGTCACTTGCTGTGACCCCCTGCCCGTTCACCCAGAGACTGTCCCGGTCACTTGCCGTGACCTCCTGCCCGTTTACCCAGAGACTGTCCCGGTCACCTGCCCGTCTTCCCTGGTCGCCACCCGCTTCCTTACAAGGACCGCCCCCTTGTATAGTTGCTCAGAGGTTCCGCCTCCCAGACCCGTTACAGTTTGCTCGGGCCATGGAACCCGGTGGCACCCAAGCTCCCTCGCTCTCGGACCTTTGTCACAAACTGTCCCGTCAGAGGTCCCAACAGGAGTCCATCCTGAGTCACTTGCGGAATGTCAATTCTCGCCTGGACACTCTGACTGCTCCACCAGCAACCACTGCTAGTGTCATGACTCGCAACCCGGCAGCTCCGCTGCCCACCAATACCATGGTATCCTGCTCCGGACCCCGGCTTTCTGCACCTCCTCGCTTCGGAGGCGACTCCGCTCAGGCTCGGGGCTTCATAGACCAGTGCACCCTGCACTTTGAACTCCTGTCCCACCAGTTTAACTCCGACCGGGCCAAAGTAGCCTTCATCATGTCCCATCTCACGGGGGAGGCTCTGGCTTGGCTAAATCCTCTATGGGAGAGAGGAGACCCCCTGGTGTCTGACTTGCCTGCCTTTCTCATGGCTTTCCGGAAAGTCTTCGACGAACCCGGACGGAAGACCTCATCCGCATCGTCTCTGCTACGCCTCCGTCAGGGAAGTCTCACCGTGGGCCAATATGCCATACGGTTCCGTATCCTTGCCTCGGAGCTGGCCTGGGATAACGACGCTCTGGTATCTGTCTTCTGGGAGGGTCTGTCCGGCCGTATTAAAGATGAACTCGCCGGTCGGGACATTCCTACCACTCTCGACGACTTAATAACTCTTGCCACCCGGATTGACCTACGGTTCCAGGAGTGTGCCAAAGAGGTCACCCGTGAGAGGAGGTTTCCACGTCTAGCTCCTACCTTCCAGAAACCCGTCACTCCCTCCGTTTCTCCCCAGGTACACTCTCCTGAGCCTATGCAGGTCGACCAGACCAAGATGGTCAAAACCCGTCAGGACTTACGCCGTGCCGAGGGGAGCTGCTTCTACTGTGGCAGTAAGGAGCACCGGATCCGTATCTGCCCGGAGAGGTCGGGAAACGCCTGTGTCTAGGTTCGCTCAGAGAGGTCGACCTAGACAAGAATAAATCCTCTCCATCTCTGCTGCTTTCAGTCTCAATTATCTGCGGGGAGAACCGTTATTTCGAACTAGCCCAACTTGACTCTGGAGCAGCCGGGAATCTTATTTCACAGTCCCTGGTAGAAAAATACCGCATTCCCACCAAACCTCTGGCTGTACCCTTGTCTGTCGCTGCCGTGGATGGGGGCCTCTTACCACGTCCCATCCAACTCATCACCGAATCCATTACTCTGCAGGTGGGAATGCTGCATTCTGAGAGCATCTCTTTTCATGTTCTGCCTGGACTCTCTCACGCCCTCTTACTAGGCCTACCTTGGCTCCAGAAACATGCACCCGTGCTTGACTGGCAGACCGGAGAAGTCCTTCGCTGGGGACAGGACTGCCATAAGACTTGTTCGGTTCCCGTTCATCCCGTCCGTCCTTCTCCTACCCCAACTAATCTACCTGGACTTCCGATTCCTTATTGGTCATTTGCTGATGTCTTTAATAAAAAGGAGGCAGAGACATTACCCCCTCATAGACCATACGACTGTCCTATCGACCTGTTACCCGGTACTACGCCTCCCCGTGGGCGTATTTACCCATTGTCCGCTGCTGAGACCCGGTCGATGTCCGAATATATTGAGGAGAATCTGGCCCGGGGATTCATCCGGAAATCTACCTCCCCGGCGGGAGCAGGCTTCTTTTTTGTTAAAAAGAAGGATGGCTCTCTCCGTCCCTGTATAGACTATAGAGGCCTTAACCAGATCACGGTGAAGAATAAGTACCCCCTTCCGCTCATTCCGGAATTATTTGATCGTCTGAGGGGGGCTAGAATCTTCACCAAACTGGACCTCCGTGGGGCGTACAACCTGGTCCGTATCCGTCAGGGGGATGAATGGAAGACTGCATTTAACACCCGGGACGGCCACTATGAATATCTGGTAATGCCCTTTGGTCTCTGTAACGCTCCTGCCGTCTTTCAAGAGTTGGTCAATGACATCTTCCGGGACCTTCTCTACTCCTGCGTAGTGGTGTACCTGGACGACATCTTGGTCTTCTCTCCGGAACTCCAGACTCACCGGAGGGATGTTCGTCAGGTCCTGCTCAGGCTCAGGCAGAATCACCTCTTCGCTAAATATGAGAAGTGCCTCTTTGAGCAGACCTCGCTTCCGTTTTTGGGCTACATTATTTCTCAGACCGGCCTACGAATGGATCCAGAGAAACTGTCTGCCATCGAGAAATGGCCTCTACCGGAGGGGTTGAAGGCTATTCAGCGGTTCCTGGGCTTCGCCAACTACTACCGCCTCTTCATACCGCACTTCTCTTCCCGGACTGCCCCAATTTCCACGCTCACCCGTAAGGGCACTAATCCCAGAGAGTGGCCGCCCGAAGCAGAGGAGGCCTTTCTTTCCTTAAAACAGGCCTTCTCTTCCGCCCCGGTGCTGCATCGCCCGGACGGCAACAAGCAGTTCTTCCTGGAAGTTGACGCCTCCTCCTCTGGAGCCGGAGCGGTACTTACCCAAAAATCGTCTTCCGGGAGAATGGTAACTTGCGGCTTCTTCTCCAAACTCTTCTCCTCTTCTGAGCGCAACTATTCCATAGGAGACCGAGAGTTATTGGCCATCAAGCTGGCATTGGAGGAGTGGCGTTACCTACTCGAGGGGGCTCTTCACCCGGTAATAATTTACACTGACCACAAGAACTTGGCTTACCTCCAGCATGCCCAGAGACTTAACCCGCGCCAAGCCCGGTAGTCCTTGTTTTTTGTTCGCTTTGATTTTGTTCTTCATTTTCGCCCGGCTGACAAAAACATCAAAGCGGACGCCTTGTCCCGATCCTTTCTGGTGTCTGATCTCGAGGAAGAACCTAAACATATCATGTATCACGCCAGAGTAATGCAGGTGGCTCCCGTGAGTCTAAATCGTCTCCCTCCCGGTAAGACTTTCGTATCGGTACCTGATCGGGAGAAGATCCTACACTGGGGTCATTCGTCTAAACTAGCTGGCCACGCCGGTCAGAAAAAGACCCTCCAGCTTATTACCCGGCACTACTGGTGGCCTACCCTGCACAAGGACGTAATAGACTTTGTTTCTGCCTGTGTGTCCTGCGCCCGCAACAAAGTTCCGAGACACCTGCCAGCCGGTCGCCTCCTTCCGCTTCCTGTACCTGCTGTCCCCTGGCAGCATATAGCTATGGACTTCATAACTGATCTCCCCGTCTCTGCCGGTTGTACGGTCATTTGGGTGGTCGCTGACCGCTTTTCCAAGATGGCTCACTTCATTCCCCTGCCAGGCCTCCCGTCTGCACCCGAGCTGGCTAAAGACTTTATCCGCCACATCTTCCGTCTTCATGGCCTGCCCCTCCACATTGTGTCGGATCGTGGGGTACAGTTCACCTCACGTTTCTGGAGAGCCACTTGTAAGTTGCTAGACGTCACCCTGGACTTCTCCTCCGCTTACCACCCACAGTCTAATGGTCAAGTGGAGCGGATCAATCAGATCCTGACCAGTTACCTCCGGCACTTCGTTAATGCCCACCATTCTGACTGGGTGGATCTCCTGCCATGGGCCGAATTCTCTTACAACAATCACGAGAGCGAATCTTCCTCCAAATCCCCGTTTTTTGTAGTCTTCGGTCAGCATCCTCGGATCCCATTTCCCGTCTCCACCTCAGTGGATAATCCGACTGCGGAATCTCTTGTTAACAAATTTTCCTCCATATGGGAGAGTACCCGGTCCGCACTCCTTCAGTCGTCCGAGCGTATGAAAAGACATGCTGACAAAAAACGTCTGGATCCTCCTCAATTCCGTCCAGGGGATAAGGTCTGGCTCTTGTCCAAGTATGTCCGGCTCAAGATTCCTTCCTATAAGTTAGGGCCTCGGTTCATCGGTCCTCTGGAGGTCATCAGTCAGATCAACCCGGTGGCCTATAAATTGAAACTCCTGGCCAACTTGCGGAACCCTAACTCCTTCCATGTATCTCTCCTCAAACTCGTGGTACTTAACTCTTTTTCCAAGTCTACAGGTACGCCTCCTGCTCCGGTTTCCGCTGAAAACGAGTTTGAGGTAGAGAACATTCTGGACACCAAAAGGGTAAGAGGAAAGACCTTTTTTCTAGTAGATTGGAAGGGGTTTGGTCCTGAAGAGAGAACGTGGGAGCCCCGGGAGAACATCCATGCCCCTCTCATCCTTGCTAAATTTCTGTCTGGCCTAAAAAAGGGGGGCCTAAAGGGGGGGGTACTGTAGCGTCGGCGTCCCTGCCCTCTGCTAGGCAGGGACGCTGTTCCCCTCACCTCTCCGCTCCGAGCCCGGCGTCCTCCTCCCGCTCTGCTGGCAGCGCGCGCTCCTTCCCGGCCACGGTGCTTAGAGCGTGCGCACTGCCCCCCCTCATAAAGGGGCCGCACGCGCCGTCCTAAGGAGTCCCCGGCCAATGGCCGGAGGACTTCACCATATATAAGGCACCTCCTCCAAAATGGAGGTGCCCGAGCAATGTTGTTGCACTGTTCACTACTCTGCTTCAGCCCTCAGGTCACGTCTCCAGTTACCTGCCAGTTACCTGCCAGTTTCCTGCCAGTTTGCTGTCTGATTCCTGCCTGATAATCCGCTTACCTGCTTGCTAGCCTGAGGTCCGACGGTCTGCCTTCTGACACCTGTCAGTCTGTCTATGGACCAGCTTGCCCGCTCACCTGGGAGCGCACATCTGCTACCTGCCTGCTAGCCTACCTGGAGGCTCCGCCGTCACGTGCTGTGACCACCTGCCTGTCCAGAGACTCTTGCCCGCTCACCTGGGAGCGCTCACCTGCTACCTGCCTGCTAGCCTACCTGGAGGCTCCGCCGTCACGTGCTGTGACCACCTGCCTGTCCAGAGACTCTTGCCCGCTCACCTGGGAGCGCTCACCTGCTACCTGTCTGTTGGCCTACCTGGAGGCTCCGCCGTCATGTGCTGTGACCACCTGCCAGTCCAGAGACTCTTGCCCGCTCACCTGGGAGCGCTCATCTGCTACCTGCCTGTTAGCCTACCTGGAGGCTCCGCCGTCACATGCTGTTACCACCTGCTTATCCAGAGACTCTCGCCTGCTCACCTGGGAGCACACATCTGCCATCTGCCTGCTAGCCTACCTGGAGGCTCAGCCGTCACAGGTCGTACCTACCCTTTACCCAGAGACTGTCCCGGTCACTTGCCGTGACCTCCTGCCCGTTCACCCAGAGACTGCCCCGGTCACTTGCTGTGACCCCCTGCCCGTTCACCCAGAGACTGTCCCGGTCACTTGCCGTGACCTCCTGCCCGTTTACCCAGAGACTGTCCCGGTCACCTGCTGTGACTACCTGCCCATCTTCCCTGGTCGCCACCCGCTTCCTTACAAGGACCGCCCCCTTGTATAGTTGCTCAGAGGTTCCGCCTCCCAGACCCACACACTGCGCCCTCCACCACTCTTTCAAGGGGCATTAAAACCATCTTGTTAGGCTACTGTGACCTCCATTTCTCTAACACGAGGCATTGATATTGTCTTTTTTAATCCACTGTCACCTCCACCACTCTTCCAAGGGGCATTGATATTGTTTTTTTATTCCACTGCGACCTCCACCATTCTTCCAAGGGGCATTGATATTGTCTTTTTATTCCACTACGACCTCCACCACTCTTCCAAGGGGCATTAAAACCATCTCGTTAAGCTACTGTGACCTCCACGTCTCTTCCACGGGGCATTAAAACCATCTTGTTAAACGACTCTGAACTCCACAGCTCTTCCAAGGGGCATTAAAACTGTGTTGTTAAGCTACTGTGACCTCCATGTCTCTTCCACGGGGCATTGATATTGTCTTTTTATTCCACAGGGACTACCACCACTCTTCCAAGGGGCGCTAAAACTGTCTTGTTAAGCTACTGTGATCTGCACGTCTCTTCCACAGGGCATTGATATTGTGTTTTTATTCCAATGTAACCTCCACCACTCTTCCAAGGGGCATTAAAACCGTCTTGTTTAGCTACTGTGACCTTTACGTCTCAACCACGGGGCATTGATTTTGTCCTTTTTTATTCAAAGCGACCTCCACCACTCTTCCAAGGGGCATTAAAACCGTCTTTTTAAGCTACTGGGACCTCCAGGTCTCTTCCTTGGGGCATTGATTTTGTCTTTTTATTCCACTGCGACCTCCACCACTCTTCCAATGGGCATTAAAACCATCTTGTTAGGCTTCTGTGACCTCCACGTCTCTTCCACGGGGTATTGATATTGTCTTTTTATTTCACTGCATCCTCCACCACTCTTCCAAGGGGCATTGATATTGTCTTTTTATTCCACTGCGGTCTCCACCACTCTTCGTATGGGCATTAAAACCATCTTGTTAGGCTACTGTGACCTCCACGTCTCTTCCACGGGGCATTGATATTGTCTTTTTATTTCACTGCGACCTCCACCACTCTTCCACGGGGCATTGATATTGTCTTTTTAATTCCATTGCGACCTCCAAAACTCTACCAAGGGGCATTAAAACTGTCTTGTTAAGCTACTGTGACCTCCACGTCTCTTCCACGGGGCATTAAAACCATCTTGTTAAACCACTCTGAACTCCACAGCTCTTCCAAGGGGCATTAAAATTGTGTTGTTAAGCTGCTATGACTTCGATGTCTCTTCCACGGGACATTGATATTGTCTTTTTATTCCACAGCGACTTCCACCACTCTTCCAAAGGGTATTAAAACTGTCTTCTTAATCTACTGTGACCTCCACGTCTCTTCCACGGGGCAATGATAGTGTCTTTCTAATTCCATTGCGACCTCCACCACTCTACCAAGGGGCATTTATATTGTCTTTTTATTCCACTGCGACCTCCACCACTCTTCCAAGGGGCATTAAAACTGTCTTGTTAAGCTACTGTGATGTGCACGTCTTTTCCACGGGGCATTGATATTGTCTTTTTATTCCAATGTAACCTCCACCACTCTTCCAAGGGGCATTAAAACCGTCTTGTTTAGCTACTGTGACCTTTACGTCTCTAACACGGGGCATTGATTTTGTCCTTTTTTTTTCACAGCGACCTCCACCACTCTTCCAAGGGGCATTGCGTTTGTCTTTTTATTCCACTGCGACCTCCACCACTCTTCCTATGGGCATTAAAACCATCTTGTTAGGCTACTGTGACCTCCACGTCTTTTCCACGGGATATTGATATTGTCTTTTTATTTCACTGCATCCTCCACCACTCTTCCAAGGGGCATTGATATTGTCTTTTTATTCCACTGCGACCTCCACCACTCTTCGAATGGGCATTAAAACCATCTTGTTAGGCTACTGTGACCTCCACGTCTCTTCACGGGGCATTGATATTGCCTTTTTATTTCACTGCGACCTCTACCACTCTTCCACGGAGCATTGATATTGTCTTTTTAATTCTATTGCGACCTCCACCACTCTACCAAGGGGCATTAATATTGTCTTTTTATTCCACTGCGACCTCCACCACTCTTCCAAGGGGCTTTATATCCATCTTGTTAAGCTACTGTGATCTGCACGTCTCTTCCACGGGGCATTTATATTGTCTTTTTATTCCAATGTTAACTCCACCACTCTTCCAAGGGGCATTAAAACCGTCTTGTTTAGCTACTGTGACATTCACGTCTCTACCACGGGGAATTGATTTTGTCCTTTTTTTCCACAGCGACCACCACCACTCTTCCAAGGGGCATTGATATTGTCTTTTTATTCCACAGCGACCTCCACCACTGTTCCAAGGGGCATTAAAACCATCTTGTTAAGCTACTGAGACCTCCACTTCTCTATCACGGCGCATTGATATTGTTTTTTATTCCACTGCGACCTCTACCACTCTTCCAAGGGTTATTAAAACTGTCTTGTTAAGCTGCTGTGATCTGCATGTCTCTTCCACGGGGCATTGATTTTGTGTTTTTATTCCATTGTAACCTCCACCACTCTTCCAAGGGGCATTAAAACCGACTTGTTTTGCTAATGTGACTTTCACGTCTCTACCACGGGGCATTGATTTTGTCCTTTTTTTTCAAAGCGATCTCCACCACTCTTCCAAGGGGCATTGATATTGCCTTTTTATTCCACAGCGACCTCCACCACTCTTCCAATGGGCATTAAAACCATCTTGTTAGGCTACTGTGACCTCCACGTCTCTTCCACGGGGTATTGATATTGTCTTTTTATTTCACTGCATCCTCCACCACTCTTCCAAGGGGCATTGATATTGTCTTTTTATTCCACTGCGACCTCCACCACTCTTCGAATGGGCATTAAAACCATCTTGTTAGGCTACTGTGACCTCCACGTCTCTTCACGGGGCATTGATATTGCCTTTTTATTTCACTGCGAACTCTACCACTCTTCCACGGAGCATTGATATTGTCTTTTCAATTCTATTGCGACCGCCACCATTCTACCAAGGGGCATTAATATTGTCTTTTTATTCCAGTGCGACCTCCACCACTCTTCCAAGGGGTATTAAAACTGTCTTGTTAAGCTGCTGTGATCTGCATGTCTCTTCCACGGGGCATTGATTTTGTGTTTTTATTCCAATGTAACCTCCACCACTCTTCCAAGGGGCATTAAAACCGACTTGTTTAGCTAATGTGACTTTCACGTCTCTACCACGGGGCATTGATTTTGTCCTTTTTTTTCAAAGCGATCTCCACCACTCTTCCAAGGGGCATTGATATTGTCTTTTTATTCCACAGCGACCTCCACCACTCTTCCAAGGGGCATTAAAACCGTCTTTTTAAGCTACTGTGACCTCCAGGTCTCTTCCATGGGGCATTGATTTTGTGTTTTTTTTCCACTGCGACATCCACCACTCTTCCATCTTGTTAGGCTACCGTGACCTCCACTTCTCTTCCACGGGGCATTGATTTTGTCCTTTTTTTCCACAGCTACCTCCACCACTCTTTCAAGGGGCATTAAAACCATCTTGGCAAGCTACTCTGACCTCCAGGTCTCTTCCATGGGGCATTGATTTTTTCTTTTTATTCCGCTGCGACCTCCACCACTCTTCCAATGGACATTAAAACCAACTTGTTAGGCTACTGTGACCTCCACGTCTCTTCCACGGGGCACTGATATTGTCTTTTTATTTCACTGCGACCTCCACCACTCTTCCAAGGGGCTTTATATCCGTCTTGTTAAGCTACTGTGATCTGCATGTCTCTTCCACGGGGCATTGATATTGTCTTTTTATTCCAATGTCACCTCCACCACTCTTCCAAGGGGCATTAAAACCGTGTTGTTTAGCTACTGTGACATTAACGTCTCTACCACGGGGCATTGATTTTGTCCTTTTTTTCCACAGCGACCACCACCACTCTTCCAAGGGGCATTGATATTGTCTTTTTATTCCACAGCGACCTCCACCACTCTTCCAAGGGGCATTAAAACCATCTTGTTAAGCTACTGTGACCTCCAGGTCTCTTCCATGAGGCATTGATTTTGTCTTTTTATTCCGCTGCGACCTCCACCACTCTTTCAATGGGCATTAAAACCATGATGTTAGGCTACTGTGACCACCACGTCTTTTCCACGGGGCAATGATATTGTCTTTTTATTTCACTGCGACCTCCACCACTCTTCCAAGGGGCATTGATATTGTCTTTTTATTCCACTGCGACCTCCACCACTCTTCCATAGGGCATTGATATTGTCTTTTTATTCAACTCCGACCTCCACTACTCTTCCAAGGGGCATTGATATTGTCTTTTTATTCCACTGCGACCTCCACCACTGTTCCAAGGGGCATTAAAACCATCTTGTTAAGCTACTGAGACCTCCACATCTCTATCACGGCGCATTGATATTGTTTTTTATTCCACTGCGACCTCCACCACTCTTCCAAGGGGTATTAAAACTGTCTTGTTAAGCTGCTGTGATCTGCATGTCTCTTCCACGGGGCATTGATTTTGTGTTTTTATTCCAATGTAACCTCCACCACTCTTCCAAGGGGCATTAAAACCGACTTGTTTAGCTACTGTGACTTTCACGTCTCTACCACGGGGCATTGATTTTATCCTTTTTTTTCAAAGCGACCTCCACCACTCTTCCAAGGGGCATTGATATTGTCTTTTTATTCCACAGTGACCTCCACCACTCTTCCAAGTGGCATTAAAACCATCTTTTTAAGCTACTGTGACCTCCAGGTCTCTTCCATGGGGCATTGGTTCTTGTCTTTTTTTTCCACTGCGACCTCCACCACTCTTCCATCTTGTTAGGCTACTGTGACCTCCACTTCTCTTCCACGGGGTATTGATATTGTCTTTTTATTTCACTGCATCCTCCACCACTCTTCAAAGGGGTATTGATATTGTCTTTTTATTCTACTGCGACCTCCACCACTCTTCCAATGGGCATTAAAACTATCTTGTTAGGCTACTGTGATCTGCACGTCTCTTCCATGGGGCATTGATATTGTCTTTTTATTTCACTGCGACTTCCACCACTCTTCCACGCGGCATGGATATTGTCTTTTTAATTCCATTGCGAACT
The DNA here is from genome assembly GCF_046119375.1 of Phyllobates terribilis. Lineage (NCBI taxonomy): Eukaryota > Metazoa > Chordata > Amphibia > Anura > Dendrobatidae > Phyllobates > Phyllobates terribilis. The sequence goes on along the minus strand of NW_027363221.1, from coordinate 210,658 downwards.
CCACCACTCTACCAAGGGGCATTAATATTGTCTTTTTATTCCACTGCGACCTCCACCACTCTTCCAAGGGGCATTAAAACCGTCTTATTAAGCTACTGTGATCGGCACGTCTCTTCCTCGGGGCATTGATATTGTCTTTTTATTCCAATGTAACCTCCACCACTCTTCCAAGAGGCATTAAAACCATCTTGCTAAACCACGCTGAACTCCACAGCTCTTCCAAGGGGCATTAAAACCGTCTTGTTAAGCTACTGTGACCTCCAAATCTCTTCCACGGGGCATTGATATTGTCTTTTTATTCCACAGCAACCTCCACCACTCTTCCAAGGGGCATTAAAAACGTCTTGTTAAGCTACTGTGACCTCCACGTCTCTTCCACTGGGCATTGATATTGTCTTTTTATTCCACTGCACCCTCCACCACTCTTTCAAGGGGCATTAAAACCATCTTGTTAGGCTACTGTGACCTCCATGTCTCTTCCACGAGACATTGATATTGTCTTTTTAATCCACTGCCACCTCCACCACTCTTCCAAGGGGCATTGATTTTTTTTTTTTATTCCACTGCGACCTCCACCACTCTTCCAAGGGGCATTGATATTGTCTTTTTATTCCACTGCGACCTCCACGACTCTTACAAGGGGCATTAAAACTGTCTTGTTAAGCTACTGTGACCTCCAAGTCACTACCACGGGGCATTAAAACCATCTTGTTAAACGACTCTGAACTCCACAGCTCTTCCAAGGGGCAGTAAAACTGTGTTGTTAAGCTACTGTGACCTCCATGTCTTTTCCACGGGGCACTGATATTGTCTTTTTAATTACATTGCAACCTCCACCACTCTACCAAGGGGCATTAATATTGTATTTTTATTCCACTGCGATCTCCACCACGCTTCGAATGGGCATTGAAACCATCTTGTTAGGCTACTGTGACCTCCACGTCTCTTCCACGGGGCATTGATATTGTCTTTTTATTTCACTGCGACCTCCACCACTCTTCCACGGGGCATTGATATTGTCTTTTTAATTCCATTGCGACCTCCACCACTCTACCAATGGACATTAATATTGTCTTTTTATTCCACTGCGACCTCCACCACTCTTCCAAGGGGCATTAAAACCGTCTTGTTAAGCTACTGTGATCTGCACGTCTCTTCCACGGGGAATTGATATTGTCTTTTTATTCCAAAGTAACCTCCACCACTCTTCAAGGGGCATTAAAACCGTTTTGTTTAGCTACTGTGACCTTCACATCTCTACCACGGAGCATTGATTTTGTCCTTTTTTTCCACAGCGACCACCATCACTCTTCCAAGGGGCAGTGATATTGTCTTTTTATTCCACAGCGACCTTCACCACTCTTCCAAGGGGCATTAAAACCGTCTTGTTAAGCTACTGTGACCTCCAGGTCTCTTCCATGGGGCATTGATTTTGTCTTTTTATTCTGCTGCGACCTCCACCACTCTTCCAATGGGCATTAAAACCATGATGTTAGGCTACTGTGACCTCCATGTCTCTTCCACGGGGCACTGATATTGTCTTTTTATTTCACTGCGACCTCCATCTCTCTTCCAAGGGGCATTGATATTGTCTTTTTATTCCACTGCGACCTCCACCACTCTTCCATAGGGCATTGATATTGTCTTTTTATTCAACTCCGACCTCCACGTCTCTTCCACGGGGCATTGATATTGTCTTTTTATTTCACTGCAACCTCCACCACTCTTCCACGGGGCATTGATATTGTCTTTTTAATTCCATTGCGACCTCCACCGCTCTACCAAGGGGCATTAATATTGTCTTTTTATTCCACTGCGACCTCCACCACTCTTCTAAGGGGCATTAAAACCGTCTTGTTAAGCCACTTTGATCTGCCCGTCTCTTCAACGGGGCATTGATATTGTCTTTTTATTCCAATGTAACCTCCACCACTCTTCCAAGGGGCATTAAAACCGTTTTGTTTAGCTACTGTGACCTCCACATCTCTATCACGGCGCATTGATATTGTCTTTTTATTCCACTGCGACCTCCACCACTCTTCCAGGGGGTATTAAAACTGTCTTGTTAAGCTGCTGTGATCTGCACGTCTCTTCCACGGGGCATTGATATTGTGTTTTTATTCCAATGTAACCTCCACCACTCTTCCAAGGGGCATTAAAATCTTCTTGTTTAGCTACTGTGACCTTCACGTCTCTACCACGGGGCATTGATTTTGTAGTTTTTTTTCACAGCGACCTCCACCACTCTTCCAAGAGGCATTGATATTGTCTTTTTATTCCACAGCGACCTCCACCACTCTTCCAAGGGGCATGAAAACCATCTTTTTAAGCTACCGTGACCTCAAGGTCTCTTCCATGGGGCATTGTTTTTGTCTTTTTATTCCACTACGACCTCCACCACTCTTCCATCTTGTTAGGCTACTGTGACCTCCACGTCTCTTCCACAGGGTATAGATATTGTCTTTTTATTTCACTGCATCCTTCCACCACTCTTCCAATGGGCATTAAAACCATCTTGTTAAGCTACTGTGGCCTCCACTTCTCTTCCACGGGGCATTGATATTGTCCTTTTATTTCACTGCGACCTCCACCACTCTTCCAAGGGGAATTGATATTGTCTTTTTATTCCACTGCGACCTCCACCACTCTTCCAATGGGCATTAAAACCATTTTGTTAGGCTTCTGTGACCTCCACGTCTCTTCCACGGGGCATTGATATTGTCTTTTTATTTCACTGCGACCTCCACCACTCTTCCACGGGGCATTGATATTGTCTTTTTAATTCCATTGCGACCTCCACCGCTCTACCAAGGGGCATTAATATTGTCTTTTTATTCCACTGCGACCTCCACCACTCTTCTAAGGGGCATTAAAACCGTCTTGTTAAGCCACTTTGATCTGCCCGTCTCTTCCACGGGGCATTGATATTGTCTTTTTATTCCAATGTAACCTCCACCACTCTTCCAAGGGGCATTAAAACCGTTTTGTTTAGCTACTGTGACCTTCACGTCTCTACCATGGTGCATTGATTTAGTCCTTTTTTTCCACAGCGACCTCCAACACTCTTCCAAGGGGCATTGATATTGTCTTTTTATTCCACAGCGACCTCCACCACTCTTCCAAGGGGCATTAAAACCGTCTTGTTAAGCTACTGTGACCTCCAGGTCTCTTCCATGGGGCATTGATTTTGTATTTTTATTCCGCTGCGACCTCCTCCACTCTTCCAATGGGCATTAAAACCATCTTGTTAGGCTACTGTGACCTCCACGTTTCTTCCAAGGGGCATTGATATTGTCTTTTTATTTCACTGCGACCTCCACCACTCTTCCATGGGGCATTGATATTGTCTTTTTATTCCACTGCGACCTCTACCACTCTTCCATAGGGCATTAATATTGTCTTTTTATTCAACTCCGACCTCCACTACTCTTCCAAGGGGCATTAATATTGTCTTTTTTTTCCACTGCGACCTCCACCCCTGTTCCAAGGGGCATTAAAACCATCTTGTTAAGCTACTGTGACCTCCACATCTCTTCCACGGCGCATTGATATTGTCTTTTTATTCCACTGCGACCTCTACCACTCTTCCATGGGGCATTAAAACCATCTTGTTAAGCTACTGTGACCTTCACGTCTCTTCCATGGGGCATTGGTATTGTCTTTTTATTCCATTGCGACCTCCACAACTCTTCCAAGGGGCACTGATATTGTCTTTTGATTCCAGTGCGATCTCCACCACTCTTTCAAGGGCATTAAAATTGTCTTGTTAAGCTACTATCTCCACGTATCTTCCACGTGGCATTGATATTGTGTTTTATTCCACTATGAGCTCCACCACTCTTTCAATGGGCATTAAAACCATCTTGTTAGGCTACTGTGACCTCCACGTCTCTTCCACAGGGCATTGATATTGTCTTTTTATTCCACTGTGACCTCAACCACTCTTACAATGGGCATTGATATTGTCTTTTTATTCGTCTGCCACCTCCACCACTCTTACAAGGGGCATTAAAATGGTGCCGTTAAGCTACTGTGACCTCCAAGTCTCTTCCACGGGGCATTGATATTGTCTTTTTAATCCACTGCGAACTCCACCACTCTTCCATAGGGCACTGATACTGTCTTTTTATTCAATTGCGACGTCCACCACTCTTCCAAGAGGTCATTGATATTTTCTTTTTATTCCACTGCGGTCTCCACCACTCTCCCAAGGGGCATTAAAACCATCTTGTTAAGCTACTGTGAACTCCAAGTCTCTTCAACTGATCATTGATATGTTCTTTTATTCAACTGTAACCTCCACCACTCTTCCAAAGGGCATTAAAACCGTCTTGTTATGCTACTGTGACCTTCACGTCTCTTCCAAGTGGCATTAAAACCATCTTGTTAAACCAATCTGAATTCCACAGCTCTTCCAAGGGGCATTAAAACCGTCTTGTTAAACAACTGTGATCTCCACTTCTCTTCCACGGAGCATTGATATTGTCTTTTTATTCCACTGCGAAGACCACCACTCTTCCAAGGGGCATTAAAACCATCTTGGTAAGCTTCTGTGATCTCCACGTCTCTTCCACGGGCATTGATATTGTATTTTTATTCCACTGTAACCTCCACCACTCTTCCAAGTGGCATTAATATCGACTTGTTAAGCTACTGTGACCTCTACGTCTCTTCCTCGGGGCATTGATATTGTCCTTTTATTCCTTTGCTACCTCCACCACTCTACCACGGGGCATTGATATTGTCTTTTTATTCCACTGCGACCTCAACCACTCTTCCAAGAGGCATTAAAAGCATCTTGTTAAGCTACTGTGACCTCCACGTCTCTACCACGGGAATTGATATTGTCTTTTTTTTCCAGAGCGACCTCCACCACTCTTCCAAGGGGCATTAAAACGGTTTTGTTAAGCTACTGTGACCTCTACATCTCTTCCACGGGGCATTGACATTGTCTTTTTTTTCCACTGCGACCTCCACCACTCTACCAAGGGGCATTAAAAGCATCTTGTTAAGCTACTGTGACCTCCACGTCTCTACCACGGGGAATTGATATTGTCTTTTTTTTCCAGAGCGACCTCCACCACTCTTCCAAGGGGCATTAAAACGGTTTTGTTAAGCTACTGTGACCTCTACATCTCTTCCACGGGGCATTGACATTGTCTTTTTTTTCCACTGCGACCTCCACCACTCTACCAAGGGGCATTAAAAGCATCTTGTTAAGCTACTGTGACCTCCACGTCTCTACCACGGGGAATTGATATTGTCTTTTTTTTCCACTGCGACCTCCACCACTCTTCCAAGGGGTCAAGGATATTGTCTTTTTATTCCACTGTGACCTCCACCAGTGTTCCAAGGGGCATTAAAACCATCTTGTTAAGCTATTGTGACCTACAAGTCTCTTCCACAGCGCATTGATATTGTCTTTTTATTCGACTGCGAACTCCACCATTCTTCCATGGGGCATTAAAACCATCTTGTTAAGCTACTGTGACCTTCACGTCTCTTCCACGGGGCATTGATATTGTCTTTTTATTCCACTGCGGCCTCCACCTTTCTTCCATGGGGCATTAAAACCATCTTGTTAAGCTACTGTGACCTTCACGTCTCTTCCACGGGACATTGATATTGTCTTTTTATTCCATTGCGACCTCCACCACTCTTCCAAGGGGCATTGATATTGTCTTTTTATACCAATGCGACCTCCACCATTCTTCCAAGGGGCATTAAAACCGTCTTGTTAAGCTCCTATCTCCACGTCTCTACCACGAGGCATTGATTTTGTCTTTTTATTCCACTGTAACCTCCACCACTCTTCCAATGGGATTTAAAACCATCTTGTTAAGCTACTATCTCCACTGCTCTTCCAAGGGGTCATTGATATTGTCTTTTTTTTCCACTGTGACCTCCACCTGTGTTACAAGGGGCATTAAAACCATCTTGCTAACCTACGGTGACCTTCACGTCTCTTCCAAGGGGCATTGATATTATCTTTTTACTACAATGCGACCTCCACCACTCTTCCAAGGGGCATTAAAACAGTCTTGTTAAGCTGCTATCTCCACTTCTCTATGACGGGGCATTGATTTTGTCTTTTTATTCCACTGTAACCTCCACCACTCTTCCAAGGGGCATTAAAAACATTTTTTTAAGCTACTATCTCCACTACTCTTCCAATGGGTCATTGATATTGTCTTTTTTTCCACTGTGACCTCCACCAGTGTTACAAGGAGCATTAAAACCATCTTGCTAATCTACTTGACCTCCAAGTCTCTTCCACGGCGCATTGATATTGTTTTTTATTCCACTGCGACCTCCACCACTCTTCCAAGGGGCATTAAAACCGTCTTGTTAAACTACTATCTCCACGTCTCTACCACGGGGCATTGATTTTGTCTTTTTATTCCACTGTAACCTCCACCACTCTTCCAAGTGGCATTAAAAACATTTTTGTAAGCTACTATCTCCACGTCTCTTCCACGGGGCATTGATATTGACTTTTTATTCCACTGTAACCTCCACCACTCTTCCAAGGGGCAATTAAACTGTCTTGTTAAGCTACTGTGACCTCCAGGTCTCTTCCACGGGGCATTGATATTGTCTTTTTATTCCACTGCGACCTCCACTACTCTTCCAATGGGCATTAAAACCAACTTGTTAGGCTACTGTGATCTCCACATCTCTACCACAGGGCATTGATATTGTCTTTTTATTCCACTGCAACCTCAACCACTCTTTCAAGGGGCATTGATACTGTCTTTTTATTCCATCGCGACCTCCACCACTCTTCTAAGGGGCATTAAAACGGTGTTGTTAAGCTACTGTGACCTCCAAGTCTCTTCCACGGCTCATTGATATTGTCTTTTTATTCCACTGTGACCTCCACCACTCTTGCATAGGGCATTGATGTTGTCTTTTTATTCCACTGCGACCTCCACCACTCTTCCAAGGGGCATTAAAAGATTCTTGTTAAGCTCCTGTGACCTCGAAGTCTCTTCCACTGGGCATTGATATTGTCTGTTTATTCAACTGTAACCTCCACCACTCTTCCAAGGGGAATTAAAATCGTCTTGCTAAGCTACTGTGACCTCCACGTCTCTACCAAGGGGCATTAAAACCATCTTGTTAAACCAATCTGTACTCCACATCTCTTCCAAGGGGCATTAAAACCATCTTTTTAAGCTACTGTGACCTCCACATCTCTTCCACGGGGCATTGATATTGTCTTTTTATTCCACAGAGACCTCCACCACTCTTCCAAGGGTCATTAAAACCATGTTGTTAGGCTACTGTGACCTTTAGGTCTCTTCCACGTGGCATTGATATTGTCTTTTTATTCCACTACGAGCTCCACCACTCTTTCAATGGGCATTAAAACCATCTTGTTAGGCTACTGTGACCTCCACGTCTCTTCCACAGGTCATTGATATTGTCTTTTTATTCCACTGTGACCTCCACCACTCTTACAAGGGGCATTGATATTGTCTTTTTATTTGACTGCCACCTCCACCACTCTTACAAGGGGCATTAAAACGGTGCCGTTAAGCTACTGTGACCTCCAAGTCTTTTCCACGGGGCATTGATATTTTCTTTTTAATCCACTGTGACCTCCACCACTCTTCCATAGGGCACTGATACTGTCTTTTTATTCAATTGCGACCTCCACCACTCTTCCAAGAGGTCATTGATATTGTCTTTTTATTCCACTGCGGCCTCCACCACTTTCCCGAGGGGCATTAAAACCATCTTGTTAAGCTACTGTAAACTCCAAGTCTCTTCAACTGGGCATTGATATGTTCTTTTTTTCAACTGTAACCTCCACCACTCTTCCAAGGAGCATTAAAACCGTTTTGTTATGCTACTGTGACCTTCACGTCTCTTCCAAGGGTCATTAAAACCATCTTGTTAAACCAATCTGAACTCCACAGCTCTTCCAAGGGGCATTAAAACCGTCTTGTTAAACTAATGTGATCTCCACTTCTCTTCCACGGGGCATTGATACTGTCTTTTTATTCCACTTCGAAGACCACCACTCTTCCAAGGGGCATTAAAACCATCTTGTTAAGCTACTGTGATCTCCACGTCTCTTCCACGGGGCATTGATATTGTATTTTTATTCCACTGTAACCTCCACCACTCTTCCAAGTGGCATTAATATCGACTTGTTAAGCTACTGTGACCTCCACGTCTCTTCCTCGGGGCATTGATATTGTCCTTTTATTCCTTTGCGACCTCCACCACTCTACCAAGGGGCATTGATATTGTCTTTTTATTCCACAGCGACCTCAACCACTCTTTCAAGGGGCATTAAAACCGTCTTGTTAAGCTACTGTGATCTGAACGTCTCTTCCATGGGGCATTGATATTGTCTTTTTATTCTAATGTAAACTCCACCACTCTACCAAGGGGCATTAAAACCATCTTGTTAAGCTACTCTGACCTCCACGTCTCTACCAGGGGGAATTGATATTGTCTTTTTTTTCCAGAGCGCCCTCCACCATTCTTCCAAGAGGCATTAAAATCATCTTCTTAAGCTCCTGTGACCTCCAGGTCTCTTCCACGGGACATTGATATTGTCTTTTTTTTCCACTGCGACCTCCACCACTCTTCCAATGGGCATTAAAATCATCTTGTTAGGCTACTGCGACCTCCACGTCTCTTCCACGGGGCATTGATATTGTCTCTTTTTGTCTTTTTATTCCACTGCGACCTCCACCACTCTTCCAAGGGGCATTGATATTGTCTTTTTATTCCACTGCGACCTCCACCACTCTTCCAAGGGGCATTGATATTTTCTTTTTATTCCACTGTGACCTCCACTACTCTTCCAAGGGACATTAAAACGGTCTTGTTAAGCTACTGTGACCTCTACATCTCTTCCACGGGGCATTGACATTGTCTTTTTTTCCACTGCAACCTCCACCACTCTTCCATAGGGCATTGATATTGTCTTTTTATTCAACTGCGACCTCCACTTCTCTTCCAAGGGGTCAATGATATTGTCTTTTTATTCCACTGTGACCTCCACCAGTGTTCCAAGGGGCATTAAAACCATCTTGTTAAGCTATTGTGACCCCAAGTCTCTTCCACTGCGCATTGATTTTGTCCTTTTCTTCTACTGCGACCTCCACCATTCTTCCATGGGCCATTAAAACCATCTTGTTAAGCTACTGTGAGCTTCACGTCTCTTCCACGGGGCATTGATATTGTCTTTTTATTCCACTGCGGCCTCCACCTTTCTTCCATGGGCCATTAAAACCATCTTGTTAAGCTACTGTGACCGTCACGTCTCTTCCACGGGACATTGATATTGTCTTTTTATTCCATTGCGACCTCCACCACTCTTCCAAGGGGCATTGATATTGTCTTTTTATTCCAATGCGACCTCCACCTCTCTTCCAAGGGGCATTAAAACCGTCTTGTGAAGCTACTATCTCCACGTCTATACCACGGGGCATTGGTTTTGTCTTTTTATTCCACTGTAACCTTCACCACTCTTCCAAGGGGCATTAAAAACGTTTTTTTAAGCTACTATCTCCACGTCTCTTCCACGGGGCATTGATATTGACTTTTTATTCCACTGTAACCTCCACCACTCTTCCAAGAGGCACTGATATTGTCTTTTTATACCACAGAGATCTCCACCACTCTTCCAAGGGGCATAAAAACCGTCTTGTTAAGCTCCTGTGACCTCAAGGTCTCTTCCACGGGGCATTGATATTGTCTTTTTATTCCACTGCGACCTCCACCATTCTTCCAATGGGCATTAAAACCATCTTGTTAGGCTACTGTGACCTCCACATCTCTACCACAGGGCATTGATATTGTCTATTTATTCCACTGCAACCTCAACCACTCTTTCAAGGGGCATTGATACTGTCTTTTTATTCCATCGCGACCTCCACCACTCTTCCAAGGGGCATTAAAACGGTGTTGTTAAGCTACTGTGACCTCCAAGTCTCTTCCACGGGGCATTGATATTGTCTTTTTATTACACTGTGACCTCCACCACTCTTGCATTCGGCATTGATATTGTCTTTTTATTCAACTGCTTCCTCCATCACTTTTCCAAGGGATCATTGATATTGTCTTTTTATTCCACTGCGACCTCCTCCACTCTTCCAAGGGGCATTAAAACCATCTTGTTAAGCTCCTGTGACCTCCAAGTCTCTTCCACTTGGCATTGATATTGTCTTTTTATTCAACTGTAACCTCCAGCACTCTTCCAAGGGGCATTAAAACCGTCTTGCTAAGCTACTGTGACCTCCACGTCTCTTCCACGGGGCATTAATATTGTCTTTTTATTCCACTGCGACCTCCACCACTCTTCCAAGGGGCAATGATATTGTCTTTTTATTCCACTGCGACATCCACCACTCTTCCAAGGGGCAATAAAACCATCTTGTTAAGCTACTGTGATCTCCACGTCTCTTCCACGGGGCATTGATATTGTCTTTTTTTTCCACTGCGACCTCCACCACTCTTCCAAGGGGCATTAAAAACGTCTTGTTAAGCTACTTTGACCTCCACATCTCTTCCATGGGGCATTGATATTGTCTTTTTATGCCACTGCGACCTTCTCCACTCTTCCAAGGGGCATTAAATCCGTATTGTTAAGCTACTGTGACCTCAACGTCTCTTCCACGGGGCATTGATATTTTATTTTTATTCCACTGTTACCTCCACCACTCTTCCAAGGGGCATTAATACTGTCTTGGTAAGCTACTGTGACCTACACCTATCTTCCAAGGGGCATTAAAATTATGTTGTTAACCCACTCTGAACTCCTCAGCTCTTCCAAGGGGCATTAAAACTGTCTTGTTGGGCTACTGTGACCTCCACCTCTCTTCCAAGGGGCATTGATATTGTCTTTTTATTCCACTGCGACCTTCACCACTCTTCCAAGTGGCATTGGTATTGTCTTTTTATTCCACTGCGACCTCCACCACTTTTACATGGGGCATTGATATTGTCTTTTTATTCCACTGCGACCTCCACCACTCTTCCAAGAGGCATTAAAACTGTCTTGTTAAGTTACTGTGATCTGCACGTCTCTTCCACGGGGCATTGATATTGTCTTTTTATTCCACTGCGACCTCCACCACTCTTCCAATGGGCATTAAAACCATCTTGTTAGGCTACTGTGACGTCCATGTCTCTTCCACGGGGCATTGAAATTGTTTTTTTATTCCACTGCATTCTCCACCACTCTTCCATAGGGCATTGATATTGTCTTTTTATTCAACTGCGACCTCCACTTCTCTTCCAAGGGGTCAATGATATTGTCTTTTTATTCCACTGTGACCTCCACCAGTGTTCCAAGGGGCATTAAAACCATCTTGTTAAGCTATTGTGACCCCAAGTCTCTTCCACTGCGCATTGATTTTGTCCTTTTCTTCTACTGCGACCTCCACCATTCTTCCATGGGCCATTAAAACCATCTTGTTAAGCTACTGTGACCGTCACGTCTCTTCCACGGGACATTGATATTGTCTTTTTATTCCATTGCGACCTCCACCACTCTTCCAAGGGGCATTGATATTGTCTTTTTATTCCAATGCGACCTCCACCACTCTTCCAAGGGGCATTAAAACCGTCTTGTGAAGCTACTATCTCCACGTCTATACCACGGGGCATTGGTTTTGTCTTTTTATTCCACTGTAACCTTCACCACTCTTCCAAGGGGCATTAAAAACGTTTTTTTAAGCTACTATCTCCACGTCTCTTCCACGGGGCATTGATATTGACTTTTTATTCCACTGTAACCTCCACCACTCTTCCAAGAGGCATTGATATTGTCTTTTTATACCACAGAGATCTCCACCACTCTTCCAAGGGGCATAAAAACCGTCTTGTTAAGCTCCTGTGACCTCAAGGTCTCTTCCACGGGGCATTGATATTGTCTTTTTATTCCACTGCGACCTCCACCATTCTTCCAATGGGCATTAAAACCATCTTGTTAGGCTACTGTGACCTCCACATCTCTACCACAGGGCATTGATATTGTCTATTTATTCCACTGCAACCTCAACCACTCTTTCAAGGGGCATTGATACTGTCTTTTTATTCCATCGCGACCTCCACCACTCTTCCAAGGGGCATTAAAACGGTGTTGTTAAGCTACTGTGACCTCCAAGTCTCTTCCACGGGGCATTGATATTGTCTTTTTATTACTCTGTGACCTCCACCACTCTTGCATTCGGCATTGATATTGTCTTTTTATTCAACTGCTTCCTCCATCACTTTTCCAAGGGATCATTGATATTGTCTTTTTATTCCACTGCGACCTCCACCACTCTTCCAAGGGGCATTAAAACCATCTTGTTAAGCTCCTGTGACCTCCAAGTCTCTTCCACTTGGCATTGATATTGTCTTTTTATTCAACTGTAACCTCCACCACTCTTCCAAGGGGCATTAAAACCGTCTTGCTAAGCTACTGTGACCTCCACGTCTCTTCCACGGGGCATTAATATTGTCTTTTTATTCCACTGCGACCTCCACCACTCTTCCAAGGGGCAATGATATTGTCTTTTTATTCCACTGCGACATCCACCACTCTTCCAAGGGGCAATAAAACCATCTTGTTAAGCTACTGTGATCTCCACGTCTCTTCCACGGGGCATTGACATTGTCTTTTTTTTCCACTGCGACCTCCACCACTCTACCAAGGGGCATTAAAAGCATCTTGTTAAGCTACTGTGACCTCCACGTCTCTACCACGGGGAATTGATATTGTCTTTTTTTTCCACTGCGACCTCCACCACTCTTCCAAGGGGTCAAGGATATTGTCTTTTTATTCCACTGTGACCTCCACCAGTGTTCCAAGGGGCAGTAAAACCATCTTGTTAAGCTATTGTGACCTACAAGTCTCTTCCACAGCGCATTGATATTGTCTTTTTATTCGACTGCGAACTCCACCATTCTTCCATGGGGCATTAAAACCATCTTGTTAAGCTACTGTGACCTTCACGTCTCTTCCACGGGGCATTGATATTGTCTTTTTATTCCACTGCGGCCTCCACCTTTCTTCCATGGGGCATTAAAACCATCTTGTTAAGCTACTGTGACCTTCACGTCTCTTCCACGGGACATTGATATTGTCTTTTTATTCCATTGCGACCTCCACCACTCTTCCAAGGGGCATTGATATTGTCTTTTTATACCAATGCGACCTCCACCATTCTTCCAAGGGGCATTAAAACCGTCTTGTTAAGCTCCTATCTCCACGTCTCTACCACGAGGCATTGATTTTGTCTTTTTATTCCACTGTAACCTCCACCACTCTTCCAATGGGATTTAAAACCATCTTGTTAAGCTACTATCTCCACTGCTCTTCCAAGGGGTCATTGATATTGTCTTTTTTTTCCACTGTGACCTCCACCTGTGTTACAAGGGGCATTAAAACCATCTTGCTAACCTACGGTGACCTTCACGTCTCTTCCAAGGGGCATTGATATTATCTTTTTACTACAATGCGACCTCCACCACTCTTCCAAGGGGCATTAAAACAGTCTTGTTAAGCTGCTATCTCCACTTCTCTATGACGGGGCATTGATTTTGTCTTTTTATTCCACTGTAACCTCCACCACTCTTCCAAGGGGCATTAAAAACATTTTTTTAAGCTACTATCTCCACTACTCTTCCAATGGGTCATTGATATTGTCTTTTTTTCCACTGTGACCTCCACCAGTGTTACAAGGAGCATTAAAACCATCCTGCTAATCTACTTGACCTCCAAGTCTCTTCCACGGCGCATTGATATTGTTTTTTATTCCACTGCGACCTCCACCACTCTTCCAAGGGGCATTAAAACCGTCTTGTTAAACTACTATCTCCACGTCTCTACCACGGGGCATTGATTTTGTCTTTTTATTCCACTGTAACCTCCACCACTCTTCCAAGTGGCATTAAAAACATTTTTGTAAGCTACTATCTCCACGTCTCTTCCACGGGGCATTGATATTGACTTTTTATTCCACTGTAACCTCCACCACTCTTCCAAGGGGCAATTAAACTGTCTTGTTAAGCTACTGTGACCTCCAGGTCTCTTCCACGGGGCATTGATATTGTCTTTTTATTCCACTGCGACCTCCACTACTCTTCCAATGGGCATTAAAACCAACTTGTTAGGCTACTGTGATCTCCACATCTCTACCACAGGGCATTGATATTGTCTTTTTATTCCACTGCAACCTCAACCACTCTTTCAAGGGGCATTGATACTGTCTTTTTATTCCATCGCGACCTCCACCACTCTTCTAAGGGGCATTAAAACGGTGTTGTTAAGCTACTGTGACCTCCAAGTCTCTTCCACGGCTCATTGATATTGTCTTTTTATTCCACTGTGACCTCCACCACTCTTGCATAGGGCATTGATGTTGTCTTTTTATTCCACTGCGACCTCCACCACTCTTCCAAGGGGCATTAAAAGATTCTTGTTAAGCTCCTGTGACCTCGAAGTCTCTTCCACTGGGCATTGATATTGTCTGTTTATTCAACTGTAACCTCCACCACTCTTCCAAGGGGAATTAAAATCGTCTTGCTAAGCTACTGTGACCTCCACGTCTCTACCAAGGGGCATTAAAACCATCTTGTTAAACCAATCTGTACTCCACATCTCTTCCAAGGGGCATTAAAACCATCTTTTTAAGCTACTGTGACCTCCACATCTCTTCCACGGGGCATTGATATTGTCTTTTTATTCCACAGAGACCTCCACCACTCTTCCAAGGGTCATTAAAACCATGTTGTTAGGCTACTGTGACCTTTAGGTCTCTTCCACGTGGCATTGATATTGTCTTTTTATTCCACTACGAGCTCCACCACTCTTTCAATGGGCATTAAAACCATCTTGTTAGGCTACTGTGACCTCCACGTCTCTTCCACAGGTCATTGATATTGTCTTTTTATTCCACTGTGACCTCCACCACTCTTACAAGGGGCATTGATATTGTCTTTTTATTTGACTGCCACCTCCACCACTCTTACAAGGGGCATTAAAACGGTGCCGTTAAGCTACTGTGACCTCCAAGTCTTTTCCACGGGGCATTGATATTTTCTTTTTAATCCACTGTGACCTCCACCACTCTTCCATAGGGCACTGATACTGTCTTTTTATTCAATTGCGACCTCCACCACTCTTCCAAGAGGTCATTGATATTGTCTTTTTATTCCACTGCGGCCTCCACCACTTTCCCGAGGGGCATTAAAACCATCTTGTTAAGCTACTGTAAACTCCAAGTCTCTTCAACTGGGCATTGATATGTTCTTTTTTTCAACTGTAACCTCCACCACTCTTCCAAGGAGCATTAAAACCATTTTGTTATGCTACTGTGACCTTCACGTCTCTTCCAAGGGTCATTAAAACCATCTTGTTAAACCAATCTGAACTCCACAGCTCTTCCAAGGGGCATTAAAACCGTCTTGTTAAACTAATGTGATCTCCACTTCTCTTCCACGGGGCATTGATACTGTCTTTTTATTCCACTTCGAAGACCACCACTCTTCCAAGGGGCATTAAAACCATCTTGTTAAGCTACTGTGATCTCCACGTCTCTTCCACGGGGCATTGATATTGTATTTTTATTCCACTGTAACCTCCACCACTCTTCCAAGTGGCATTAATATCGACTTGTTAAGCTACTGTGACCTCCACGTCTCTTCCTCGGGGCATTGATATTGTCCTTTTATTCCTTTGCGACCTCCACCACTCTACCAAGGGGCATTGATATTGTCTTTTTATTCCACAGCGACCTCAACCACTCTTTCAAGGGGCATTAAAACCGTCTTGTTAAGCTACTGTGATCTGAACGTCTCTTCCATGGGGCATTGATATTGTCTTTTTATTCTAATGTAAACTCCACCACTCTACCAAGGGGCATTAAAACCATCTTGTTAAGCTACTCTGACCTCCACGTCTCTACCAGGGGGAATTGATATTGTCTTTTTTTTCCAGAGCGCCCTCCACCATTCTTCCAAGAGGCATTAAAATCATCTTCTTAAGCTCCTGTGACCTCCAGGTCTCTTCCACGGGACATTGATATTGTCTTTTTTTTCCACTGCGACCTCCACCACTCTTCCAATGGGCATTAAAATCATCTTGTTAGGCTACTGCGACCTCCACGTCTCTTCCACGGGGCATTGATATTGTCTCTTTTTGTCTTTTTATTCCACTGCGACCTCCACCACTCTTCCAAGGGGCATTGATATTGTCTTTTTATTCCACTGCGACCTCCACCACTCTTCCAAGGGGCATTGATATTTTCTTTTTATTCCACTGTGACCTCCACTACTCTTCCAAGGGACATTAAAACGGTCTTGTTAAGCTACTGTGACCTCTACATCTCTTCCACGGGGCATTGACATTGTCTTTTTTTCCACTGCAACCTCCACCACTCTTCCATAGGGCATTGATATTGTCTTTTTATTCAACTGCGACCTCCACTTCTCTTCCAAGGGGTCAATGATATTGTCTTTTTATTCCACTGTGACCTCCACCAGTGTTCCAAGGGGCATTAAAACCATCTTGTTAAGCTATTGTGACCCCAAGTCTCTTCCACTGCGCATTGATTTTGTCCTTTTCTTCTACTGCGACCTCCACCATTCTTCCATGGGCCATTAAAACCATCTTGTTAAGCTACTGTGAGCTTCACGTCTCTTCCACGGGGCATTGATATTGTCTTTTTATTCCACTGCGGCCTCCACCTTTCTTCCATGGGCCATTAAAACCATCTTGTTAAGCTACTGTGACCGTCACGTCTCTTCCACGGGACATTGATATTGTCTTTTTATTCCATTGCGACCTCCACCACTCTTCCAAGGGGCATTGATATTGTCTTTTTATTCCAATGCGACCTCCACCTCTCTTCCAAGGGGCATTAAAACCGTCTTGTGAAGCTACTATCTCCACGTCTATACCACGGGGCATTGGTTTTGTCTTTTTATTCCACTGTAACCTTCACCACTCTTCCAAGGGGCATTAAAAACGTTTTTTTAAGCTACTATCTCCACGTCTCTTCCACGGGGCATTGATATTGACTTTTTATTCCACTGTAACCTCCACCACTCTTCCAAGAGGCACTGATATTGTCTTTTTATACCACAGAGATCTCCACCACTCTTCCAAGGGGCATAAAAACCGTCTTGTTAAGCTCCTGTGACCTCAAGGTCTCTTCCACGGGGCATTGATATTGTCTTTTTATTCCACTGCGACCTCCACCATTCTTCCAATGGGCATTAAAACCATCTTGTTAGGCTACTGTGACCTCCACATCTCTACCACAGGGCATTGATATTGTCTATTTATTCCACTGCAACCTCAACCACTCTTTCAAGGGGCATTGATACTGTCTTTTTATTCCATCGCGACCTCCACCACTCTTCCAAGGGGCATTAAAACGGTGTTGTTAAGCTACTGTGACCTCCAAGTCTCTTCCACGGGGCATTGATATTGTCTTTTTATTACACTGTGACCTCCACCACTCTTGCATTCGGCATTGATATTGTCTTTTTATTCAACTGCTTCCTCCATCACTTTTCCAAGGGATCATTGATATTGTCTTTTTATTCCACTGCGACCTCCTCCACTCTTCCAAGGGGCATTAAAACCATCTTGTTAAGCTCCTGTGACCTCCAAGTCTCTTCCACTTGGCATTGATATTGTCTTTTTATTCAACTGTAACCTCCAGCACTCTTCCAAGGGGCATTAAAACCGTCTTGCTAAGCTACTGTGACCTCCACGTCTCTTCCACGGGGCATTAATATTGTCTTTTTATTCCACTGCGACCTCCACCACTCTTCCAAGGGGCAATGATATTGTCTTTTTATTCCACTGCGACATCCACCACTCTTCCAAGGGGCAATAAAACCATCTTGTTAAGCTACTGTGATCTCCACGTCTCTTCCACGGGGCATTGATATTGTCTTTTTTTTCCACTGCGACCTCCACCACTCTTCCAAGGGGCATTAAAAACGTCTTGTTAAGCTACTTTGACCTCCACATCTCTTCCATGGGGCATTGATATTGTCTTTTTATGCCACTGCGACCTTCTCCACTCTTCCAAGGGGCATTAAATCCGTATTGTTAAGCTACTGTGACCTCAACGTCTCTTCCACGGGGCATTGATATTTTATTTTTATTCCACTGTTACCTCCACCACTCTTCCAAGGGGCATTAATACTGTCTTGGTAAGCTACTGTGACCTACACCTATCTTCCAAGGGGCATTAAAATTATGTTGTTAACCCACTCTGAACTCCTCAGCTCTTCCAAGGGGCATTAAAACTGTCTTGTTGGGCTACTGTGACCTCCACCTCTCTTCCAAGGGGCATTGATATTGTCTTTTTATTCCACTGCGACCTTCACCACTCTTCCAAGTGGCATTGGTATTGTCTTTTTATTCCACTGCGACCTCCACCACTTTTACATGGGGCATTGATATTGTCTTTTTATTCCACTGCGACCTCCACCACTCTTCCAAGAGGCATTAAAACTGTCTTGTTAAGTTACTGTGATCTGCACGTCTCTTCCACGGGGCATTGATATTGTCTTTTTATTCCACTGCGACCTCCACCACTCTTCCAATGGGCATTAAAACCATCTTGTTAGGCTACTGTGACGTCCATGTCTCTTCCACGGGGCATTGAAATTGTTTTTTTATTCCACTGCATTCTCCACCACTCTTCCATAGGGCATTGATATTGTCTTTTTATTCAACTGCGACCTCCACTTCTCTTCCAAGGGGTCAATGATATTGTCTTTTTATTCCACTGTGACCTCCACCAGTGTTCCAAGGGGCATTAAAACCATCTTGTTAAGCTATTGTGACCCCAAGTCTCTTCCACTGCGCATTGATTTTGTCCTTTTCTTCTACTGCGACCTCCACCATTCTTCCATGGGCCATTAAAACCATCTTGTTAAGCTACTGTGACCGTCACGTCTCTTCCACGGGACATTGATATTGTCTTTTTATTCCATTGCGACCTCCACCACTCTTCCAAGGGGCATTGATATTGTCTTTTTATTCCAATGCGACCTCCACCACTCTTCCAAGGGGCATTAAAACCGTCTTGTGAAGCTACTATCTCCACGTCTATACCACGGGGCATTGGTTTTGTCTTTTTATTCCACTGTAACCTTCACCACTCTTCCAAGGGGCATTAAAAACGTTTTTTTAAGCTACTATCTCCACGTCTCTTCCACGGGGCATTGATATTGACTTTTTATTCCACTGTAACCTCCACCACTCTTCCAAGAGGCATTGATATTGTCTTTTTATACCACAGAGATCTCCACCACTCTTCCAAGGGGCATAAAAACCGTCTTGTTAAGCTCCTGTGACCTCAAGGTCTCTTCCACGGGGCATTGATATTGTCTTTTTATTCCACTGCGACCTCCACCATTCTTCCAATGGGCATTAAAACCATCTTGTTAGGCTACTGTGACCTCCACATCTCTACCACAGGGCATTGATATTGTCTATTTATTCCACTGCAACCTCAACCACTCTTTCAAGGGGCATTGATACTGTCTTTTTATTCCATCGCGACCTCCACCACTCTTCCAAGGGGCATTAAAACGGTGTTGTTAAGCTACTGTGACCTCCAAGTCTCTTCCACGGGGCATTGATATTGTCTTTTTATTACTCTGTGACCTCCACCACTCTTGCATTCGGCATTGATATTGTCTTTTTATTCAACTGCTTCCTCCATCACTTTTCCAAGGGATCATTGATATTGTCTTTTTATTCCACTGCGACCTCCACCACTCTTCCAAGGGGCATTAAAACCATCTTGTTAAGCTCCTGTGACCTCCAAGTCTCTTCCACTTGGCATTGATATTGTCTTTTTATTCAACTGTAACCTCCACCACTCTTCCAAGGGGCATTAAAACCGTCTTGCTAAGCTACTGTGACCTCCACGTCTCTTCCACGGGGCATTAATATTGTCTTTTTATTCCACTGCGACCTCCACCACTCTTCCAAGGGGCAATGATATTGTCTTTTTATTCCACTGCGACATCCACCACTCTTCCAAGGGGCAATAAAACCATCTTGTTAAGCTACTGTGATCTCCACGTCTCTTCCACGGGGCATTGATATTGTCTTTTTTTTCCACTGCGACCTCCACCACTCTTCCAAGGGGCATTAAAAACGTCTTGTTAAGCTACTTTGACCTCCACATCTCTTCCATGGGGCATTGATATTGTCTTTTTATGCCACTGCGACCTTCTCCACTCTTCCAAGGGGCATTAAATCCGTATTGTTAAGCTACTGTGACCTCAACGTCTCTTCCACGGGGCATTGATGTTTTATTTTTATTCCACTGTTACCTCCACCACTCTTCCAAGGGGCATTAATACCGTCTTGTTAAGCTACTGTGACCTACACCTATCTTCCAAGGGGCATTAAAATTATGTTGTTAACCCACTCTGAATTCCTCAGCTCTTCCAAGGGGTATTAAAACTGTCTTGTTGGGCTACTGTGACCTCCACCTCTCTTCCAAGGGGCATTGATATTGTCTTTTTATTCCACTGCGACCTTCACCACTCTTCCAAGTGGCATTGGTATTGTCTTTTTATTCCACTGCGACCTCCACCACTTTTACATGGGGCATTGATATTGTCTTTTTATTCCACTGCGACCTCCACCACTCTTCCAAGAGGCATTAAAACTGTCTTGTTAAGTTACTGTGATCTGCACGTCTCTTCCACGGGGCATTGATATTGTCTTTTTATTCCACTGCGACCTCCACCACTCTTCCAATGGGCATTAAAACCATCTTGTTAGGCAACTGTGACGTCCATGTCTCTTCCACGGGGCATTTAAATTGTTTTTTTATTCCACTGCGACCTCCACCACTCATCCAAGGGGCATTGATATTGTCTTTTTATTCCACTGTGACCTCCACCACTCTTCCAACAGGCATTCAAACGGACTTGTTAAGCTACTGTGACCTTCACGTCACTTCCACAGGGCATTGATATTGTCTTTTTATTCCACTGCGATCTCCACCACTCTTTCATAGGGCATTGATATTGTCTTTTTATACTACTGCGACCTCCACTACTCTTCCAAGGGGTCATTGATATTGTCTTTTTATTCCACTGTGACCTCCAGCACTGTTACAAGGGGCATTAAAGCTGTCTTATTAAGCTACTGTGACCTCCAAGTCTCTTCCACGGGGCATTGATATTGTCTTTTTATTCAACTGTAACCTCCACCACTCTTCCAAGGGGCATTAAAACCGTCTTGTTAAGCTACTGTGACCTTCACGTCTCTACCAAGGGGCATTAAAACCATCTTCTTTAACCAATCTGTACTCCACAGCTCTTCCAAGGATCATTAAAACCATCTTGTTAAGCTACTGTGATCTCCACCTCTCTTCCACGGCACACTGATATTGTCTTTTTTTTCCACTGCGACCTCCACCTCTCTTCCATGGGGCATTAAAACTTCTTGTTAAGCTAATGTGACCTCCACGTCTCTACTAGGGGGAATTAATATTGTCTTTATATTCCATTGCAACCTCCACGACTCTTCCACGGGGCATTGATATTGTATTTTCTTTCTACTGTAACCTCCAAAACTCTTCCAAGGGGCATTAATACCTTCTTGTAAAGCTACTGTGACCTACACCTCTCTTCCAAGGGGCATTAAAACCATCTTGTTAAACCACTCTTAACTCCACAGCTCTTTCAAGGGGCATTAAAACCGTCTTGTTAAGCTACGGTGACCTCCACTTCTCTTCCACGGGGCATTGATATTGTCTTTTTATTCCACTGTGACCTCCACCACTCTTCCAAGGTGCATTAAAACCGTCTTTTTAAGCTACTGTGACCTCCACGCCCCTTCCACGGGGCATTGATGTTGTCTTTTTATTCCACTGCGACCTCCACCACACTTCCAAGGGGCATTAAAAACGTCTTGTTATGCTACTTTGACCTCCACGTCTCTTCCACTGTGCATTGATATTGTCTTTTTTATGCCACTGCGACCTCCACCACTCTTCCAAGGGGCATTAAATCCGCATTGTTAAGCTACTGTGACCTCAACGTCTCTTCCAAGGGGCATTAAAACCATCTTGTTAAACCACTTCGAACTCCAAAGCTCTTCCAAGAGGCATTAAAACCGTCTTGTCAATCTACTGTGACCTCCACGCGATCACCACCACTCTTCCAAGGGGAAAAAAAAGCGTCTTGTTATGCTGCTGTGACCTCCACGTCTCTTCCAAGTGGCATTGATATTGTCTTTTTTTTCCACTGCGACCTCCACCACTCTTCCATAGGGCATTTATATTGTCTTTTTATTATACTGCGACCTCCACCACTCTTCCAAGGGGCATTAAAATGGTCTTGTTAAGCTACTGTGACCTCCATGTCTCTTCCACGGCACATTGATATCGTCTTTTTTTTCCACTGCTACCTCCACCTCTCTTCCATGGGGCATTAAAACTTCTTGTTAAGCTAATGTAACCTCCATGTCTCTTCCAGGGGGCATTAATATTGTCTTTATATTCCATTGCGACCTCCACCACTCTTCCACTGGGCCTTGATATTGTATTTTTTTTCCACTGTAACCTCCACCACTCTTCCAAGGGGCATTAATACCTTCTTGTAAAGCTTCTGTGACCTACACCTCTCTTCCAAGGGGCATTAAAACCATCTTGTTAAACCACTCTGAACTCCACAGCTCTTCCAAGGGGCATTAAAACCGCTTGTTAAGCTACGGTGACCTCCACATCTCTTCCACGGAGCATTGATATTGTCTTTTTATTCCACAGCGACCTCCACCACTCTTCAAGTTGCACTAATTCCGTCTTCTTAAGCTACTCTGACCTCCACGTCTCTTCCACGGAGCGTTGATATTGTCTTTTTATTCCACTGCGACCTCCACCACTCTTCCAAGGAGCATTAAAACCATCTTTTTAGGCTACTGTGACCTCCACGTCTCTTCCACGGCGCACTGATATTGTCTTTTTATTCCACTGCGACCTCCACCACTCTTCCAAGGAGCATTATAACCGTCTTTTTAAGCTACTGTGACCTCCACGTCTCTTCCACGGGGCATTGATATTGTCTTTTTATTCCTCTGCGACCTCCACCACACTTCCAAGGGGCATTAAATCCGCAATGTTAAGCTACTGTGACCTCAACGTTGTTACGGGTCCGTGTGGTGAAACCTCTGTGCCGAGGTGCAAGGAGGGACCCAGAGAGGCGTGACTAAGTATCAACCCGAACCGACCCTGGTCGGACAGCAGCTAACGACACCGTGACCAGGGAGGATCCGGGCTGAGGGACCAGGTGCTACTCTGGGGACGACCTTGTAAGAGAGCAGGTGGCTCCCACGGGTCAGATGGTTGGGACTGACCGGTATGGCGGATGAACATGGCAAGCAGGCAGAAATCTCTGGTGGCTGACAGGTGGTCACGTTACGTGACGGCAGAGCAGGTAGTAGTCTCTAGTTTTACCAGGAAGGTGGTCACAGCAAGTGACGGCAGAGCCTCCAGACAGGCTGGTAGGAAACAGGCGGGCACTCCCAGGTGAGCGGGCAGATCGACATGGTAGGAAACAGGCAGGTAACAGGTTAGCGCTCCCAGGTGAGCGGGCTGACGGACTCTGCAGGTAATAGACGGATGCTCCCAGGTGAGCGGACTGGCAGACAGGGCAGGTAACAGGCGGATGCTCCCAGGTGAGCGGACTGGCAGACAGCGCAGGTAACAGGCAGGTAACAGGTGAGCGCTCCAGGTGAGCAGGCTGGCAGGCTCGGCAGGTAACGGGCAGATAACAGGCTGGCAGACAGGACGAGGAGTCAGGCTAGCAGCGGGACCTGAGGGCTGAAGCAGAGATAAGTAACTGTGCAACAACTTGCTCGGCACCTCCATTTTGCAGGAGGTGCCTTATATACGGGAGGTCCTCCGGCAATCGGCCGGAGACTCCTTAAGACGACGTGTGTGGTCCCTTTAAGAGAGGGGAAGCGCGCGTGCGAGCCCCCTAAGCACATTGCCGGGGAAGGAGCGCGTGCCGGCAGCAGCGGGGGGAGAAGCGCTGGAGGACACCGCGTCAGGAGCGGGCAGGTGAGAGGGATGGCATCTCTGCCTAGCAAGGGGCAGAGATGCCGATGCTACAGTACCCCCCCCCTTTAGGCCCCCTCTTTTTTTGGCCTGTAAGAAATTTTTCAAGGAGAAGCGGGGCGTGGATGTTCTCCCTGGGTTCCCAAGTTCTCTCCTCAGGACCAAACCCCTTCCAATCCACCAGAAAAAAGGTCTTTCCTCTTACCCTCTTGGTGGACAGAATACTCTCTACCTCAAAGACGTCCTCAGCGAAAACCGGAGCAGGGGGAGTACCTGGATTGTTGGAAAAAGAGTTTAAGACAACGGGTTTGAGGAGAGATACGTGGAAGGAGTTGGGAATCCGTAATTGGCCGGGATTTTTAACTTGTAGGCCATTGGATTAATTTGCTTGAGGATTTCGAAAGTGCCGATGAAGCGAGGACCTAACTTGTAGGAGGGTATCTTGAGCCGCACATGTTTGGAGGAGAGCCAAACCTTGTCTCCCGGATGGAATTGAGGCGGATCCAGACGTCTCTTATCAGCATATCTCTTCATCCGCTCGAAGGAGTGAAGAAGTGCGGACCTAGTACTCTCCCAAATGGTAGAAAACTCGCTGACAAGAGACTCCGCGGCAGGGTTGTCCACAGAAGCGGAGACGGGAAACGGAATCCGGGGATGTTGGCCATAGACAAAAAAGAACAGGGACTTGGAAGAGGATTCGCTCTCGTGGTTATTATAAGAGAATTCGGCCCAAGGAAGTAGGTCCACCCAATCAGAATGATGGGCATTAACAAAGTGCCGGAGGTAGCTGGTAAGGATCTGATTGATCCGCTTCACTTGACCATTGGACTGAGGGTGGTAAGCGGAGGAGAAATCCAGGGTTACATCCAGCAGTTTACATGTGGCTCTCCAGAAGCGTGAGGTGAACTGAACCCCTCGATCCGACACGATGTGGAGGGGTAGGCCATGGAGACGGAAGATATGGCGGATAAAGTCCTTAGCCAGCTCAGGTGCAGACGGGAGACCAGGCAGGGGAATGAAGTGGGCCATTTTAGAAAAGCGGTCCACGACCACCCAAATGACAGTACACCCGGCAGAAACAGGGAGATCGGTAATGAAGTCCATAGCGATGTGTTGCCATGGGGCAACAGTTATGGGAAGCGGCAGGAGATGACCGGCTTGTAAGTGTCTGGGAACTTTGTTGCGGCCACAAGATGAACAGGCAGAGACGAAGTCTACCACATCCTTACGCAGGTAGACCACCTGTAATGCCGGGAAATGAGCAGGAAGGTCTTCTTTTGGCCGGCATGGCCAGCTAGTTTAGAAGAATGACCCCAGGGAAAAACCTTCTCATGGTCAGGAACCGCCACGAACGTCTTGCCGGGTGGAAGACGAGTCAAATCCAAGGGGGCCACATTCATCACCTTGGAGAGGTCGATAATTTGCATAGGCTCCTCCTCTTGGTCGGAGGACAGGAAGGATCGGGACAAGGCATCAGCTTTGACATTCTTGTCCACCGGGAGGAAATGAAGGATGAAATCGAAGCGGGCAAAAAACAAAGACCACCGGGCCTGACGTGGATTAAGTCTCTGGGCATTTTGGAGATATGCCAGAGTTTTGTGATCCGTGTAGATGATCACCGGGTATAGAGCCCCTTCAAGCAGATAGCGCCACTCTTCCAGTGCCAATTTGACGGCTAGCAATTCTTGGTCTCCTATGGAGTAATTGCGCTCAGAGGAGGAGAAGATTTTGGAGAAAAAGCCGCAGGTTACCATTCTCCCGGATGAAGACTTTTGGGTGAGCACCGCTCCGGCTCCAGAGGAGGAAGCATCAACCTCCAGGTAGAACTGTTTGTTGCAGTCCGGACGGTGCAGCATAGGGGCAGAGGAGAAGGCTTGCTTCACGGAAAGGAAGGCCTCCTCAGCTTCGGGTGGCCATACCTTGGGATTTGCTCCCTTACAGGTGAGCGCAGATATAGGAGCAGTCCGAGACGAGAAGTGTGGAATGAAGAGACGATAGTAATTAGCGAAGCCCAGGAATCGCTGTATCGCCTTCAACCCCTCCGGACGGGGCCACTTTAGGACAGCAGAGAGCTTCTCGGGATCCATTCGCAAGCCTGTCTGGGAGATAACATAGCCCAGGAATAGAAGAGAGGTCTGCTCAAAAAGGCACTTCTCGTATTTAGCATAGAGGTGGTTCTGCCTGAGCCTAAGCAGGACCTGATGAACATCCCTCCGGTGTGTGGGAAGATCCGGAGAGAAGATCAAGATGTCGTCCAGGTATACCACCACGCAGGAGTAAAGAAGGTCACGGAAGATGTTATTGACCAGTACTTGGAAGAGCATTGCAGAGGCCGAAGGGCATCACATGGTACTCGTAGTGTCCATTCCGGGTATTAAATGCCGTTTTCCACTCTTCTCCTTGACGGATACGGACCAGGTTATACGCTCCACGTAGATCTAGCTTGGAAAAGATTCTGGCACCTTTAAGGTGATCAAATAACTCGGAGATGAGCGTTAGGGGGTATTTATTTTTAACCGTGATCTGATTGAGTCCTCTATAGTCAATACAGGGGCGTAGCGAGCCATCCTTTTTTTTTGACAAAGAAGAATCCGGCTCCAACCGGGGAAGTAGACTTCCGGATGAATCCCCTAGCCAGATTTTCCTCTATGTACTCAGACATGGCCCGGGTTTCAGCTGCAGACAACGGATAAATATGCCCATGGGGTGGAGTGGCGCCAGGTACCAGGTCGATCGGGCAATCATATGGCCTATGAGGTGGCAATGTCTCCGCTTCCTTTTTACCGAAGATGTCAGCATAGGGACAGTAAGGAGCCGGAAGACCAGGTAAATTAGCTGGGGTAGGTGGTGGACGAACCGGACGAACCGGAACCAGTCAGGTCTTATGGCAGGGCGGCCCCCACCGGAGTACTTCACCGGAATGCCCGTTCAACACGGGTTCATGTGTCTGGAGCCAAGGTAGGCCTAGCAATAGGGAGTGGGAGAGTCCGGGTAGCACATGGAAGGAGATTACCTCAGAGTGCAGCATTCCCACCTGCAGGGTTATGGGTTCCGTGACGAGCAGGATGGTCACCGGAAGGAGTCTTCCATCCACGGAGGCGCCTGACAATGGTTCTGCCAGAGACTTGGTGGGAATATGGTATTTCTCAACCAGGGACTGGGAGATGAGTTTTCCAGCGGATCCAGAATCCAGGTGGGCGAGTTCAAAGTGACTGTCCTCTCCCCAGGAGATAGAAACAGACTAAGTCAGGGATGGAGAGGGATTACTTTTGTCTAGGGCGACCTCTCCGAGTGGTCCTAGACACTGGAGTTTCCCGGCCTCTCCGGGCAGGAACGGATCAGGTGCTCCTTACTGCCACAATAGAAGCAGCTCCCCTCGGCTCGGCGTGACTCTTGGCGAGATTTGACCATCATGGTCTGGTCGATCTGCATGGGCTCGGGTGAGTGCACCCGGGGAGTGACAGAAGAGGAGACAGGTCTCTGGAAAGTAGGAGCGAGGCGGGGAAACCTTCTCTCACGGGTGGTCTCCTTGGTGCGTTCTTGAAACCGGATGTCAATCCGGGTAGCCAGCGACACCAGGTCATCGAGGGTGGTAGGAATGTCCCGACCGGCGAGCTCATCTTTAATCAGAGCGGAAAGACCCTCCCAGAAGATGGACACCAGGGCTTTGTTATCCCAGGCAAGCTCAGAAGCGAGGGTGCGGAACCATATGGCATATTGGCCCACGGTGAGAGTCCCTTGCGGAGACATAGCAGAGAGGAGGCTGATGAGGTCTTACGCCCCGGTTCATCGAAGACTCTCCGGATATCAGTGAGGAAAGACGACAGGTCGGAAACCAGGGGGTCCCCTCTCTCCCACAGGGGGTTAAGCCATGCCAGTGCCTTCCCATTGAGATGGGACATGATGAATGCCACTTTGGTCCGGTCGGAGATAAACTGATGAGCCAAGAGTTCAAAGCGCAGGGTGCACTGGTTTATGAAGCCCCGAGTTTGAGCGGGGTCACCTCCGAAACGAGGAGGTGCAGAAAGCCGTGGTCCGGGGCAAGATGCCATGGTATTGAGGCAGAGACGTTGATGCTACAAACGTCTCTTCCAAGGGGCATTAAAACCATCTTGTTAAACCACTTCGAACTCCAAAGCTCTTCCAAGAGGCATTAAAACCGTCTTGTTAAGCTACTGTGACCTCTACGTCTCTTCCACGGGGCATTGATATTGTCTTTTTATTCCACAGCGATCTCCACCACTCCTCCAAGGGGCAAAAAAAACATCTTGTTAAGCTACTGTGACCTCCACATCTCTTCCAAGGGGCATTGATATTGTCTTTTTATTCCACTGTAACCTCCACCACTCTTAAAAGGGGCATTAAAACTGTCTTGTTAAGCTACTGTGACCTCCACATGTCTTCCAAGGGTCATTAAAACCATCTTGTTAAACCTCTCTGAACTCCACAGCTCTTCCAAGGGGCATTAAAACTGTATTGTTAAGCTACTGTGACCTCCACATCTATTCCGAGGGGCATTGATATTGTCTTTTTATTCCACGGCGACCTCCACCACTTCTCCAAGGGTCATTAAAACCATCTTGTTAAGCTACTATGACCTCCACGTCTCTTCTACGTGGCATTCATATTGTCTTTTTATTCCATTGTGACCTCCAAAAATCTTCCAAAGTGCATTGATATTGTCTTTATAGTCCACTGAAACCTTCACATCATTTCCAAGGGGCATTATAATCATTTGTTAAGCTACTGTGACCTCAACGTCTCTTCCACTTAGCATTGATATTGTCTTTTTTTTCCACAGCGACCTCCAACACTCTTCCAAGGCGCATCAATGTTGTCTTTTTATTCCAATGTGACCTCCACCACTCTTCCAAGGGGCATTGATATTGTCTTTTTATTCCAATGTGACCTCCACCACTCTTCCAAGGTGCATTAAAACCATCTTTTTAAGCTACTGTGACCTCCAAGTCTCTTCCACTGGGCATTGATATTGTCAAGATGGTTTTAATGCCTTTTGTAGAGTGGTGGAGGTCGCAATGGAATAAAAAGACAATATCAATGCCCCGTGGAAGAGACGTGGAGATCACAGTAGCTTAACAAGACGGTTCTAATGCCCCTTGGAAAATCTGTGGAGTTCAGAGTGGTTTAACAAGACAGTTTTAATGACCCGTGGAAGAGACGTAGAGGTCACTGTAGCTTAATAAGATGGTTTTAATGCCCGTTGGAAGAGAGGTGGAGGTCGCAGTGGAATAAAAAGACAATATCAATGCCCCTTGGAATAGTGGTGGAGGTCGCAGTGGAACAAAATGACAATCTCAGTGACCGGTGGAAGAGATGTGGAGGTCACAGTAGCTTAACAAGACGGTTTTAATGCCCCTTGGAAGAGCTGTGGTGTTTAGAGTGGTTTAAAAGGATGGCTTTAATGCCCCTTGGAAGAGACGTGGAGGTCACAGTAGCTTTGCAAGGCGGTTTTAATGCCCTTGGAAGAGTGGTGGAGTTCGCAGCGGAATAAAATGACAATATCAATTCACCGTGGAAGAGACGTGGAGGTGACAGTAGCTTAACAAGACGGTTTTAATGCCCCGTGGAAGAGCTGTGGTGATTAGAGTGGTTTAACAAGACGGTTATAATGCCCCTTGGAAGAAACTTGGAGGTCACAGTAGCTTTACAAGACAGTTTTAATACCCCTTGGAAGAGTGGTGGAGGTCGCAGTCGATTAAAAAGACAATTTCAATGTCCAGTGAAAGAGACGTGGAGGTGACAGCAGCTTAACAAGACGGTTTTAATGCCCCTTGGAAGTGAGGTGGAGTTCGCAGTGGAATAAAAAGACAATATCAATGCTCCGTGGAAGAGACTTGGAGGTCACAGTAGCTTTTTCAAGACCGATTTAGTGCCCCTTGGAAGAGTGGTGGAGGTTGCAGTGGAATAAAATGACAATATAAATGCCCCTTATAGAGACTTGGAGGTCACAGTAGCTTTACAAGACGGCTTTAATGCCCCTTGGAAGAGTGGTGGAGGTTACAGTGGAATAAAAAGACTATATCAATGCCCCGTGGAAGAGACGTGGAGGTCACAGCAGCTTAACAAGACGGTTTTAATGCCCTTTGGAAGAGTGGTGGAGGTCGCAGTGGAATAAAAAGACAATATCAATGCCCCTTGTAAGAGTGGTGGAGTTCGCAGTCTAATAAAAATACAATATCAATGCCCAGTGTAAGAGACGTGGAGGTCACATTAGCTTATCAAGACGGTTTTAATGCCCTTGGAAAAGCTGTGGAGTTCAGAGTGGTTTAGTAACAAGGTTTTAATGCCTCCTGGAAGAGACGTGGAGGTCACAGTAGCTTAACAAGACGGTTTTAATGCCCCTTGGAAGAGTGGTGGAGGTCGCAGCCGAGTAAAAAGACAATATCAATGCCCCTTGGAAGAATGGTGGAGGTCGCAGTGGAATAAAAAGACAATATCAATTCCCCGTGGAAGAGAAGTGGAGGTCACAGTAGCTTAACAAGACAGATTTAGTGCTATGTGGAAGAGTTGTGGAGGTCGCAGTGGAATAAAAAGAGAATATAAATGCCCCGTGGAAGAGACGTGGAGGTCACAGTAAGCTTAACAAGACGGTTTTAATGCCCCTTGGAAGAACTGTGGAGTTCATCGTGGTTTAACAGGATGGTTTTAATGCCCCTTGGAGAGACATGGAGGTCACAGTAGCTTAACAAGGCAGTTTTAATTCCCCTTGAAAGAGTGGTGGAGGTTACAGTGGAAAAAAAATACATTATCAATGCCCCTTTTAAGAAACGTGGAGGTCACAGTAGCTAAACAAGATGGTTTTAGAGCCCCCTGGAGGAGCTGTGGAGTTCAGAGAGGTACAACAAGATGGTTTAAATGCCCCTTGGAAGAGATGTGGAGGTCACAGTAGCTTTATAAGATGGTTTCAATGCCCTTTGAAAGAGTGGTGGAGGTTACAGTGGAATAAAAAGACTATATCAATGCCCCGTGGAAGAGACATGGAGGTCCCAGTAGCTTAACAAGATGGTTTTAATGCCCTTTGGAAGAGTGGTGGAGGTTACAGTGGAATAAAAAGATATCATCAATGCCCCAGTGTAAGAGACGTGGAGGTCACAATAGCTTAACAAGACAGTTTTAGTGCCCTTTGGAAGAGTGGTGGAGGTCGCAGTGGAATAAAAAGACAATATCAATGCCCCTTGTAAGAGTGGTGGAGTTCGCAGTCTAATATAAATACAATATCAATGCCCAGTGTAAGAGACGTGGAGGTCACATTAGCTTATCAAGACGGTTTTAATGCCCTTGGAAAAGCTGTGGAGTTCAGAGTGATTTAGTAACAAGGTTTTAATGCCCCTTGGAAGAGACGTGGAGGTCACAGTAGCTTAACAAGACGGTTTTAATGCCCCTTGGAAGAGTGGTGGAGGTCGCAGCGGAGTAAAAAGACAATATCAATGCCCCTTGGAAGAATGGTGGAGGTCGCAGTGGAATAAAAAGACAATATCAATTCCCCGTGGAAGAGACGTGGAGGTCACAGTAGCTTAACAAGACAGATTTAGTGCTATGTGGAAGAGTTGTGGAGGTCGCAGTGGAAAAAAAAAGAGAATATAAATGCCCCGTGGAAGAGACGTGGAGTTCACAGTAAGCTTAACAAGACGGTTTTAATGCCCCTTGGAAGAACTGTGGAGTTCATCGTGGTTTAACAAGATGGTTTTAATGCCCCTTGGAGAGACATGGAGGTCACAGTAGCTTAACAAGGCGGTTTTAATTCCCCTTGGAAGAGTGGTGGAGGTTACAGTGGAAAAAAAATACATTATCAATGCCCCTTTTAAGAAACGTGAAGGTCACAGTAGCTAAACAAGATGGTTTTAGAGCCCCCTGGAGGAGCTGCAGAGTTTAGAAAGGTACAACAAGATGGTTTTAATGTCCATTGGAAGAGATGTGGAGGTCACAGTAGCTTTATAAAATGGTTTCAATGCCCTTTGGAAGAGTGGTGGAGGTTACAGTGGAATAAAAAGACAATATCAATGCCCCAGTGGCAGAGACATGGAGGTCGCAGTAGCTAAAGAAGACGGTTTTAAAGCCCCTTCGAAGTGTGGTCGAGGTCAAAGTGGAATAAAAAGACAATATCAATGCCCCTTGGAAAAGTGGTGGAGGTAGCAGAGGAATAAAAAGACAATATCAATGTCCAGTGGAAGAGACGCGGAGGTCACAGTAGCTTGACAAGACTGTTTTAATGCCCCTTGGAATAGCTGTGGAGTTCAGAGTGGTTTAACAGGATGGTTTTAATGCCCCTTGTTAGAGACTTGGAGGTCACAGTGGAATAAAAAGACAAGATCAATGCCCGTTGGAAGAGTGGTGGAGGTCGCAGTGGAATAAAAAGACAATATCAATAACCCGTGGAGAAGACATTGAGGTCACAGTAGCTTATCAAGACGGATTTAATGCCCCTTGGAAGAGTGGTGGAGGTCACAATGGAATAAAAAGACAATATCAATGCCCTGTGGAAGAGAAGTGGAGGTCTCAGTAGCTTAACAAGAAGGTTTTAATGCCCCTTGGGAGAGCTGTATAGTTCAGAGTGGTTTAACAAGATGGTTTAAATGCCAATTGGAAGAGATCTGGAGGTCACAGTAGCTTAATAAGGCGATTTTAATGCCCCTTGGAAGAGTGGTGGAGGTTACATTGGAATAAATAGACAATATCAATGCCCCGTGGAAGAGACGTGGAGGTCAGAGTAGCTTTACAAGACTGTCTTAATGCCCCTTGGAAGAGTGATGGAGGTCGCAGTGGAATAAAAAGACAATATCAATGCCCCGTGGAAAAGTGGTGGAGCTCGCAGTGGAATAAAAAGACAATATCAATGCCCCGTGGAAGAGACTTGGAGGTCACAGTAGCTTAACAAGAAGGTTTTAATGCCCTTGTAAGGGTGGCGGAGGTCGCAGTGGAATAAAAAATCAATATCACTGCCCCGTGGAAGAGACATGGAGGTCACAGTAGCTTAACAAGGCAGTTATAATGCCCCTTGGAAGAGCTGTAGTGTTCAGAGTGGGTTAACAAGACGGATTTAATGCCCCTTGAAAGAGAAGTGGAGGTCACAGTAGCTTTCCAAGACGGTTTTAATGATGCTTGGAAGAGTGGTAGAGGTCGCTGTGGAATAAAAAGACAATATCAATGCCCCGTGGAAGAGATGTGGAGGTCACAGTAGCTTAGCAATACAGATTAAATGCATCTTGGAAGAGATGTGGAGTTCAGAGTCATTTTACAATATGGTTTTAATGCCCCTTGGAAGAGACGTGGAGGTCATATTATCTTTACAAGATGGTTTTATTGCCCCTTGGAAGAGTGGTGGAGGTTACAGTGGAATAAAAAGAAAATATCAATGCCCCGTGGAAGAGACGTGGAGTTCACAGTATCTTAACAAGACAGTTGTAATGCCCCTTAAAAGTGTGTTGGAGGTCGCAGTGGAATAAAAAGATAACATCAATGCCCCGTGGAAGAGACTTGGAGGTCACAGTAGCTTAACAAGACGGTTTTAATGCCCTTGGAAGAGTGGTGGAGGTCGCAGTGAAATAAAAAAACAATATCACTGCCCTGTGGAAGAGACATGGAAGTCACAGTAGCTTAACAAGACAGTTGTAATGCCCCTTGGAAGAGCTGTAGTGTTCAGAGTGGGTTAACAAGACGGATTTAATGCCCCTTGAAAGATAAGTGGAGGTCACAGTAGCTTTACAAGACGGCTTTAGTGCTCCTTGGAAGAGTGGTGGAGGTTACAGTGGAATAAAAAGACAATATCAATGCCCCGTGGAATAGAAGTGGAGTTCACCATAGCTTAACAAGACGGTTTTAAAGCCCCTTGAAATAGAGGTGGAGGTCGCAGTGGAATAAAAAGACAATACCAATGCGCATTGTAAGAGTGGTGGAGATCGTAGTTGAATAAAAAAATAATATCAATGCACCGTGGAGGAGACGTGGAGGTAACAGTAGCTTAAATAAGATGGTTTTAATGCCCATTGGAAGAGTGGTGGAGGTCGCAGTGGAATAAAAAGACAATATCAATTCACCGTCGAAGAGACGTGAAGGTCACAGTAGCTTAAAAAAGACGAATTTAATGCCCTTTGGAAGAGTGGAGGAGGTCTCAGTGGAATAAAAAGACAATATCAATGCCCCGTGAAAGAGACGTGGAGGTCACAGTATCTTAACAAGATGGTTTTAATGCCCCTTGGAAGAGCTGTAGAGTTATGAGTGGTTTAAATGCCCTTAGGAAGAGACGTGGAGATCACATTAGCTTAAGAAAACTATTTTACTGCCCCTTGGAAGAGTGTTTGAGGTTACAGTGGAATAAAAAGACAATATCAATGCCCTGGGGAAGAGATGTGGAGATCACATTAGCTTTACAAGACAGTTTTAATGCCCCTTGTAAGAGAGGTGGAGGTTACAGTGGAATGAAAAGACAATATCAATGCCCTGGGGAAGAGATGTGGAGATCACAATAGCTTAACAAGATGGTTGTAATGCTGATTGGAAGAGTGGAGGAGGTCACAGTGGAATTGAAAGACAATATCAATGCCCCTTGGAAAAGTGGTGGAGGTCGCAGTGGAATAAAAAGACAATATCAATGCCCCGTGGAAGAGATGTGGAGGTCACAGTAGCTTAACAAGACGACTTTAATGCCCATGGAAGAGTAGTGGAGGTCTCAGTGGAATTAAAAGACAATAACAATGCCCCTTGGAAGAATGGTGGAGGTCGAAATGGAATAAAAAGAAAATATCAATGTACAGTGAAAGGGACGTGGAGGTCACAGTAGCTTAACTAGACGATTTTAATGCCAATTGGAAGAGTGGTGGAGGTTATAGTGGTATAAAAAGACAATATCAATGCCCCGTGGAAGAGACGTGGAGTTCAGAGTGGTTTAACAAGATGGTTTTAATGCCCCTTGATAGAGATGTGGAGGTCTCAGTAGCTTAACAAGATGGTTTTAATGATCCTTGGAACAGTGGAGGAGGTTACAGTGGAATAAAAAGACAATATCAATGCCCCTTGGAAGAGTGGTGGAGGTCGCAATGGAATAAAAAGACAATGTCAATGCCCCGTGAAAGAGACGTGGAGGACACAGTAGCTTAACAAGATGGTTTTAATGCCCCTTGGAAGAGTGGTGGAGGTCTCAGTGGAATAAAAAGACAATAACAATGCCCTGTAAGAGACGTGGAGGTCACAGTAGCTTAACAAGATGGTTTAAATGCCCCTTGGAAGAGCTGTGGAGTTCAGAGTGGTTTAACAAGACGGTTTTAATGCCCCTTGATAGAGATGTGGAGGTCTCAGTAGCTTAACAAGATGGTTTTAATGCTCCTTGGAACAGTGGAGGAGGTTACAGTGGAATAAAAAGACAATATCAATGCCCCTTGGAAGAGTGGTGAAGGTCGTAGTGGAATAAAAAGACAATATCAATGCCCCGTGGAATAGACGTGGAGGTCACAGTAGCTTAACATGACGGTTTTAATGCTACTAGGTAGCGTGGTGGAGGTCGCTGTGGAATAAAACGACAACATCAATGCCCCGTGGAAGAAACATGGTGGTCACATTAGCTTAACAATACGATTTTATTGCCCCTTGGAAGAGCTGTGGAGTTTAGAGTGGTTTTACAAGATGGTTTTAATGCCCCTTGGAAGAGACGTGGAGGTCACATTAGCTTTACAAGACTTTTTTTAATGCCCCTTGGAAGAGTGCTGGAGGTTACAGAGGAATAAAAAGACAAAATCACTGCCCCGTGGAAGAGACGTTGAGGTCACAGCAGCTTATTAAGACGGTTTTAATGCTACTTGGAAGAGTGGTGGAGATCACTGTGGAATAAAAAGACAATATCAATGCCCCTTGGAAGAGTGGTGGAGGTCGTAGTGGAATAAAAAGACAATATCAGTGCCCTAGTGGAATAGACGTGGAGGTCACAGTAGCAAAACAAGACGGTTTTAATGCTACTAGTAAGAGTGGTGGAGGTCGCTGTGTAATAAAAAGACAACATCAATGCCCCGTGGAAGAGACATGGTGGTCATATTAGCTTAACAATACGGTTTTATTGCCCCTTGGAATAGCTGTGAAGTTTAGAGT
The DNA here is from genome assembly GCF_046119375.1 of Phyllobates terribilis. NCBI lineage: Eukaryota > Metazoa > Chordata > Amphibia > Anura > Dendrobatidae > Phyllobates > Phyllobates terribilis. The sequence goes on along the minus strand of NW_027363221.1, from coordinate 174,497 downwards.
GGTTTTACAAGATGGTTTTAATGCCCCTTAGAAAAGACGTGGAGGTCACATTAGCTTTACATGACTGTTTTAATGCCCCTTGGAAGAGTGCTGGAGGTTACAGAGGAATAAAAAGACAAAATCACTGCCACGTGGAAGATACGTTGAGGTCACAGTAGCTTATCAAGACAGTTTTAATGCCCTTTGGAAGAGTGGTGGAGATCACTGTGCAATGAAAAGACAATATCAATGCCCCGTGGAAGAGATGTGGAGGTGACAGCAGCTTAACAATACGGTATTAATGCCCTTTGGAAGAGCTGTGGAGTTCAGAGTGGTTTTTCAAGTTGGTTTTAAAGCCCCTTGGAAGAGACATAGTGGTCACATTAGCTTTACAAGACGGTTTTAATGCCCTTTGGAAGAGTGGTGGAGGTCGCATTGGAATAAAAAGACAGTATCAATGCCCCGTGGAATAGACGTGGAGGTCACAGTAGCTTAGCAAGACGGTTCTAATGACCCATGGAAGAGCTTTGGAGATCACAGTGGTTTAACAAGACGGATTTAATGCCCCTTGGATGAGACTTGGAGTCCACAGTAGCTTAACAATTTAGTTCTAATGCCCCTTGGAAAGGTGGTGAAGGTTACATTGGAATAAAAAGGCAATATCAATGCCCGTGGAAGAGACGTGGAGGTCACAGTAGCTTAACAAGACAGTTTAATGCCCCTTGGAAGAGTGTTGGAGGTTACAGTGGAATAAAAAGACAATATCAATGCCTTTTGGAAGAGTGGTGGATGTCGCAGTGGAATAAAAAGACAATATCATTGCCACGTGGAAGAAACGTGGAGGTCACATTAGCTTAAAAAGATGGTTTTATTGCCCGTTAGAAGAGTGGTGGAGGTCGAAGGCAATAAAAAGACAATATCAATGCCCCTTGGAAGAGTGGTGGAGGTCGCAGTGGAATAAGAAGACAATATCAATGCCCCGTAAAAGAGACGTGGAGGTCACAGTAGCTTAACAAGACGGTTTTAATGCCCCTTGGAAGAGCTGTGGAGTTCAGAGTGGTTTAACAAGACGCTTTTAATGCCTCTTGATAGAGATGTGAAGGTCTCAGTAGCTTAACAAGATGGTTTTAATGCCCCTTGGAACAGTGGAGGAGGTTACAGTGGAATAAAAACACAATATTAATGCCCCTTGGAAGAGTGGTGGAGGTCGCAGTGGAATAAAAAGACAATGTCAATGCCCCGTGAAAGAGACTTGGAGGACACAGTAGCTTAAAAAGATGGTTTCAATGCCCCTTGGAAGAGTGGTGGAGGTCTCAGTGGAATAAAAAGACAATAACAATGCCCTGTAAGTGACGTGGAGGTCACAGTAGCTTAACAAGACGGTTTAAATGCCCCTTGGAAGAGCTGTGGAGTTCAGAGTGGTTTAACAAGACGGTTTTAATGCCCCTTGATAGAGATGTGGAGGTCTCAGTAGCTTAACAACATGGTTTTAATGCCCCTTGGAACAGTGGAGGAGGTTACAGTGGAATAAAAAGACAATATCAATGCCCCTTGGAATAGTGGTGGAGGTTGCAGTGGAATAAAAAGACAAAATCAATGCCCCGTAAAAGAGACGTGGAGGTCACAGTAGCTTAACAAGACGGTTTTAATGCCCCTTGGAAGAGCTGTGGAGTTCAGAGTGGTTTAAAAAGACGGTTTTAATGCCCCTTGATAGAGATATGGAGGTCTCAGTAGCTTAACAAGATGGTTTTAATGCTCATTGGAACAGTGGAGGAGGTTACAGTGGAATAAAAAGACAATATCAATGCCCCTTGGAAGAGTGGTGGAGGTCGTAGTGGAATAAAAAGACAATATCAGTGCCCCAGTGGAATAGACGTGGAGGTCACAGTAGCAAAACAAGATGGTTTTAATGCTACTAGGAAGAGTGGTGGAGGTCGCTGTGGAATAAAAAGACAACATCAATGCCCCGTGGAAGAGACATGGTGGTCACATTAGCTTAACAATACGGTTTTATTGCCCCTTGGAAGAGCTGTGGAGGTCACATTAGCTTTACAAGACGGTTTTAATGCCCCATGGAAGAGTGCTGGAGGTTACAGAGGAATAAAAAGACAAAATCACTGCCCCGTGGAAGAGACGTTGAGGTCACAGTAGCTTATCAAGATGGTTTTAATGCTACTTGGAAGAGTGGTGGAGATCACTGTGGAATAAAAAGACAATATCAATGCCCCGTGGAAGAGACGTGGAGGTGACAGTAGCTTAACAATACGGTATTAAAGTCCCTTGGAAGAGCTGTGGAGTTCAGAATGGTTTTTCAAGATGGTTTTAATGCCCCTTGGAAGAGACATGGTGGTCACATTAGCTTTACAAGACTGTTTTAATGCCCTTTGGAGGAGTGGTGGAGGTCGCATTGGAATAAAAAGACAGTTTCAATGCCCCGTGGAATAGACGTGGAGGTCACAGTAGCTTAACAAGACGGTTCTAATGCCCCTTGGAAGAGCTGTGGAGATCACAGTGGTTTAACAAGACGGATTTAATGCCCCTTGGATGAGACGTAGAGGCCACAATAGCTTAACAATTTAGTTCTAATGCCCCTTGGAAAGGTGATGAAGGTTACATTGGAATAAAAAGACAATATCAATGCCCTGTGGAAGAGACGTGGAGGTAACAGTAGCTTAACAAGACAGTTTAATGCCCCTTGGAAGAGTGTTGGAGGTTACAGAGGAATAAAAAGACAATATCAATGCCTTTTGGAAGAGTGGTGGATGTCACAGTGGAATAAAAAGACAATATCATTGCCACGTGGAAGAAACGTGGAGGTCACATTAGCTTAAAAAGATGGTTTCATTGCCCCTTGGAAGAGTGGTGGAGGTCGCAGGCAATAAAAAGACAATATCAATGCCCCTTGGATGAACCGTGGAGGTCAAAGTAGCTTAACAATACGGTTTTATTTCCCCTTGGAAGAGTGGTGGAGGTTACAGTGGAATTTAAAGACAATAACAATGCCCCGTGGTAGAGAAGTGGAGGTTACAGTAGCTTAACAAGATGGTTTCAATGCCGCTTGGTAGAGTGGTGGAGTTTGGAGTGGAATAAAAATACAACATCAATGCCCCTTGAAAGAGTCGTGGAGGTCGCAGTGGAATAAATAGACAATATGAATGCCCCTTGGAGGTGTGGTGGAGGTCGCAGTGGAATAAAAAGACGATATTAATGCCACTTGGAAGAAATGTGGAGGTCACAGTAGCTTAACAAGACGGTTTAAATGCCCCTTGGAAGAGTGGTGGATTTCGCAGTGGAATAAAAAGACAATATTAATGCCCCGTAGAAGAGACGTGGAGGTCACAGTAGCTTAACAAGATAGTTTTAATGCCCCTTCGAAGAGCTGTGGACTTCAGAGTGGTTTAACAAGACGGTTTGAATGCCCCTTGGAAGAGACGTGGATCTCAAAGAAGCTGAAAAAGACGGTATTAATGCCCCTTGGAAGAGTGGGCGAGATTACAGTGAAATAAAAAGACAATATCATTGCCCCATGGAAGAGACGTGGAGGTCACAGTAGCTTAACAAAATGGTTTTAAAGCCTCTTGGAAGAGTGGTGAAGGTTGCAGTGGAATAAAAACACAATATCAATGCCTCTTGGAAGAGTGGTGGAGGTCGTAGTGGAATAAAAAGACAATATCAATGCCCTGTGAAAGAGACGTGGAGGTCACAGTAGCATAACAAGATGGTTTTAATGCCCCTTGTAAGAGTGGTGGAGGTTGCTGTGGAATAAAAAGACAATATCAATGCCCCGCTGAAGAGACTTGGAGGTCACAGTAGCTTTACAAGACGGTTTTAATGCCCTTTGGAAGAGTGGTGGAGGTTACAGTGGAATAAAAAGACAATATCAATGCCCCAAGAAAGAGACGTGGAGATCACAGAAGCTTAACAAGATGGTTTCAATGCCCCTTGGAAGAGTGGTGGAGGTCACAGTGGAATAAAAAGACAATATCAATGCCCCTTGGTAGAGTGGTGGAGGTCGCAGTGGAATAAAAAGCCAATATCAATGCACCGTGGAAGAGACCTGGAGGTCACAGTAGCTTAACAAGATAGTTTTAATGCCCCTTGGAAGAGTGTTGGAGGTCGCAGGGAAGAAATAGACAAAATCAATGCCCCGTCGAAGAGACGTGGAGGTCAAATTAGCTTAACAATACGGTTTTATTGCCCCTTGGAAGAGTGGTGGAGGTTACAGTGGAAAAAAAAGACACTCTCAATGCTCCGTGGAAGAGACGTGGAGGTCACAGTAGCTTAACAAGACGGTTTTAATGCCCCTTGGAAGAGTGGTGGAGGTCGCATTGGAATAAGAAGACGATATCAATGGCTCTTGGAAGAGACGTGGAGGACACAGTAGCTTAACAGGACGGTTTTAATGCCCCTTGGAAGAGTGGTGGAGATCGCAGTGGAATAAAAAGACAATATCAATCCCCCTTGGAAGAGTGGTGGAGGTCGCAGTGGAATAAAAAGACAATATCAATGCCCCGTGGAATAGACGTGGATGTCACAGTAGCTTAACAAGACGGTTTTAATACCCCTTGGAAGAACTGTGGAGTTGAGAGTGGTTTAACAAGACGGTTTTAATGACCCTTGGATGAGACGTGGCGAACACAGTATCTTAACAACAAGGTTCTAATGCCCCTTGGAAAGGTGGTGAAGGTTAAAGTGGAATAAAAAGACAATATCAATGCCCCGTGGTAGAGACGTGGAGGTCAAATTAGCATAACAATACGGTTTTATTGCCCCTTGGAAGAGTGGTGGAGGTTACAGTGGAATAAAAAGACAATATCAATGCCCCGTGGTAGAGACGTGGAGGTCAAATTAGCATAACAATACGGTTTTATTGCCCCTTGGAAGAGTGGTGGAGCTTACAGTGGAAAAAAAAGACACTCTCAATGCTCCGTGGAAGAGACGTGGAGGTCACAGTAGCTTAACAAGACTGTTTTAATGCCCTTTGGAAGAGTGTTGGAGGTCGCAGTGGAATAAAAAGACGATATCAATGGCTCTTGGAAGAGATGTGGAGGACACAGTAGCTTAATTAGACAGTTTTAATGCCCCTTGGAAGAGTGGTGGATATCGCAATGGAATAAAAAGACAATATCAATGCCCCTTGGAAGAGTGGTGGAGGTCGCAGTGGAAAAAAAAGACAATATCAATACCCCGTGAAATAGACGTGGAGGTCACAGTAGCTTAACAAGACGTTTTTAATGCCCCTTGGATGAGCTGTGGAGTTCAGAGTGGTTTAACAAGACGGTTTTAATGCCCCTTGGATGAGACATGGAGGCCACAGTAGCTTAACAAGGTGGTTCTAATGCCCCTTGGAAAGGTGGTGAAGGTTAAATTGGAATAGAAAGACAATATCAATGCCCCGTGGAAGAGACATGGAGGTCACAGTAGCTTAACAAGACAGTTTTAATGCCCCTTGGAAGAGTGGTGGATGTCGCAGTGGAATTTAAAGACAATATCAATGCCCCTTGGAAGAAACGTGGAGGTCACAGTACCTTAAAAAGACGGTTTTATTGCCCCTTGGAAGAGTGGTGGAGGTCGCAGGGAATAAAACAACAATATCAATGCCCCTTGGAAGAGACGTGGACATCAAAGTAGCTAAACAATATGGTTATATTGCCCTTTGGAAGAGTGGTAAAGGTTACAGTGGAATTTAAAGACAATATCAATGCCGCGTGGAAGAGACGTGGAGGTCGCAGTAGCTTAACAAGACGGTTTTAATGCTTTTGGAAGAGTTGTGGAGTTCGCAGTGGAATAAAAAGACAATATCAAGGCCCCTTGGAAGAGTGGTGGAGGTCGCAGTGGAAAAAAAAGACAATATCAATGCCCCTTGGAACAGTGGTGGAGCTCACAGTGGAATAAAATGATGATATCAATGCCACTTGCAAGAGACGTGGAGGTCACAGTAGCTTAACAAGACAGTTTAAATGCCCCTTGGAAGAGTGGTGGAGTACACAGTGGTTTACCAAGACGGTTTGAATTCCCCTTGGAAGAGATGTGGAGGACACAGTATCTTAAAACGAAGGTTTTAATGCCCCTTGGAAGAGTGGTAGAGGTCGCAGTGGAATAAAAAGACAATATCAATGCCCCTTGGAAGAGTGGTGGAGGTCGCAGTGGAATAAAAGACAATATCAATGCCCCGGGGAAGAGACGTGGAGGTCACAGAAGCATAACAAGATGGTTTTAATGCCCCTTGTAAGAGTGGTGGAGCTCGCAGTGGATTAAAAAGACATCAATTCCCTGTGGAAGAGACGTGGAGGTCATTTTAGCTTTACAAGACGGTTTTAATGCCCCTTGGAAGAATGGTGGAGTTCGCAGTGTAATAAAAAGACAATATCACGGCCCCTTAGAAGAGTGGTGGAGGTCGCAATGGAATAAAATGACAATATCAATGCCCATTGGAAGAGTTGTGGAGGTCACAGTGGAATAAAAAAAAATAAATGAATGCCCCTTCCATGAGACGTGGAGGTCACAGTAGCTTAACAAGACGGTTTAAATGCCCCTTGGAAGAGTTTTGGAGTTCGAAGTGGAATAAAAAGACAATATTAATGCCCTGTAGAAGAAACGTGGAGGTCACAGTAGCTTAACAAGTTAGTTTTACTCCCCCTTGGAAGAGCTGAGGAGTTCAGAGTGTTTTATCAAGACGGTTTGAAAGACCCTTGGAAGAGACGTGGAGGTCACAGTAGCTTAAAAAAATGGTATTAATGCCCCTTGTAAGAGTGGTGGAGGTTACAGTGAAATAAAAAGACAATATCAATGTCCCGTCGAAGAGAAGTGGAGGTCACAGTAGCTTAACAAAATGGTTTTATTGCCTCTTGGAAGAGTGCTGGAGGTTGCAGTGGAATAATAAGAAAATATCAATGCCTTTTGGAAGAGACGTGGAGGTCACAGTAACTTAACAAGACGGTTTTAATGCCCGTTGAAGGAGTGGTGGAGTTCGCAGTTTAATAAAACTACAATATCAAGGCCCCTTGGAAGAGTGGTGGAGGTTGCAGTGGAATAAAAAGACAATATCAATACCCCTTGAAAGATTTCTGGAGGTCGCAGTGGAATAAAAAGACAATATCAATGCCCCTTGGAAGAGACGTGGAGGTCACAGTAGCTTAACAAGACGGTTTAAATGCCCCTTGGAAAAGTGGTGGAGTTCAGAGTGGTTTTACAAGATGGTTTTATTGACCCTTGGAAGAGACGTGGAGGTCACATTACCTTTACAAGATGGTTTTAATGCCCCTTGGAAGAGTGATGGAGGTTACAGTGGAATAAAAAGACAAAATCAATGCCCCGTGGAAGAGACGTGGAGGTCAGAGTAGCTTAACAAGACGGTTTTAATGCCCATTGGAAGAGTAGTGGGGGTCGCTGTGGAATAAAAAGACAATATCAATGCCCCGTGGAAGAGACGTGGAGGTCACAGTAGCTTAACAAGATGGTTTTAATGCCCCTTGGAAGAGCTGTGGAGTACAGAGTGGTTTAACCAGATGGTTTTAATGCCCCTTGGAAGAGACGTTGAGGTAGCAGTAGCTTAACAAGACAGTTTTAATGCCTCTTGGAAGAGTGGTGGAGGTTACAGTGAAAAAAAAGACAATATCAATGCCCTGTGGAAGAGACGTGGAGGCCACAGTAGCTTAACAAGACACTTTTTAATGCCCCTTGGCAGAGCTGTGGCATTCAGAGTGGTTTAACAAGAAGGATTTAATGCCCTTGCAAGAGACGTGAAGATGACAGTAGCTTAACAAGACAGTTTTAATGCCCCTTGGAAGAGTGGTGGAGGTTACAGTGGAATAAAAATACAATATGAATGCCCCGTGGAAGAGACTTGGAGGTCACAGTAGCTTAAAAAGATGGCTTTACTGCCCCTTGGTGGAAGTCGCAGAGTAAGAAAAAGACAATATCAAAGTCACTTGGAAGAGTAGTGAAGGTCGCAGTGGAATAAAAAGACAATAACAATGCCCCTTGGAAGAGTGGTGGAGGTTGCAGTGGAATAAAAAGACAATATCAATGCCCCGTAGAAGGAACGTGGAGGTCACAGTAGCTTAACAAGACTATTTTAATGCCCCTTGGAAGAGTGGTGGAGGTCGCAGTGGTATAAAAAGACAATATCAATACCCCGTGGAACAGACGTGAAGGTCACAGTAGCATAACAAGACTGTTTAAATGCCCTTGGAAGAACTGTGGAGTTCAGAGAGGTTTAACAAGACAGTTTCAATGCCCCTTGGAAGAGACGTGGAGGTCACAGTAGCTTAACAAGACGGTTTTAGTGGCAATTGGAAACGTGGTGTAGGTTACAGTGGAATAAAAAGACAATATCAATGCCCAGTGGAAGAAACGTGGAGGTCACAGTAGCATAACAAGACGTTTTAATGCCCCTTGGAAGAGCTGTGGAGTTCAGAGAGGTTTAGCAAGACGGTTTTAATGACCCTTGGAAGAGACGTAGAAGTCACAGTAGCTTAACAAGACGGTTTTAATGCCCATTGGAAGAGTTGTGGGGGTCGCAGTGGAATAAAAAGACAATATCAATGTTCCTTGGAAGAGTGATGTTGGTCACGGTGGAATAAAAAGACAATATCAATGCCCCGTGGAAGAAACGTGGAGGTAATAGTAGCTTAACAAGACAGTTTTAATGCCGCTTGGAAGATTGGTGGAAGTCGCAGTGGAATAAAAAGACAATATCAATGCACTGTGGAAGAGACGTTGTGGTCACAGTAGATTAACAATACAGCTTTAGTGCCCCTTAGAAGAATGGTGGAGGTCGCAGTGGAGTAAAAAGACAATATCAATGCCCCGTGGAAGAGACGTGGACGTAGAAGTAGCTTAACAAGATGGTTTTAATGCCCCTTGGAAGAGTGGTGGAGGTCGCAGTGGAATAAAAAGCCAATATCAATGCCCCGTGGAAGAGACGTGGAGGTCAAAGTAGCTTAACAAGACGGTTTTAATGCCCCTTGGAAGAGCTGTGGAGTTCAGAGTGGTTTAACAAGACGTTTTTAATGCCCCTTGAATGAGACGGGGAGGCCACAGTAACTTAACAAGGTCGTTATAATGCACGTTGGAAAGGTGGTGAGGGTTACAGTGGAAGAAAAAGACAATATCAATTCCCCGTGGAAGAGATGTGGAGGTCACAGTAGCTTATCAAGACAGTTTTAATGCCTCTTGGAAGAGTGTTGGAGGTGGCAGTGGAATAAAAAGTCAATATCAATGCACCTTGGAAGAGTGGTGGATGTCGCAGTGGAATAAAAAGAAAATATCTCTGCCCCGTGGAAGAAACGTGGAGGTCACAGTTGCTTAAAAAGAAGATTTTATTGCCCCTTGGAAGAGTGGTGTAGGTCGCAGGAAATAAAAAGAAAATATCAATGACCCGTAGAAGAGACGTGGAGGTCACAGTAGCTTAAGAAGATGGTTTTAATGCCTCTTGGAAGAGTGATGGAGGTTACTGTGGGATAAAAATACAATATCAATGCCCAATGGAAATGGCATGGAGGTTACAGTAGCTTAACAAGATGGTTTTATTGCCCCTTGGAAGAGTGGTGAAGATCGCAGTGTAATAAAAAGACAATATCAATGTCCCTTGGAAGAGTGGTGGAGTTCGCAGTGGAATAAAAAGACAATATCAATGCCCCTCGGTAGAGTGGTGGAGGTCACAGTAGCTTATCAAGACGCTGTTAATGCCCCTTGGGAGAGTGGTGGAGGTCGCAGTGGAATAAAAGACAATATCAATGCCCCGTGGACCAGACGTGGAGGTTAGAGTACCATAACAAGACTTTTATAATGCCCCTTGGAAGAGCTGTGGAGTTCAGAGAAGTTTAACAAGACGGTTTTAATGCCCCTTGGAAGAGACGTGGAGGTCACAGTAGCTTAACTAGACCATTTAAGTGCCCCTTGGAAACGTGGTGTGGGTTACAGTGGAATAAAAAGACAATATCAATGCCCCGTGGAACAGACGTGGAGGTCACAGTAGCATAACAAGACGGTTTTAATGTCCCTTGGAAGAGCTGTGGAGTTCAGAGAGGTTTAACAAGACGGTTTTAATGCCCTTGGAAGAGACATGGTGTTCACAGTCGCTTAACAAGATGATCTTAGTGCCCCTTGGAAGAGTGGTGGAGTTCGCAGCGGAATAAAAAGACAATATTATTGCCCCACAGAAGAGACGTGGATGTCACAGTAGCTTAACAAGACAGCTTTAATGCCCCTTGGAAGAGCTGTGGAGTTCAGAGTGGTTTAACAAGATGGTTTGAATGCCCCTTGGATGAGTCGTGGAGCTCACAGTAGCTTAAAAAGACGGTATTAATACCCCTTGGAAGAGACGTGGAGGTCACAGTATCTTAACAAGACGGTTTTAATGCCCCTTGGAAGAGTGGTGGAGTTTTTAGTGGTATAAAAAGACAATACTAATGCCCCGTAGACGAGACGTAGAGGTCACAGTAGCATAACAAGACAGTTTTAATGCCCCTTGGAAGAGCTGTGGAGTTCAGAGTGGTTTAACAAGACATTTTGAGTGCCCCTAGGAAGAGACGTGGAAGTCATTGTAGCTTAAAAAGATGGTTTTAATGCCCCTTGGAAGAGTGCTGGAGGTTACAGTGACATAAAAAGACAATATCAATGCCCCATGGAAGAGACGTGGAGGTCACAGTAGCTTAACAAAATGGTTTTAATGCCCTTTGGAAGAGTGGTGGAAGTCGCAGTGGAATAAAATGACAATATCAATGCCCCGTGCAAGAGACGTGGAGGTCACAGTAGCTTAACAAGATGGTTTTAATGGCCCTTAGAAAAGTGGTGGAGGTTGCAGTGGAATAAAAAGACAATATCAATGCCCCTTGGAAGAGTGGTGGAGGTCGTATTGGACTAAAAATACAATATCAATTCCCCGTGGAAGAGACATGGAGGTCATAGAAGCTTAACAAAATGGTTTTCATGCCCCTTGGAAGAGTGGTGGAGGTAGCAGTGGAATAAAAAGACAAAATCAATGCCCTGTGGAAGAAACGTTTAGGTCAGGGTAGCTTAACAAGATGGTTTTAATGTCCATTGGAAGAGTAGTGGGGGTCGCTGTGGAATAAAAAGACAATATCAATGCCCCGTGGAAGAGACGTGGAGGTCACAGTAGCTAAACAAGATGGTTTTAATGCCCCTTGGAAGAGACGTGGAGGTCACAGTAGCTTAACAAGACGGTTTTAATGCCCTTGGAAGAGTGGTGGAGGTCTCAGTGGAATAAAAAGACAATATCAATGGCCTGTGGAAGAGACGTGGAAGTCACATTAGCTTAACAAGACGGTTTTAATGCCCCTTGGAAGAGCTGTGGTTTTCAGAGTGGTTTAACAAGACGGTTTTAATGCCTCTTAGATGAGACGTGGAGGTCACAGTGGATTTGCAAGACGGTTTTATTGCCCCTTGGAAGAGTGGTGGAGGTTGCAGTGGAATAAAAAGACAATGTCATTGCCCCGTGGTAGAGACATGGAGGTCACAGTAGCTTAACAAGGCAGATTTAGTGCACCTTGGAAGAGTGGTGGAGGTCGCAGTGGCATAAAAAGACAATATCAATGCCCCATGGAAGAGACATGGAGGTCACAGTAGCTTAACAAGACGGTTTTAATGCCCCATGGAAGAGCTGTGAAGGTCACATTAGCTTAACGAGACTGTTTTAATGGCGCTTGGAAGAGTGGTGGAGGGAACAGTGGAAAAAAATAACAACATCAATGCCCCGTGGATGAGACGTGGAGGACACAGTAGCTTAAGTAGACGCTTTTTGTACCCCTTGGAAGAGCTGTGCAGTTCAGAGTGGTTTAACAAAATGGTTTTAATGCCCCTCAGAAGAGACATGGAGGTCACAGTAGCTTTACAAGACGGTTTTAATGCCCCTTGGAAGAGTGGTGGAGGTTACAGTGGAGTAAATAGACAATATCAATGAACCATGAAAGAGACGTGGCATTCACAGTAGCTTTACAAGACAGTTTTAATGCCCCTTGGAAGAGACGTGAAGTTCACATTAGCTTTACAAGACGGTTTTAATGCCCCTTGGAAGACTGCTGGAGTTTACAGAGGAATAAAAAGAAAAAATCACTGCCCCGTGGAAGAGACATTGAGGTCACAGTAGCTTATTAAGACGGTTTTAATGCTACTTGGAAGAGTGGTGGAGATCACTGTGGAATAAAAAGGCAATATCAATGCCCCGTGGAAGAGATGTGGAGATGACAGTAGCTTAACATTACGATATTAATGCCCCTTGGAAGAACTGTGGCGTTCAGAGTGGTTTTTCAAGATGGTTTTAATGCCCCTTGGAAGAGACGTGGTGGTCACATTAGCTTTACAAGACGGTTTTAATGCCCCTTGGAAGAGTGGTGGAGGTCGTATTGGAATAAAAAGACAGTATCAATGCCAAGTGGAATAGACGTGGAGGTCACAGTAGCTTAACAAGACGGTTCTAATGCCCCTTGGAAGAGCTGTTGAGATCACAGTGGTTTAACAAGACGGATTTAATGCCCCTTGGATGAGACTTGGAGGCAACAGTAGCTTAACAATTCAGTTCTATTGCCCCTTGGAAAGGTGGTGAAGGTTACATTGGAATAAAAAGACAATATCAATGCCCCGTGGAAGAGACGTGGAGGTCACAGTAGCTTAACAAGACAGTTTAATGCCCCTTGGAAGAGTGTTGGAGGTTACAGTGGAATAAAAAGACAATATCAATGCCTTTTGGAAGAGTGGTGGATGTCGCAGTGGAATAAAAAGACAATATCATTGCCATGTGGAAGAAACGTGGAGGTCACATTAGCTTAAAAAGATGGTTTTATTGCCCCTTGGAAGAGTGCTGGAGGTCGCAGGCAATAAAAAGACAATATCAATGCCCCTTGGATGAACCGTGGAGGTCAAAGTAGCTTAACAATACGGTTTTATTTCCCCTTGGAAGAGTGGTGGAGGTTACAGTGGAAATTAAAGACAATATCAATGCCCCGTGGTGGAGACGTGGAGATCACAGTAGCTTAACAAGATGGTTTTAAAGCCGCTTGGTTGAGTGGTGGAGTTTGGAGTGGAATAAAAATACAACATCAATGCCCCTTGGAAGAGTCGTGGAGGTCGCAGTGGAATAAAAAGACAATATCAATGCCCCTTGGAGGAGTGGTGGAGGTCGCAGTGGAATAAAAAGACGATATCAATGCCACTTGGAAGAGACGTGGAGGTCACATTAGCTTAACAAGATGGTTTAAATGCCCCTTGGAAGAGTGGTGGATTTCGCAGTGGAATAAAAAGACAATGTTAATGCCCCGTAGAAGAGACGTGGAAGTCACAGTAGCTTAACAAGAAAGTTTTAATGCCCCTTCGAAGAGCTGTGGAGTTCAGAGTGGTTTAACAAGAAGGTTTGAATGCCCCTTTGAAGAAACATGGAGGTCACAGTAGCTGAAAAAGACGGTATTAATGCCACTTGGAGGAGTGGGCGAGATTACAGTGAAATAAAAAGACAATATCATTGCCCCGTGGAAGAGACGTGGAGGTCACAGTAGCTTAACAAAATGGTTTTAAAGCCTCTTGGAAGAGTGGTGAAGGTTGCAGTGGAATAAAAAGACAATATCAATAGAGATGAGCGGTGTTCGACTAGAACTGTTCGCCAATCTCAAATTCGAGCTGTTTTGGGCGGTGTTCGAGTTGTTCGACGAACCCGAACGATTTGCAAAAAATTAGTCTGTTCGAGGTTATGTTCGATAACTGTTCGTGCACCAAAAGCGTGTCCTGCATGTCTGGCGCTATTTAGAGCACCAATCATGCAGGGATTGTCTGCCACTCACTGTAATGCCACAGCTATGGTGGTTGTGGCATTACAGTGATTGCCCAAATCGATGGGAACAGTGCTCACAGTGAAACATGAAAAGCCGGCAATTCATCAGCGGCATACAACGGTACCCGACAATTTAGAACCGAAAGAAGAGAGCTTCACACATAGATTAGATAGATAGAAACATGTCAGTCACACATATAAGAAGCACAGTGACAGTGTTGCTTACTGTACTTGTCATTTAGTGTAAAGGATTTATTAAAAAAAATAATAGTGTTTTCATGCACTGTCTCTTTAAAAAAGCCGGCCGGCAATTCAGCATCTGTACCCGACAATTTATAACAGACAGAATAGAGCTTCACACATAGATTAGATAGATAGAAACATGTCAGTCACATATATATGAAGTACAGTGACAGTGTTGATTACTGTACTTGTCATTTAGTGTAAAGGATTTATTAAAAAAAATAATAGTGTTTTCATGCACCGTCTCTTTAAAAAAGCCAGCCGGCAATTCAGCATCTGTACCCAACAATTTAGAATAGAAGGAATAGAGAAACACATAGATTAGGTAGATAGAAACATGTCAGTCACATATATATGAAGTACAGTGACAGTGTTGCTTACTGTACTTGTCATTTAGTGTAAAGGATTTATTAAAAAAAATAATAGTGTTTTCATGCACTGTCTCTTTAAAAAAGCCGGCCGGCAATTCAGCATCTGTACCCGACAATTTAGAATAGAAGAAATAGAGAATCACACATAGATTAGATAGATAGAAACATGTCAGTCACATATATATGAAGTACAGTGACAGTGTTGCTTACTGTACTTGTCATTTAGTGTAAAGGATTTATTTAAAAAAATATTAGTGTTTTCGTGCACCGTCTCTTTAAAAAAGCCGGCCGGCAATTCAGCATCTGTACCCGACAATTTAGAATAGAAGGAATAGAGAATCACACATAGATTAGATAGATAGAAACATGTCAGTCACATATATATGAAGTACAGTGACAGTGTTGATTACTGTACTTGTCATTTAGTGTTAAAATAAAGGATTTATTTAAAAAAAAATTGGCGTGGGGATCCCCATAATTATAGGCTCTAGCGGAGGTTAAGCAGACGGCTGGGGCAGATGTTTGAAGCCTGGGAAGGGGGTAAAACCCACGGAGCTTCCCAGGCTACTAATATCAGCCCCCAGCGGAATACCTAGCCTTTACTGGCTATTAAAATGGGGACCCCCCCCAAAAAAATGACGTGGGGTCCCCCCTATTTTAATAGCTAGCAAAGGCTAGGCAGACAGCTGGGGGCTGATATTAATAGCCCAGGAAGGGTTCCATGAATATTGGCCCCCTCCCAGGCTAGAAACACCAGCCGTCAGCCGCCCCAGAAATGCGCCAATTCTGGCACTTAGCCTCGCTCTTCCCACTGCCCTGTAGCGGTGGCAGTCATCCCGCAGACACTGAGAAGCGCAGGCATGCTTGCGCTCTGCAGTGTCTGGCTGTGACGGCATCCAGATGAGCCGAGGTCATGTCCAATGAACTCGGCGCCCCTCATGCAAGTCACTGACAGCGTGGGAAAATTCTCCTGCACTCAGCACTTCAGCGTGAGAATTCTCCCACGCTGTCAGTGACGTACATGAAGTCAGCTGAGTTCATTGGAAAGGAATGAGCTCACCTCATGCACGTCACTGACAGCGTGGGAGAATTCTCACGCTGTAGCGCTGAGTGCAGGAGAATTCTCCCACGCTGTCAGTGACGTGCATGAGGTGAGCTCATTCATGTCCAATGAACTCAGCTGACCTCATGTACGTCACTGACAGCGTGGGAGAATTCTCACGCTGAAGTGCTGAGTGCAGGAGAATTCTCCCACGCTGTCAGTGACGTGCATGAGGTGCGCCGAGTTCATTGGACATGAACTTGTCTCATCTTTATGCCGTCACAGCGAGACACTGAGGAGTGCAAGCATGCGTACTCTTCTCAGTGTCTGCGGGATGACAGGCTGGATGGCAGCTTTCTGCTGCGGTCCAGCCTGTCATCTCGATGTAGCAGAGCTGAAGCTGTCGTGGGAACCATGGAAAGGTAAGGATGATGTTGCTTTATTATTTTTCTTTTATTGCAGGAGATCGTTGGCTTCAGCTGGAATGGGCGTGATGGTAAGTATGGTTTAATTTAGAACAATAAAGAATTGTGTGTTTATTTCAATTAAAGGACTTTATTCTGGGTGTTTGTGTTTTTTTTTTAACTTTGACTATGGGGTTAGTAATGGGGGTGTCTTATAGACGCCTCTCCATTACTAACCTGGGCTTGATGTCAGCTGGCATTATAAGCTGACATCATCCCCAGCCCTATTACCCCACTGCCACCGCACCAGGGCAGCGTGGAAGAGCGAGGCTAAGTGCCAGAATTGGCGCATCCTATGGATGCGCCATTTCTGGGGCGGCTGACGGCTGGTGTTTCTAGCCTGGGAGGGGGCCAATATTCATGGCTCCCTTCCTGGGCTATTAATATCAGCCCCCAGCTGTCTGCCTAGCCTTTGCTAGCTATTAAATTAGGGGGGACCCCACGTCATTTTTTTGGGGGGGTCCTCCATTTTAATAGCCAGTAAAGGCTAGGTATTCAGCTGGGGGCTGATATTAGTAGCCTGGGAAGCTCCGTGGGTATTACCCCCTTCCCAGGCTTCAAACATCTGCCCCAGCTGTCTGCTTAACCTCCGCTAGAGACTAAAATTATGGGGAACCCCATGCCAATTTTTTTTAATAATAAATCCTTTATTTTAATACTAAATGACAAGTACAGTAACCAACACTATCACTGTACTTATTATATATGTGACTGACATGTTTCTATCTATCTAATCTATGTGTGAAGCTCTATTCTGTCTGTTATAAATTGTCGGGTACAGATGCTGAATTGCCGGCCGGCTTTTTTAAAGAGACGGTGCATGAAAACACTATTATTTTTTTTGATAAATCCTTTACACTAAATGACAATTACAGTAAGCAACACTGTCACTGTACTTCATATATATGTGGCTGACATGTTTCTATCTATCTAATCTATGTGTGATTCTCTATTCCTTTTATTCTAAATTGTCGGGTACAGATGCTGAATTGCCGGCCGGCTTTTTTAAAGAGACGGTGCATGAAAACACTATTATTTTTTTTAATAAATCCTTTGCAGTAAATGACAAGTACAGTAAGCAACACTGTCACTGTACTTATTATATATGTCACTGACATGTTTCTATCTATCTAATCTATGTGTGAAGCTCTATCTTTCTGTTCTAAATTGTCGGGTACCGCTGCTGAATTGCCGGCCGGCTTTTTTAAAGAGACGGTGCATGAAAACACTATTATATTTTTTAATAAATCCTTTACACTAAATGACAAGTACAGTAAGCAACACTGTCACTGTACTTCATATATATGTGACTGACATGTTTCTATCTATCTAATCTATGTGTGATGCTCTATTCCTTCATGTCTAAATTGTCGGGTACCGGTGTATGCCGCTGCTGAATTGCCGGCCGGCTTTTTTAAAGAAAGCGTCTTCTGAGCAGTTTGTGAGCTTTTGGACACCTTTGAAGGTGTTTTCTATGTGTTCCTATGTGTTTTTGTTTGCCTGCCATTGGTTTTAACGGTGTTCGACGGTGTTCTAAGGTGTTCGACGAACAGTTCGACGAACAGTTCCTCGAACATCCCGGTGTTCGACGAACCGAACCGAACCCGAACACTAAGGGGGTGGCTCAACACTAAATATCAATGCCCCTTGGAAGAATGTTGGGGGTCGCAGGGAAGAAATAGACAAAATCAATGCCCCGTGGAAGAGACGTGGAGGTCAAATTAGCTTAACAATACGGTTTTATTGCCCCTTGGAAGAGTGGTGGAGGTTACAGTGGAAAAAATAGACACTATCAATGATCCGTGGAGAGACGTGGAGGTCACAGTAGCTTAACAAGACAGTTTTAATGCCCCTTGGAAGAGTGGTGGAGGTCGCAGTGGAATAAAAAGACGATATCAATGGTTCTTGGAAGAGACGTGGAGGACACAGTAGCTTAACAAGATAGTTTTAATGCCCCTTGGAAGAGTGGTGGAGATCGAAGTGGAATAAAAAGACAATATCAATCCCCCTTGGAAGAGTGGTGGAGGTCGCAGTGGAATAAAAATACAATATCAATGCCCCGTGGAATAGACGTGGATGTCACAGCAGCTTAACAAGACGGTTTTAATGCCCCTTGGAAGAACTGTGGAGTTGAGAGTGGTTTAACAAGACGGTTTTAATGCCCCTTGGATGAGACGTGGAGACCACAGTAGCTTAACAACGAGGTTCTAATGCCCCTTGTAAAGGTGGTGAAGGTTAAAGTGGAATAAAAAGACAATATCAATGCCCTGTGGAAGAGACGTGGAGGTCACAGTAGCTTAACAAGACGGTTTTAATGCCCTTGGAAGAGTGTTGGAGGTTGCAATGGAATAAAAAGACGATATCAATGGCTCTTGGAAGAGACGTGGAGGACTTAATTAGACAGTTTTAATGCCCCTTGGAAGAGTGGTAGATATCGCACTTGAATAAAAAGACAATATCAATGCCCCTTGGAAGAGTGGTGGAGGTCGCAGTGGAATAAAAAGACAATATCAATGCCCCGTGGAATAGACGTGGAGGTCACAGTAGCTTAACAAGACGTTTTTAATGTCCCTTGGATGAGCTGTGGAGTTCAGAGTGGTTTAACAAGACGGTTTTTATGCCCCTTGGATGAGACATGGAGGCCACAGTAGCTTAACAAGGTGGTTCTAATGCCCCTTGGAAAGGTGGTGAAGGTTAAAGTGGAATAGAAAGACAATATCAATGCCCCGTGGAAGAGACGTGGAGGTCACAGTAGCTTAACAAGACAGTTTTAATGCCCCTTGGAAGAGTGGTGGGTGTCGCAGTGGAATATAAAGACAATATCAATTCCCCGAGGAAGAAACGTGGAGGTCACAATACCTTAAAAAGACGGTTTTATTGCCCCTTGGAAGAGTGGTGGAGGTCGCAGGGAATAAAACGACAATATCAATGCCCCTTGGAAGAGACGTGGAGCTCAAAGTAGCTTAACAATATGGTTATATTTCCCTTTGGAAGAGTGGTAAAGGTTACAATGGAATTTAAAGACAATATTAATGCCGCGTGGAAGAGACATGGAGGTCACAGTAGCATAACAAGATGGTTTTAATGCCTTTTGGAAGAGTTGTGGTGTTCGCAGTGGAATAAAAACACAATATCAAGGCCCTTTGGAAGAGTGGTGGAGGTCGCAGTGGAAAAAAAAGACAATATCAATGCCCCTTGGAAGAGTGGTGGAGCTCACAGTGGAATAAAATGACGATATCAATGCCCCTTGCAAGAGACGTGGAGGTCACAGTAGCTTAACAAGACAGATTAAATTCCCCTTGGAAGAGTGGTGGAGTTCACAGTGGTTTACCAAGACGGTTTGAATGCCCCTTGGAAGAGACGTGGAGGTCACAGTATCTTAAAACTACGGTTTTAATGCCCCTTGGAAGAGGTAGAGGTCGCAGTGGAATAAAAAGACAATATCAATGCCGCTTGGAAGAATGGTGGAGTTCGCAGTGGAATAAAAGACAATATCAATGCCTCGGGGAAGAGACGTGGAGGTCAAAGAAGCATAACAAGATGGTTTTAATGCCCCTTGTAAGAGTGGTGGAAGTCGCAGTGGATTAAAAAGACATCAATTCCCCGTGGAAGAGACGTGGAGGTCATTTTAGCTTTACAAGATGGTTTTAATGCCCCTTGGAAGAATGGTGGAGTTCGCAGTGTAATAAAAAGACAATATCACGGGGCCTTGGAAGAGTGGTGGAGGTCGCAATGGAATAAAATGACAATATCAATGCCCATTGGAAGAGTTGTGGAGGTCGCAGAGGAATAAAAAAAAATAAATGAATGCCCCTTGGATGAGACGTGGAGGTCACAGTAGCTTAACAAGACGGTTTAAATGCCCCTTGGAAGAGTGTTGGAGTTCGAAACAAGACGGTTTAAATGCCCCTTGGAAGAGTGTTGGAGTTCGAAGTGGAATAAAAAGACAAAATTAATGCCCCGTAGAAGAAACGTGGAGGTGACAGTAGCTTAATAAGTCAGTTTTACTCCCCCTTGTAAGAGCTGAGGAGTTCAGAGTGGTTTAACAAGATGGTTTGAAAGCCCCTTGGAAGAGACGTGGAGGTCACAGTAGCTTAAAAAAACGGTATTAATGCCCCTTGGAAGAGTGGTGGAGGTTACAGTGAAATAAAAAGACAATATCAATGCCCCGTCGAAGAGAAGTGGAGGTCACAGTAGCTTAACGAAATGTTTTTTTTGCCCCTTGGAAGAGTGCTTGAGGTTGCAGTGGAATAAAAAGAAAATATCAATGCCCTTTGGAAGAGTGGTGGAGGTTGCAGTGGAATAAAAAGACGATATCAATGCCCTGTGGAAGAGACGTGGAGGTCACAGTAACTTAACAAGACGGTTTTAATGCCCGTTGAAGGAGTGGTGGAGTTCGCAGTTTAATAAAACGACAATATCAAGGCCCCTTGGAGGAGTGGTGGAGGTTGCAGTGGAATAAAAAGACAATATCAATACCCCTTGGAAGATTGCTGGAGGTCGCAGTGGAATAAAAAGACAATATCAATGCCCCTTGGAAGAGACGTGGAGGTCAGAGTGGTTTTACAAGATGGTTTTATTGACCCTTGGAAGAGACGTGGAGGTCACATTAGCTTTACAAGATGGTTTTAATGCCCCCTGGAGAGTGATGGAGGTTACAGTGGAATAAAAAGACAAAATCAATGCCCCGGGGAAGAGACGTGGAGATCTAAATAGCTTAAAAAGACAGTTGTAATGCCGCTTAAAAGAGTGGTGGAGTTCGCAGTGGATTAAAAAGACATCAATTCCCAGTGGAAGAGACGTGGAGGTCATTTTAGCTTTACAACACGGTTTTAATGCCCCTTGGAAGAATGGTGGATTTCGCAGTGGAATGAAAAGACAATATCAATGCCCCTTGAAAGAATGGTGGATTTCGAAGTGGAATGAAAAGACAATATCACGGCCCCTTGGAAGAGTGGTGGAGGTCGCAATGGAATAAAATGACAATATCAATGCCCATTGGAAGTGTTTTGGAGGTCGCAGTGGAATAAAAAAAAATAAATGAATGCCCCTTGGATGAGACGTGGAGGTCACAGTAGCTAAACAAGACGGTTTAAATGCCCTTTGGAAGAGTGTTGGAGTTCGAAGTGGAATAAAAAGACAATATTAATGCCCAGTAGAAGAAACGTGGAGGTCACAGTAGCTTAACAAGTCAGTTTTACTCCCCCTTGGAAGAGCTGTGGAGTTCAGAGTGGTTTAACAAGACGGTTTGAAAGCCCCTTGGAAGAGACGTGGAGGTTACAGTAGCTTAAAAAAACGGTATTAATGCCCTTGGAAGAGTGGTGGAGGTTACAGTGAAATAAAAAGACAATATCAATGCCCCGTGGAAGAGACGTTGAGGTCACAGTAACTTAACAAGACGGTTTTAATGCCCGTTGGAGGAGTGGTGGAGTTCGCAGTTTAATAAAGCAACAATATCAAGGCCCCTTGGAAGAGTGGTGGAGTTTGCAGTGGAATAAAAAGACAATATCAATACCCCTTGGAAGATTGCTGGAGGTCGCAGTGGAATAAAAAGACAATATCAATGCCCTTTCGAAGAGACGTGGAGGTCACAGTAGCTTAACAAGACGGTTTAAATGTCTCTTGGAAAAGTGGTAGAGTTCAGAATGGTTTTACAAGATGGTTTTATTGACCCTTGGAAGAGACGTGGAGGTAACATTAGCTTTACAAGATGGTTTTAATGCCCCTTGGAAGAGTGATGGAGGTTACAGTGGAATAAAAAGACAAAATCAATGCCCCGTGGAAGAGACGTGGATTTCACAGCAGCTTAACAGGACGATTTTAATACTACTTGGAAGAGTGATGGAGGTCGCTGTGGAATAAAAAGACAATTTCAATGCCCCTTGGAAGAGACGTGGAGGTCACACTAGCTTAACAATACAGTTTTAATGCCCCTTGGAAGAGCTGTGGAGTTCAGAGTGGTTTTACAAGATGGTTTTAATGCCTTTTGGAAGAGACGTGGTGGTCACTTTAGCATTACAAGACGGTTTTACTGCTTCTTAGAGGAGTGGTGGAGGTTACAGTGGAATAAAAAGACAATATCAATGCCACGGGGAAGAGACGTGGAGATCTAAATAGCTTAAAAAGACAGTTGTAATGCCACTTAAAAGAGTGGTGGAGTTTGCAGTGGAATAAAAATACAATATCAATGCCCGGTGCAAGAGACGTGGAGGTCACAGTAGCTTAACAAGTTGGTTTTAATGGCCCTTAGAAAAGGGGTGGAGGTCGCAGTGGAATAAAAAGACAATATCAATGTTCCTTGGAAGAGTGGTGGAGGTCGCATTGGACTAAAAAGACAATATCAATGCCCCGTGGAAGAGACATGGAGGTCGCAGAAGCTTAACAAGATGGTTTTCGTGCCCCTTGGTAGAGTGGTGGAGGTAGCGGTGGAATAAAAAGACAAAATCAATGCCCCTTGGAAAAGACGTGGAGGTCACAGTAGCTTAACAAGACGGTTTTAATGCCCCTTGGAAGAGTAGTGGAGGTCGCTGTGGAATAAAAATACAATATCAATGCCCCGTGGAAAAGACGTGTAGGTCACAGTAGTTTAACAAAGCGGTTTTAATGCCCCTTGGAAGAATGGTGGAGGTCGCAGTGGAATAAAAAAACAATGTCAATGCCCCATGTAAGAGACGTGGAGGTCACAGTAGCTTAACAAGATGGTTTTAATGGCCCTTAGAAAAGTTGTGGCGGTTGCAGTGGAATAAAAAGACAATATCAATGCCCCTTGGAAGAGTGGTGGAGGTCGTATTGGACTAAAAAGACAATATTAATTCCCCGTATCCCCGTAGAAGAGACATGGAGGTCACAGAAACTTAACAAAATGGTTTTCATGCCCCGTGGAAGAGTGGTGGAGGTAGCAGTGGAATAAAAAGACAAAATCAATGCCCCGTGGAAGAGACGTGGAGGTCACAGTAGCTTAACAAGATGGTTTTAATGCCCCTTGGAAGAGCTGTGGAGTACAGAGCGGTTTAACAAGATGGTTTTAATGCCCCTTGGAAGAGACGTGGAGGTAGCAGTAGCTTAACAAGACAGTTTTAATGCCTCTTGGAAGAGTGGTGGAGGTTACAGTGAAAAAAAAAGACAATATCAATGCCCTGTGGAAAAGACGTGGAGGCCACAGTAGCTTAACAAGACACTTTTTAATGCCCCTTGGCAGAGCTGTGGCATTCAGTGTAGTTTAACAAGAAGGATTTAATGCCCTTTGGAAGAGACGTGAAGATGACAGTAGCTTAACAAGACAGTTTTAATGCCCATTGAAAGAGTGGTGGAGGTTACAGTGGAATAAAAAGACAATATGAATGCCCCGTGGAAGAGACTTAGAGGTCACAGTAGCTTAAAAAGATGGCTTTATTGCCCCTTGGTGGAGGTCGCAGAGTAATAAAAAGACAATATCAAAGTCCCTTGGAAGAGTAGTGGAGGTCGCAGTGGAATAAAAAGACAATAACAATGCCCCTTGGAAGAGTGGTGGAGGTTGCAGTGGAATAAAAAGACAATATCAATGCCCCATAGAAGGGACGTGGAGGTCACAGTAGCGTAACAAGACTATTTTAATGCCCCTTGGAAGAGTGGTGGAGTTCGCAGTGGTATAAGAAGACAATATCAATACCCAGTGGAACAGACGTGAAGGTCACAGTAGCATAACAAGACTGTCTTAATGCCCCTTGGAAGAACTGTGGAGTTCAGAGAGGTTTAACAAGACAGTTTTAATGCCCCTTGGAAGAGACGTGGAGGTCACAGTAGCTTAACAAGACGGTTTTAGTGCCAATTGGAATCGTGGTGTAGGTTACATTGGAATAAAAAGACAATATCAATGTTCCTTGGAAGAGTGATGTTGGTCGCAGTGGAATAAAAAGACAATATCAATGCCCCGTGGAAGAGATGTGGAGGTAATAGTAGCTTAACAAGACAGTTTTATTGCCGCTTGGAAGATTGGTGGAGGTCGCAGTGGAATAAAAAGACAATATCAATGCCCCTTGGAAAAGACGTGGAAGTCACAGTAGCTTAACAAGACGGTTTTAATGCCCCTTGGGAGAGTCGTGGAGGTCGCTGTGGAATAAAAATACAATATCAATGCCCTGTGGAAGAGACGTGGAGGTCACAGTAGTTTAACAAAGCGGTTTTAATGCCCCTTGGAAGAGTGGTGGAGGTCGCAGTGGAATAAAAAAACAATATCAATGCCCCGTGGAAGAGATGTGGAGGTCACAGTAGCTTAACAAGATGGTTTTAATGGCCCTTAGAAAAGTTGTGGCGGTTGCAGTGGAATAAAAAGACAATATCAATGCCCCTTGGAAGAGTGGTGGAGGTCGTATTGGACTAAAAAGACAATATCAATTCCCCGTAGAAGAAACATGGAGGTCACAGAAATTTAACAAAATGGTTTTCATGCCCCGTGGAAGAGTGGTGGAGGTAGCAGTGGAATAAAAAGACAAAATCAATGCCCCGTGGAAGAGACGTGGAGGTCAGAGTAGCTTAACAAGACAGTTTTAATGCCCATTGGAAGAGTAGTGAGGGTCGCTGTGGAATAAAAAGACAATATCAATGCCCCGTGGAAGAGACGTGGAGGTCACAGTAGCTTAACAAGATGGTTTTAATGCCCCTTGGAAGAGCTGTGGAGCACAGAGTGGTTTAACAAGATGGTTTTAATGCCCCTTGGAAGAGACGTGGAGGTAGCAGTAGCTTAACAAGACAGTTTTAATGCCTCTTGGAAGAGTGGTGGAGATTACAGTGAAAAAAAAAGACAATATCAATGCCCTGTGGAAAAGACGTGGAGGCCACAGTAGCTTAAGAAGTCACTTTTTAATGCCCCTTGGCAGAGCTGTGGCATTCAGAGTGGTTTAACAAGAAGGATTTAATGCCCCTTGGAAGAGACGTGAAGATGACAGTAGCTTAACAAGACAGTTTTAATGCCCCTTGGAAGAGTGGTGGAGGATACAGTGGAATAAAAAGACAATATCAATGCCCCGTAGAAGGGACGTGGAGGTCACAGTATCTTAACAAGACTATTTTAAAGCCCCTTGGAAGAGTGGTGGAGGTCGCAGTGGTATAAGAAGACAATATCAATACCCAGTGGAACAGACATGAAGGTCACAGTAGCATAACAAGACTGTTTTAAGGCCCCTTGGAAGAACTGTGTAGTTCAGAGAGGTTTAACAAGACAGTTTTAATGCCCCTTGGAAGAGACATTGTGGTCACAGTAGCTTAACAATACAGTTTTAGTGCTCCTTAGAAGAGTGGTGGAGGTCGCAGTGGAGTAAAAAGAGAATATCAATGCCCCGTGCAAGAGACGTGGACGTAGAAGTAGCTTAACACAATGGTTTTAATGCCCCTTGGAAGAGTGGTGGAGGTCGCAGTGGAATAAAAAGCCAATTTTAATGCCCCGTGGAAGAGACGTGGAGGTTAAAGTAGCTTAACAAGACAGTTTTAATACACCTTGGAAGAGCTGTGAAGTTCAGAGTGGTTTATAAAGATGGTATTAATGATCCTTGGATGAGACGTGGCGGTCACAGTAGCTTAAAAAGAGAGTTTTAATGCCCATTGGAAAAGTGGTGGAGGTTACAGTGGAATAAAAAGACAATTTCAATGCCCCGTGGAAGAGATGTCGAGGTCACAGTAGCTTAACAACACAGTTTTAATGCCCCTTGGAAGAGTGGTGGAGATCGCATTGGATTAAAAAGTCAATATAAATGCCCCGTGGAATATACGTGGAGGTCACAGTAGCTTAACAAGACGGTTTTAATGCCCCTTGGAAGAGCTGTGGAGTTCAGAGTGGTTTAAGAAGATGGTTTTAATTCCCCTTGGATGAGACGGGGAGGCCACAGTAACTTAACAAGGCAGTTCTAATGCACGTTGGAAAGATGGTGAAGGTTACAGTGAAATAAAAAGACAATATCAACGCCCCGTGGAAGAGATGTGGAGGTCACAGTAGCTTATCAAGACAGTTTTACTGCCCCTTGGAAGAGTGTTGGAGGTTGCAGTGGAATAAAAAGACAATATCAATGCACCTTGGAAGAGTGGTGGATGTCGCAGTGGAATAAAAAGAAAATATCTCTGCCCCGTGGAAGAAACGTGGAGGTCACAGTTGCTTAAAAAGAAAATTTTATTGCCCCTTGGAAGAGTGGTGTAGGTCGCAGGGAATAAAAAGACAATATCAATGCCCCGTAGAAGAGACATGGAGGTCACAGTAGCTTAACAAGACGGTTTTAATGCCCCTTGGAAGAGTGGTGGAGGTCGCAGTTGAATAAAAAGACAATATCAATGCCTCGTGGAAGAGACGTGGAGGTCACAGTAGCTTAACAAGTCGGTTTTAATGCCCCTTCGAAGAGTGGTGGTGGTCGCAGTGGAATAAAAAGACAATATCAATGCCCCTTGAAATAGTGGTGGAGGTCGCAGTGGAATAAAAAGACAATATCAATGCCCCGTGGAAGAGATGTAGAGGTCACAGTAGCTTAAGAAGATGGTTTTAATGCCCCTTGGAAGAGTGGTGGAGGTTACTGTGGGATAAAAAGACAATATCAATGCCCCGTGGAAATGGCGTGGAGGTCACAGTAGCTTAACAAGATGGTTTTATTGCCCCTTGGAAGAGTGTCACGGGTGTGTCGCCACAAAGATCGTCACGATTACACAGCCTGACTTCTCGCAGCTGAGTTTTTGGTGCTTTGTGTTTTTCGGCAGTGAGGGAGTTAACTCTCTCTCTCTCTGTGCTAGACGAGGTCCAGCCTCGCCCAGCTGCAATCAATGCTGCTGTAGTGGGACTCCTTCAAATGCCTGCCGGTCTGTTAGGGAAGTGTCGGTGAAAGCATTTCATGCAGACTAACAGAGCGGATCGTGGTATTTGGAGTTTCAGAGCTAAGTGTATTTGGAGTGTTTTTTTCCCTTCCTCACTTTATCATTTATCTCCTTTCCCGTTGGTGTTCCCTCTGTTGTAGTTGTGTAGTTTTTGTATGCAAGGTGGTTTTGGTTTTACCCTTGTACTGTCTCGTTCGTCTAAGTACTGAGTGTGGGCATATTATTACCTGTCCCCTTTTGTTGTGATCAGGGGTCCTTCTCAGGACTAGATTACTTAGGTGCAGGGATCCTCAGGAGGTAGGGGTTACGCTGGCGGCCTGGACCTCTGTACCTTTAACAGTACCTCCAGGTAGAGGGATTAGTCAGGGCCCCAGCTTAGGGTCAGCTTAGGCCCCCTACCTCCAGTACACAGAGACAGCGTGACATTTTCACCGACCACTTAGATTTTCTCCAGCTACCATGGATCCAGTAGCCGGTCTAGCTCGGCAGTTGCAGAGTTTGTCCATGGAGCTGGCGGACGTTAGGTCCAAGGTTTTGTATCCTCAGGAGCAAGCCGGTCCAGAACCTAAAGTAGCTCTCCCTGACAGGTTCACTGGGGGGCAGGACAAGTCTTTTGTTTTCCGGGAGGCATGCAAGTTGTACTTTCGGCTGCGGCCTCGGTCATCGGGGAGTGAAGAACAAAGGGTGGGAATTGTCATCTCGCTCCTACAAGGGGACCCACAATCTTGGGCGTTCTCTCTTCCCCCGGGCTCCCCGGCTCCCCAGTCAGTGGATAGGTTTTTTGCTGCTCTGGGTCTTGTATATGATGACCCGGATCGGATCTCCCTTGCTGAATCTAAGTTACGTAGGATCCAGCTGGAAGATCGTCCGGCGGAGGAATTCTGTTCGGAGTTCCGTAGGTGGGCCACTGACACCCAATGGAATGACCCGGCTCTTAGGAGCCAGTTTTGTCAAGGTTTATCCGACAAATTACAGGATGTGTTGGCACAGTATGACTCTCCCGCGTCACTGGAAGCCGCTATGGCCCTTGCTATTCGCATTGACAGATGGCTTCGGGAGAGGTGCGGGATAACTCCACCCCCTGTGATGACTCCACCTCCTACAAGGTCCCCTCATATGGTGGTTCCCCTGGTCAGTCCAGAGGAGCCTATGCAATTAGGAGGGACATCATTTCGGGGGAGGGGACTGGTGTTGTGCCATAAGACAGGAAGGTGTTTCTTCTGCGGGAGAAAGGGACATTTTATTGGGGGGTGTCCATCCCGTCCCTTGCAGAGTGAAGAGTCGTCAGAAAACTGTTGATCCCAGGTTGTGTGGTGGACGGCAATCTGGGAGTAGGTATTTCGTCCCTAGGTTCGTCTCAGTTTCTCGTTCCGGCGGAGGTGGTGGTGGGTACGAGAACTGGATAGTGGGGCCGGGGCTAATCTGGTGGACGCTCGGTTTGCCCGGGTTCAAGGTATGCGATTGAGTGAGTTGGCTAAACCCATCCCCATATTCTCGATCGATGCCAGGCCTCTCGGTTAGGGAAGTTTTTTGCAAGCTGTGCATAACGTAAAACTTCAAGTGGGGGCGATACATAAAGAACTGTCGTCTTGCTACGTGTTGGAGGGTCTTCCCACTCCTATAGTGTTGGGCCTTCCTTGGTTAACTAAGCATAACCCAGTTATTAATTGGCAATCCGGAGAGATAAGCCAATGGAGTAAATTCTGTAATAAAAACTGCATGAATACGGTCATCGGTGCGGTTACTCCTAGGGTCTTACCTCCATTTCTGGCGGACTTTGAGGATGTATTCTCGGAGAAAGGGTGTCAGGAACTACCTCCTCATCGTGAGTATGACTGTTCTGTAAAACTGCTCCCTGAGGCCAAGTTACCTAAAGCTAGGTTGTATAACCTTTCTGGTCCTGAGAGGCAGGCCATGAAGGATTATATTTCAGAAAGTCTGGCTAAGGGGCATATTAGACCTTCATCTTCACCGGTGGCCGCGGGGTTCTTCTTTGTTAAGAAGAAAGATGGAGGCCTACGCCCTTGCCTGGATTTCCGTGAACTTAATCGGATTACGGTCCGAGATCCGTATCCGCTCCCACTTATTCCCGATCTCTTTAATCAGATCGTGGGCGCCAAATGGTTCTCTAAGTTGGATCTCAGGGGGGCGTACAATCTGCTTAGGATGAAGGAGGGGAATGAGTGGAAGACGGCGTTTAACACTCCGGAGGGGCATTATGAGAACCTTGTCATGCCATTCGGTCTGACTAATGCCCCGGCGGTGTTCCAACACTTTGTTAATGACATTTTTCGCCGCCTGGTGGGACAGTTTGTTGTCATATATCTGGATGATATCTTAATTTACTCGCCGGATCTGGTGTCTCATCAGGAGCACGTTAGGCAGGTGTTACAGATCTTGCGGGATAATAAACTGTATGCCAAATGGGAAAAGTGTGTGTTCGCCGTACAGGAACTCCAGTTTTTAGGCTTCCTGGTTTCAGCGTCCGGTTTTCGTATGGACCCTGGGAAAGTGCGGGCAGTTCTTGAGTGGGATCGGTCAGAGAATCTTAAGGCACTACAACGTTTCCTGGGGTTTGCTAATTATTACCGGAAGTTCATTCGTAATTTCTCGTCCATGGTTAAGCCTCTCACAGACATGACTAAAAAGGGGACGGATTTTTCTAGGTGGTCTGACAAGGCTTGTCAAGCATTCTCCTCCTTGAAAAAATGTTTTTCCTCAGCACCCATACTCATTCAACCTGATGCGTCACAGCCATTCATTGTAGAGGTAGACGCTTCCGAGGTAGGGGTGGGAGCAGTATTGTCACAAGGTTCGTCCCCTGGTAAGTGGCATCCGTGCGCCTTTTTCTCTTAAAAATTGTCGTCCGCTGAGAGGAATTACGATGTCGGCAATAGGGAACTCTTGGCCATTAAGTTAGCTTTTGAGGAGTGGCGCCATTTTTTAGAGGGGGCAGTCCATCCGGTCACCGTCATCACCGATCACAAGAACCTGCTTTATCTGGAGTCCGCGAAACGTCTGAATCCCAGACAAGCTAGGTGGTCATTGTTTTTTACCAGGTTTAATTTTGTCGTTACATATCGTCCTGGGTCAAAAAATGTAAAGGCGGATGCCTTATCTCGTAGTTTCCCTGGGGCCGGGAATACGGACGACCCGATTCCTATCCTTCAGGAGGGGGTGGTGGTTTCGGCAGTATGCTCTGAGCTTGAGTAGGAGGTATTGGAGGCTCAGGGGGACGCCCCTGTTGGACCTCCGGGGAGACTGTTTGTTCCAGATCAGTTGCGACAAAAGGTGATCGACGCACACCATAACTCAGCTTTAGCAGGACACCCAGGGAGTAAAGCAACTGTGGCTCTCCTCTCGCGTCGGTTTTGGTGGCCTAATTTACATAAGGAGGTGGTAACTTTTGTCGCGTCCTGTGGGGTTTGTGCGCGCTCTAAGACCTCACATACCCGTCCGTCTGGGGCCCTCTTACCTTTGAAGATCCCGGAGCGTCCTTGGACTCATCTGTCTATGGACTTTATTACGGATCTCCCTCCGTCTTCAGGTAAAACGGTCATACTCGCTGTAGTGGACAGGTTCAGCAAGATGGCACATTTTATCGCTCTTCCTGCTCTTCCTAATGCTAAAACTCTTGCGCAGGTGTTCATTGGGGAGATTGTGAGGCTTCACGGGGTACCCTCCGAGGTGGTGTCAGATCGGGGGTCTCAGTTTGTGTCCAAATTCTGGAAGGCGTTTTGTACATGGTGGGGGATGCATTTATCGTTCTCATCGGCTTTTCATCCTCAGACCAATGGTCAGACGGAACGTATGAACCAGAGCTTGGAGACATATCTCCGGTGTTTTGTGTCAGAGAACCAGGAGGACTGGGCTTCTTTCTTACCTCTGGCAGAGTTTGCTCTTAATAATAGGCGGAGCGAGTCCACTGGTAAGTCCCCGTTTTTTGGGGCATATGGTTTTCACCCCCAGTTTTGTACTTTCAGTAGGGGGTCTCTTCGGGGGTTCCTGAGGAGGAACGATTTTCTTCATCACTCGATTCAGTATGGAGAGGGGTGCTGAAGAATCTGAATACTATGGTGAACCGATACAAACGTATGGCTGATAGGAGGAGAGTGTCTGGTCCGGACCTAAGTGTGAGCGATCGGGTATGGTTGTCTACCAGGAATATAAAACTTAAGGTTCTCTCCTGGAAACTGGGTCCCAGGTTCATCGGGCCGTACAGGATCAGTTCTATAATTAATCCGGTGGCATTCCGTCTTGACCTCCCCCCTACGTTTAAAATTCACAACGTGTTCCACAGATCATTGCTTAAGAGGTATGTGGCGCCGGTGGTACCGTCACCTTTACCTCCCCCTCCAGTGGTGGTCAATGGTAACTTGGAGTTCCAGGTATCGAGGGTCATCGATTCACGCTTTAATCGCCGGTCCCTTCAGTACCTGGTTCATTGGAAGGGGTATGGTCCTGAGGAGAGGATGTGGGTTCCTGCGTCGGATATTAACGCAGACCGATTAGTTCGGGCCTTCCACACGACTCACCCGGATAAACCTGGCCCTGAGGGTCCGGAGGCCCCTCGTAGAAGGAGGGGTACTGTCACGGGTGTGTCGCCACGAAGATCCTCACGATTACACAGCCTGACTTCTCGCAGCTGAGTTTTTGGTGCTTTGTGTTTTTCGGCAGTGAGGTAGTTAACTCTCTCTCTGTGCTAGACAAGGTCCAGCCTCGCCCAGCTGCAATCAATGCTGCTGTAGTGGGACTCCTTCAAATGCCTGCTGGTCTGTTAGGGAAGTGTCGGTGAAAGCATTTCATGCAGACTAACAGAGCGGATCGTGGTATTTGGAGTTTCAGAGCTAAGTGTATTTGGAGTGTTTTTTTCCCTTCCTCACTTTATCATTTATCTCCTTTCCCGTTGGTGTTCCCTCTGTTGTAGTTGTGTAGTTTTTGTATGCAAGGTGGTTTTGGTTTTACCCTTGTACTGTCTCGTTCGTCTAAGTACTGAGTGTGGGCATATTATTACCTGTCCCCTTTTGTTGTGATCAGGGGTCCTTCTCAGGACTAGATTACTTAGGTGCAGGGATCCTCAGGAGGTAGGGGTTACGCTGGCGGCCTGGACCTCTGTACCTTTAACAGTACCTCCAAGTAGAGGGATTAGTCAGGGCCCCAGCTTAGGGTCAGCTTAGGCCCCCTACCTCCAGTACACAGAGACAGCGTGACAAAGAAAGGTGAAGGTCGCAGTGGAATAAAAAGACAATATCAATGTCCCTTGGAAGAGTGGTGGAGTTCGCAGTGGAATAAAAAGACAATATCAATGCCCCTTGGTAGAGTGGTGGAGGTCGCAGTGGAATAAAAAGACAATATTAATGCCCCGTGGAAGGGACGTGGAGGTCACAGTAGCTTATCAAGACGCTTTTAATGCCCCTTGGGAGAGTGGTGGAGGTCGCAGTGGAATAAAAAGACAATATCAATGCCCCGTAAAAGAGACGTGGAGGTTACAATAGGTTAACAAGACGGTTTTAATGCCCCTTGGAAGGGCTGTGGAGTTCAGAGTGGTTTAACAAGATGGTTTTAATGCCCCTTGATAGAGATGTGAAGGTCTCAGTAGCTTAACAAGATGGTTTTAATGCCCCTTGGAACAGTGGAGGAGGTTACAGTGGAATAAAAAGACAATATCAATGCCCCTTGGAAGCGTGGTGGAGGTCGCAGAGGAATAAAAAGACAATGTCAATGCCCCGTGAAAGAGACGTGGAGGACACAGTAGCTTAACAAGATGGTTTTAATGCCCCTTGGAAGAGTGGTGGAGGTCTAAGTGGAATAAAAAGACAATAACAATGCCCTGTAAGAGACATGGAGGTCACGGTAGCTTAACAAGACGGTTTAAATGCCCATTGGAAGAGCTGTGGAGTTCAGCGTGGTTTAACAAGACAGTTTTAATGCCCCTTGATAGAGATGTGGAGGTCTCAGTAGCTTAACAAGATGGTTTTAATGCTCCTTGGAACAGTGGAGGAGGTTACAGTGGAATAAAAAGACAATATCAATGCCCTTTGGAAGAGTGGTGGAGGTCGTAGTGGAATAAAAAGACAATATCAGTTCCCCCTGTGGAATAGACGTGGAGGTCACAATAGCAAAACAAGACAGTTTTAATGCTACTAGGAAGAGTGGTGGAGGTCACTGTGGAATAAAAAGACAACATCAATGCCCCGTGGAAGAGACATGGAGGTCACATTAGCTTTACAAGACTGTTTTAATGCCCCTTGGAAGAGTGCTGGAGGTTACAGAGGAATAAAAAGACAAAATCACTGCCCCGTGGAAGAGACGTTGAGGTCACAGTAGCTTATCAAGACGGTTTTAATGCTACATGGAAGAGTGGTGGAGATCACTGTGGAATAAAAAGACAATATCAATGCCCCGTGGAAGAGACGTGGAGGTGACAGTAGCTTAACAATACGGTATTAATGCCCCTTGGAAGAGCTGTGGAGTTCAGAGTGGTTTTTCAAGATGGTTTTAATGCCCCTTGGAAGAGACACGGTGGTCACATTAGCTTTACAAGACGGTTTTAATGCCCCTTGGAAGAGTGGAGGAGGTCGCATTGGAATAAAAAGACAGTATCAATGCCCCATTGAATAGACGTGGAGGTCACAGTAGCTTAACAAGACGGTTCTAATGCCCCTTGGAAGAGCTGTGGAGATCACAGTGGTTTAACAAGACGGATTTAATGCCCCTTGGATGAGACTTGGAGGCCACAGTAGCTTAACAATTTAGTTCTAATGCCCTTTGGAAAGGTGGTGAAGGTTACATTGGAATAAAAAGACAATATCAATGCCCCGTGGAAGAGACGTGGAGGTCACAGTAGCTTAGCAAGACAGTTTAATGCCCCTTGGAAGAGTGTTGGAGGTTACAGTGGAATAAAAAGACAATATCAATGCCTTTTGGAAGAGTGGTGGATGTCGCAGTGGAACAAAAAGACAATATCATTTCCATGTGGAAGAAACGTGGAAGTCACATTAGCTTAAAAAGATGGTTTTATTGCCCCTTGTAAGAGTGCTGGAGGTCGCAGGCAATAAAAAGACAATATCAATGCCCCTTGGATGAACCGTGGAGGTCAAAGTAGCTTAACAATACGGTTTTATTTCCCCTTGGAAGAGTGGTGGAGGTTACAGTGGAAATTAAAGACAATATCAATGCCCCGTGGTAGAGATGTGGAGATCACAGTAGCTTAACAAGATGGTTTTAATGCCGCTTGCTAGAGTGGTGGAGTTTGGAGTGGAATAAAAATACAACATCAATGCCCCTTGGAAGAGTCGTGGAGGTCGCAGTGGAATAAAAAGACAATATCAATGCCCCTTGGAGGAGTGGTGGAGGTCGCAGTGGAATAAAAAGACGATATCAATGCCACTTGGAAGAGACGTGGAGGTCACATTAGCTTAACAAGATGGTTTTAATGCCGCTTGCTAGAGTGGTGGAGTTTGGAGTGGAATAAAAATACAACATCAATGCCCCTTGGAAGAGTCGTGGAGGTCGCAGTGGAATAAAAAGACAATATCAATGCCCCTTGGAGGAGTGGTGGAGGTCGCAGTGGAATAAAAAGACGATATCAATGCCACTTGGAAGAGACGTGGAGGTCACATTAGCTTAACAAGATGGTTTAAATGCCCCTTGTAAGAGTGGTGGATTTTGCAGTGGAATAAAAAGACAATGTTAATGCCCCGTAGAAGAGACGTGGAAGTCACAGTAGCTTAACAAGAAAGTTTTAATGCCCCTTCGAAGAGCTGTTCAGAGTGGTTTAACAAGAAGGTTTGAATGCCCCTTCGAAGAGACATGGAGGTCACAGTAGCTGAAAAACACGGTATTAATGCCACTTGGAGGAGTGGGCGAGATTACAGTGAAATAAAAAGACAATATCATTGCCCCGTGGAAGAGACGTGGAGGTCACAGTAGCTTAACAAAATGTTTTAAAGCCTCTTGGAAGAGTGGTGAAGGTTGCAGTGGAATAAAAAGACAATATCAATAGCCCTTGGAAGAGTGTTGGGGGTCGCAGGGAAGAAATAGACAAAATCAATGCCCCATGGAAGAGACGTGGAGGTCAAATTAGCTTAACAATACGGTTTTATTGCCCCTTGGAAGAGTGGTGGAGGTTACAGTGGAAAAAATAGACACTATCAATGATCCGTGGAGAGACGTGGAGGTCACAGTAGCTTAACAAGACAGTTTTAATGCCCCTTGGAAGAGTGGTGGAGGTCGCAGTGGAATAAAAAGATGATATCAATGGTTCTTGGAAGAGACGTGGAGGACACAGTAGCTTAACAAGATAGTTTTAATGCCCCTTGAAAGAGTGGTGGAGATCGCAGTGGAATAAAAAGACAATATCAATCCACCTTGGAAGAGTGGTGGAGGTCGCAGTGGAATAAAAATACAATATCAATGCTCCGTGGAATAAACGTGGATGTCGCAGTAGCTTAACAAGACGGTTTTAATGCCCCTTGGAAGAACTGTGGAGTTGAGAGTGGTTTAACAAGATGGTTTTAATGCCCCTTGGATGAGACGTGGAGACCACAGTAGCTTAACAACGAGGTTCTCATGCCCCTTGGAAAGGTGGTGAAGGTTAAAGTGGAATAAAAAGACAATATCAATGCCCTGTGGAAGAGACGTGGAGGTCACTGTAGCTTAACAAGACGGTTTTAATGCCCCTTGGAAGAGTGTTGGAGGTCGCAGTGGAATAAAAAGACGATATCAATGGCTCTTGGAAGAGACGTGGAGGACACAGTAGCTTAATTAGACAGTTTTAATGCCCCTTGGAAGAGTGGTAGATATCGCACTTGAATAAAAAGACAATATCAATGCCCCTTGGAAGAGTGGTGGAGGTCGCAGTGGAATAAAAAGACAATATCAATGCCCCATGGAATAGACGTGGAGGTCACAGTACCTTAACAAGACGTTTTTAATGCCCCTTGGATGAGCTGTGGAGTTCAGAGTGGTTTAACAAGATGGTTTTTATGCCCCTTGGATGAGACATGGAGGCCACAGTAGCTTAACAAGGTGGTTCTAATGCCCCTTGGAAAGGTGGTGAAGGTTAAAGTGGAATAGAAAGACAATATCAATGCCCCGTGGAAGAGACGTGGAGGTCACAGTAGCTTAACAAGACAGTTTTAATGCCCCTTGGAAGAGTGGTGGATGTCGCAGTGGAATATAAAGACAATATTAATGCCCCGAGGAACAAACGTGGAGGTCACAATACCTTAAAAAGACGGTTTTATTGCCCCTTGGAAGAGTGGTGGAGGTCGCAGGGAATAAAACGACAATATCAATGCCCCTTGGAAGAGACGTGGAGCTCAAAGTAGCTTAACAATATGGTTATATTGCCCTTTGGAAGAGTGGTAAAGGTTACAATGGAATTTAAAGACAATATTAATGCCGCGTGGAAGAGACATGGAGGTCACAGTAGCAAAACAAGATGGTTTTAATGCCTTTTGGAAGAGTTGTGGAGTTTGCAGTGGAATAAAAACACATTATCAAGGCCCTTTGGAAGAGTGGTGGAGGTCGCAGTGGAAAAAAAAGACAATATAAATGCCCCTTGGAAGAGTGGTGGAGCTCACAGTGGAATAAAATGACGATATCAATGCCCCTTGCAAGAGACGTGGAGGTCACAGTAGCTTAACAAGACAGTTTAAATTCCCCTTGGAAGAGTGGTGGAGTTCACAGTGGTTTACCAAGACGGTTTGAATGCCCCTTGGAAGAGACGTGGAGGTCACAGTATCTTAAAATGACGGTTTTAATGCCCCTTGGAAGAGTGGTAGAGGTCGCAGTGGAATAAAAAGACAATATCAATGCCCCTTGGAGGAGACGTGGAGCTCAAAGTAGCTTAACAATATGGTTATATTGCCCTTTGGAAGAGTGGTAAAGGTTACAATGGAATTTAAAGACAATATTAATGCCGCGTGGAAGAGACATGGAGGTCACAGTAGCAAAACAAGATGGTTTTAATGCCTTTTGGAAGAGTTGTGGAGTTTGCAGTGGAATAAAAACACATTATCAAGGCCCTTTGGAAGAGTGGTGGAGGTCGCAGTGGAAAAAAAAGACAATATAAATGCCCCTTGGAAGAGTGGTGGAGCTCACAGTGGAATAAAATGACGATATCAATGCCCCTTGCAAGAGACGTGGAGGTCACAGTAGCTTAACAAGACAGTTTAAATTCCCCTTGGAAGAGTGGTGGAGTTCACAGTGGTTTACCAAGACGGTTTGAATGCCCCTTGGAAGAGACGTGGAGGTCACAGTATCTTAAAATGACGGTTTTAATGCCCCTTGGAAGAGTGGTAGAGGTCGCAGTGGAATAAAAAGACAATATCAATGCCGCTTGGAAGAATGGTGGAGGTCGCAGTGGAATAAAAGACAATATCAATGCCTCGGGGAAGAGACGTGGAGGTCAAAGAAGCATAACAAGATGGTTTTAATGCCCCTTGTAAGAGTGGTGGAAGTCGCAGTGGATTAAAAAGACATCAATTCCCCGTGGAAGAGACGTGGAGGTCATTTTAGCTTTACAAGATGGTTTTAATGCCCCTTGGAAGAATGGTGGAGTTCGCAGTGTAATAAAAAGACAATATCACGGCCCCTTGGAAGAGTGGTGGAGGTCGCAATGGAATAAAAAAAAATAAATGAATGCCCCTTGGATGAGACGTGGAGGTCACAGTAGCTTAACAAGACAGTTTAAATACCCCTTGGAAGAGTGTTGGAGTTTGAAACAAGACGGTTTAAATGCCCCTTGGAAGAGTGTTGGAGTTCGAAGTGGAATAAAAAGACAATATTAATGCCCCGTAGAAGAAACGTGGAGGTGACAGTAGCTTAATAAGTCAGTTTTACTCCCCCTTGGAAGAGCTGAGGAGTTCAGAGTGGTTTAACAAGACGGTTTGAAAGCCCCTTGGAAGAGACGTGGAGGTCACAGTAGCTTAAAAAAACTGTATTAATGCCCCTTGGAAGAGTGGTGGAGGTTACAGTGAAATAAAAAGACAATATTAATGCCCCGTCGAACAGAAGTGGAGGTCACAGTAGCTTAACAAAATGTTTTTTTTGCCCCTTGGAAGAGTGCTGGAGGTTGCAGTGGAATAAAAAGAAAATATCAATGCCCTTTGGAGAGTGGTGGAGGTTGCAGTGGAATAAAAAGACGATATCAATGCCCCGTGGAAGAGACGTGGAGGTCACAGTAACTTAACAAGACGGTTTTAATGCCCGTTGAAGGAGTGGTGGAGTTCGCAGTTTAATAAAACGACAATATCAAGGCCCCTTGGAGTAGTGGTGGAGGTTGCAGTGGAATAAAAAGACAATATCAATACCCCGTGGAAGATTGCTGGAGGTCGCAGTGGAATAAAAAGACAATATCAATGCCCCTTGGAAGAGACGTGGAGGTCACAGTAGCTTAACAAGACGGTTTAAATGCTCCTTGGAAAAGTGGTGGAGTTCAGAGTGGTTTTACAAGATGGTTTTATTGACCCTTGGAAAAGACGTGGAGGTTACATTAGCTTTACAAGATGGTTTTAAAGCCCCCTGGAAGAGTGATGGAGGTTACAGTGGAATAAAAAGACAAAATCAATGCCCCGGGGAGAAGACGTGGAGATCTAAATAGCTTAAAAAGACAATTGTAATGCCGCTTAAAAGAGTGGTGGATTTCGCAGTGGAATGAAAAGACAATATCAATGCCCCTTGGAAGAATGGCGGATTTCGAAGTGGAATGAAAAGACAATATCACGGCCCCTTGGAAGAGTGGTGGAGGTCGCAATGGAATAAAATGACAATATCAATGTCCATTGGAAGTGTTGTGGAGGTCGCAGTGGAATAAAAAAAAATAAATGAATGCCCCTTGGATGAGACGTGGAGGTCACAGTAGCTAAACAAGACGGTTTAAATGCCTTTGGAAGAGTGTTGGAGTTCGAAGTGGAATAAAAAGACAATATTAATGCCCCGTAGAAGAAACGTGGAGGTCACAGTAGCTTAACAAGTCAGATTTACTCCCCCTTGGAAGAGCTGTGGAGTTCAGAGTGGTTTAACAAGACGGTTTGAAAGCCCCTTGGAAGAGACGTGGAGGTTACAGTAGCTTAAAAAAACGGTATTAATGCCCCTTGGAAGAGTGGTGGAGGTTACAGTGAAATAAAAAGACAATATCAATGCCCCGTGGAAGAGACGTTGAGGTCACAGTAACTTAACAAGACGGTTTTAATGCCCGTTGGAGGAGTGGTGGAGTTCGCAGTTTAATAAAACAACAATATCAAGGCCCCTTGGAAGAGTGCTAGAGGTTGCAGTGGAATAAAAAGACAATATCAATACCCCTTGGAAGATTGCTGGAGGTCGCAGTGGAATAAAAAGACAATATCAATGCCCCTTCGAAGAGACGTGGAGGTCACAGTAGCTTAACAAGACGGTTTAAATGTCTCTTGGAAAAGTGGTGGAGTTCAGAGTGGTTTTACAAGATGGTTTTATTGACCCTTGGAAGAGACGTGGAGGCCACATTAGCTTTACAAGATGGTTTTAATGCCCCTTGGAAAAGTGATGGAGGTTACAGTGGAATAAAAAGACAAAATCAATGCCCCGTGGAAGAGACGTGGATTTCACAGCAGCTTAACAGGACGATTTTAATACTACTTGGAAGAGTGGTGGAGGTCGCTGTGGAATAAAAAGACAATTTCAATGCCCCTTGGAAGAGACGTGGAGGTCACACTACCTTAACAGTACAGTTTTAATGCCCCTTGGAAGAGCTGTGGAGTTCAGATTGATTTTACAAGATGGTTTTAATGCCTTTTGGAAGAGACGTGGTGGTCACATTAGCATTACAAGACGGTTTTACTGCTCCTTAGAAGAGTGGTGGAGGTTACAGTGGAATAAAAAGACAATATCAATGCACCGGGGAAGAGACGTGGAGATCTAAATAGCTTAAAAAGACAGTTGTAATGCCCCTTAAAAGAGTGGTGGAGTTTGCAGTGGAATAAAAATACAATATCAATGCCCGGTGCAAGAGACGTGGAGGTCACAGTAGCTTAACAAGTTGGTTTTAATGGCCCTTAGAAAAGGGGTGGAGGTCGCAGTGGAATAAAAAGACAATATCAATGTTCCTTGGAAGAGTGGTGGAGATCGCATTGGAATAAAAAGACAAAATCAATGCCCCTTGGAAAAGACGTGGAGGTCACAGTAGCTTAACAAGACGGTTTTAATGCCCCTTGGAAGAGTAGTGGAGGTCGCTGTGGAATAAAAATTCAATATCAATGCCCCGTGGAAAAGAGGTGTAGGTCACAGTAGTTTAACAAAGCGGTTTTAATGCCCCTTGGAAGAGTGGTGGAGGTCGCAGTGGAATAAAAAAACAATATCAATGTCCCGTGTAAGAGACGCGGAGGTCACAGTAGCTTAACAAGATGGTTTTAATGGCCCTTAGAAAAGTTGTGGCGGTTGCAGTGGAATAAAAAGACAATAATAATGCCCCTTGGATGAGTGGTGGAGGTCGTATTGGACTAAAAAGACAATATCAATTCCCCGTAGAAGAGACATGTAGGTCACAGAAACTTAACAAAATGGTTTTCATGCCCCGTGGAAGAGTGGTGGAGGTAGCAGTGGAATAAAAAGACAAAATCAATGCCCCGTGGAAGAGACGTGGAGGTTACAGTAGCTTAACAAGATGGTTTTAATGCACCTTGGAAGAGCTGTGGAGCACAGAGCGGTTTAACAAGATGGTTTTAAAGCCCTTTGGAAGAGACGTGGAGGTAGCAGTAGCTTAACAAGACAGTTTTCATGCCTCTTGTAAGAGTGGTGGAGGTTACAGTGAAAAAAAAAGACAATATCAATGCCCTGTGGAAAAGACGTGGAGGCCACAGTAGCTTAACAAGACACTTTTTAATGCCCCTTGGCAGAGCTGTGGCATTCAGAGTGGTTTAACAAGAAGGATTTAATGCCCCTTTGAAGAGACGTAAAGATGACAGTAGCTTAACAAGACAGTTTTAATGCCCCTTGGAAGAGTGGTGGAGGTTACAGTGGAATAAAAAGACAATATGAATGCCCCGTGGAAGAGACTTGGAGGTCACAGTAGCTTAAAAAGATGGCTTTATTGCCCCTTGGTGGAGGTCGCAGAGTAATAAAAAGACAATATCAAAGTCCCTTGGAAGAGTAGTG
Organism: Phyllobates terribilis; assembly: GCF_046119375.1. Lineage (NCBI taxonomy): Eukaryota > Metazoa > Chordata > Amphibia > Anura > Dendrobatidae > Phyllobates > Phyllobates terribilis. Next base: position 133,649 of record NW_027363221.1, on the reverse strand, counting down.
GAGGTCGCAGTGGAATAAAAAGACAATGACAATGCCCCTTGGAAGAGTGGTGGAGGTTGCAGTGGAATAAAAAGACAATATCAATGCCCCGTAGAAGGGACGTGGAGGTCACAGTAGCGTAACAAGACTATTTTAATGCCCCTTGGAAGAGTGGTGGAGGTAGCAGTGGTATAAGAAGACAATATCAATACACAGTGGAACAGCCATGAAGGTCACAGTAGCATAACAAGACTGTTTTAATGCCCCTTGGAAGAACTGTGGAGTTCAGAGAGGTTTAACAAGACAGTTTTAATGCCACTTGGAAGAGACGTGGAGGTCACAGTAGCTTAACAAGACGGTTTTAGTGCCAATTGGAATCGTGGTGTAGGTTACATTGGAATAAAAAGACAATATCAATGCCCATTGGAAGAAACGTGGAGGTCACAGTAGCATAACAAGACAGTTTTAATGCCCCTTGGAAGAGCTGTGGAGTTCAGAGAGGTTTAACAAGGCGGTTTTAATGCCCCTTGGAAGAGACGTGGAAGTCACAGTAGCTTAACAAGATGGTTTTAATGCCCGTTGGAAGAGTTGTGGGGGTCGCAGTGGAATAAAAAGACAATATCAATGTTCCTTGGAAGAGTGATGTTGGTTGCAGTGGAATAAAAAGACAATATCAATGCCCCGTGGAAGAGACGTGGGGGTAATAGTAGCTTAACAAGACTGTTTTAATGCCGCTTGGAAGATGGGTGGAGGTCGCAGTGGAATAAGAAGACAATATCAATGCCCCTTGGAAAAGACGTGGAGGTCACAGTAGCTTAACAAGACGGTTTTAATGCCCCTTGGAAGAGTCGTGGAGGTCGCTGTGGAATAAAAATACAATATCAATGCCCCGTGGAAGAGACGTGGAGGTCACAGTAGTTTAACAAAGCGGTTTTAATGCCCCTTGGAAGAGTGGTGGATGTCGCAGTGGAATAAAAAAACAATATCAATGCCCCGTGTAAGAGACGTGGAGGTCACAGTAGCTTAACAAGATGGTTTTAATGGCCCTTAGAAAAGTTGTGGTGGTTGCAGTGGAATAAAAAGACAATATCAATGCCCCTTGGAAGAGTGGTGGAGATCGTATTGGACTAAAAAGACAATATCAATTCCCCGTAGAAGAGACATGGAGGTCACAGAAATTTAACAAAATGGTTTTCATGCCCCGTGGAAGAGTGGTGGAGGTAGCAGTGGAATAAAAAGACAAAATCAATGCCCCGTGGAAGAGACGTGGAGGTCAGAGTCGCTTAACAAGACGGTTTTAATGCCCATTGGAAGAGTAGTGGGGGTCGCTGTGGAATAAAAAGACAATATCAATGCCCCGTGGAAGAGACGTGGAGGTCACAGTAGCTTAACAAGATGGTTTTAATGCCCCTTGGAAAAGCTGTGGAGCACAGAGTGGTTTAACAAGATGGTTTTAATGCCCCTTGGAAGAGACGTGGAGGTAGCAGTAGCTTAACAAGACAGTTTTAATGCCTCTTGGAAGAGTGGTGGAGGTTACAGTGAAAAAAAAAGACAATATCAATGCCCTGTGGAAAAGACATGGAGGCCACAGTAGCTTAACAAGACACTTTTTAATGCCCCTTGGCAGAGCTGTGGCATTCAGAGTGGTTTAACAAGAAGGATTTAATGCCCCTTGGAAGAGACGTGAAGATGACAGTAGCTTAACAAGACAGTTTTAATGCCCCTTGGAAGAGTGGTGGAGGATACAGTGGAATAAAAAGACAATATCAATGCCCCGTAGAAGGGACGTGGAGGTCACAGTATCTTAACAAGGCTATTTTAAAGCCCCTTGGAAGAGTGGTGGAGGTCGCAGTGGTATAAGAAGACAATATCAATACCCAGTGGAACAGACATGAAGGTCACAGTAGCATAACAAGACTGTTTTAATGCCCCTTGGAAGAACTGTGTAGTTCAGAGAGGTTTAACAAGACAGTTTTAATGCCCCTTGGAAGAGGCATGGAGGTCACAGTAGCTTAACAAGACGGTTTTAGTGCCAATTGGAATCGTGGTGTAGGTTACATTGGAATAAAAAGACAATATCAATGCCCAGTGGAAGAAACGTGGAGGTCACAGTAGCTTTATAAGACTGTTTTAATGCCCCTTGGAAGAGCTGTGGAGTTGAGAGAGGTTTAACAAGACGGTTTTAATGCCCCTTGGAAGAGACGTGGAAGTCACAGTAGCTTAACAAGACGGTTTTAATGCCCGTTGGAAGAGCTGTGGGGGTCGCAGTGGAATAAAAAGACAATATTAATGTTCCTTGGAAGAGTGATGTTGGTCGCAGTGGAATAAAAAGACAATATCAATGCCCCGTGGAAGAGACGTGGAGGTAATAGTAGCTTAACAAGACTGTTTTAATGCCACTTGGAAGATTGGTGGAGGTCGCAGTGGAATAAAAAGACAATATCAATGCCCTGTGGAAGAGACATTGTGGTCACAGTAGCTTAACAATACAGTTTTAGTGCCCCTTAGAAGAGTGGTGGAGGTCGCAGTGGAGTAAAAAGAGAATATCAATGCCCCGTGAAAGAGACGTGAACGTAGAAGTAGCTTAACAAGATGGTTTTAATGCCCCTTGGAAGAGTGGTGGAGGTCGCAGTGGAATAAAAAGCCAATATTAATGCCCCGTGGAAGAGACGTGGAGGTCAAAGTAGCTTAACAAGACGGTTTTAATATACCTTGGAAGAGCTGTGAAGTTCAGAGTGGTTTATAAAGACGGTATTAATGATCCTTGGATGAGACGTGGCGGTCACAGTAGCTTAAAAAGAGAGTTTTAATGCCCATTGGAAAAGTGGTGGAGGTTACAGTGGAAGAAAAAGACAATTTCAATGACCCGTGGAAGAGATGTCGAGGTCACAGTAGCTTAACAACACAGTTTTAATGCCCCTTGGAAGAGTGGTGGAGATCGCATTGGATTAAAAAGTCAATATAAATGCCCCGTGGAATATACGTGGAGGTCACAGTAGCTTAACAAGACGGTTTTAATGCCCCTTGGAAGAGCTGTGGAGTTCAGATTGGTTTAACAAGACGGTTTTAATTCCCCTTGGATGAGACGGGGAGGCCACAGTAGCTTAACAAGGCAGTTCTAATGCACGTTGGAAAGGTGGTGAAGGTTACATTGGAATAAAAAGATAATATCAACGCCCCGTGGAAGAGATGTGGCGGTCACAGTAGCTTATCAAGACAGTTTTAATGCCCCTTGGAAGAGTGTTGGAGGTTGCAGTGGAATAAAAAGACAATATCAATGCACCTTGGAAGAGTGGTGGATGTCGCAGTGGAATAAAAAGAAAATATCTCTGCCCCGTGGAAGAAACGTGGAGGTCACAGTTGCTTAAAAAGAAAATTTTATTGCCCCTTGGAAGAGTGGTGTAGGTCGCAGGGAATAAAAAGACAATATCAGTGCCCCGTAGAAGAGACGTGGAGGTCACAGTAGCTTAACAAGACGGTTTTAATGCCCCTTGGAAGAGTGGTGGAGGTCGCAGTGGAATAAAAAGACAATATCAATGCCCCGTGGAAGAGACGTGGAGGTCACAGTAGCTTAACAAGTCGGTTTTAATGCACCTTCGAAGAGTGGTGGTGGTCGCAGTGGAATAAAAAGACAATATCAATGCCCCTTGGAAGAGTGGTGGAGGTCGCAGTGGAATAAAAAGACAATATCAACGCCCCGTGGAAGAGACGTGGAGGTCACAGTAGCTTAACAAAATGGTTTTAATGTCCCTTCGAAGAGTAGTGGTGGTCGCAGTGGAATAAAAAGACAATATCAATGCCCCTTGGAAGAGACGTGGAGGTCACAGTAGCTTTACAAGATGGTTTTTATGCCCCTTGGAAGAGTGGTGGAGGTTACAGTGTAATAAAAAGACAATATCAATGCCCCGTGGAAGAGACGTGGAGATCACAGTAGCTTAACAAAACGGTTTCAATGCCCCTTGGAAGAGTGGTGGAGATCGCAGTGGAATATAAAGATAATATCAATGCCCCTTGGAAGAGTGGTGGAGATCACAGTGGAAAAAAGACAATATCAATGCCCCGTGGAAGAGATGTCGTGGTCACAGCAGCTTAACAATACAGTTTTAATACCCTTTTGAAGAGTGATGGAGGTCGCAGTGGAATAAAAAGACAATATCAATGCCCCGTGGAAGAGACCTGGATGTCACAGTAGCTTAACAAGACGGTTTTAATGCCCCTTCGAAGAGTTATGGTGGTCGCAGTGGAATAAAAAGGCAATATCAATGCCCCTTGGAAGAGTGGTGGAGGTCGCAGTGGAATAAAATGACAATATCAATGCCCCGTGGAAGAGACGTAGAGGTCACAGTAGCTTAAGAAGATGGTTTTAATGCCCATTGGAAAAGTGGTGGAGGTAGCAGTGGAATAAAAAGACAAAATCAATGCCCCTTGGATGAGACGTGGGGGCCACAGTAGCTTAACAAGGCGGTTCTAATGCCCCTTGGAAGAGTGGTGGAGGTCGCAGTGGAATAAAAATACAATATCAATGCCCCGTGGAAGAGACGTGGAGGTCACAGTAGCTTAACAAGACGGTTTTAATGCCCCTTCGAAGAGTGGTGGTGGTCGCAGTGGAATAAAAAGACAATATCAATGCCCCTTGGAAGAGTGGTGGAGGTAGCAGTGGAATAAAAAGACAATATCTATGCCCCGTGGAAGAGACATGGAGGTCACAGTAGCTTTACAAAACAGTTTTAATGCCCCTTGGAAGAGTGGTGGAGGTTACAGTGGAATAAAAAGACAATATCAATTCCCTGTGGAAGAGAAGTGTAGATCACAGTAGCTTAACAAAATGGTTTTAATGCCCCTTCGAAGAGTAGTGGTGGTCGCAGTGGAATAAAAAGACAATATCATTGCCCCTGGTAAGAGACGTGGAGGTCACAGTAGCTTTACAAGATGGTTTTAATGCCCCTTTGAAGAGTGGTGGAGGTTACAGTGTAATAAAAAGACAATATCAATGCCCCGTGGAAGAGACGTGGAGATCACAGTAGCTTAACAAGACGGTTTCAATGCCCCTTGGAAGAGTGGTGGAGATCGCAGTGGAATATAAAGATAATATGAATGCCCCTTGGAAGAGTGGTGGAGATCACAGTGGAAAAAAGACAATATCAATGCCCCGTGGAAGAGATGTCGTGGTCACAGCAGCTTAACAATACAGTTTTAATACCCCTTTGAAGAGTGATGGAGGTCGCAGTGGAATAAAAAGACAATATCAATGCCCCGTGGAAGAGACCTGGATGTCACAGTAGCTTAACAAGACGGTTTTAATGCCCCTTCGAAGAGTTATGGTGGTCGCAGTGGAATAAAAAGACAATATCAATGCCCCTTGGAAGAGTGGTGGAGGTCGCAGTGGAATAAAATGACAATATCAATGCCCCGTGGAAGAGACGTAGAGGTCACAGTAGCTTAAGAAGATGGTTTTAATGCCCATTGGAAAAGTGGTGGAGGTAGCAGTGGAATAAAAAGACAAAATCAATGCCCCTTGGATGAGACGTGGGGGCCACAGTAGCTTAACAAGGCAGTTCTAATGCCCCTTGGAAGAGTGGTGGAGGTCGCAGTGGAATAAAAATACAATATCAATGCCCCGTGGAAGAGACGTGGAGGTCACAGTAGCTTAACAAGACGGTTTTAATGCCCCTTCGAAGAGTGGTGGTGGTCGCAGTGGAATAAAAAGACAATATCAATACCCCTTGGAAGAGTGGTGGAGGTAGCAGTGGAATAAAAAGACAATATCTATGCCCCGTGGAAGAGACATGGAGGTCACAGTAGCTTTACAAAACAGTTTTAATGCCCCTTGGAAGAGTGGTGGAGGTTACAGTGGAATAAAAAAGACAATATCAATTCCCCGTGGAAGAGAAGTGTAGATCACAGTAGCTTAACAAAATGATTTCAATGTCCCTTGGAAGAGTGGTGGAGATCGCAGTGGAATATAAAGATAATATCAATGCCCCTTGGAAGACTGGTGGAGATCACAGTGGAAAAAAGACAATATCAATGCCCCGTGGAAGAGACGTGGTGGTCACAGCAACTTAACAATACTGTTTTAATGCCCCTTTGAAGAGTGATGGAGGTCGAAGTGGTATAAAAAGACATTATCATTGCCCCGTGGAAGAGACGTCGAGGTCAAAGTAGCTTAATAACATGGCTTTACTGCCCATTGGAAGAGGTGTGGAATTCAGAGTGGTTTAACAAGATGGTGTTAATGCCCCTTGGAAGAGACATGGAGGTCACAGTAGCTTAACAAGACGGTTTTAATGTCCCTTGGATGAGTGGTGTAAGTCGCAGTGGAAAAAAAAGACAATATCAATGCCCAGTTGAAGAGACGTGGAGGTCACAGTAGCTTAACAAAACAGTTTTAATGCCCTTTGAAAGAGTGGTGGAGGTCGCAGTGGAATAAAAAGACAATATCAATGCCCCGTGGAAAAGACTTGGAGGGTCACAGCAGCTTAACAAGACGGTTTTAATGCCCCTTGGAAGAGTGGTGGAGGTTGCAGTGGAATAAAAAGACAATATTAATGCCCCGTGGAAGAGACATGGAGGTCACAGTAGCTTAACAAGACGGTTTTAATGCCCATTGGAAATGTGGTGGAGTACAGAGTGGTTTAAAAAGAAAGTTTTAATGCCCCTTGGCAGAGAAGTGGAGGTCGCAGCAGCTAAACAAGATGGTTTTAATGCCCCTTGGAAGAGTGGTGGAGGTCGCAGTGGAATAAAAAGACAATATCAATGCCCCGTGGAAGAGACGTGGAGGTCACAGTAGCTTAACCAGACAAATTTAATGCCCCTTGGAAGAGTGGTGGAGGACGCAGTGGAATGAAAAGACAATATCAATATCCCGTTTAAGAGACATGGAGGTAACAGTAGCATAAAAAGACGGTTTTAATGCCCCTTGGAAGAGCTGTGGAGTTCAGAGAGGTTTAAAAAGATGGCTTTAATGTCCCTTGGAAGAGACATGGAGGTCACAGTAGCTTAACAAGACAGTTTTCGTGCCCCTTGGAAAAGTGGTGGAGGTTACATTGGAATAAAAAGACATTACCAGTGCCCCATGGAAGAGACATGGAGGTCACAGTAGCTTAACAAGACGGTTTTATTTCCAACTTGTAAGAGTGGTGGACGTCGCAGTGGAATAAAAATACAATATCATTGCCGCGTGGAAGAGACGTGGAGGTCACAATAGATTATCAAGACGGATTTAATGCCCCTTGGCAGAACTGTGGAGTTCAGAGTGGTTTAACAAGACGGTTTTAATGCCCCTTGGAAAAGAGGTGAAGGTCACAGTAGCTTAACAAGACGGTTTTAATGCCCCTTGGAAGAGTGGTGGAGGTCTTAGTGGAATAAAAAGACATTATCAATGCCCCTTGGAAGATTGGTGGAGGTCACAGTGGAATAAAAAGACAATATCAATACCCCGTGGAAGAGACGTGGAGATCACAGTAGCTTAACAAGAAGGTTTAATGCCCCTTGGGAGAGTGGTGGAGGTTACAGTGGAATATAAAGACAATATCAATTCCCCGTAAAAGAGACGTGGAAGTCAAAGTAGCTTAATAAGACGGATTTAATGCCCCTTGGAAGAGCTGTGGAGTTCAGAGTGGTTTAACAAGACGGTTTTAATTCCCCTTGGAAGAGACGTGGAGGTCACAGTAGCTTAAGAGGAAAGGTTTAATGCCCCTTGGAAGAGTGGTGGAGGTTACAGTGGAATATAAAGACAATATTAATGCCCAGTGGAAGAGAAGAGGAGGTCACAGTAGCGTAACAATACGATTTTAATGCCTCTTGGAAGAGTGGTGGTGGTTCGCAGTATAATAAAATGACAATATCAATGCCCCTTGGAAGAGTGGTGGAGGTCGTAGTGGAATAAAAAGACAATATCAATACCCAGTGGAAGAGACGTGAAGGTCACAGTAGCTTAACAAGACGATTTTAATGCCCCTTGGAAGAGTGGTGGAGGTTACAGCGGAATAAAAAGACAATATCAATGCCCCGTGGAAGAGACGAGGAGGTCACAGTGGCTTAACAAGACAGTTTTATTGCCCCTTGGAAGAGTGGTTGTGATTGCAGTGGAATAAAAAGACAATATCATTGCCGCGTGGAAGACACATGGAGGTCACAGTAGATTATCAAGACGGTTTTAATGCACCTTGGCAGAGCTGTGGAGTTCAGAGTGGTTTAACAAGACGATTTTAATGTCCCTTGGAAGAGATGTGAAGGTCACAGTAGCTTTACAAGACGATTTTAATGCCCCTTGGAAGAGTGGTGGAGGTTACAGTGGAATAAAAACACTACATCAATGCCCAGTAGAAGAGATGTGGAGGTCACATTAGGTTAACCAGATAATTTTAATGCCCCTTGGCAGAGGGCAGAGCTGTGGAGTTCAGAGTGGCTTAACAAGACGATTTTAATGCCCCTTGGAAGAGACATGAAGGTAACTGTAGCTTAACAAGACGGTTTTAATGCCCCTTGGAAGAGTGGTGGAGGTTACAATGGAATAAAAAGACAATATCAATGCCCCGTGGAATAGACGTGGAGGTCACAGTAGCTTAGCAAGATGTTTTTTTTGCCCCTTGGAAGAGTAGTGGAGGTCGCAATGGAAAAAAAAGAAAATATCAATCACCCTTGGAGGAGTGGTGGAGGTCGCAGTGGAATAAAAACACAATATCAATGCCCCGTGGAAGAGACGTGAAGGTCATAGTAGCGTAGCAAGACGGTTTTAAAGCCCTTTGGAAGAGTCGTGGAGGTTACAGTGGAATAAAAAGACAATATCAATGCCCCGTGGAAGAGACGTGGAGGTCACAGTAGCTTAACAAGACTGTTTTAATGTACCTTGGAAGAGTGGTGGAGATCGCAGTGGAATATAAAGATAATATGAATGCCCCTTGGAAAAGTGGTGGAGATCACAATGGAAAAAAGACAATATCAATGCCCCGTGGAAGAAATGTGGTGGTCACAGCAGCTTAACAATACGGTTTTAATACCCCTTTGAAGAGTGATGGAGGTCGCAGTGGAATAAAAAGACAATGTCAATGCCCCGTGGAAGAGACGTGGATGTCACAGTAGCTTAACAAGACGGTTTTAATGCCCCTTCGATGAGTGGTGGTGGTCGCAGTGGAATAAAAAGACAATATCAATGCCCCTTGGAAAAGTGGTGAAGGTCGCAGTGGAATAAAAAGACAAAATCAATGCCCAGTGGAAGAGACGTGAAGGTCACATTAACTTAACAAGACGGTTTTAATGCCCCTTGGAAGAGTGGTGGAGGTTACAGCGGAATAAAAAGACAATATCAATGCCCCGAGGAAGAGACGCGGAGGTCACAGTGGCTTAACAAGACAGTTTTATTGCCCCTTTGAAGAGTGGTCGTGATCGCAGTGGAATAAAAAGAAAATATCATTGCCACGTAGAAGAGACATGGAGGTCACAGTAGATTATCAAGACGGTTTTAATGCACCTTGGCAGAGCTGTGGAGTTCAAAGTGGTTTAACAAGACGATTTTAATGTCCCTTGGAAGAGATGTGAAGGTCACAGTAGCTTTACAAGATGATTTTAATGCCCCTTGGAAGAGTGGTGGAGGTTACAGTGGAATAAAAACACTACATCAATGCGTAGTGGAAGAGACGTGGAGGTCACATTAGGTTAACCAGATAATTTTAATGCCCCTTGGCAGAGGACAGAGCTGTGGAGTTCAGAGTGGCTTAACAAGACGGTTTTAATGCCCCCTGGAAGAGACGTGAAGGTAACTGTAGCTTAACAAGACGGTTTTAATGCCCCTTGGAAAAGTGGTGGAGGTTACAATGGAATAAAAAGACAATATCAATGCCCCGTGGAATAGACGTGGAGGTCACAGAAGCTTAGCAAGATGTTTTTTTTGCCCCTTGGAAGAGTAGTGGAGGTCGCAATGGAAAAAAAAGAAAATATCAATCACCCTTGGAGGAGTGGTGGAGGTCGCAGTGGAATAAAAACACAATATCAATGCCCCGTGGAAGAGATGTCAAGGTCATAGTAGCGTAACAAGACGGTTTTAAAGCCCTTTGGAAGAGTCGTGGAGGTTACAGTGGAATAAAAAGACAATATCAATGCCCCGTGGAAGAGACGTGGAGGTCAGAGTAGCTTAACAAGACGGTTTTATTACCCACTTGTAAGAGTGGTGGATGTCGCAGTGGAATAAAAAGACAATATCATTGCCGCGTGGAAGAGACGTGGAGGTCACAGTAGATTATCAAGACGGTTTTAATGCCCCTTGGCAGAACTGTGGAGCTCAGAGTGGTTTAACAAGACGGTTTTATTGCCCCTTGGAAGAAAGGTGAAAGTCACAGTAGCTTAACAAGATGGTTTTAATGCCCCTTAGAAGAGTGGTGGAGGTTACAGTGGAATAAAAAGACAATATCAATGCCCCGTGGAAGAGACGTGGAGATCACAGTAGCTTAAAAAGATGATTTTAATACTCCTTGGAAGAGTGGTGAAGGTCTCAGTGGAATAAAAAGACAATATCAATGCCATGTGGAAGAGACGTGGAGGGCACAGTATCTTAACAAGACGGTTTTAATGCCCCTTGTAAGAGCTGTGGAGTTCAAAGTGGTTTAACAAGACGGTTTAAATGCCCCTTGGAAGAGACGTGGATGTCACAGTAGCTTAAAAGGCTGATTTTAATACTCCTTGGAAGAGTGGTGAAGGTCTCAGTGGATTAAAAAGACAATATCAATACCCCGTGGAAGAGAGGTGGAGGGCATAGTATCTTAACAAGATGGTTTTAATGCCCCTTGGAAGAGCTGTGGAGTACAGAGTGATTTAAAAAGATGGTTTTAATGCCCCTTGGAAGAGTGGTGGAGGTCGTAGTGGAATAAAAAGACAATATCAATGCCCCTTGGAAGACTGGTGGAGGTTGCAGTGGAATAAAAAGACAATATCAATATCCCGTGGAAGAGATGTGGAGATCACAGTAGATTAACAAGACAGTTTTAATGCCCCTTGGAAGAGCGGTGGAAGTCGCAGTGGAAGAAAAAGACAATATCAATGCCCCGTGGAAGGGACGTGGAGGTCAAAGTAGCTTAATAAGACGGTTTTAATGCCCCTTCGAAGAGCTCTGGAGTTCAAAGTGGTGTAACAAGATGGTTTTAATGCCCCTTGGAAGAGACGTGGAGGTCACTGTAGCCTAACAAGACGGTTTTAATTCCCCTTGTAAGAGCAGTGGAGTTCAGAGTGGTTAAACAAGACGGTTTAAATGCCCCTTGGAATAGACGTGGATGTCACAGTAGCTTAAAAAGATGATTTTAATACTCCTTGGAAGAGTGGTGAAGGTCTCAGTGGAATAAAAAGACAATATCAATGCCCCGTGGAAGAGACGTGGAGGGCACAGTATCTTAACAAGACGGTTTTAATGCCCCTTGGAAGAGCTGTGGAGTACAGAGTGGTTTAACAAGACGGTTTTAATGCCCCTTGGAAGAGTGGTGGAGGTCGTAGTGGAATAAAAAGACAATATCAATGCCATTTGGAAGACTGGTGGAGGTTGCAGTGGAATAAAAAGACAATATCAATGCCCCGTGGAAGAGACGTGGAGGTCACAGTAGCTTAACAAGATGGTTTCATTGCCCCTTGGAAGAGTGGTGAAGGTCGCAGTGGAATAAAAACACTACATGAATGCCAAGTGGAAGAGACGTGGAGGTCACATTACGTTAACCATATAATTTCAATGCACCTTGGCAGAGAGCAGAGCTGTGGAGTTCAGAGTGGCTTAACAAGACGGTTTTAATGCCCCTTGGAAGAGACGTGATGGTAACTTTAGCTTAACAAGACGGTTTTAATGCCCCTTGGAAGAGAGGTTGAGGTTACAATGGAATAAAAAGACAATATCAATGCCCCATGGAATAGACGTGGAGGTCACAGTAGCTTAGCAAGATGTTTTTTTTGCCCCTTGGAAGAGTAGTGGAGGTCAAAATGGAAAAAAAAGAAAACCTCAATCACCCTTGGAGGAGTGGTGGAGGACGCAGTGCAATAAAATCCCAATATCAATGCCCCGTGGAAGAGACGTGAAGGTCATAGTAGCGTAACAAGACGGTTTTAAAGCCCTTTGGAAGAGTAGTGGAGGTTACAGTGGAATAAAAAGACAATATCAATGCCCCGTGGAAGAGACGTGGAGGTCACAGTAGCTTAACAAGACTGTTTTTTTGCCCACTTGTAAGAGTGGTGGAAGTCGCAGTGGAATAAAAAGACAATATGATTGCCGCGTGGAAAAGACATGGAGGTCACAGTAGCTTAACAAGACGGTTTTAATGCCCCTTGGCAGAACTGTGGAGTTCATAGTGGTTTAACAAAACGGTTTTAATGCCCCTTGGAAGAAAGGTGAAAGTCACAGTAGCTTAACAAGATGGTTTTAATGCCCCTTGGAAGAGTGGTGAAGGTTACAGTGGAATAAAAAGACAATATCAATGCCCCGTGGAAGAGACGTGGATGTCACAGTAGCTTAAAAAGATGATTTTAATACTCCTTGGAACAGTGGTGAAGGTCTCAGTGGAATAAAAAGACAATATCAATGCCCCGTGGAAGAGACATGGAGGGCACAGTATCTTAACAAGACGGTTTTAATGCCCCTTGGAAGAGCTGTGGAGAACAGAGTGGTTTAACAAGACGGTTTTAATGCCCCTTGGAAGAGTGGTGGAGGTCGTAGTGGAATAAAAAGACAATATCAATGCCTCTTGGAAGACTGGTGGAGGTTGCAGTGGAAAAAAAAGACAATATCAATGCCCCGTGGAAGAGACGTAGAGGTCACAGTAGCTTAGAAAGACGGTTTCATTGCCCCTTGGAAGAGTGGTGAAGGTCGCAGTGTAATAAAAACACTACATCAATGCCCAGTGGAAGAGACGTGGAGGTCACATTAGGTTAACCAGATAATTTTAATGCCCCTTGGCAGAGAGCAGAGCTGTGGAGTTCAGAGTGGCTTAACAAGACGGTTTAATGCCCCTTGGTGGCTTAACAAGACGGTTTAATGCCCCTTGGAAGAGACGTGAAGGTAACTAGCTTAACAAGACGGTTTTAATGCCCCTTGGAAGAGTGGTGGAGATTACAATGGAATAAAAAGACAATATCAATGCCCCGTGGAATAGACGTGGAGGTCACAGTAGCTTAGCAAGATGGTTTTTTTGCCCCTTGGAAGAGTAGTGGAGGTCGCAATGGAAAAAAAAGAAAACATCAATCGCCCTTGGAGGATTGGTGGAGGGCGCAGTGGAATAAAAACACAATATCAATGCCCCGTGGAAGAGACGTGAAGGTCATAGTAGCGTAACAAGACGGTTTTAAAGCCCTTTGGAAGAGTGGTGGAGTTCGCAGTGGAATAAAAAGACAATATCAATGCCCCGTGCAAGAGACGTGGAGGTCACAGTAGCTTAACAAGATAGTTTTAATGGCCCTTAGAAAAGCGGTGGAGGTTGCAGTGGAATAAAAAGACAATATCAATGCCACTTGGAAGAGTGGTGGAGGTCGTATTGGACTAAAAAGACAATATCAATTCCCCGTGAAAGAGACATGGAGGTCACAGAAGCTTAACAAAATGGTTTTCATGCCCCTTGGAAGAGTGGTGGAGGTAGCAGTGGAATAAAAAGACAAAATCAATGCCCTGTGGAAGAGACGTTTAGGTCAGAGTAGCTTAACAAGACGGTTTTAATGCCCCTTGGAAGAGCTGTGGAGTACAGAGTGGTTTAACAAGATGCTTGTAATGCCCCTTGGAAGAGACGTGGAGGTAGCAGTAGCTTAACAAGACAGTTTTAATGCCTCTTGGAAGAGTGTTGGAGGTTACAGTGAAAAAAAAAAGACAATATCAATGCCCTGTGGAAGAGACGTGGAGGCCACAGTAGCTTAACAAGAAACTTTTTAATGCCCCTTGGCAGAGCTGTGGCATTCAGAGTGGTTTAACAAGAAGGATTTAATGCCCCTTGGAAGAGACGTGAAGATCACAGTAGCTTAAAAAGACAGTTTTAATGCCCATTGGAAGAGTGGTGGAGGTTACAGTGGAATAAAAAGACAATATGAATGCCCCGTGGAAGAGACATAGAGGTCACAGTAGCTTAACAAGACGATTTTCATGCCCCTTCGAAGAGTGGTGGTGGTAGAAGTGGAATAAAAAGTCAATATCAATGCCCCTTGGAAGAGTGGTGTAGGTCGCAGTGGGATAAGAAGACAATATCAATGCCCCGTGGAAGAGACGTAGAGGTCACAGTAGCTTAAGAAGATGGTTTTAATGCCCATTGGAAAAGTGGTGGAGGTAGCAGTGGAATAAAAAGACAGTATCAATGCCCCGTGGAACAGACGTGGAGGTCACAGTAGCTTAACAAAACGGTTTTAATGCCCCTTCGAAGAGTGGTGGTGGTCGCAGTGGAATAAAAAGACAATATCAATGCCCCTTGGAAGAGTGGTGGAGGTCACAGTGGAATTAAAAGACAATATCAATGCCAAGTGGAAGAGACGTGGAGGTCACAGTAGCTTTACAAGACGGTTTTAATGCCCCTTGGAAGAGTGGTGGAGGTTACAGTGGAATAAAAAGACAATATCAATGCCCCGTGGAAGAGACGTGGAGATCACAGTAGCTTAACAAGACGGTTTCAATGTCCCTTGGAAGAGTGGTGGAGATCGCAGTGGAATATAAAGATAATATCAATGCCCCTTGGAAGAGTGGTGGAGATCACAGTGGAAAAAAGACAATATCAATGCCCCGTGGAAGAGATGTGGTGGTCACAGCAGCTTACCAATACGGTTTTAATACCCCTTTGAAGAGTGATGGAGGTCGCAGTGGAATAAAAAGACAATATCAATGCCCCGTGGAAGAGACGTGGATGTCACAGTAGCTTAACAAGACCGTTTTAATGCCCCTTCGAAGAGTGGTGGTGGTCGCAGTGGAATAAAAAGACAATATCAATGCCCCTTGGAAGAGTGGTTGAGGTCGCAGTGGAATAAAATGTCAATATCAATGGCCCATGAAAGAGACGTAGAGGTCACAGTAGCTTAACAAGACGGTTTTAATGCACCTTCGAAGAGTGGTGGTGGTCGCAGTGGAATAAAAAGAAAATATCAATGCCACTTGGAAGAGTGGTGGATGTAGCAGTGGAATAAAAAGACAATGTCAATGCCCATTGGAAAAGTGGTGGAGGTAGCAGTGGAATAAAAAGACAAAATCAATGCCCCTTGGATGAGACGTGGAGGCCACAGTAGCTTAACAAGGCGGTTTTAATGCCCCTTGTAAGAGTGGTGGAGGTCGCAGTGGAATAAAAAGACAATATCAATGCCCCGTGGAAGAGACGAGGAGGTCACAGTAGCTTAACAAGACGGTTTTAATGCCCCTTCGAAGAGTGGTGGTGGTCGCAGTGGAATAAAAATAAAATATCACTGCCACTTGGAAGAGTGGTGGATGTAGCAGTGGAATAAAAAGACAATATCAATGCCCCGTGGAAGAGACATGGAGGTCACAGTAGCTTTACAAAATGGTTTTAATGCCCCTTGGAAGAGTGGTGGAGGTTACAGTGGAATAAAAAGACAATATCAATGCCCCGTGGAAGAGACGTGGAGATCACAGTAGCTTAACAAGACGGTTTCAATGTCCCTTGGAAGAGTGGTGGAGATCGCAATGGAATATAAAGATAATATCAATGCCCCTTGGAAGAGTGGTGGAGATCACAGTGGAAAAAAGACAATATCAATGCCCCGTGGAAGAGACGTGGTGGTCACAGCACCTTAACAATACGGTTTTCATGCCCCTTTGAAGAGTAATGGAGGTCGAAGAGGAATAAAAAGACATTATCATTGCCCCGTGGAAGAGACGTCGAGGTCAAAGTAGCTTAATAACATGGTTTTACAGCCCCTTGGAAGAGCTGTGGAATTCAGAGTGGTTTAACAAGACGGTGTTAATGCCCCTTGGAGGAGACATGGATGTCACAGTAGGTTAACAAGACGGTTTTAATGCCCCTTGGAAGAGTGGTGGAGGTCGCAGTGGAAAAAAAAGACAATATCAATGCCCAGTTGAAGAGACGTGGAGGTCACAGTAGCTTAACAAAACAGTTTTAATGCCCTTTGAAAGAGTGGTGGAGGTCGCAGTGGAATAAAAAGACAATATCAATGCCCCGTGGAAAAGACTTGGAGGTCACAATAGCTTAACAAGACGGTTTTAATGCACCTTGGAAGAGAGGTGGAGGTTGCAGTGGAATAAAAAGACAATATTAATGCCCCGTGGAAAAGACGTGGAGGTCACAGTAGCTTAACAAGACGGTTGTAATGCCCCTTGGAAATGTGGTGGAGTACAGAGTGGTTTAACAAGAAAGTTTTAATGCCCCTTCGCAGAGAAGTGGAGGTCACAGTAGCTTAACATGATGGTTTTAATGCCCCTTGGAAGAGTTGTGGAGGTCGCAGTGGAATAAAAAGACAATATCCATGCCCCGTGGAAGAGACGTGGAGGTCACAGTAACTTAACAAGACAAATATAATGCCGCTTGGAAGAGTGGTGGAGGACGCAGTGGAATGAAAAGACAATATTAATTTCCCGTGGAAGAGACATGAAGGTAACAGTAGCATAATAAGACGGTTTTAATGCCCCTTGGAAGAGCTGTTGTGTTCAGAGAGGTTTAAAAAGATGGTTTTAATGTCCCTTGGAAGAGACATGGAGGTCACAGTAGCTTAACAAGATGGTTTTTCTGCCCCTTGGAAAAGTGGTGGAGGTTACATTGGAATAAAAAGACATTATCAGTGCCCCATGGAAGAGACATGGAGGTCACAGGAGCTTAAAAAGACGGTTTTATTTCCAACTTGTAAGAGTGGTGGACGTAGCAGTGGAATAAAAATACAATATCATTGCCGCGTGGAAGAGACGTGGAGGTCACAGAAGATTATCAAGACGGATTTAATGCCCCTTGGCAGAACTGTGGAGTTCAGAGTGGTTTAACAAGACGGTTTTAATGCCCCTTGGAAAAGAGGTGAAGGTCACAGTAGCTTAACAAGATGGTTTTAATGCCCCTTGGAAGAGTGGTGGAGGTCTTAGTGGAAGAAAAAGACATTATCAATGCCCCTTGGAAGATTGGTGGAGGTCACAGTGGAATAAAAAGACAATATCAATACCCTGTGGAAGAGACGTGGAGATCACAGTAGCTTAACAAGATGGTTTTAATGCCCCTTGGAAGAGCTGTGGAGTACAGAGTGATTTAACAAGATGGTTTTAATGCCCCTTGGAAGAGTGGTGGAGGTTACAGTGGAATATAAAGACAATATCAATTCCCCGTAAAAGAGACGTGGAGGTCAAAGTAGCTTAATAAGAAGGTTTTAATGCCCCTTGGAAGAGCTGTTGAGTTCAGAGTGGTTTAGCAAGACGGTTTTAATTCCCCCTGGAAGAGACGTGGAGGTCACAGTAGTTTAACAAGAAGGTTTAATGCCCCTTGGAAGAGTGGTGGAGGTTACAGTGGAATATAAAGACAATATTAATGCCCAGTGGAAGAGAAGAGGAGGTCACAGTAGCGTAACAAGACGATTTTAATGCCTCTTGGAAGAGTGGTGGTGGTTCGCAGTATAATAAAATGACAATATCAATGCCGCTTGGAAGAGTGATGGAGGTCGCAGTGGAATAAAAAGACAATATCAATGCCCAGTGGATGAGACGTGAAGGTCACAGTAGCTTAACAAGACGGTTTTAATTCCCCTTGGAAGAGGGGTGGAGGTTACAGCGGAATAAAAAGACAATATCAATGCCCCGTGGAAGAGACGTGGAGGTCACAGTGGCTTAACAAGACAGTTTTATTGCACCTTGGAAGAGTGGTTGTGATCGCAGTGGAATAAAAAGACAATATCATTGCCGTGTGGAAGAGACATTCAGGTCACAGTAGATTATCAAGACGGTTTTAATGCACCTTGGCAGAGCTGTGGAGTTCAGAGTGGTTTAACAAGATGATTTTAATGTCCCTTGGAAGAGATGTGAAGGTCATAGTAGCTTTACAAGACGATTTTAATGCCCCTTGGAAGAGTGGTGGAGGTTACAGTGGAATAAAAACACTATATCAATGCCCAGTGGAAGAGGCGTGGAGGTCACATTAGGTTAACCAGATAATTTTAATGCCCCTTGGCAGAGGGCAGAGCTGTGGTGTTCAGAGTGGCTTAACAAGACGGTTTTAATGCCCCTTGGAAGAGACGTGAAGGTAACTGTAGCTTAACAAGACGGTTTTAATGCCCCTTGGAAGAGTGGTGGAGGATACAATGGAATAAAAAGACAATATCAATGACCCGTGGAATAGACGTGGAGGTCACAGTAGCTTAGCAAGATGTTTTTTTTGCCCCTTGGAAGAGTAGTGGAGGTCGCAATGGAAAAAAAAAGAAACTATCAATCACCCTTGGAGGAGTGGTGGAGGTCGCAGTGGAATAAAAACACAATATCAGTGCCCCGTGGAAGAGACGTGAAGGTCATGGTAGCGTAACAAGACGGTTTTAAAGCCCTTTGGAAGAGTCGTGGAGTTTACAGTGGAATAAGAAGACAATATCAATGCCCCGTGGAAGAGAGGTTGAGGTCACAGTAGCTTAACAAGACGGTTTCATTGCGCACTTGTAAGAGTGGTGGAAGTCACAGTTAAATAAAAAGACAATATCATTGCCGCGTGGAAGAGAGGTGGAGGTCACAGTAGATTATCAAGACGGTTTTAATGCCCCTTGGCAGAACTGTGGAGTTCGGAGTGGTTTAACAAGATGGTTTTAATGCCCCTTGGAAGAAATGTGAAATTCACAGTAGCTTAACAAGATGGTTTTAATGCCCCTTGAAAGAGTGGTGGAGGTTACAGTGGAATAAAAAGACAATATCAATGCCCCGTGGAAGAGACGTGGAGATCACAGTAGCTTAAAAAGATGATATTAATGCCCCTTGTAAGAGCTGTGGAGTTCAGAGTGGTTTAACAAGACCGTTTAAATGCCCCGTGGAAGAGACGTGGAGGGCACAGTATCTTAACAAGATGGTTTTAATGCCCCTTGGAAGAGCTGTGGAGTACAGAGTGGTTTAACAAGATGGTTTTAATGCCCGTTGGAAGAGTGGTGAAGGTCGTAGTGGAATAAAAAGACAATATCAATATCCCGTGGAAGAGATGTGGAGATCACAGTAGATTAACAAGACAGTTTTAATGCCCCTTGGAAGAGTGGTGGAAGTCGCAGTGGAATAAAAAGACAATATCAATGCCCCGTGGAAGGGACGTGGAGGTCAAAGTAGCTTAACCACTTCGCACCAGAGCCTGTTTTTGCCTTCGTGACCAGGCCAATTTTTTCAATTCTGACCACTGTCACTTTATGAAGCAATTACTCTGGAACGCTTCAACGGATCCCCCTGATTCTGAGATTGTTTTTTCGTGACATATTGTACTTCATGATAGTGGTAAAATTTCTTTGATATCACATGCGTTTATTTGTGAAAAAATCGGAAATTTGGCGAAAATTTTGAAAATTTTGCAATTTTCAAACTTTGAATTTTTAAGCCCTTAAATCAGAGAAATATGTCACACAAAATACTTAATAAATAACATTTCCCACATGTCTACTTTACATCAGCACAATTTTGGAACCAAAATTTTTTTTTGTTAGGGAGCTATAAGGGTTAAAAGTTGACCAGCAATTTCTCATTTTTCCAACAAAATTTACAAAAACATTTTTTTAGGGACCACATCATATTTGAAGTCACTTTGAGGGGTCTTTATGACAGAAAATACCCAAAAGTGACACCGTTCTAAAAACTGCACCCCTCAAGGTGCTCAAAACCACATTTAAGAACTTTATTAACCCTTCAGGTGCTTCACAGAAATTTTTGGAATGTGGAAGAAAAAAATTAACATTTAACTTTTTTCACAAAAATGTTACTTTAGACCCAATTTTTTTTATTTTCACAGGGGTAACAGGAAAAAAATGGACCCCAAAATTTTTTGTGCAATTTCTCTTGAGCGTGCTGATACCCCATATGTGAGGGAAAACCACTGTTTGGGCGCACGGCAGGGCTCGGAAAGGAAGGAGCGCCATTAGACTTTTTGAATGTAAAATTTGTCTGAATAATTAGCAGACGCCATGTTGCGTTTGGAGAGCTCCTGATGTGCCTAAACAGTGGAAACCCCCCACAAGTGACACCATTTTGGAAACTAGACCCCTTAGGGAACTTATCTAGATGTGTGGTGAGCACCTCGCACCCCCAGCTGCTTCACAGAAGTTTATAATATTGAGCCGTAAAAATAAAATTTTCACATTTTTCCCACAAAAAATCTTTTTCATTCTCTAATTTTGTATTATCATAAGGGTAACAGGATAAATTGCACCATGAAGTTTGTTGTGCAATTTCTCCTGAACACGCCGATACCCCATATGTGAGGGAAAACCACTGTTTGGGCGCACGGCAGGGTTTGAAAGGGAAGGAGCGCCATTTGACTTTTTGAATGTAAAATTTATTTGAATAATTAGCGGACGCCATGTCACATTTGTGGAGCCCCTAATGTGTCTAAACAGCGGAAACCCCCCACAAGTGCCACCATTTTGGAAACTAGACCCCTTAGGGAACTTATCTAGATGTGTGGTGAGCACCTTGCACCCCCAGCTGCTTCACAGAAGTTTATAATATTGAGCCGTGAAAATAAAATTTTCACATTTTTCCCATAAAAAATGTTTTTCATCCCCTAATTTTGCATTATCATAAGGGTAACAGGAGAAATTGCACCATGAAATTTGTTGTACAATTTCTCCTGAGTACGCCGATACCCCATATGTGGGGGAAAACCACTGCTTTGGTGTACGGCAGGGTTCGGAAGAGAAAGGAGCGCTATGTTGGCTGGGATAGGCAGCAGACACCATGTCACATTTGAAGAGTCGCTGACATGCCAAAACAGCAGAAACCTCCACAAATGACCCCATTTTGTAAACTACACCTCTCAAGGAATTCATCTAGGGAAGTAGTGAGTATTTTTTAATTTTTAAATTTATACCATTGGGCAGTGAAAAAATCATAATTATATTTTTACCACAAAAAAATGTTTTACCCTCAGATTTTACATTTTCACACAGGGCAATGGGTAAAAATGGTGCCGAAATGTGTCACACAATTTCTTCTAAAAGTGTCAATACCCCATATGTGGCTGTATCGTACCGCTTAGCCATACGGTGAGATCTGGGGGGGACAGAGTGCTATTTGACAATTGGAGAACAAATTATTGTAGAATAGGCATTTGGATTTGGGAGCACAAAATTTTCTGAATTTCTTTTGGGGGGCAAGGGTCATTTTGGTTTTCCAGAGCCTTTCTGCTACCAGTAACTTGGAAGTCCCTTATATTTTTAACAGATGACGGACCTGAGTGGGGACTAGCTTTTTTGAGGACTGAGTTGAAGCTTTTATTGGGAACATTTTACGTAACATTTATCCGGCGCTCTAGGCTGAGCACTTACATCGGGGTTTCCATCTAAATTTCCAAGTGATGTAATTCAGATGAAACCCCTGCAGGATCCATTCACTGTAATGAGGCAGCAGAGTTACTCTGGACACCGTCTGGCCTCTGTGTAGCGGTGTCCTTTTTTTCAGAAGTGCACAAAACTGTGGCCAACCGCACTTTTATGCACGCCTAAAACAAATGACACCGTGGGATCCCAGGCTAGACGGCGTCCACAGTGGCCTATATCTGTCTCATTACAGGGAATCTTCCGTCATGGGTTCCGGCTGAATCATGTATTTCAGAGATTTACACGGAAACTCTGGTGTAAGTGCTCAGCGCAGAGCACAGGATAAA
This sequence comes from Phyllobates terribilis, assembly GCF_046119375.1. NCBI lineage: Eukaryota > Metazoa > Chordata > Amphibia > Anura > Dendrobatidae > Phyllobates > Phyllobates terribilis. Next base: position 111,897 of record NW_027363221.1, on the reverse strand, counting down.
TGTGGGCAGAGCCTTACTGGGATCTTTGGGGACATAATAAACAAATCAGTAGCAGGTGAAGAATTGGTTTTATTTATTTTTTACGCCGTTCCTAGTGTGATATAACTGATTAGATTACTTTATTCTTCGGGTCGGTGTGATTACAGAGATACCAGATTGATATCGGGTTTTTATGACTGACAGCTGTCACACACTAAAAGACGCTTTTTTTGCAAAATCTAGTTTTTGCATCACCATATTTTGAGAGCTATAATTTTTCCATATTTCGGCCGACAGAGTCATGTGACGGCTTGTTTTTTGCGGGACGAGTTGACATTTTTATTGGTACCATTTTTGGGGACGTGACATTTTTTGATCGCTTTCTATTCCGTTTTTTGGGAGGTAAAATTAACAAAAACAAACAATTCAGGAATTGTTTTTTGAGTTTTTTTTTTATGCCGTTCTACGTGTGGTAAAAGTGATCAGGCAGCGTTATTCTTCGGGTCAGTACGTTTACAGAGATACTACACTTACTGTATTTTTTTTATGTTTTGGCGTTTTTACACAATAAAACTATTTTATAGAAAAAAATATTTTTTTTGCATTGCTTTATTCTGAGCGCTATAACTTTTTTATTTTTCGGCTGATGGAGCTGTTTGGCGGCTTTTTTTTTGCGTAACAAGATGACGTTTTCAGTGGTACCATTTTTATTTCTATTTTGTTTTTTGATCGCATTTTTTTCCACTTTTTGTTTGGTAATATGATGAAAAAGCATATTTTTTTGCTCCGTTTTTTATTTATTTTTATTACGGTGTGCACAGAAGGAGTTAATTAGTGTGACAGTTTTATAGCTCGGGTTGTTTCGGACGCGGCGATACCAAATATGTGTACTTTTTTTGGTTTTGTAAAAATATACGGATTTATTGGTTTAATATTTTATTTATTTATTTTTATTTATTTTGTGATTTTTTTATTAATAGTTTAAAAACTTTTTTTTTACTTTTTTTCACATTTTTTCTTAGTCCCTGTATGGGACATTAATTTTTATTTTTCTGATCACTGATCTCATGTAATGTAATAGACATATATTACATTACATGAGATCTTCACACAGTCAGTGTGTCCTGCCAGGCTTCAGCTGTAGCTGAGCCAGACAGGACACCATATATGGCAGAGCTGGAGGCGGTCATGTGACCTCCAGCTGCCATAGCAACCCCAGGTCCTGGAAGGACACGGAGGTCTTCGGAGAGGTAAGTTGACGACCCCCTCTCCTCCTGCTGTCTCCTATATGCCGTGATCACTATAGATCACAGCATATAGATGACAGCTAAGGGTTAACATCACTGGGACCTGATCTAATCAGGTCCCGATGATGTTCCCTGTCAGAGCTAACGCTCTGCACCGGAATCGCAGCGCTTGCAGGACCCTAGGGGTCCTGAGCACTGCGAGACCACCCACCGTTTTTAAACGTCGGCGCTGCACAGAGCCCAGGCAGCGCGGACGTTTATCTACAGTGGGCGGTCGGGAACCGGTTAATAAGACAGTTTTAATGCCCCGTGGAAGAGCTCTGGAGTTCAGAGTGGTGTAACAAGACGGTTTTAATGCCCCTTGGAAGAGACGTGGAGGTCACAGTAGCTTAACAAGATGGTTTTTCTGCCCCTTGGAAAAGTGGTGGAGGTTACATTGGAATAAAAAGACATTATCAGTGCCCCATGGAAGAGACATGGAGGTCACAGGAGCTTAAAAAGACGGTTTTATTTCCAACTTGTAAGAGTGGTGGACGTAGCAGTGGAATAAAAATACAATATCATGGCCGCGTGGAAGAGACGTGGAGGTCACAGAAGATTATCAAGACGGATTTAATGCCCCTTGGCAGAACTGTGGAGTTCAGAGTGGTTTAACAAGACGGTTTTAATGCCCCTTGGAAAAGAGGTGAAGGTCACAGTAGCTTAATAAGATGGTTTTAATGCCCCTTGGAAGAGTGGTGGAGGTCTTAGTGGAAGAAAAAGACATTATCAATGCCCCTTGGAAGATTGGTGGAGGTCACAGTGGAATAAAAAGACAATATCAATACCCTGTGGAAGAGACGTGGAGATCACAGTAGCTTAACAAGATGGTTTTAATGCCCCTTGGAAGAGCTGTGGAGTACAGAGTGATTTAACAAGATGGTTTTAATGCCCCTTGGAAGAGTGGTGGAGGTTACAGTGGAATATAAAGACAATATCAATTCCCCGTAAAAGAGACGTGGAGGTCAAAGTAGCTTAATAAGAAGGTTTTAATGCCCCTTGGAAGAGCTGTTGAGTTCAGAGTGGTTTAGCAAGACGGTTTTAATTCCCCCTGGAAGAGACGTGGAGGTCACAGTAGTTTAACAAGAAGGTTTAATGTCCCTTGGAAGAGTGGTGGAGGTTACAGTGGAATATAAAGACAATATTAATGCCCAGTGGAAGAGAAGAGGAGGTCACAGTAGCGTAACAAGACGATTTTAATGCCTCTTGGAAGAGTGGTGGTGGTTCGCAGTATAATAAAATGACAATATCAATGCCGCTTGGAAGAGTGATGGAGGTCGCAGTGGAATAAAAAGACAATATCAATGCCCAGTGGATGAGACGTGAAGGTCACAGTAGCTTAACAAGACGGTTTTAATTCCCCTTGGAAGAGGGGTGGAGGTTACAGCGGAATAAAAAGACAATATCAATGCCCCGTGGAAGAGACGTGGAGGTCACAGTGGCTTAACAAGACAGTTTTATTGCACCTTGGAAGAGTGGTTGTGATCGCAGTGGAATAAAAAGACAATATCATTGCCGTGTGGAAGAGACATTCAGGTCACAGTAGATTATCAAGACGGTTTTAATGCACCTTGGCAGAGCTGTGGAGTTCAGAGTGGTTTAACAAGATGATTTTAATGTCCCTTGGAAGAGATGTGAAGGTCATAGTAGCTTTACAAGACGATTTTAATGCCCCTTGGAAGAGTGGTGGAGGTTACAGTGGAATAAAAACACTATATCAATGCCCAGTGGAAGAGGCGTGGAGGTCACATTAGGTTAACCAGATAATTTTAATGCCCCTTGGCAGAGGGCAGAGCTGTGGTGTTCAGAGTGGCTTAACAAGACGGTTTTAATGCCCCTTGGAAGAGACGTGAAGGTAACTGTAGCTTAACAAGACGGTTTTAATGCCCCTTGGAAGAGTGGTGGAGGATACAATGGAATAAAAAGACAATATCAATGACCCGTGGAATAGACGTGGAGGTCACAGTAGCTTAGCAAGATGTTTTTTTTGCCCCTTGGAAGAGTAGTGGAGGTCGCAATGGAAAAAAAAAGAAACTATCAATCATCCTTGGAGGAGTGGTGGAGGTCGCAGTGGAATAAAAACACAATATCAGTGCCCCGTGGAAGAGACGTGAAGGTCATGGTAGCGTAACAAGACGGTTTTAAAGCCCTTTGGAAGAGTCGTGGAGTTTACAGTGGAATAAGAAGACAATATCAATGCCCCGTGGAAGAGAGGTTGAGGTCACAGTAGCTTAACAAGACGGTTTTATTGCCCACTTGTAAGAGTGGTGGAAGTCACAGTTAAATAAAAAGACAATATCATTGCCGCGTGGAAGAGAGGTGGAGTTCACAGTAGATTATCAAGACGGTTTTAATGCCCCTTGGCAGAACTGTGGAGTTCGGAGTGGTTTAACAAGACGGTTTTAATGCCCCTTGGAAGAAATGTGAAATTCACAGTAGCTTAACAAGATGGTTTTAATGCCCCTTGGAAGAGTGGTGGAGGTTACAGTGGAATAAAAAGACAATATCAATGCCCCGTGGAAGAGACGTGGAGATCACAGTAGCTTAAAAAGATGATATTAATGCCCCTTGTAAGAGCTGTGGAGTTCAGAGTGGTTTAACAGGACCGTTTAAATGCCCCGTGGAAGAGACGTGGAGGGCACAGTATCTTAACAAGATGGTTTTAATGCCCCTTGGAAGAGCTGTGGAGTACAGAGTGGTTTAACAAGATGGTTTTAATGCCCGTTGGAAGAGTGGTGAAGGTCGTAGTGGAATAAAAAGACAATATCAATGTCCCTTGGAAGACTGGTGGAGGTTGCAGTGGAATAAAAAGACAATATCAATATCCCGTGGAAGAGATGTGGAGATCACAGTAGATTAACAAGACAGTTTTAATGCCCCTTGGAAGAGTCGTGGAAGTCGCAGTGGAATAAAAAGACAATATCAATGCCCCGTGGAAGGGACGTGGAGGTCAAAGTAGCTTAATGAGACAGTTTTAATGCCCCGTGGAAGAGCTCTGGAGTTCAGAGTGGTGTAACAAGACGGTTTTAATGCCCCTTGGAAGAGACGTGGAGGTCACAGTAGCCTAACAAGATGGTTTTAATGCCCCTTGTAAGAGCAGTGGAGTTCAGAGTGGTTTAACAAGACGGTTTAAATGTCCCTTGGAAGGGACGTGGAGGGCACAGTATCTTAACAAGACAGTTTTAATGCCCCTTGGAAGAAAGGTGAAAGTCACAGTAGCTTAACAAGATGGTTTTAATGCCCCTTGGAAGAGTGGTGAAGGTTACAGTGGAATAAAAAGACAATATCAATGCCCCGTGGAAGAGACGTGGAGAACACAGTAGCTTAAAAAGATGATTTTAATACTCCTTGGAAGAGTGGTGAAGGTCTCAGTGGAATAAAAAGACAATATCAATGCCCTGTGGAAGAGACGTGGAGGGCACAGTATCTTAACAAGACGGTTTTAATGCCCCTTGTAAGAGCTGTGGAGTTCAGAGTGGTTTAACAAGATGGTTTAAATGCCCCTTGGAAGAGACGTGGATGTCACAGTAGTTAAAAAGATGATTTTAATACTCCTTGGAAGAGTGGTGAAGGTCTCAGTGGATTAAAAAGACAATATCAATGCCCCGTAGAAGAGACGTGGAGGGCACAGTATCTTAACAAGATGGTTTTAATGCCCCTTGGAAGAGCTGTGGAGTACAGAGTGGTTTAACAATATGGTTTTAATGCCCTTGGAAGTGTGGTGGAGGTCGTAGTGGAATAAAAAGACAATATCAATGCCCCTTGGAAGACTGGTGGAGGTTACAGTGGAATAAAAAGACAATATCAATATCCCGTGGAAGAGATGTGGAGATCACAGTAGATTAGCAAGACAGTTTTAATGCCCCTTGAAATAGTGGTGGAAGTCGCAGTGGAATAAAAAGACAATATCAATGCCCCGTGGAAGGGACATGGAGGTCAAAGTAGCTTAATAAGATGGTTTTAAAGCCCCTTGGAAGAGCTCTGGAGTTCAAAGTGGTGTAACAAGATGGTTTTAATGCCCCTTGGAAGAGACGTGGTGGTCACTGTAGCCTAATAAGACGGTTTTAATGCCCCTTGTAAGAGCAGTGGAGTTCAGAGTGGTTAAATAAGACAGTTTAAATGCCCCTTGGAAGAGACGTGGATGTCACAGTAGCTTAAAAAGATGATTTTAATACTCCTTGGAACAGTGGTGAAGGTCTCAGTGGAATAAAAAGACAATATCAATGCCCCGTGGAAGAGACATGGAGGGCACAGTATCTTAACAAGACGGTTTTAATGCCCCTTGGAAGAGCTGTGGAGAACAGAGTGGTTTAACAAGACGGTTTTAATGCCCCTTGGAAGAGTGGTGGAGGTCGTAGTGTAATAAAAATACAATATCAATGTCCCTTGGAAGACTGGTGGAGGTTGCAGTGGAATAAAAAGACAATATCAATATCCCGTGGAAGAGATGTGGAGATCACAGTAGATTAACAAGACAGTTTTATTGCCCCTTGGAAGAGTGGTGGAAGTCGCAGTGGAATAAAAAGACAATATCAATGCCCCGTGGAAGGGACGTGGAGGTCAAAGTAGCTTAATAAGACAGTTTTAATGCCCCTTGGAAGAGCTCTGGAGTTCAGAGTGGTGTAACAAGACGGTTTTAATGCCCCTTGGAAGAGACGTGGAGGTCACAGTAGCCTAACAAGACGGCTTTAATGCCCCTTGTAAGAGCAGTGGAGTTTAGAGTGGTTTAACAAGACGGTTTAAATGTCCCTTGGAAGGGACGTGGAGGGCACAGTATCTTAACAAGACGGTTTTAATGCCCCTTGGAAGAAAGGTGAAAGTCACAGTAGCTTAACAAGATGGTTTTAATGCCCCTTGGAAGAGTGGTGAAGGTTACAGTGGAATAAAAAGACAATATCAATGCCCCTTGGAAGAGACGTGGATGTCACAGTAGCTTAAAAAGATGATTTTAATACTCCTTGGAACAGTGGTGAAGGTCTCAGTGGAATAAAAAGACAATATCAATGCCCCGTGGAAGAGACATGGAGGGCACAGTATCTTAACAAGACGGTTTTAATGCCCCTTGGAAGAGCTGTGGAGAACAGAGTGGTTTAACAAGACGGTTTTAATGCCCCTTGGAAGAGTGGTGGAGGTCGTAGTGTAATAAAAAGACAATATCAATGTCCCTTGGAAGACTGGTGGAGGTTGCAGTGGAATAAAAAGACAATATCAATATCCCGTGGAAGAGATGTGGAGATCACATTAGATTAACAAGACAGTTTTATTGCCCCTTGGAAGAGTGGTGGAAGTCGCAGTGGAATAAAAAGACAATATCAATGCCCCGTGGAAGGGACGTGGAGGTCAAAGTAGCTTAATAAGACAGTTTTAATGCCCCTTGGAAGAGCTCTGGAGTTCAGAGTGGTGTAACAAGACGGTTTTAATGCCCCTTGGAAGAGACGTGGAGGTCACAGTAGCCTAACAAGACGGCTTTAATGCCCCTTATAAGAGCAGTGGAGTTTAGAGTGGTTTAACAAGACGGTTTAAATGTCCCTTGGAAGGGACGTGGAGGGCACAGTATCTTAACAAGACGGTTTTAATGCCCCTTGGAAGAAAGGTGAAAGTCACAGTAGCTTAACAAGATGGTTTTAATGCCCCTTGGAAGAGTGGTGAAGGTTACAGTGGAATAAAAAGACAATATCAATGCCCCGTGGAAGAGACGTGGAGAACACAGTAGCTTAAAAAGATGATTTTAATACTCCTTGGAAGAGTGGTGAAGGTCTCAGTGGAATAAAAAGACAATATCAATGCCCTGTGGAAGAGACGTGGAGGGCACAGTATCTTAACAAGACGGTTTTAATGCCCCTTGTAAGAGCTGTGGAGTTCAGAGTGGTTTAACAAGATGGTTTAAATGCCCCTTGGAAGAGACGTGGATGTCACAGTAGTTAAAAAGATGATTTTAATACTCCTTGGAAGAGTGGTGAAGGTCTCAGTGGATTAAAAAGACAATATCAATGCCCCGTAGAAGAGACGTGGAGGGCACAGTATCTTAACAAGATGGTTTTAATGCCCCTTGGAAGAGCTGTGTAGTACAGAGTGGTTTAACAAGATGGTTTTAATGCCCCTTGGAAGTGTGGTGGAGGTCGTAGTGGAATAAAAAGACAATATCAATGCCCCTTGGAAGACTGGTGGAGGTTGCAGTGGAATAAAAAGACAATATCAATATCCCGTGGAAGAGATGTGGAGATCACAGTAGATTAACAAGACAGTTTTAATGCCCCTTGGAAGAGTGGTGGAAGTCGCAGTGGAATAAAAAGACAATATCAATGCCCCGTGGAAGGGACGTGGAGGTCAAAGTAGCTTAATAAGACGGTTTTAAAGCCCCTTGGAAGAGCTCTGGAGTTCAAAGTGGTGTAACAAGATGGTTTTAATGCCCCTTGGAAGAGATGTGGAGGTCACTGTAGCCTAATAAGACGGTTTTAATGCCCCTTGTAAGAGCAGTGGAGTTCAGAGTGGTTAAACAAGACAGTTTAGATGCCCCTTGGAAGAGACGTGGATGTCACAGTAGCTTAAAAAGATGATTTTAATACTCCTTGGAACAGTGGTGAAGGTCTCAGTGGAATAAAAAGACAATATCAATGCCCCGTGGAAGACACATGGAGGGCACAGTATCTTAACAAGACGGTTTTAATGCCCCTTGGAAGAGCTGTGGAGAACAGAGTGGTTTAACAAGACGGTTTTAATGCCCCTTGGAAGAGTGGTGGAGGTCGTAGTGGAATAAAAAGACAATATCAATGCCTCTTGGAAGACTGGTGGAGGTTGCAGTGGAAAAAAAAGACAATATCAATGCCACGTGGAAGAGACGTGGAGGTCACAGTAGCTTAGCAAGATGGTTTCATTGCCCCTTGGAAGAGTGGTGAAGGTCGCAATGTAATAAAAACACTACATCAATGCCCAGTGGAAGAGACGTGGAGGTCACATTACGTTAACCAGATAATTTTAATGCCCCTTGGCAGAGAGCAGAGCTGTGGAGTTCAGAGTGGCTTAGCAAGACGGTTTAATGCCCCTTGGAAGAGACGTGAAGGTAACTGTAGCTTAACAAGACGGTTTTAATGCCCCTTGGAAGAGTGGTGGAGGTTACAATGGAATAAAAAGACAATATCAATGCGCCGTGGAATAGATGTGGAGGTCACAGTAGCTTAGCAAGATGTTTTTTTTGCCCCTTGGAAGAGTAGTGGAGGTCGCAATGGAAAAAAAAGAAAACATCAATCGCCCTTGGAGGAGTGGTGGAGGGCGCAGTGGAATAAAAACACAATATCAATGCCCCGTTGAAGAGACGTGAAGGTCATAGTAGCGTAACAAGACGGTTTTAAAGCCCTTTGGAAGAGTGGTGGAGTTCGCAGTAGAATAAAAAGACAATATCAATGCCCCGTGCAAGAGACGTGGAGGTCACAGTAGCTTAACAAGATAGTTTTAATGGCCCTTAGAAAAGTGGTGGAGGTTGCAGTGGAATAAAAAGACAATATCAATGCCACTTGGAAGAGTGGTGGAGGTCGTATTGGACTAAAAAGACAATATCAATTCCCCGTGAAAGAGACATGGAGGTCACAGAAGCTTAACAAAATGGTTTTCATGCCCCTTGGAAGAGTGGTGGAGGTAGCAGTGGAATAAAAAGACAAAATCAATGCCCTGTGGAAGAGACGTTTAGGTCAGAGTAGCTTAACAAGACGGTTTTAATGCCCATTGGAAGAGTAGTGGGGGTCGCTGTGGAATAAAAAGACAATATTAATGCCCCGTGGAAGAGAAGTGGAGTTCACAGTATCTTAACAAGATGGTTTTAATGCCCCTTGGAAGAGCTGTGGAGTACAGAGTGGTTTAACAAGATGGTTGTAATGCCCCTTGGAAGAGACGTGGTGGTAGCAGTAGCTTAACAAGACAGTTTTAATGCCTCTTGGAAGAGTGTTGAAGGCTACAGTGAAAAAAAAAAGACAATATCAATGCCCTGTGGAAGAGACATGGAGGCCACAGTAGCTTAACAAGACACTTTTTAATGCCCCTTGGCAGAGCTGTGTCATTCAGAGTGGTTTAACAAGAAGGATTTAATGCCCCTTGGAAGAGACGTGAAGATCACAGTAGCTTAAAAAGACAGTTTTAATGCCCCTTGGAAGAGTGGTGGAGGTTACAGTGGAATAAAAAGACAATATGAATGCCCCGTGGAAGAGACATAGAGGTCACAGTAGCTTAACAAGACGATTTTCATGACCCCTTGGAAGAGTAGTGGAGGTCGCAATGGAAAAAAAAGAAAACATCATTCGCCCTTGGAGGAGTGGTGGAGGGCGCAGTGGAATAAAAACACAATATCAATGCCCCGTGGAAGAGACGTGAAGGTCATAGTAGCGTAACAAGACGGTTTTAAAGCCCTTTGGAAGAGTGGTGGAGTTCGCAGTGGAATAAAAAGACAATATCAATGCCCCGTGCAAGAGACGTGGAGGTCACAGTAGTTTAACAAGATAGTTTTAATGGCTCTTAGAAAAGTGGTGGAGGTTGCAGTGGAATAAAAAGACAATATCAATGCCACTTGGAAGAGTGGTGGAGGTCGTATTGGACTAAAAAGACAATATCAATTCCCCGTGAAAGAGACATGGAGGTCACAGAAGCTTAACAAAATGGTTTTCATGCCCCTTGGAAGAGTGGTGGAGGTAGCAGTGGAATAAAAAGACAAAATCAATGCCCTGTGGAAGAGACGTTTAGGTCAGAGTAGCTTAACAAGACGGTTTTAATGCCCCTTGGAAGAGTGGTGGAGGTTACAGTGGAATAAAAAGACAATATGAATGCCCCTTGGATGAGACGTGGAGGCCACAGTAGCTTAACAAGATGGTTCTAATGACCCTTGGAAGAGAGGTGGAGGTCGCAGTGGAATAAAAAGAAAATATCAATGCCCTGTGGAAGAGACATAGAGGTCACAGTAGCTTAACAAGACGATTTTCATGCCCCTTCGAAGAGTGGTGGTGGTCGAAGTGGAATAAAAAGTCAATATCAATTCCCCTTGGAAGAGTGGTGTAGGTCGCAGTGGGATAAAAAGACAATATCAATGCCCCGTGGAAGAGACGTAGAGGTCACAGTAGTTAAGAAGATGGTTTTAATGCCCATTGGAAAAGTGGTGGAGGTAGCAGTGGAATAAAAAGACAAAATCAATGCCCCTTGGATGAGACGTGGAGGCCACAGTAGCTTAACAAGATGGTTCTAATGACCCTTGGAAGAGAGGTGGAGGTCGCAGTGGAATAAAAAGAAAATATCAATGCCCCGTGGAAGAGACGTGGAGGTCACAGTAGCTTAACAAAACGGTTTTAATGCCCCTTCGAAGAGTGGTGGTGGTCGCAGTGGAATAAAAAGACAATATCAATGCCCCTTGGAAGAGTGGTGGAGGTCGCAGTGGAATTAAAAGACATTATCAATGCCAAGTGGAAGAGACGTGGAGGTCACAGTAGCTTTACAAGACGGTTTTAATGCCCCTTGGAAGAGTGGTGGAGGTTACTGTGGAATAAAAAGACAATATCAATGCCCCGTGGAAGAGACGTGGAGATCACAGTAGCTTAACAAGACGGTTTCAATGTCCCTTGGAAGAGTGGTGGAGATCGCAGTGGAATATAAAGATAATATCAATGCCCCTTGGAAGAGTGGTGGAGATCACAGTGGAAAAAAGACAATATCAATGCCCCATGGAAGAGACGTGGATGTCACAGTAGCTTAACAAGACCGTTTTAATGCCCCTTCCAAGAGTGGTGGTGGTCGCAGTGGAATAAAAAGACAATATCAATGCCCCTTGGAAGAGTGGTGGAGGTCGCAGTGGAATAAAATGTCAATATCAATGGCACATGGAAGAGACGTAGAGATCACAGTAGCTTAAGAAGATGGTTTTAATGCCCATTGGAAAAGTGGTGGAGGTAGCAGTGGAATAAAAAGACAAAATCAATGCCCCTTGGATGAGACGTGGAGGCCACAGTAGCTTAACAAGGCGGTTTTAATGCCCCTTGGAAGAGTGGTGGAGGTCGCAGTGGAATAAAAAGACAATATCAATGCCCCGTGGAAGAGACGTGGAGGTCACAGTAGCTTAACAAGACGGTTTTAATGCCCCTTCGAAGAGTGGTGGTGGTCGCAGTGGAATAAAAAGAAAATATCAATGCCACTTGGAAGAGTGGTGGATGTAGCAGTGGAATAAAAAGACAATATCAATGCCCCGTGGAAGAGACATGGAGGTCACAGTAGCTTTACAAAATGGTTTTAATGCCCCTTGGAAGAGTGGTGGAGGTTACAGTGGAATAAAAAGACAATATCAATGCCCCGTGGAAGAGACGTGGAGATCACAGTAGCTTAACAAGACGGTTTCAATGTCCCTTGGAAGAGTGGTGGAGATCGCAATGGAATATAAAGATAATATCAATGCCCCTTGGAAGAGTGGTGGAGATCACAGTGGAAAAAAGACAATATCAATGCCCCGTGGAAGAGACATGGTGGTCACAGCACCTTAACAATACGGTTTTAATGCCCCTTTGAAGAGTGATGGAGGTCGAAGTGGAATAAAAAGACATTATCATTGCCCCGTGGAAGAGACGTCGAGGTCAAAGTAGTTTAATAACATGGTTTTACAGCCCCTTGGAAGAGCTGTGGAATTCAGAGTGGTTTAACAAGACGGTGTTAATGCCCCTTGGATGAGACATGGATGTCACAGTAGGTTAACAAGACGGTTTTAATGCCCCTTGGAAGAGTGGTGGAGGTCGCAGTGGAAAAAAAAGACAATATCAATGCCCAGTTGAAGAGACGTGGAGGTCACAGTAGCTTAACAAAACAGTTTTAATGCCCTTTGAAAGAGTGGTGGAGGTCGCAGTGGAATAAAAAGACAATATCAATGCCCTGTGGAAAAGACTTGGAGGTCACAATAGCTTAACAAGACGGTTTTAATGCCCCTTGGAAGAGTGGTGGAGGTTGCAGTGGAATAAAAAGACAATATTAAAGCCCCGTGGAAAAGACGTGGAGGTCACAGTAGCTTAACAAGATGGTTGTAATGCCCCTTGGAAATGTGGTGGAGTACAGAGTGGTTTAACAAGAAAGTTTTAATGCCCCTTCGCAGAGAAGTGGAGGTCACAGTAGCTTAACATGATGGTTTTAATGCCCCTTGGAAGAGTTGTGGAGGTCGCAGTGGAATAAAAAGACAATATCCATGCCCCGTGGAAGAGACGTGGAGGTCACAGTAACTTAACAAGACAAATTTAATGCCGCTTGGAAGAGTGGTGGAGGACGCAGTGGAATGAAAAGACAATATCAATTTCCCGTGGAAGAGACATGAAGGTAACAGTAGCATAATAAGACCTTTTTCGTGCCCCTTGGAAGAGCTGTTGTGTTCAGAGAGGTTTAAAAAGATGGTTTTAATGTCCCTTGGAAGAGACATGGAGGTCACAGTAGCTTAACAAGACGGTTTTTCTGCCCCTTGGAAAAGTGGTGGAGGTTACATTGGAATAAAAAAACATTATTGTTATGTTCTGCTACCAAAGCTAAGGAAAGAGAGGAGATCTGTCCCTACTATAGGACTCAGCTGAATCCCTACGATGTAACAGGGAACCTGATCCTGCGATCAGACCTGCTAAAGTCCTAATCTAGTCTGTACGAAGACCTATAGATGTGGGGAGGGAATCCCTACAAGTACTAAGGACTGGGAGGAATATGGGACACCTCCTAACAGAAATAGTAGCAGACAGACGAACAAACAAAATAGATAGAACATAGAGGTCCGTAGACCAAGCAAACTAACAGAGTAGATACAGAGCACAGGCTAGCTAGAAAGTAGATATACAATGAAGTCCAGCAAAGCCAGAAGGGCGGAGCAGGATTAAATAGGCCAACAAGGTCATGTGACCAGCAAAGGAAAAAAAACCTAACAGCAAGGTTCTAACAGTACCCCCCCTTCTAAGAGGATCCTCCGGATCCCCTAGGACCAGGCTTATCAGGAAATCTCCTGTGAAACGCTCTGATAAGTCTGGACGCGGAAACATCATCTGACCTCACCCAAGAGTTATCCTCGGGTCCGAAACCTTTCCAGGCCACAAGATACTGCAAACTACCTCTATACCGTCTAGAGTCAAGGATGCGAGAAATTTCATATTCCCCGTCCTCCACCACCGGAGGAACAGAGGCAGAGGCGTCACCATCCGACACAACAGCTTTTTTTAACAGAGAGACATGAAAGACCGGATTAATTCTCCAGGAGGTAGGAACCTCCAACCTAACAGCAGATTGGTTGACAACCTGAAGCACCTTAAAGGGCCCTACAAACTTGGGACCCAATTTCTTAGAAGGAATCCTTAACCCCAGATTCCTAGAGGACAACCAAACCATGTCACCAACAGCAAACAAAACCTCCTGTCGTTTCCTATCAAAGTAGTCTTTAGATTTTCTGTTGGCCTCCTGAAGATTACCACGCACATCCGTCCAAACTCTTTCCAAATCACCGGAAAAATTCTCCTCCTCAGGCACGGCAGATCCCAACTTGGAGAACGACCCAAACGACGGATGTCTCCCAGAACAACAAAAAAAAGGCGAACAACCAGCAGAAGAAGATGTATGATTGTTCAGAGCAAATACGGCAAGTGGCAGAAACTCAGACCACCCCTCTTGATTGTCTGCCACAAAACAACGCAAGAACTGCTCAACATCCTGGTTTTTCCTTTCTGTCTGGCCATTAGATTCAGGATGATATCCGGACGAAAACGACAAATCAATTCCCAACCTGTCACAAAAGGCACGCCAAAAACGAGCCACGAACTGAGGACCCCTATCAGAAACAATGTCAGTAGGAACGCCATGAAGTCTGACAATTTCCTTGACAAAGGCCTTAGCGAGAGTTTTAGCGCAGGGCAGTTTGACGAAGGGAACCAAGTGACACATCTTGCTAAAACGGTCCACGACCACCCAGATGACAGTAAAACCCTCAGAGGGAGGAAGGTCAGTTATAAAGTCCATAGCCAAATGTGTCCAAGGAGCACTGGGGACCTCCAAAGGACAAAGCAACCCCGCAGCAGGAGTATGTGAGGACTTAGATCTAGCACATATAGTACATTGGCGCACCCACTTAATGACTTCCTTCTGCCATCCAGGCCACCAAAAACTGCGACCCATCAGTCTCTTGGTCTCAGAGATTCCGGGATGACCTGCCAACCGAGATTCGTGACACTCAACAAACAAATCTCTCCTAAAGGTCCCAGGCACAAACAACCTCCCATGAGGAGTGTTAGATGGGGCATTCTCCTGAGCTTTAAGAATCTCATCTTCCAAAACGGAGTCTAAAGCAGCTATCACAACACCTTCTTGTAAAATGTTTTCCTCTTTCTCAGCACCGACTATGGGAGAAAAACTGCGAGACAAGGCATCCGCCTTAACATTCTTAGTACCAGGGATGTAAGTAACGGAGAAATTAAACCGCGAGAAAAACAGTGCCCACCTAGCCTGACGGGCATTCAGGCGCTTGGCAGCGTCAAGATATATCAGATTTTTATGATCCGTAAGAACCTGAACGGGAAATTCCGCACCTTCCAAGAAGTGGCGCCAGTGTTCAAATGCGAGTTTAATAGCCAATAATTCCCGATTACCAATATCGTAATTCAATTCAGTCTCCGAAAAATTTTTTGAAAAAAAGGCACAGGGATGTAATCCATCCCCGTTATCCTGAGACAATACTGCGCCAACCCCCACAGAGGAAGCATCAACCTCAACCAAAAACGGCCTAGTAACATCAGGCTGCATAAGGATGGGAGCAGAGGTGAACCTCTCCTTGAGATACACAAAAGCTTCAATGGCCTCAGAAGACCACTGAACCGCATCAGCACCTTTCCTGGTGAGATCAGTCAGAGGTTTGACAATACTAGAAAAATTTTTTATGAATTTTCTATAGTAATTGGCGAAACCCAAAAACCTCTGTATCGATTTCAAACCAATAGGCCTAGGCCATTCCTGCACAGCCTGAACCTTAACCGGATCCATCTCAAAACCTTTGCTGGAGATAATGTAGCCCAAAAAACTAATTCTCTGTACAGCGAACTCACATTTCTCCAGCTTAGCAAAAAGCGAATTGTCCATTAATAACTGTAATACCTCACGCACGCTCCGCCAATGAGACTCCAGATCTGGCGAATAAATCAAAATGTCATCCAAATACACAACCACATTTTTACCGATCAAAGGTCTAAGGATGTCATTAATCAGATTCTGAAAAAATGCAGGAGCATTAGTAAGACCAAAAGGCATAACCAGATTCTCAAAATGACCCACAGGAGTGTTAAAAGCAGTCTTCCATTCATCACCCTCCTTCATGCACAACAGATTGTATGCCCCCTTAAGGTCAATTTTAGAGAACCACTTGGCCCCCAATAACTGGTTAAACAGATCAGGAATCAATGGCAGTGGGTAAGGATTGCGTACCGTAATTTTGTTAATCTCACGAAAATCCAGACAAGGACGTAAACCGCCGTCCTTTTTTTTTACAAAAAAAAATCCAACCGCCACAGGAGACTTAGAGGGCCTAATGTGACCGGCGGCCAAACTTGTCTGTATGTATTCCTCCAAAGCCTTCCTCTCAGGAATAGTAAGGTTAAATAAACGACTTTTAGGAAGAGTCGCTCCAGGGACAAATTCAATAGAACAATCATAGTCTCTATGGGGAGGCAAAACCTGCGATTCTTTCTCAGAAAAAACTCTCCAAAAATCCTGAATAGGAACAGGCAATTCTCCCCTATCCAAAGCTGCAATATGCCCGTTACAACACTTGTCATAACATTTATGGCTCCAGGATTTAATTTCACTGGTAGACCAATCCAGTACAGGATTGTGAAATTTTAACCAGGGCAAACCCAATATTACTGGAGAAGGGAAGTTATTCAACACTACCAAATCCAATTTCTCATGGTGAACACCATTAATAGTGAGAGGAAATTCACTGACCTTGAGAGTAATATTCTTCAAAGGGGAGCCATCCACAGAAACCACAGCAATGGGGGATGATAAAGGTTCAGGTTTTAAATTGAGTTTTTCCACGAATCCCCCATCAATTACATTCAGTGTAGACCCGCAATCAACAAACACCCGAAATTCCATTAATTTTTCCTGAGCAATCGTGGAAGCAGCTAAAAATACACCCTTGGAATTTAAACAGGCAATACGGGCGTGACTGACCATTTTTTTTTCTTTCTTCATACGAAGCTCACAGCCTTTAATCAAATGACCAGATTTCCCGCAATAGAAACACAAGCCTTCCGAAAAACGACGGTCTTTTTCTTGAGAGCGAGGTGCCACCGATCCAATCTCCATCGGTTCACCACTGTTAGTACACACATTATCATAACCAGAAACTGACATAGCAGAGGATTTGCTCTCATTAACCCTAGCACGCAGTCTTCTATCCACCCGTATAGCTAATTGCATAGCCTGTTGCAAATCCTCAGGTGTAGGATAAGCAATTAGCAGGTCTTTAACCCTTTCACTGAGCCCAGCAAGAAATAGACTTTTCAGAGCAGAATCGTTCCACCCTGTTTGAGTGGACCAACGACGAAAATGAGTACAATATTTTTCCATATTACCTGATCCTTGTTTTAAACGTCTCAACTCAGTCTCAGCTGATGCCACACGGTCAGGATCATCATATAATAGTCCTAAAGCAGAAAAAAAACTATCCACTGATCTGAAGCATGTATCACTAGGTTGCAAAGAAAAGACCCACTCCTGAGGCTCTTTGCGCAAAAGTGACATTATGAACGCTACACGCTGGGATTCATCCCCAGAGGACTTGGGTCTCAAACGAAAATACAATAAGCAAGCATTTTTAAATGAAAAAAATTCTCGATGTTCACCAAAAAATAAATCCGGCAAACATACCTTAGGCTCCAAGAAATATGCTCCAGGACAGTTACTCACATGCTGACAGAGCTCGGCCACTTCCAGAGAGAGTCCCTGCAGGTGTTTAGCCAAATCCTGAACCGACACCATGATGGAACAAAAAAAAATCTTTCCTTAGAGAATTTGCAGGCTGGACTTACTGTTATGTTCTGCTACCAAAGCTAAGGAAAGAGAGGAGATCTGTCCCTACTATAGGACTCAGCTGAATCCCTACGATGTAACAGGGAACCTGATCCTGCGATCAGACCTGCTAAAGTCCTAATCTAGTCTGTACGAAGACCTATAGATGTGGGGAGGGAATCCCTACAAGTACTAAGAACTGGGAGGAATATGGGACACCTCCTAACAGAAATAGTAGCAGACAGACGAACAAACAAAATAGATAGAACATAGAGGTCCGTAGACCAAGCAAACTAACAGAGTAGATACAGAGCACAGGCTAGCTAGAAAGTAGATATACAATGAAGTCCAGCAAAGCCAGAAGGGCGGAGCAGGATTAAATAGGCCAACAAGGTCATGTGACCAGCAAAGGAAAAAAAACCTAACAGCAAGGTTCTAACAATTATCAGTGCCCCGTGGAAGAGACATGGAGGTCACAGTAGCTTTACAAAATGGTTTTAATGCCCCTTGGAAGAGTGGTGGAGGTTACAGTGGAATAAAAAGACAATATCAATGCCCCGTGGAAGAGACGTGGAGATCACAGTAGCTTAACAAGACGGTTTCAATGTCCCTTGGAAGAGTGGTGGAGATTGAAATGGAATATAAAGATAATATCAATGCCCCTTGGAAGAGTGGTGGAGATCACAGTGAAAAAAGACAATATCAATGCCCCGTGGAAGAGACGTGGTGGTCACAGCACCTTAACAATACGGTTTTAATGCCCCTTTGAAGAGTGATGGAGGTCGAAGAGGAATAAAAAGACATTATCATTGCCCCGTGGAAGAGACGTCGAGGTCAAAGTAGCTTAATAACATGGTTTTACAGCCCCTTGGAAGAGCTGTGGAATTCAGAGTGGTTTAACAAGACGGTGTTAATGCCCCTTGGAGGAGACATGGATGTCACAGTAGGTTAACAAGACGGTTTTAATGCCCCTTGGAAGAGTGGTGGAGGTCGCAGTGGAAAAAAAAGACAATATCAATGCTCAGTTGAAGAGACGTGGAGGTCACAGTAGCTTAACAAAACAGTTTTAATGCCCTTTGAAAGAGTGGTGGAGGTCGCAGTGGAATAAAAAGACAATATCAATGCCCCGTGGAAAAGACTTGGAGGTCACAATAGCTTAACAAGACGGTTTTAATGCCCCTTGGGAGAGTGGTGGAGGTTGCAGTGGAATAAAAAGACAATATTAATGCTCCGTGGAAAAGACGTGGAGGTCACAGTAGCTTAACAAGACGGTTGTAATGCCCCTTGGAAATGTGGTGGAGTACAGAGTGGTTTAACAAGAAAGTTTTAATGCCCCTTCGCAGAGAAGTGGAGGTCACAGTAGCTTAACATGATGGTTTTAATGCCCCTTGGAAGAGTTGTGGAGGTCACAGTGGAATAAAAAGACAATATCCATGCCCCGTGGAAGAGACGTGGAGGTCACAGTAACTTAACAAGACAAATTTAATGCCGCTTGGAAGAGTGGTGGAGGACGCAGTGGAATGAAAAGACAATATTAATTTCCCGTGGAAGAGACATGAAGGTAACAGTAGCATAATAAGACGGTTTTAATGCCCCTTGGAAGAGCTGTTGTGTTCAGAGAGGTTTAAAAAGATGGTTTTAATGTCCCTTGGAAGAGACATGGAGGTCACAGTAGCTTAACAAGACGGTTTTTCTGCCCCTTGGAAAAGTGGTGGAGGTTACATTGGAATAAAAAGACATTATCAGTGCCCCATGGAAGAGACATGGAGGTCACAGGAGCTTAAAAAGACGGTTTTATTTCCACCTTGTAAGAGTGGTGGACGTAGCAGTGGAATAAAAATACAATATCATTGCCGCGTGGAAGAGACGTGGAGGTCACAGTAGATTATCAAGACGGATTTAATGCCCCTTGGCAGAACTGTGGAGTTCAGAGTGGTTTAACAAGACGGTTTTAATGCCCCTTGGAAAAGAGGTGAAGGTCACAGTAGCTTAACAAGATGGTTTTAATGCCCCTTGGAAGAGTGGTGGAGGTCTTAGTGGAATAAAAAGACATTATCAATGCCCCTTGGAAGATTGGTGGAGGTCACAGTGGAATAAAAAGACAATATCAATACCCCGTGGAAGAGACGTGGAGATCACAGTAGCTTAACAAGAAGGTTTAATGCCCCTTGGAAGAGTGGTGGAGGTTACAGTGGAATATAAAGACAATATCAATTCCCCGTAAAAGAGACGTGGAGGTCAAAGTAGCTTAATAAGAAGGTTTTAATGCCCCTTGGAAGAGCTGTGGAGTTCAGAGTGGTTTAACAAGACGGTTTTAATTCCCCTTGGAAGAGACGTGGATGTCACAGTAGCTTAACAAGAAGGTTTAATGCCCCTTGGAAGAATGGTGGAGGTTACAGTGGAATATAAAGACAATATTAATGCCCAGTGGAAGAGAAGAGGAGGTCACAGTAGCGTAACAAGACGATTTTAATGCCTCTTGGAAGAGTGATGGTGGTTCGCAGTATAATAAAATGACAATATCAATGCCCCTTGGAAGAGTGATGGAGGTCGCAGTGGAATAAAAAGACAATATCAATGCCCAGTGGATGAGACGTGAAGGTCACCGTAGCTTAACAAGATGGTTTTAATTCCCCTTGGAAGAGTGGTGGAGGTTACAGCGGAATAAAAAGACAATATCAATGCCCCGTGGAAGAGACGTGGAGGTCACAGTGGCTTAACAAGACAGTTTTATTGCACCTTGGAAGAGTGGTTGTGATCGCAGTGGAATAAAAAGACAATATCATTGCCGTGTGGAAGAGACATTCAGGTCACAGTAGATTATCAAGACGGTTTTAATGCACCTTGACAGAGCTGTGGAGTTCAGAGTGGTTTAACAAGACGATTTTAATGTCCCTTGGAAGAGATGTGAAGGTCATAGTAGCTTTACAAGACGATTTTAATGCCCCTTGGAAGAGTGGTGGAGGTTATAGTGGAATAAAAACACTATATCAATGCCCAGTGGAAGAGGCGTGGTGGTCACATTAGGTTAACCAGATAATTTTAATGCCCCTTGGCAGAGGGCAGAGCTGTGGTGAAGGTCGTAGTGGAATAAAAAGACAATATCAATGTCCCTTGGAAGACTGGTGGAGGTTGCAGTGGAATAAAAAGACAATATCAATATCCCGTGGAAGAGATGTGGAGATCACAGTAGATTAACAAGACAGTTTTAATGCCCCTTGGAAGAGTGATGGAAGTCGCAGTGGAATAAAAAGACAATATCAATGCCCCGTGGAAGAGACGTGGAGGTCACAGTAGCTTAACCAAACAGTTTTAATGCCCTTTGGAAGAGTGGTGGTGGTCGCAGTGGAATAAAAAGACAATATCAGTGGCCCGGAAAAGAGACGTGGAGGTCACAGTAGCTTAACAAGATGGTTTTAATGCCCCTTGCAAGAGCTGTGGAGTTCAGAGAGGTCTAAAAAGATGGTTTTAATGTCCCTTAGAAGAGATGTGGAGGTCACAGAAGCTTAACAAGACGGTTTTTGTGCCCCTTGGAAAAGTGGTGGAGGTTACATTGGAGTAAAAAGACATTATCAGTGCCCCGTGGGAGAGACGTGGAGGTCACAGTAGCTTAACAAGACAGTTTTAATGTCTCTTGGAAGAGTGGTGAAGGTTGCAGTGCAATAAAAGACAATATAAATGCCCCGAGGAAGAGACGTAGAGGTCACAGTAGCTTAACAAGACAATTTTAATGCCACTTGGAAGTGTGGTGGAGGTCGCAGTGGAATAGAAAAACAATATCAATGCCCCTTGGAAATGTGGTGGAGTTCGCAGTGGAATAAAAAGACAATATCAATGCCCCGTGGAAGAGACGTGGAGGTCAGAGAAGCTTAACAAGATGGTGTTAATGACCCTTGGAAGAGTGGTGGAGGTCGCAGTGTAATAAAAAGACAATATCAATGGCCCGTAAAAGGGACGTGGAGGTCACAGTAGCTTAACAAGATGGTTTTAATGCCCCTTGGAAGAGATGTGGAGGTCACAGTAGCTTAAAAAGACGGTTTTTGTGTCCCTTGGAAAAGAGGTGGAGGTTACATTGGAATACAAAGACATTATCAGTGCCCCGTGGGAGAGACGTGGAGGTCACAGTAGCTTAACAAGACTGTTTTAATGCCTTTTGGAAGAGTGGTGAAGGTCGCAGTGCAATAAAAGACAATATCAATGCCCCGTGGAAAAAACGTAGAGGTCACAGTAGCTTAACAAGATGGTTTTAATGCCCCTTCGAATAGTGGTGGAGGTCGCAGTGGAGTAAAAAGACAATATCAATGCCCCGTGGAAGAGACTTGGAGATCACAGTAGCTTAACAAGATGGTTTTAATGCCCCTTGGAATAGTGGTGGAGGTCGCAGTGGAATAAAAAAACAATATCAATGCCCCTTGGAAATGTGGTGGAGTTCGCAGTGAAATAAAAAGACAATATCAATGCCCCGTGGAAGAATGGTGGAGATCACAGTGGAAAAAAAACAATATCAATGCCCCGTGGAAGAGATGTGGTGGTCACAGCAGCTTAACAATATGGTTTTAATGCCCCTTTGAAGAGGGATGGAGGTCGCAGTGGAATAAAAAGACAATTTCATTGCCCCGTGGAAGAGATGTTGAGGTCACAGTACCTTTACAAGAAGGCTTTAATGTCCATTGGAAGAGTGGTGGAGGATATAGTGGAATAAAAAGAAAATATCAATGCCCCGTGGAAGAGACGTGGAGGTCACAGGAGCTTAACAATACAGTTTTAATGTCCCTTTGAAGAGCGATGGAGGTCGCAGTGGAATAAAAAGACAATTTCATTGCCCGGTGGAAGAGATGTTGAGGTCACAGTACCTTTACAAGACGGTTTTAATGTCCATTGGAAGAGTGATGGAGGATATAGTGGAATAAAAAGAAAATATCAATGCCCAGTGGAAGAGACGTGGAGGTCACAGGAGCTTAACAATACAGTTTTAATGCCCCTTGGAAGAGTGGTGGAGGTTGCAGTGGAATAAAAAGAAAATATCAATGCCCGTGGAAGAGACGTGGAGGTCAGAGTAGCTTAACAAGACGGTTTTAATGCCCCTTGGAACAGTGGTGGAGGTCGCAGTGGAATAAAAAGAAAATATAAATGCCCAATGGAAGAGACGTGGAGGACACAGTAGCTTAACAATGCGGTTTTAATGCCCATTGGAAGAGTGGTGGAGGTCGCTGTGGAATAAAAAGACAATATCAATGCCCAGTGGAAGAGACGTGGAGGTCACAGTAGCTTAACAAGATGGTTTTAATGCCCCTTGGAAGAGTGGTGGAGGTTACAGTGGAATATAAAGACAATATCAATGCCCAGTGTAAGAGACGTGGAGGTCACATTAGCGTAACAAGACGGTTTTAATGCCCCTTGGAAAAGAGGTGGAGGTTCGCAGTGGAATAAAAAGACAATATCAATGCCCCGTGGAATAGACGTGGAGGTCACATTAGGTTAACCAGATGGTTTTTATGCCCCTTGGCAGAGCTGTGGAGTTCAGAGTGGTTTAACAAGACAGATTTAATGCCCCTTGGAAGAGACGTGAAGGTCATTGTAGCTTAACAAGACGGTTTTAATGCCCCTTAGAAAAGTGGTGGAGGTTACAGTGGAATAGAAAGACAATATCAATGCCTTGTGGAAGAGACGTGGAGGTCACAGTAGCTTAACAAGACGGTTTTATTGCCCCTTGTTAGAGTGGTGGAGGTTGAAGTGGAAAAAAAAGAAAATATCAATGCCCCTTGGAGGAGTGGTGGAGGTCACAGTGGAATAAAAAGACAATATCAATGCCCTGTGAAAGAGACGTGGAGGTCACAGTAGCTTAACAAGATGACTTTAATGCCCCTTGGAAGAGCTGTGAAGTTCAGAGAGGTCTAAAAAGATGGTTTTAATGTCCCTTGGAAGAGATGTGGAGGTCACAGTAGCTTAACAAGACGGTTTTTGTGCCCCTTGGAAAAGTGGTGGAGGTTACATTGGAAGAAAAAGACATTATCAGTGCCCCGTGGAGAGACGTGGAGGTCACAGTAGCTTAATAAGACTGTTTTAATGCCTCTTGGAAGAGTGGTGAAGGTGGCAGTGCAATAAAAGACAATATCAATGCCCCGTGGAAAAGACGTAGAGGTCACATTAGCTTAACAAGATGGTTTTAATGCCCCTTGGAATAGTGGTGGAGGTCACAGTGGAATAAAAAGACAATATCAATGCCCCGTGGAAGAGACTTGGAGATAACATTAGCTTAACAAGACAATTTAAATGCCCCTTGGAAGAGTGGTGGAGGTCGCAGTGGAATAAAAAAACAATATCAATGCCCCTTGGAAATGTGGTGGAGTTCACAGTGGAATAAAAAGACAATATCAATGCCCCGTGGAAGAGACGTGGAGGTCAGAGAAGCTTAACAAGACGGTTTTAATGCCCACTGGAAGAGTGGTGGAGGTCGTAGTGGAATAAAAAGACAATATCAATGCCCCGTGGAAGAGACTTGGAGATCACAGTAGATTAACAAGACGGTTTCAATGCCCCTTGGAAGAGTCATGGAGGTCGCATTGAAATAAAAAGACAATATCAAAGCCACTTGGAAGAATGGTGGAGGTCGCAATGGAATAAAATGACAATATCAATGCCCCCGTGGAAGAGACGTGGAGGTCAAAGGAGCTTAACAATACAGTTTTAATGCCCCTTTGAAGAGAGATGGAGGTCGCAGTGGAATAAAAAGACAATTTCATTGCCCCGTGGAAGAGACGTTGAGGTCACAGTATCTTTACAAGACGGTTTTAATGCCCCTTGGAAGAGTGGTGGAGGTTGCAGTGGAATAAAAAGAAAATATCAATGCCCGTGGAAGAGACGTGGAGGTCAGAGTAGCTTAACAAGATGGTTTTAATGCCCCTTGGAACAGTGGTGGAGGTCGCAGTGGAATAAAAAGAAAATATAAATGCCCAGTGGAAGAGACGTGGAGGACACAGTAGCTTAACAATGCGGTTTTAATGCCCATTGGAAGAGTGGTGGAGGTCGCTGTGGAATAAAAAGACAATATCAATGCCCGGTGGAAGAGACATGGAGGTCACAGTAGCTTAACAAGATGGTTTTAATGCCCCTTGGAAGAGTGGTGGAGGTCACTGTGGAATAAAAAGACAATATTAATGCCCCGTGGAAGAGATGTGGAGGACACAGTAGCTTAAAATGCGTTTTTAATGCCCCTTGAAAGATCTGTGGAGTTCAGAGTGCTTAAACAAGATGGTTTTAAAGCCCTTTGGAAGAGACATGGAGGTCACAGTAGCTTAAAAAGACGGTTTTAATGCCCCTTGGAAGTGTGGTGGAGGTCGCTGTGGAATAAAACGACAATATCAATGCCCCGTGGAAGAGTGGTGGAGGTCACAGTGGAATAAAATGACAATATCATTGCCCCGTGGAAGAGACGTGGAGGTCAAAGTAGCTTAGCAAGATGGTTTTAATGCCCCTTGGAAGTGTGGTGGAGGTCGCAGTGGAATAAATCGACAATATCAATGCCCCGTGGAAGAGCGGTGGAGGTCGCAGTGGCATAAAATGACAATATCAATGCCCCGTGGAAGAGACGTGGAGGTCACAGTAGCTTAACAAGATGGTTTTATTGCCCCTTAGAAGAGTGGTGGAGGTTGCAGTGGAATAAAAAGACATTATCATTGCCCGTGGAAGAGACCTTGAGGTCATAGTAACTTAACAAGACGGTTTTAATGCCCCTAGGAAGAGTGGTGGAGGTCGCAGTGGAATAAAGAGACAATATCAATGCCCCGTGGAAGAGACGTGGAAGTCACAGTAGCTTAACAAGATGGTTTTAATGCCCCTTGGAAGAGTGGTGGAGGTCGCAGTGGAATAAAAAGACAAAATAAATGCCCCGTGGAAGAAACGTGGAGGTCACAGTAGCTTAACAAGACTGTTTAAATGCCCCTTGAAAGAGTGGTGGAGGTTGCAGTGGAATAAAAAAAAATATATATCAATGCCCGTGGAAGAGACATGGAGGTCACAGTAACTTAGCAATAATGTTTTAATGCCCATTGGAAGAGCTGTGGAGTTCAGAGTGGTTTAACAGTTCTTTTTTAATGCCCCTTGGAATAGACGTGGAGGTCACAGTAACTTAACAAGATGGTTTTAATGCCCCTTGGAAGAGTGGTGGAGGTTACAGTGGAATAAAAAGACAATATGAATGTCCCCGTGGAAGAGACGTGGCGGTCAGAGTAGCTTAACAAGACGGTTTTAATGCCCCTTGGAACAGTGGTGGAGGTCGCAGTGGAATAAAAAGACATTATCAATGCCCAGTGGAAGAGACGTGAAGGACACAGTAGCTTAACAATGTGGTTTTAATGCCCATTGGAAGTGTGATGGAGGTCGCAGTGGAATAAAAAGACAATATCAATGCCGCGTAGAAGAGAAGTGCAGGTCACAGTAGCTTAACAAGATGGTTTAAATGCCCCTTGAAAGAGTAATGGAGGTTGCAGTGGAATAAAAAAAATATATGAATGCCCGTGGAAGAGACATGGATGTCACAGTAACTTAACAAGACTATTTTAATGCCCATTGGAAGAGCTGTGGAGTTCAGAGTGGTTTAACAATTCAGTTTTAATGTCCCTTGGAAGAGTGGTGGAGGTTACAGTGGAATAAAAAGACAATATCAATGTCTCCGTGGAAGAGACATGGAGGTCAGAGCAGCTTAACAAGATGGTTTTAATGCCCCTTGGAAGAGTGGTGGAGATTGCAGTGGAATAAAAAGACAATATCAATGCCCCTTGGAAGAGTGGTGGAGGTCGTAGTGGAATAAAAAGACAATATCAATGTCCCCATAGAAGAGACCTGGAGGTCAGAGTAGCTTAACAAGACGGTTTTAATGCCTCTTGGAACAGTGGTGGAGGTCGCAGTGGAATAAAAAGAAAACATAAATGCCCAGTGGAAGAGACGTGGAGGACACAGTAGCTTAACAATGCGGTTTTAATGCCCATTGGAAGAGTGGTGGAGGTTGCTGTGGAATAAAAAGACAATATCAGTGCCCTGTGGAAGAGATGTGGAGGTCACAGTAGCTTAACAATATGGATTTAATGCCCCTTGGAAGAGTGGTGGAGGTCGCTGTGGAATAAAAAGACAATATTAATGCCCCGTGGAAGAGATGTGGAGGACACAGTAGCTTAAAATGCGGTTCTAATGCCCCGTGGAAGATCTGTGGAGTTCAGAGTGCTTTAACAAGTTGGTTTTAATGCCCTTTGGAAGAGACGTGGAGATCAGAGTAGCTTAAAAAGACGGTTTTAATGCCCCTTGGAAAAGTGGTGGAGGTTACAGTGGAATAAAAAGACAATATCAATGCTCCTTGGAAGAGTGGTGGAGGTCGCAGTGGAATAAAATGACAATATCAATGCACCGTGGAAGAGACGTGGAGGTCACAGCAGCTTAACAAGACGGTTTTATTGCCCCTTGGAAGAGTGGTGGCTGTCGCAGTGGAATAAAAAGACAATATCATTGCCCGTGGAAGAGACCTTGAGGTCATAGTAGCTTAACAAGACGGTTTTAATGCCCCTTGCAAGAGTGGTGGAGGTCGCAGTGGAATAAAAAGACAATATCAATGCTCCGGGGAAGAGACATGGAGATCACAGTAGCTTAACAAGACGGTTTTAATGCCCCTTGGAAGAGCTGTGGAGTTCAGAGTGGTTCAACAAGACGGTTTTAATTCCCCTTGGAAGAGACATGGAGGTCACAGTAGCTTAAAAAGACGGTTTTAATGCGCCTTGGTAGAGTGCTGGAGGTTAGAGTGGAATAAAAAGACAATATCAATGCCCCATGGAAGAGACTTGGAGATCACAGTAGCTTTACAAGACGGTTTTAATGCCCCTTGGAAGAGCGGTGGAGGTCGCAGTGGAATACAAAGACAATATAAATTCCCCTTGGAAGAGTGGTGGAGGTCGCAGTGGAATTAAAAGACAAAATCAATGCCCCTTGGAAGAGTGGTGGAGGTCGCAGTTTATTAAAAAGACAATATCAATGCCCAGTGGAAGAGACGTGGAGGTCACAGTCGTTTAACAAACAGATTTAATGCCCTGTGGAAGAGTGGTGGTGGTCGCAGTGGAATAAAATATAATATCAATGCCCCTTGGAAGAGTGGTGGAGGTCGCAGTGGAATAAAGAGACAATATCAATGCCCTGTGGAAGAGACGTGGATGTCACAGTAGCTTAAGAAGATGGTTTTAATGCCTCTTGGAAGAGTGGTGGAGGTCGCAGTGGAATAAAAAGACAAAATAAATGCCCCGTGGAAGAAACTTGGAGGTCACTGAAGCTTAACAAGATGGTTTTAATGCCCCTTGGAAGAGTGGTGGAGGGCGCAGTTTGCAATTGAGATTACTCTTTTCTTCAGAGCACCCGAATAGACCAGTGAGCGACCCCTCTCTTTTTTCTATTAATCATTTTTGGGATCCCGCTCCTGGAGCATTGCAGCAGGTACGTGTTCACACTATTAGAAGTTTGACAGCCTTTTTTCTGACCATGTGTCCCTCCCATTCAGTCACAGGTGGTTTTAACTAGCTCTACCAGCCCATACATTGTAGGTTAAAAGCCCAAGCAGAGACATATTGTCCATACAGGCTTACAGCCCAAGAGTGGCATATCCAGTGGTAGCGTAGCGTAGTTTCCCATCATACGAAGGTGACCTTGTCGTGGTTGATGGGCACACATAAATTGGCCAAATTATGCGCAAAAAACCTTCATTTTTCAAAGTGACATTAGTCTAGATACAATATTTCTTATATATTCATGTATGGAGTGCCGAAGTTCTTTTTGCAATTGAGATTACTCTTTTCTTCAGAGCACCCGAATAGACCAGTGAGCGACCCCTCTCTTTTTTCTATTAATCATTTTTGGGATCCCGCTCCTGGAGCATTGCAGCAGGTACGTGTTCACACTATTAGAAGTTTGACAGCCTTTTTTCTGACCATGTGTCCCTCCCATTCAGTCACAGGTGGTTTTAACTAGCTCTACCAGCCCATACATTGTAGGTTAAAAGCCCAAGCAGAGACATATTGTCCATACAGGCTTACAGCCCAAGAGTGGCATATCCAGTGGTAGCGTAGCGTAGTTTCCCATCATACGAAGGTGACCTTGTCGTGGTTGATGGGCACACATAAATTGGCCAAATTATGCGCAAAAAACCTTCATTTTTCAAAGTGACATTAGTCTAGATACAATATATCTTATATATTCATGTATGGAGTGCCGAAGTTCTTTTTGCAATTGAATTTTTTCTCAGTAATGCTGAAAATTAATGTTAATACGCAGTTTGAGTGTACAGCGGGGCGGGGGGAGGGGCAGGGGATGGATCTCTGCAGGAATAATGAAGATCTCCATTTTTTTTTCTCTTTCCCGCATTTACAGTAGGGAGGTGCAATCTGTCAGCCTATCAGCAGAGCACACATTGATCGAACTGCTTTTTTTCACACAAGCAAGGGCATGTGTCATTGGCAGTGTATGTCACATGTCCTTGCCCTATAAGACCCAGCCATTTTCCCCGTCGCCACCATTTTCTCACTGCTGCAGCTGCGTGTTAGACGGCACCGCTGTTGCTGTGTGCGCTAAACCTTGTTAATTTCAAGCCAATTTTCGCACAAATCTACAGATAGCTTGGGAGTAGGGAATAGTTGTGATTGCAGTCCTTTTAAGGACTAGGTTACAGCATTTCCTACGACTTTTATCAGGCAGGTCTGTGCTCTTAAATAGATAGGTTGGGAGTAAAGACTAATTGTAATTGCAGTCCTTTTCAGGACTAAGTTACATCAGTTCCTATCAGTTTTTGCCAGTCAGGTGTGTGCCAGTACTGTGCAAGTTTTTTTCACAGCATTTTTCTAAATCTAGCAAAGCAAATCCTTTCTGGCCTATTGCAGAGTGTGTTAGTCAGTGGAGTAGCCTATCTGTGTTGCAAGCTACACCACCTGTGTATAGAATACCAATTTTTTTAATGCACCTAGTGAAGTAAAACCTTTTGGGCATAGCATCATTCTATTAGTCCATCTATACTAACCTCCACCAGGTTGCAAATTCAATATAATTTTTTTCTGCATCTAGCTCTGAAAAAATATTTGGGCTTCTAGCAGTGTGTGGGACTTTCTCTATTAGTCCATCTTTACTAACCTCCACCAGGTTGCAAATTAAAATATTTTTTATCTGCATCTAGCTCTGAAAAAATATTTGGGCTTCTAGCAGTGTGTGGGACTTAGTCTATTAGTCCATCTATACTGACCTCCATCAGGTTGCAAATTCAATATAATTTTTTTCTGCATCTAGCTCTGAAAAAATATTTGGGCTTCTAGCAGTGTGTGGGACTTGGTCTATTAGTCCATCTATACTGACCTCCATCAGGTTGCAAATTGAATATAATTTTTATCTGCATCTAGCTCTGAAAAAATATTTGGGCTTCTAGCAGTGTGTGGGACTTAGTCTATTAGTCCATCTATACTGACCTCCATCAGGTTGCAAATTCAATATAATTTTTTTCTGCATCTAGCTCTGAAAAAATATTTGGGCTTCTAGCTGTGTGTGGGAGTTGTTCTATTAGTCCATCTATACTGACCTCCATCAGGTTGCAAATTGAATATAATTTTTATCTGCATCTAGCTCTGAAAAAATATTTGGGCTTCTAGCAGTTTGTGGGACTTGGTCTATTAGTCCATCTATACTGACCTCCACCAGCTTGCAAATTAAATATAATTTTTATCTGCATCTAGCTCTGAAAAAATATTTGGGCTTCTACGAGTGTGTATGACTTGGTCTATTAGTCCATCTATACTGACCTCCATCAGGGTGCAAATTCAATATAATTTTTTTCTGCATCTAGCTTTGAAAAAATATTTCGGCATCTAGCAGTGTGTGGGACTTAGTCTATTAGTCCATCTATACTGACCTCCATCAGGGTGCAAATTCAATATAATTTTTTTCTGCATCTAGCTCTGAAAAAATATTTCAGATTCTAGCAGTGTGTGGGACTTGTTCTATTAGTGTTAGAACTCTCCTGTTAGGTTTTTTCTAGTTTGCTGGTGACATGACCATTTTTGCCTATTTAATCTGGCTCCACCCTCCTGGCCTTGCTGGACTTCATTGTAATTTCTACTCTTGAGCTAGCTTGGTACTCTGTTACCTTTCTCTGTCAGTTTTGCTAGGTTTTCGGACCTCTATGTTCTATGTTGTTTGTTTGTCCTATTTCTGCTACAATTTCTGCTAGGAGGTGTCCATCTTTCTCCCAGTCCCTAGTTCTTGTAGGGATCCCTTCCCTCACATCTATAGGTCTTGGTTCAGACTAGCCGAGGACTTTAGCGGGTCTGATCGCAGGATCAGGTTCCCCGTTACATCGTAGGGATCCAGCTTAGTTCTATTGTAGGGACAGATCTCCTGTCTTTCCTTAGTGCTTGTAGCAGATCATAACAGTAAGTCCAGCCCAAAAAAATTTCTCTAAGGAAAGGCCCCCAGTTTCCATCATGGTCTCGGTTCAGGATTTGGCTCAACGCCTGCAGGGACTCTCTCTGGAGGTGGCCGAGCTCCAACAACACATGAGTAGCTGCCTTGGAGCACATTTTGTAGAGCCAAAGGTACGTCTGCCTGATCTATTTTTTGGTGAACAACAAGATTTTTTTACTTTAAAAATGCTTGTTTATTGTATTTTCGTTTAAGACCCAGATCCTCTGGTGATGAATCACAGCGCATAGGGTTCATAATGTCACTTTTGCGCAAAGAACCTCAGGGATGGGCCTTTTCTATCCAACTTAGTGATCCGTGCTTTAGATCAGTGGATAGTTTTTTTTCTGCTTTGGGGTTGTTGTATGATGATCCTGATCGTGTCTCATCTGCTGAGTCTGAATTAAGACGTTTGAGACAGGGATCAGGTAATGTGGAAAATTATTGTACTCACTTCCGTCGGTGGTCTGCTCAGGTGGAGTGGAACGATTCAGCTTTGAAAAGCTCATTTCTTGCGGGGCTAGGTGAAAGGGTTAGGGATCTGCTGATTGCTTATCCTTCACCTGGAAACTTGCAGGAGGCAATGCAATTAGCTATACGGGTGGACAGGAGACTGCGTGCTAGGGTTAATAAGAGTAAATCCTCTGCCATGTCAGCTCCGAGTCTTGAGAGGGTCTGTACTGACATTGGTGAGCCAATGGAGATTGGGGCGATGTCACCCCGCTCTCAGGAAAAAGACCGCAGATTTTCTGAAGGTTTGTGCTTTTATTGCGGAAAATCTGATCATTTCATTAAGAACTGTGTGCTTCGTATGAACAAAGAAAAAAAAAAAGGTCAGTTACGCTCGTATAGCCTGTTTAAATACTAAGGGTGTACTTCTTTCTGCTACTATCACTGCTCAAGAAGAATTAATTGAATTTCGGGTATTTGTGGATTGTGGTTCTACTCTGAATGTGATTGATGGGGGATTCCTGGAAAAACTTAAATTAAAACCCAAACCTTTGTCATCCCCTATTGCTGTGGTTTCTGTCGATGGCTCTCCCTTAAAGAGTGTTACTCACAAGGTCTGTGAATTTCCCCTCACTATTAATGGTATTCACCAAGAGAATTTGGATTCGGTAGTATTAAATAATTTGCCTTCTCCAGTAGTGTTGGGGTTACCCTGGTTAAAATTGCACAATCCTGTACTGGATTGGTCTACCAATGAAATTAAGTCCTGGAGCCCTAAGTGTTATGACAAGTGTTGTAACGGGCGCATTGCTGCTGTGGATAAAGGGGAATTACCTGTACCTATTCAGGATTTTTGGAAAGTTTTTTCTGAGAAGGAATTGCAAATTTTGCCTCCCCATAGAGACTATGATTGTACCATTGAATTTGTCCCTGGAGCGACTCTTCCTAAAAGTCGTTTATTTAATCTTACTATTCCTGAGAGAAAGGCTTTGGAGGAATACATACAGACAAGCTTGGCCACCGGCCACATTAGGCCTTCCAAGTCTCCTGTGGCTGTTGGATTTTTTTTTGTTAAAAAAAAAGGACGACGGTTTACTTCCTTGTCTGGACTTTCGTGAGATTAATAAAATTACTGTACGCAATCCCTACCCACTGCCATTGATTCCTGATTTGTTTAACCAGTTAGTGGGGGCCAAGTGGTTCTCTAAAATTGATCTCCGGGGGGCATACAATTTGTTGCGCATGAAGGAGGGTGATGAATGGAAGACTGCTTTTAACACTCCTGTGGGTCATTTTGAGAATCTGGTTATGCCTTTTGGTCTTACCAATGTTTCAGCATTTTTTCAGAATCTTATTAATGACATCCTTAGACCTTTGATCAGCAAAAATGTGGTTGTGTATTTGGATGACATTTTGATTTATTCGCCGGATCTGGAGTCTCATTGGCAGAGCGTACGTGAGGTTTTACAGTTATTAATGGACAATTCGCTTTTTGCTAAGCTAGAGAAATGTGAGTTCGCTGTACAGAGAATTAGTTTTTTGGGCTACATTATCTCCAGTGAAGGTTTTGAGATGAATCCGGTTAAAGTTCAAGCTGTGCAGGAATGGCCTAGGCCTATTGGTTTGAAATCGATACAGAGGTTTTTGGGTTTCGCCAATTATTACAGAAAATTCATAAAAAAAATTTCTATTATTGTCAAACCACTGACTGATCTCACCAGGAAAGGTGCTAATGCGGTTCAGTGGACTTCTGAGGCCATTGAAGCTTTTGTGTTTCTAAAGGAGAGGTTCACCTCTGCTCCCATCCTTATGCAGCCTGATTTGACTAAGCCGTTTTTGGTTGAGGTTGATGCTTCTTCTGTGGGGGTCGGTGCGGTGTTGTCTCAGGAAAACAAGGATGGAGTACATCCCTGTGCCTTTTTTTAAAAAATTTTTTCTGAGACTGAACTTAATTACGATATTGGTAATCGGGAATTGCTGGCGATTAAACTCGCATTTGAACACTGGCGTCATCTCTTGGAAGGTGCTGAATTTCCCATTCAGGTTTTCACTGATCATAAAAATCTGATCTATCTTGATGCTGCCAAGCGCTTGAATGCCCGTCAGGCTAGGTGGGCACTTTTTTTCTCGCGGTTTAATTTTTCCATTACTTACAACCCGGGTACCAAGAATGTTAAAGCTGATGCTTTGTCTCGCAGCTTTTCTCCCATGGTCGGTGCTGAGGAGGAGGAGGAGAGCATTTTACAAGAAGGTGTTGTGATTGCTGCTTTGGACTCCGTTTTGGAGGATGAGATTCTTAAAGCTCAGGAGAATGCCCCATCTAACACTCCCCATGGGAGGTTGTTTGTGCCTAGACCTTTAGGAGAGATTTGTTTGTTGAGTGTCATGAGTCTCGGTTGGCAGGTCATCCAGGAATTTCTGAAACCAAGAGACTTGTGGGTCGCAGTTTTTCGTGGCCTGGATGGCAGAAGGAAGTCATTAAGTGGGTGCGTCAATGTTCTGTGTGTGCTAGATCTAAGTCTTCGCATGCTCCTGCTGCGGGGCTGCTTTGCCCTCTGGAGGTTCCTAGTGCACCTTGGACACATCTGGCTATGGACTTTATTACTGACCTTCCCCCCTCTGAGGGTTTCACTGTCATCTGGGTGGTCATGGACCGTTTTAGCAAGATGTGTCACTTGGTTCCCTTCATCAAACTGCCCTGCGCTAAGACACTCGCTAAGGCCTTTGTCAAGGAAATTGTCAGACTACATGGCGTTCCTACTGACATTGTTTCTGATAGGGGACCTCAGTTCGTGGCTCGTTTTTGGCGTGCCTTTTGTGACAGGTTGGGAGTTCATTTGTCGTTTTCATCCGGATATCATCCTGAGTCCAATGGCCAGACAGAAAGGAAGAACCAGGATGTTGAGCAGTTCTTGCGTTGTTTTGTGGCAGACAATCAAGAGGGGTGGTCTGAGTTTCTTCCGCTTGCTGAATTTGCTCTTAACAACCATACATCCTCTTCTGCTGGGTGTTCGCCTTTTTTTTGTTGTTCTGGGAGACATCCGTCTTTTGGGTCATTCTCCAAATTGGTATCGGCTGTGCCTGAGGAGGAGAGTTTTTCTGGTGATTTGGAGAGAGTTTGGACGGATGTGCATAGTAATCTTCAGGAGGCTAACAAAAAATCTAAGAGGTACTTTGATAGGAAATGGCAAGAGGTTTTGTTTGCTGTTGGTGACATGGTTTGGTTGTCCTCTAAGAATCTGCGATTGAGGATTCCTTCTAAAAAATTGGGTCCCAAGTTCGTAGGGCCCTTTAAGGTGCTTCAGATAGTTAACCAATCTGCTGTTAGGTTGGAGGTTCCTACCTCCTGGAAGATTAATCCGGTATTTCATGTTTCTCTGTTGAAAAGAGCTGATGTATCGGATGGTGATGCCTCTGCCACTGTTCCTCCGGTGGTGGAGGACGGGGAATATGAAATTTCCCGCATCCTAAATTCTAGACGGTATAGAGGGAGTTTGCAGTATCTCGTCGCTTGGAAGGGTTTCGGACCCGAGGATAACTCATGGGTGAGGGCGGATGATGTTTCTGCTTCCAGACTTGTCAGAGCGTTTCACAGGAGGTTTCCTGATAAGCCCGGGCCTAGGGGATCCGGAGGATCCTCTTAGAAGAGGGGGTACTGTTAGAACTCTCCTGTTAGTTTTTTTTTAGTTTGCTAGTCACATGACCATTTTTGCCTATTTAATCCGGCTCCGCCCTCCTGGCCTTGCTGGACTTCATTGTAATTTCTACTCTTGAGCTAGCTTGGTACTCTGTTACCTTTCTCTGTCAGTTTTGCTAGGTCTTCGGACCTCTATGTTCTATGTTGTTTGTTTGTCCTATTTCTGCTACAATTTCTGCTAGGAGGTGTCCATCTTTCTCCCAGTCTCTAGTTCTTGTAGGGATCCCTTCCCTCACATCTATAGATCTTCGTTCAGACTGGCCGAGGACTTTAGCGGGTCTGATCACAGGATCAGGTTCCCCGTTACATCGTAGGGATCCAGCTTAGTTCCATTGTAGGGACAGATCTCCTGTCTTTCCTTAGTGCTTGTAGCAGATCATAACAATTAGTCCATCTATACTGACCTCCATCAGGGTGCAAATTCAATATAATTTTTTTCTGCATCTAGCTCTGAAAAAATATTTTGGCTTCTAGCAGTGTGTGGGACTTGGTCTATTAGTCCATCTATACTAACCTCCACCAGGTTGCAAATTAAAAATAATTTTTTTCTGCATCTAGCTCTGAAAAAATATTTGGGCTTCTAGCAGTGTGTGGGACTTGGTCTATTAGTCCATCTATACTAACCTCCACCAGGTTGCAAATTAGAAATAATTTTTTTCTGCATCTAGCTCTGAAAAAATATTTCGGCTTCTAGCAGTGTGTGGTACTCATTGTATTAGGCCATCTATACTGACCTCCACCAGCTTTGAAATTAATAATAATTTTTAGCTGCATCTAGCCCTGAAAATAATTTTTCTTCCCAATAGTGGTAGCAATAGAAATATGGGGCGCGCCTGGCTAACAAAAATATACGCTTCATAACAAAAAACACCAGCCTAGAGCATTGCATTAATAAGATGGCCTCATCGTCTCTCCCAGTACTAGGCCTACTTCGCCGGCTAGCATTCCTGTGCCTAAAACACAATGTATGGGTCCACGCTAGCCACTATGCTGAGGGGTGTAAAGCTGCTGCTAATGCTTTATAACAATTCAATTGGCAGATTTTCACAGAGCTCTTCCCCAACGCCCACCCATTGGGCAGCAGTTGCCCACCCTCCCTATGGGATCTAGTGGCTAATAGTTGATGCCATTAATCAGAGCGTCAGTTGCCCCGTCGACGTGGCAAGCATACGGTAAGGCATGGGAAGAGTGGACACGACTAATAGCAGGCAGACGGGTTGACCAATGTGAACAAGCCAGATCACAAGTCACCATAGAGTTTCTCCACCAGCTAATGATGAGGGGCATATCAGGGGCGTCAGCGCAGCGGTGTCTGACCGGAGTAGCATTTCACTTCCAACTACTGAATTGGGGAGATGTGACAAAGATTCATCATCAGACAATCCATAAAAGGGTGGAAAAGGCATCAGCCAAGTCAGGAGTGTAGACGTCCCGTCCCGTGTCACTGAAACTGATTTCTCACATCATATCCCTAACACCATTAACATGACACTCACAATTTGAAGCAACACTACTGTCTACTGCATTTTTGATCGCCTTCTTCGGGGCGCTATGCATAAGCGAATTAGTCCCTCAATCCAAAATTACCACCAGTGGAGGCTTATTACACCAGGACGTAGTCATAGCCAATAATGCAATACGTCTACGCATACGCCAATCGAAAACGGTTCCAGCGGGCAGGGGTACTTGGGTACTTCTACAACCCACAAACTGTACACTGAGTCGGGTAACAATAGTAAAAACATATATAACCATCAGATCACAAAGTAATTTATTCCTATCACACATTGATGGAACGCCATTATCAAAATACCAGTTTCAAGCTATATTTAAAAAATGCATAACATCGGCAGGGAACTACCCCAAAGATTATGGCACACACTCATTCCGCATAGGCGCGGCCACGGAAGCAGCAAGAGCAGGACTGTCAGAAACGGAAGTTCAGAGGATAGGGATATGGCGATCCACGTGTTTGGCGAGATACATAAGACCGGACTTGTTATCCTAACGTGGTTTGTTTCTTTTACAGGTGACGCTAAGCCAACAGTGTGGGTGATAGGTCACTCGTATATATATTTGGCAGAAAAAACGGCGAAAGTCCGCCCAGGCGGGAGGAAATTAGAGTTTCATAACACATATTTCAACTGGAGAGGTATTAGAGGCCTGCTATGGCCACAGGTACTAATGGAGGTAATCAAGGTAGGGAGAGAGGCAAGAGGTCTGGTCATCTTAGTTATACAGGCCCGGGGAAACAACCTAGGTCATCACAAGAGCGCATAACTAATGGCAATAATGAAAGTAGACACTGAGCGCTTCAGAGAATTTTTCACAAAACTAGCTATAGTATGGTCAGAGATTGTGCCGATAGCGGTATGGCAAGGTGCGCAAGACATCACGGCCATCAAACGGACAAGGCGGGTAATAAATATTCGGATGGCAAAATTTAGAAGAGACAGAGACAGTGTAGTGATACGACACCGACAACTGGAGGTAGATAAAGCAGGTCTCATACGGCCCGATGGTGTTCACTTAATGGATATTGGACTGGACATATTCCTGTCAGGACTAAAGGACGGAGTGGAACAAGCGTTAGGAGTGATAGGTGGGGGTCAGAGTCCTGCATACGAGTACGCAGGATCCTCCGTGGCCTGGAAATAGAAAGGACAAGTTGGAGAGTTACACTTGTTGGCCAACTTGCTGGAGTGGAGACCCAGGGCATGCTGCAACAAGCTGAATTATTTTAGAAATAAAATTCCTTTCTAATGGAATGAGTATAAAGAGTTAATAAAGCTGTGACCGATCCTCACCCATCCAGTTGTAAGAGTTACATTATTGTATTGTCAAGGAAAGGGTGGTGGTAGGGGCCTGAGCGTCTGGGTTTGTTTGGGGGTCCCCACAGTCTGCCTAGGCTAGATGCATTTAAAAATTCTTATTAGATACACAGGCAGTGCAGCTTGCTTCGCAGCTTGGCTACTACGCCCAAAGTATTGCCTAGGCTAGATGCAGTTAAAAATTCTACGCTGACTAGCAGACACTGAAGCTTTGGAGCAGACCTCTGAGTAAACAGCTCTTCAGACTCAACCATCTGTGTTACCCCAAGCCATAGTGTATGTAGTTTCTTACATTTAAAAGGGGGGGGGGGGAGCGACCCAACCCACCTGGAATTGACGATGACAACGTCACGTAAGACACAGCAAGGGGACTCCAAAAAGAGTCTCCATTTTTTCACAAAATTGTGGCACAGACACCACTTAACCCTAGAACGCATACCTGGGGCCTCGCAGGCCCGCCCTGTTAGTTGTTTTCTATTTTCTGCAAGATTCTTTTAGTTAGAATTTTGAAACTCTAGGTATTCTTCATGTATATAGTTGTTTGTCATTTGACTTTGAGTTATTCCATGTTATTTGCACACGGGCCTAAAAGGTCCCAGGTACGTGAAAGTGTAGATTTTTATGGTCATGCGTTCTAGGGTTAAGTGGCATCAATTGCCCCACAGTTGCTTAAAACGGTTGGTGAGGTGATTTTACGAAATCCTCAAGCTTTTAGTCTCCCCAGGATGACACAGGGGTAGAAAAGTCCTTGCGAATCCATGATTTGTTCATCTTTATGAACGTGAGTCTGTCTACATTATCAGTGGAGAGCCGCGTGCGCTTATCTGTCAGCATACCACCAGCAGCACTGAACACACGCTCAGAGAGAACGCTGGCTATGGGGCATGACAAGGTCTCCAAGGCGTGAGTGGCGAGCTCTGGCCATTTTTCCAGATTGGAATCCCAAAATGAGCAAGGGTCCAGTGACACAGTCATGGCTTCAATGTTTACTTGGAGATACTCCTGTACCATCCTCTCTAGGCATTGACTATGTGTCAGACTTCTTATCTCCTGTGTCCTTGCAAAGGATGGTCTAAAAAAGTGGTGAAACGATTCCACAAAATTGCTGTTACCAGCAGATACTGTGTTACTGTTACAGTTTGAGTGATGAAGACTCGACAGTCCAACGGTTGGCAAGTTAGAACTGTGAGATTCACTACGTGCACCACTGGTGTTTTGTGGAAAAGCACATGTAAGATTCTGCAACAGCGTCTGCAGATACTCCTGCATGCGTAAATCCCTTTTTATGGCAGGAATTATTTCGGCAAATTTACTTTTGGGATCTAAGAGTGTGGCAACCCAGTAGTCAGGATTACTTCGAATTCTGACAATCCAAGGGTCATTTTGCAGGTAGTGCAGCAAGAAGGCACTCATGTGTCTTGCGTATCCAGGAGGACCAAGTCCTTGTTGTGTTGGTAGCGAGGTAAGAATCATGCTTCCTTCCTCTGCCCTCTCCACCCAACCTCGCACAACAGAAATGTGATCAAGGTCTCCCTCATCTGATGAGTCTTCCATGCCCATCGCTAGTTCGTCCTCCACTTCTTCCTCGGCTCCTGCACCTTCCTCAACAGTTTGGCTGCTACCATGTGCCCTGGTTAATCCCTCTCTCCCACCCTCCCATGCCTGCCACCTTAGTGCTGCCGACCGTCTGGACCTTGGAGATGTTATCCCTTCCGCATACGACTCCTCTTCTACTTCCTCCACCTCCTCTTGTCCCACCACCTGACTCTGAATTCTGTTTAATGTGTGCTCCAGCATGTAAGTCACCGGAATAGTCATGCTGATAATGGCATCGTCGTCAGCACTAAACTTCTTCGTCACCATTTCAAAACTGTGCAAAAGGGTGTGTGGCGCCCCTGAGGATTCAGTCGCCACAGAGTTACTGCATCTCACCCAGAGGTGTGGTATCTCACCCTCAGGTAAGGAAAGCGTATGGCTCGG
The DNA here is from genome assembly GCF_046119375.1 of Phyllobates terribilis. Lineage (NCBI taxonomy): Eukaryota > Metazoa > Chordata > Amphibia > Anura > Dendrobatidae > Phyllobates > Phyllobates terribilis. The sequence continues at coordinate 72,169 of NW_027363221.1, read as the reverse complement.
GACCCTAACACCTGCATCCAACACATACCCGCAGTGGGGGTAGGGCGAGATTACTCCTAAGGGAGAGCAGAGTCCCAGGTCCCTAGCTTTTGGGAGGGTCCTATGTAGTGGGTGCTTAGGGGAGCACATGACAGGGAGAGTATAAATAGGAAGCCATCTTAGAAAGAGCAAGCCAGTCAGAGGAGGAAAAGTGACAGGAGCAGAGGCTCTGCATGAGCTCTGCTCCGGAGGCGGGCCTAGCCTGGGAGGCCCAGGACTGAAGGAGAGAAGAGAGGAGTGGGAGCAGGAAGGCTCCAGGAACCAAAGGGACCCTAGGGGTATGGGCTGTGCAGAAGGCCACCCGTACTCCCGCTGCTACCAGGAGGTAGAGGGGTCAGGCCAGATAAGGGGAACCGGTCCCTCAACTAGCGGAGAAACAGCAAGGCTCAACTAGAAACCGGAGGCTGCAGCATTTCATGTACTGCAGGCCAAAGTCCACACCAGTCTCACTAAGAAGGTAGCCACATAGGACCCAGGGGACGGAACACACGTCGCCCGCCAAGGCCCGAGGATACCGGATAGAAGTGTCACTGGGTGTGAGGTGCAGGGAGAAGGCCAGAGAAAGGACACACAGAAGGGAGTCCTGCTAAGTACTCCAGAGCTATCTGGGGGTGGACTGAGCCCCTCACTGAGTACGCACAGCACGACGGGGGAGATTGCTCTGGTACCTGTAATCTGGACTGCAACAACTGTGAGTAAAGATCTTGGGACTGCATCACACGGACTCTGTGTTCATTACTGACTCCCTGCACTACAACCACCATCATCCACCCACACTGCCCTGAAGCTACACTCTTCCTGTGGGGAGTAATAATACCATTGCTGCAAAACCACCAGCTTCAGAGGACTGTTCCGCAGCGGCGGCCCCATTTGCCGCACTCCAGAGGTGGCGTAGTCGGACATTATAAAACCCATATATACAAATTACCCTTGGATTGACCGCCCTGGGTCACGGACCGGGTCACCGCCACAGTGACTACAACCCCCAGCGTCTACTGGCCCAGCTCCGGGTACCCCATGGCCCAGTGGGCGCGTCAACTTCATAGGTCCCTGATCTGAGACCACTCCTGCAGCGTGATTTGCCCCACCTCTGGATCTCATTGGCCCAGGCTATACGTCAGTACGTATTGCACCAGGGTTTGTCGGTGCTGCCACAGTCGCTGCAACATGTGCAGAGTTGAATTCCACCGTGTCGGCACATCGCATTTCAGCCGGTGAACTGGCAGGCCCAACGACTTTTGTAGAGATGTAAGTCGTAGAGCTGCGGGATGCGAATGGCGGAAGTGAGCACACAGCGACCGTGCTGTCTGCAGAAGGCCATCTAGTCCGGGATAGTGGGCTAAAAATTGATGGACAACCAGGTTCAACACGTGAGCCATACAAGGCACGTGTGTGACATTGCCCCGGCGAAGGGCCGCACCCAGGTTTGTAGCATTGTCGCACACAGCCTTCCCTGGTTGCAGGTCCAGTGGAGACAACCATTCATGAAACTGGGTCTCCAGAGCTGTCCACAACTCCTCAGCTGTGTGACTCACATTTCCCAGACATTTCAAAGTAAAAACCGCCTGATGACGTTGAGCCCTGCTGCCAGCATAGTAAGGGGGTGTGCAGCAGGGGCGGAACTACCGCCCGTGCAGCCGGTTCATTGAACGGGGGCCCCGAGGGAGAGGGGGCCCCTCCAGCAGGGCCGCCATCAGGGCATGACTGCCCTGACTCCAGTATGGGGCCCAGACAGTAGGGGCCCCCTTGGGGGCCCCCCTCTTGTGCGTCTCTCTCCTCATGGGGCCCCCAGCCCCATGCTAAGAGCCGGGTCCGGGACATCTCAGCGCTGCGCTGCTGCGGCAGCGCTTTCATGATTCCCCTGACTTCCGGTCATGTGACGGCACCGTCACATGACCGGAAGTCAGGAGAACCTGGTGTCAGCGATTTGGACGAGCGCCAGGATTCTGCAGGGATTGCATGGGGGTAAGTATAGCAAGTTTTATTTTTTTTTAAATACAATTTACTAGGAGTGGGGGGAATGGGAGATGCACATGTGGTGGAGGGGGGTGAGAGATGCACATGGGGGGGATGAGAGAGGGGCACATGTGGGGGATGAGAGAGGGGCACATGGGGGGGATGAGAGAGGGGCACATGGGGGGGAGGGGGATGAGGGATGTGCACATGAAGGGGTGAGTGCTGCACATGGGGGGATGAGAGCTGCACATGGGGGAATTGGGAGAAAATGAGCTGCACATGGTGGAATTGGGAGAAAATGAGCTGCACATGGGGGAATTGGGAGTAGGGGGATAACGAGCTGCACATAATGAATGTGGGGTGGGGGACAGTAAATGATAAATGATGATGGGGTGGGGAGAGCACGGACATGATATAATGAATTGCGGCAGGGGGTGCATGTAAATAATGAATGCGGGGAGCAGGAAGTATAGAGTAGGGGGCGTTGCGGATGCAGGAGTGTAACTGGTAACAAATTGGCGGAAAGAGTAGAGGTTCTAATTAAATTATATATTAAGTGCCTATTTAAAGTTAATGGGGGCACCGTGGTGGATTACAATTTATATTTGGAATGGTAGGTTGCATAATAACTAACCATATATTGATGGTGGATGCACGTCTGTATTCAGCTGCGTAATGTAGAAGTTGGGGAATGTGCTCTAGATAACTGTGTTATTTTATGCAGAGACGAGTCCTGGCTGGAAGACGTGATGGCGGTCTGTGCTGGATGAAGGAGAAAAGCGTAGCTGAAGGACTTCACCTAGAGACGTCACCAGTGAGTCAGTGTATTACATGTACACTTACACTATATACTATGTACCGGGCTCCTGTGTATAATGTCACTGGTAATCCCTGTATTACCTGTAGACTATATACAGAGCTCCTGTGTATAATGTCACTGGTGATCACTGTATTACCTGTACACTGACACTATATACAGAGCTCCTGTGTATAATGTCACTGGTGATCACTGTATTACCTGTACACTATACACTATATACAGAGCTCCTGTGTATAATGTCACTGGTGATCGCTGTATTACCTGTACACTATATACAGAGCTCCTGTGTATAATGTCACTGGTGATCACTGTATTACCTGTACACTGACACTATATACAGAGCTCCTGTGTATAATGTCACTGGTGATCACTGTATTACCTGTACACTGACACTATATACAGAGCTCCTGTGTATAATGTCACTGGTGATCACTGTATTACATGTACACTTACACTATATACTATGTACCGGGCTCCTGTGTATAATGTCACTGGTGATCACTAGATTACCTGGACACTTACATTATACATACCATGTATAGAGCTCCCGTGTATAATGACACTTATGGTAATATTAGTAATGTGGTGGTAATATTAGTAATGTGGTGGTAATATGTGGTCTGGTCATGGTGTGGCAGTTTTTCCCCCTTCTGTGTGGTATTATTCAGTCACTATGTTGTGGTAATATGTGGTCTGGTCATGGTGTGGCGGTATTCCCTGTATGTGGTATTATTGGTCATTTAAAAAAAAAATGTATATGACACATTCCCTTAGAGAAAACTAAATAAAAATATATCTAAAAAGAGTATTGGATATTTTAAGAAAATTTTAATAGGTTAGAGTAGGGCCCGGCCAGAAGAGTCTACCTTATCGTGGTGGCGGCTTTAAAAATCTTTTGGCCAAAACAAAAGCTGATGGCTATGCATGTGGCACCGTCACATGGCCGAACGTCAGGAGAACGTGGTGGCAGCGACGTGGACGAGCGCCAGGATTCTGCAGGGATCGCATGGGGGTAAGTATAACAAGTTTTATTTGTTTTAAATACAATTAATTAACTAGGAGTGGGTGGGTGAGAGATGCACACGGGGGGGGGGGGGAGAGAAGCACATGGGGGGGTGAGAGATGCACACGGGGGGGTGAGAGATGCACACGGGGGGGTGAGAGATGCACACGGGGGGGTGAGAGATGCACACGGGGGGGGGTGAGAGATGCACATGGGGGGGTGAGAGATGCACATGGGGGGGGATGAGAGATGCACAGGGGGGATGGGAGATGCACGGGGGGGTGAGCTGCACATGGGGGGGTTATGTTTACATAACTTTGTTGCCTTATGAAGCGCAGGGGGGGCCCCCCAAAAATTTCTTGCACAGGGGCCCACTACAGTCTGTGTCCGCCCCTGGTGTGCAGGATCCCTTCTGCGCAGTTAGAAAGCTTGTGGCATGACCAGACAGGCTTTGGGTGCAGGTGGAGGACCAAGAGGAGGTTGAGGAGGCAGAAGCAGTGGAGGAACTTTGAGATAAAGAGGATTTACGCACAACTCGTGGGGACGGCAAGACTTGGACAGCAGCCCCTTGTTCTGCTGTCACCATAGTTACCCAGTGCCCAGTCAGCGACATGTAACGCCCCTGTCCATGCCTACTCGTCCAAGTGTCTGTGGTGAAATGCACCCTGTCACACACAGAGTTTCTCAAAGAAGTGGTGATGTTGTGTGCGACATGCTGGTGGAACGCAGGCACACCTTTCTTTGAGAAGTAGTGCCGACTAGGCATCTGGTACTGGGGCACTGCGATGGACATAAGGTCTCGAAAATCCTCTGTGTCCACCAGGCGGAAAGGAAGCATTTCTGTAGCCAAGAGCTTGCAGATGGTAAAATTCAACCTCTTAGCTTTCTCATGGCTAGGAGGAAATGGTCTTTTACTTGTCCACATCTGAGGGATCGAGGGCTGGCTTTTGTGCTTAGACGGGGTTGAGAAGGGTGTCCCCGGCAAACTGCCGGTCTCTGAGGAAGATGCAGGCGGACATGTTAGGTTGCCTTGATCCAAAGGTGGTGCTCTCGATGTCGGAGTGCGCTCAACACCAGCAGGTGTTTCCACTTCTCAATGAACTGACGACCTGCCAATCACACTGGCTGTTGCGGGTAAAGAGGTGGCAGGTCTGCGTCCAAAAACATGTGTGACTGCTGTCCCCCCAGTCACAGAGGATGAAGAGGCTGCGGATGCACAAGATGGGGCAGACAGTGGTTGGCCCGGCCCGCTAGGCCGCATTGTAGCACGGTGAGCTTCCCACTGCAACTTATGCTTCATATCCATGTGACGGTACATGCATAAAGTACTCAAACTATGGATTTTTTGGCCTCCACTTAGCTTTTGGTGACAAATATTACAGATAACACGAGTTGGGTCATCCTTATCGATCTGAAAAAATGCTCAGGCTATACAAGGCTTAGAGCCCATGCGACCTGAAGAGCCACCACGACTTGTGGTCAGAGCCAGAGTTGTGGTTGAGGATGCAGTTGTTGACGTGCTTCCAGTACTCCGTCTCTGTCCAGGAAGGCGCAACCAAACCTCATCGTCAATAGCATCTGTGACGCCCCGCTGCGCTTGGTATCACAGATCCTAGAAGAGTGCATTGATGGAACCCTCCACAAGAGGCCCCCATAAACATTCACACATCTCCACCTTCCACCTCAGATCAACAGAGGGAGCCCGTTAGGGATATAAATAGGGAAGGTGGAGCTAGGCAGTTCATTTCCTCTGAAGAGTTCCTGCAGTAGAGAAGCCTAAGAGAGGTCAGTCTGCAGTGGAGCTCAGTCTAGTCTAGAGAACTCAGTTAATAGTTCAGCAGTGGAGCACGAGGCTCCTGCTAGCTAGATTCAGGGAGCCCAGATAGAGCTTAAGGTGTGCCGGCGCCATGAGATCGGTGAAGCGCGGCAAGCTGCCGTTAGTGTGTATAGCCTAGTGAGGGCCCAAGTAGGCCGAAGGCGAGTGGCGAGTTAGTACATAAGGGGCAGAGGAGCTTAACCAGCTCACCCCGAAGCATTTACCGGACACCGGATCCGAGCTTACCGGGATCTCTATGACCCAGTAAGGCATAACCGGAATCCCTGGAGAACTACAAGTCGCAGGATCGCTAAGGTGCTGATAAGTAACAGAGCCAGGAGACGCTTAGGCCTCGCATACTGGGAGCGTGAACTCCAAGAGAAGGCCCTACCACAAGGTCAGCCAGTGCAGGACAGAGACAAAGTTAGGCCTAGCTCCAGGCAGGTCAGAAACTTACTACGCAGAGGCAAGAAACAGGAGGCCCTACACCCGCTCATTGGGGAGGATCCTGATATGCACCCTTCACCCTACAGTGCTCCGGGATGTGCCTGAATTTCCACCAGTAAAAGGTACTGAAGTGACTACCGTGTCCGTTCCCGTTCTTGGTCTGACCCAGCTGGGTCTTGCCTGTCCTGCATTCCCCCTGCATACGCTGCCCTGAGACCTAGCTCCACCTGTGGGGAGCTATACCATTGAGCTGCCTTATTACGGGACTCAGTGGACTGCTGCAGCGCTGGTGCTTCTCACCAGATACCACAGGTGGCGTCACGAACTCTTATAAAATTAACAATTATCCACCCTTTTAAAGAGTGACCCCAGGGTACGGGCCAGGGAGCCGACCACCGCGACATCCCCAAGGCCAGGCAAAGGCCCGGGTACTGAGTCATCCCCATTCCCTGGGCTAGTCACATCCTCCTCCACCTCCTCTGCTGACCTCATCGACTGGCTGACTGTGGGTTGACAGTAAGTGGGATCTCCAACCTCGTCATCATCACCCTGTGTGTTCTCACACCCATCGTCCTCAGAGCCAACCTCTTCCTGCCCTGACCGAAAAGTCAAGTTGTCGCTCCAATCAGGTGTTTGAGTCTCATCATCATCTTCCTCATTGTCTCCACCAACAGGAGTTACAGTTTGGGAACAAGGGTCTACATTATGCTCAGAACCTTCTTCATCTGGTCCTGGATCCGACTTATAAAGATTCTGGGCATCAGTGCAGATCATTTCCTCGTCTGGATTAACAGAAGCTCTGGAGTAGACCTCCGTTTCTCAGGCTATAGTATGAGTAAACAGCTGTGCAGACTCAACCATCTGTGTTACCCCATACTCAGAAGGGCAGCTGGAGACTTGGGAGCTGTGAGGAAGCAAGTGCGATTGGGGTGACACCTCTGAGGACTGGAGCATTTGTGATGTTGAAGTTGAGGTGGAGGAGAGCCCACTTGAAGGAGCACTTGATATCCGTTGAAGCACCTGCTGTTTTTGTGCCTCATCTGGAATTTGTAGCGATTGGCGTGGCTGTAAGAAAAGGATCTTATCACATTGTCCACAAAAAAAAGTCGACATCTTAGTTTGGCTGGAAGATGGACTTTCTTCTGCAGATGTTACTCCCCCCCCCCCCACTGCGGGGGGGCTCGACCCACCAGCGGACGGGCACCAGTATTGGGAGAGGGGGGGGCTGGCCGTCAGGGTCCACCGCGGCTCTGGCACGAACCCAGCGACACGGAGGTGGCACGGGCAGGAACGGACTGGCCGGGTCGGCTTCGCACTTCTTTGCTTTTAGAAGGGCATGGCATGCCTATATCTGTGTCTCTGCCTCCTTTTACTCCTCCACCTCTTTTCTTTTCACATGACTATATGTACTTGTCACTTTTCCATGTATTAGTTGTGTCTTCTGAGCAGTTTATCAGGTTTTGGACACCTTTGAAGGTGTTTTCTATGTGTTTCTATGTGTTTTTGTTTGCCTGCCATTGGTTTTAATGGTGTTCATAGGTGTTCGACAAACAGTTCGACGAACAGTTCGGCGAACACACGGGTGTTCGACGAACCGAACCGACCTCGAACACTACGGGGGTGGCTCAACACTAGTCGCAGTGGAAGAAAAAGACAATATCAATGCGGCGTAGAAGAGAAGTGTAGGTCACAGTAGCTTAACAAGATGGTTTAAATGCCAATTGAAAGAGTGGTGGAGGTTGCAGCGGAGTAAAAAAAATATACCAATGCCCGTGGAAGAGACATGGAGGACACAGTAACTTAACAAGACTGTTTTAATGCCCCTTGGAATAGACGTGGAGGTCACAGTAACTTAACAAGATGGTTTTAATGCCCCTTGGAAGAGTGATGGAGGTTACAGTGGAATCAAAAGACAATATCAATGTCCCCGTGGAAGAGACATGGAGGTCAGAGTAGCTTAACACGATGGTTTTAATGCCCCTTGGAAGAGTCGTGGAGGTCGCAGTGGAATAAAAAGAAAATATAAATGCCCAATGGAAGAGACGTGGAGGACACAGTAGCTTAACAATGCGGTTTTAATGCCCATTGGAAGTGTGATGGAGGTCGAAGTGGAATAAAAAGACAATATCAATGCCCCTTGGAAGAGTGGTGGAAGTCGCAGTGGAAGAAAAAGACAATATCAATGCCCCGTGGAAGAGACGTGGAGGTCAGAGTAGCTTAACAAGACGGTTTTAATGCCCATTGGAACAGTGGTGGAGGTCCCAGTGGAATAAAAAGAAAATATAAATGACCAGTGGAAGAGACGTAGAGGATACAGTAGCTTAACAATGCGGTTTAAATGCCCATTGGAAGAGTGGTGGAGGTCGCTGTGGAATAAAAATACAATATCAATGCCCCGTGGAAGAGACGTGGAGGTCACAGGAGCTTAACAAGATGGTTTTAATGCCCCTTGGAAGAGTGGTGGAAGTCGCTGTGGAACAAAAAGACAATACTAATGCCCCGTGGAAGAGATGTGGAGGACACAGTAGCTTAAAATGCGGTTTTAATGCCCCTTGGAAGATCTGTGGAGTTCAGAGTGCTTTAACAAGATGGTTTTAATGCCCTTTGGAAGAGACGTGGAGGTCACAGTAGCTTAAAAAGACGGTTTTAATGCCCCTTGGAAAAGTGGTGGAGGTTACAGAGGAATAAAAGGACAATATCAATGCCCCTTGGAAGGGTGGTGGAGGTCGCAGTGGAATAAAAAGACAACATCGATGCCCCGTGGAGGAGACGTGGAGGTGACAGAAGCTTAGCAAGACGGTTTTAATGCCCCTTAAAAGTGTGGTGGAGGTCGCAGTGGAATAAAACGACAAAATCAATGCACCGTGGAAGAGTGGTGGAGGTTACAGTAGCTTAACAAGACAGTTTTCATGCCCCTTGGAAGTGTGGTGGAGGTCGAAGTGGAATAAAACGACAATATCAATGCCCCGTGGAAGAGTGGTGGAGGTCGCAGTGGAATAAAAATACAATATCATTGCACCTGGGAAGACACGTGGAGATCACAGTATCTTAACAAGACGGTTTTAATGCACCTTAAAAATGAGGTGGAGGTCGCAGTGGAATAAAACGACAAAATCAATGCACCATGGAAGAGTGGTGGAGGTCACAGTAGCTTAACAAGACCGTTTTCATGATCCTTGGAAGTATGGTGGAGGTCGCAGTGGAATAAAACGACAATATCAATGCCCCGTGGAAGAGTGGTGGAGGTCGCAGTGGAACAAAATGACAATATCAATGCCCCGTGGAAGAGACGTGGAGGTCACAGTAGCTTAACAAGACGGTTTTAATGCCCCATGGAAGTGTGGTGGAGGTCGAAGTGGAATAAATCGACAATATCAATGCCCCGTGGAAGAGTGGTGGAGGTCGCAGTGGCATAAAATGACAATATCAATGCCCCGTGGAAGAGACGTGGAGGTCACAGTAGCTTAACAAGACTGTTTTATTGCCCCTTGGAAGAGTGGTGGAGGTTACAGTGGAATAAAAAGACAATATCATTGCCCGTGGAAGAGAACTTGAGGTCATAGTAGCTTAATAAGACGGTTGTAATGCCCCTTGGAAGAGTGGTGAAGGTCGCAGTGGAATAAAAAGACAAAATCAATGCTCCGGGGAAGAGACGTGGAGATCACAACGGTTTTAATGCCCCTTGGAAGAGACGTGGAGGTCACAGCAGCTTAAAAAGATGGTTTTAATGCCCCTTGGTAGAGGTTACAGTGGAATAAAAAGACAATATCAATGCCCCGTGGAAGACACGTGGAGATCACAGTAGCTTAACAAGACGGTTTTAATGCCCCTTGGAAGAGCTGTGGAGTTCAGAGTGGTTCAACAAGACGGTTTTAATGCCCCTTGGAAGAGACGTGGAGATCACAGTAGCTTTACAAGACGGTTTTAATGCCCCTTGGAAGAGCGGTGGAGGTCGCAGTGGAATACAAAGACAATATCAATGCCCCTTGGAAGAGACATGGAGGTCACAGTAGCTTAACATGATGGTTTTATTGCCCCTTGGAAGAATGGTGGAGGTCGCAGTTTATTAAAAAGACAATATCAATGCCCAGTGGAAGAGACGTGGAGGTCACAGACGTTTAACAAGAAAGATTTAATGCCCCTTGAAAAAGTGGTGGAGGTCGCAGTGGAATAAAAAATAATATCAATGCCCCTTGGAAGAGTGGTGGAGGTCGCAGTGGAATAAAAAGACAATATCAATGCCCCGTGGAAAAGACGCGGAGGTCACAGTAGCTTAACAATACAGTTTTAATGCCCCATGGAAGAGTGGTAGAGGTCGCAGTGAAATAAAAAGACAACATCAATGCCCCTTGGAAGAGACGTGAAAATCACAGTAGTTTAACAAGATGGTTTTAATGCCCCTTGGACGAGTGGTGGAAGTTACAGTGGAATAAAAACACAATATCAATGCCAGTAGAAGAGACGTGGAGGTCACAGTAGCTTATCAAGACGGTTTTAATGCCCCTTGGGATAGTGGTGGAGGTCGCAGTGGAATAAAAAGACAATATCAATGCCCCGTGGAAAAGATGTGGAGTTCACAGTAGCTTAACAAGACGGTTTTAATGCCCCTTGGAAGAGCTGTGGAGTTCAAAGTGGTTTAAAAAGACGGTTTTAATGTGCCTTGGAAGAGACGTAAAGGTGACAGTAGCTTAACAAGATGGTTTTATTGCCCCTTGGAAGTGTGGTGGGGTTGCAGTGGAATAAAACGACAATATCAATGCCCCGTGGAAGAGTGGTGGAGGTCACAGTGGAATAAAATGACAATATCAATGCCCAGTGAAAGAGACGTGGAGGTCACAGTAGCTTAACAAGACGGTTTTAATGCCCCTTGGAAGTGTGGTGGAGGTTGTAGTACAATATCAATGCCCCGTGGAAGAGTAGTGGAGGTCGCAGAGGAAAAAAATTACAATATCAATACGCGATGAAAGAGACGTGGAGGTCACAGTAGCTTAACAATGCGGTTTTAATGCCCCTAAGAAGAGTGATGGAGGTCGCAGTGGAATAGAAAGACAATATCAGTGCCCGTGGAAGAGAATTGGAGATCACAGTAGATTAACAAGACAGTTTTATTGCCCCTTGGAATAGCTGTGGAGTTCAGAGTGGTTCAACAAGACGGTTTTAATGCCCCTTGGAAGAGACGTGGAGGTCACAGTAGCTTAACAAGACGGTTTTAATGCCCCTTGGAAAAGTGGTGGAGGTTACAGTGGAATAAAAAGGCAATATCAATGCCCCGTGGAAGAAAAGTGGAGGTCACAGTAGCTTTACAAGATGGTTTTAATGCCCCTTGGAGGAGCGGTGGAGGTCGTAGTGGAATAAAAAGACAATATCAATGTCCAGTGGAAGAGACTTGGAGGCTACAGCAGCTTAACAAGATGGTTTTAATGCCCCTTGTAAGAGTGTGGAGGTTGCAGTGGAATAAAAATACAATACCAATGACCCTTGGAAGAGTGGTGGAGGTCGTAGTGTTATAAAAAGACAATATAAATTTCCTGTGGAAGAGACGTGGTGGTCTCAGTAGCTTAACAAGACAGTTTTAATGCCAATTGGACGAGTGGTGGAGGTTACAGTGGAATAAAAACACAATATCAATGCCGCGTAGAAGAGACGTGGGGGTCACAGTAGCTTAACAAGATGGTTTTAATGCCCCTTGGAAGAGCTGTGGAGTCCAAAGTCGTTTAACAAGATGGTTTTAATGCTTATTGGAAGAGAAATCGAGGTGACAGTATCTTACCAAGATGGTTTTAATGTTCCTTGGAAGGGTCGAGGAGGTTACAGTAGAATAAAAAGACAATATGAATGCCCCGTGGAAGAGACATGGAGGTCACAGTAGCTTAACAAAATGGTTTAATGCCCCTTGGAAGAGAGGTGGAGGTCGCAGTGGAATAAAAAGACAATATCAATGCCCCTTGGAAGAGTGGTGGACGTCGCAGTGGAGGAAAAAGACAACACCAATGCCCCGTGGAAGAGACGTGGAGGTCACAGTAGCTTAACAAGATGGTTTTAATGCTCCTTGGAAGTGTGGTGGAGGTTGCAGTGGAATAAAACGACAATATCAATGCCCCGTGGAAGAGTGGTGGAGGTCACAGTAGCATAATAAGACTTCTTTAATGCCACTTTGAAATGTGGTGGAGGTCGCAGTGGAATAAAACAACAATATCAATGCCCCGTGAAAGAGTGGAGGAGGTCACAGTGGAATAAAATGACAATATCAATGCCCCGTGAAAGAGACGTGGAGGTCACAGTAGCTTAACAAGACAGTTTTAATGCCCCTTGAAACTGTGGTGGAGGTTGTAGTGGAATAATAAGACAATATCAATACCCCGTGGAAGAGACATGGAGGTCACAGTAGCTTAACATGATGGTTTTATTGTCCCTTGGAAGAGTGGTGGAGGTTGCAGTGGAATAAAAAGATAATATCAATGCCCCTTGAAAGAGTGGTGAAGGTCGCAGTGGAATAAAAAGACAATATCAATGCCCCGTGGAAGAGACGTGGAGGTCACAGTAGCTTAACAAGACAGATTAAATGTCCCTTGGAAGACTGGTGGAGGTCGCAGTGGAATAAAAAGACAATATCAATGCCCCGTGGAAGAGACGTGGAGGTCACAGTAGCTTAACAAGATGGTTTTAATGCCCCTTGGAGGAGTGATGGAGGATACAGTGGAATAAACACCCAATATCAATGCCCGTGGAATATACGTGGAGGTCACAGTAGCTTAACCAGATGGTTTTAATGCTCCTTGGAAGTGTGGTGGAGGTTGCAGTGGATTAAAACGACAATATCAATGCCCCGTGGAAGAGTGGTGGAGGTCACAGTAGCATAATAAGAGTTCTTTAATGCCACTTTGAAATGTGGTGGAGGTCGCAGTGGAATAAAACGACAATATCAATGCCCCGTGAAAGAGTGGAGGAGGTCACAGTGGAATAAAATGACAATATCAATGCCCCATGAAAGTGACGTGGAGGTCACAGTAGCTTAACAAGACGGTTTTAATGCCCCTTGAAAGTGTGGTGGAGGTTGTAGTGGAATAAAACGACAATATCAATGCCCCGTGGAAGAGTAGTGGAGGTCGCAGTGGAATAAAATTACAATATCTATGCCCCATGGAAGAGACGTGGAGGTCACAGTAGCTTTACAAGACGGTTTTAATGCCCCTTGGAAGAGCGGTGGATGTTGCAGTGGAATAAAAAGACAATGTCAATGTCCACTGGAAGAGACTTGGAGGTTACAGCAGGGTAACAATATGGTTTTAATGCCCCTTGAAAGAGTGTGGAGGTCGCAGTGGAATAAAAAGACAATACCAATGCCCATTGGCAGAGTGGTGGAGGTCGTAGTGGAATAAAAAGACAATATAAATTTCCTGTGGAAGAGACGAGGATTTCACAGTAGCTTAACAAGATGGTTTTAATGCCCCTTGGAAGAACTGTGGAGTCCAAAGTCGTTTAACAAGATGGTTTTAATGCCCCTTGGAAGAGACGTGGAGATGACAGTAGATTAACAAGATGGTTTCAATGTTCCTTGGAAGACTGGGGGAGGTTACAGTAGAATAAAAAGACAATATGAATGCCCTGTGGAAGAGACGTGGAGGTCACAGTAGCTTAAAAAAATGGTTTTAATGCCCCTTGGAAGAGAGGTGGAGGATGCAGTGGAATAAAAAGACAATATCAATGCCCCTTGGAAGAGTGGTGGAGGTCGCAGTGGAAGAAAAAGACAACACCAATGCCCCGTGGAAGAGACGTGGAGGTCACAGTAGCTTAACAAGATGGTTGAAATGCCCCTTGGAAGAGTGGTGGAGGTCGCAGTGGAATAATAAGACAATATCAATACCCCGTGTAAGAGACGTGGAGGTCACAGTAGCTTAACTTGATGGTTTTATTGCCCCTTGGAAGAGTGGTGGAGGTTGCAGTGGAATAAAAAGATAATATCAATGCCCCTTGAAAGAGTGGTGGAGTTCGCAGTGGAATAAAAAGACAATATCAATGCCCCGTGGATGAGACGTGGAGGTCACAGTAGCTTAACAAGACAGATTAAAAATCCCTTGGAAGATTGGTGGAGGTCGAAGTGGAATAAAAAGACAATATCAATGCCACGTGGTATAGACGTGGAGGTCACAGTAGCTTAACAAGACGGTTTTAATGCCCCTTGGATGAGTGGTGGAAGTTACAGTGGAATAAAAACCTAATATCAATGCCCCGTGGATTATACGTGGAGGTCACAGTAGCTTAACAAGATGGTTTTAATGCCCAATGGAAGAGTGGTGGAGGTAGCAGTGGAATAAAGAGACAATATCAATGCCCCGTGGAAGAGATGTGGAGGTCACAGTAGCTTAACAAGATGGTTTTAATGCCCCTTGGAAGAGTGGTGGAGGTCGCAGTGGAATAAAAAGAAAATATCATTGCCCCTTGGAGGAGTGGTGGAGGTCGCAGTGGAATAAAAAGACAAAGTCAATGCCCGGTGGAAGAGACTTGGAGGTCACAGTAGCTTAACAAGATGGTTTTAATGCCCCTTGGAACAGCTGTGGAGTTCAGAGTGGTTTAGCAAGACTTTTTTTAATGCCCCTTGGAAGAGACGTGGAGGTCAAAGTAGCTTAACAAGACTGTTTTAATGCCCCTTGTCAGGTAGGTGGGGGTTACAGTAGAATAAAATAACAATATCAATTTCCCGTGGAAGAGAAGTGGAGGTCACATTATCTCAACAAGACGGTTTTAATGCCCCTTGGAAGTGTGATGGAGGTCTCAGTGGAATAAAAAGATAATATCAATGACACTTGGAAGAGTAGTGGAGGTCGCAGTGGAAGAAAAAGACAATATCAATGCCGCGTAGAAGAGAAGTGTAGGTAACAGTAGCTTAACAAGACGGTTTAAATGCCACTTGAAAGAGTAATGGAGGTTGCAGTGGAATAAAAAAAATATATCAATGCCCGTGGAAGATTCATGGAGGTCACAGTAACTTAACAAGGCTGTTTTAATGCCCAATGGAAGAGCTGTGGAGTTCAGAGTGGTTTAACAAGACAGTTTTAATGCCACTTGGAAGAGACGTGGAGGTGACAGTAGCTTACCAAGAAGATTTTAATGCCCCTTGGTAGAGTGGTGGAGGTTACAGTGGAATGAAAAGACAATATCAATGCCCCTGGAAGAGACGTGGAGGTCACAGTAGCTTAACATGACGGTTTTAATGTCCCTTGGAAGTGTGGTGGAGGTCGCAGTGGAATAAAATGACAATATCAATGCCCCGGGGAAGAGACTTGAAGGTCACAGTATCTTAACAAAACGGTTTTAATACCCCTTGGTAGAGTGGTGGAGGTTACAGTGGAATAAAAAGATAATATCAATGCCCCGTGGAAGAGACGTGGAGATCACATTAGCTTTACAAGACTGTTTTAATGCCCCTTGGAAGAGTGGTGGAGGTCGCAGTAGAATACAGAGACAATATCAATGGCCCTTGGAAGAGACGTGGAGGTCACAGTAGCTTAACATGATGGTTTTATTACCCCTTGGAAGAGTGGTGGAGGTCGCAGTGGAATTAAAAGACAAAATCAATGCCCCTTGGAAGAGTGGTGGAGGTCGCAGTTTATTAAAAAGACAATAACAATGCCCATGGGAAGAGACGTGGAGGTCACAGTCGTTTAACAAGACAGATTTAATGCCCTTTGGAAGAGTGGTGGAGGACGCAGTGGAATAAAAAATAATATCAATGCCCCTTGGAAGAGTGGTGGAGGTCGCAGTGGAATAAAAAAACAATATCAATGCCCCGTGGAAGAGACGGGGAGGTCACAGTAGCTTAACAAGACAGATTAAATGTCCCTGGGTAAAGTGGTGGAGGTCGCAGTGGAATAAAAAGACAATATCAATGCCCAGTGGAAGAGACGTGGAGGTCACAGTAGCTTAACAAAACGTTTATTATGCCCCTTGGAAGAGTGGTGGAGATCGCAGTTTATTAAAAAGACAATATCAATGTCCCTTGGAAGAGTGGTGGAGGTCACAGTGGAATAAAAATACAATATCAATGCCCCGTAGAAAAGACGTGGAGGTCACAGTAGCTTAACAATACAGTTTTAAAGCCCCTTGGAACAGTGGTGGAGGTCGCAGTGGAATAAAAAGACAATATCAATGCCCCGTGGAAGAGACGTGAAGATCACAGTAGCTTTACAAGACGGTTTTAATGCCCCCTGGAAGAGAGGTGGAGGTCGCAGTGGAAAACAAAGACAATATCAATGCCCCTTGGAAGAGTGGTGGAGGTCACAGTGGAATAAAAAGACAATATCAATATCCCGTGGAAAAGACGTGGAGGTCACAGTAGCTTAACAATACAGTTTTAATGCCCCGTGGAACAGTGGTGGAGGTCTCAGTGGAATAAAAAGACAATATCAATGCCCCTTGGCAGAGACGTGGAAATCACAGCAGCTAAACAAGATGGTTTTAATGCTCCTTGGATGAGTGGTGGAAGTTACAGTGGAATAAAAACACAATATCAATGCCAGTAGAAGAGACGTGGAGGTCACAGTAGCTTAACAAGACGGTTTTAATGCCCCTTGGAAGAGTGGTTGAGGTCGCAGTGGAATAAAAAGACAATATCAATGCCCAGTGGAAAAGACGTGGAGGTCACAGTAGCTTAACAAGACGGTTTTAATGCCCCTTGGAAGAGCTGTGGAGTTCAGAGTGGTTTAATAAGACGGTTTTAATTCCCCTTGGAAGAGACGTGAAGGTGACAGTAGCTTAACAAGATGGTTTTATTGCCCCTTGGAAGTGTGGTGGAGGTCGCAGTGGAATAAAAAGACAATATCAATGCCCCGTGGAAGAGACGTGAAGATCACAGTAGCTTTACAAGACGGTTTTAATGCCCCCTGGAAGAGAGGTGGAGGTCGCAGTGGAAAACAAAGACAATATCAATGCCCCTTGGAAGAGTGGTGGAGGTCACAGTGGAATAAAAAGACAATATCAATACCCCGTGGAAAAGACGTGGAGGTCACAGTAGCTTAACAATACAGTTTTAATGCCCCTTGGAACAGTGGTGGAGGTCTCAGTGGAATAAAAAGAGAATATCAATGCCCCTTGGAAGAGACGTGGAAATCACAGCAGCTTAACAAGATGGTTTTAATGCTCCTTGGATGAGTGGTGGAAGTTACAGTGGAATAAAAACACAATATCAATGCCAGTAGAAGAGACGTGGAGGTCACAGTAGCTTAACAAGACGGTTTTAATGCCCCTTGGAAGAGTGGTTGAGGTCGCAGTGGAATAAAAAGACAATATCAATGCCCAGTGGAAAAGACGTGGAGGTCACAGTAGCTTAACAAGACGGTTTTAATGCCCCTTTGAAATGTGGTGGAGGTCGCAGTGGAATAAAACGACAATATCAATGCGTCGTGAAAGAGTGGTGGAGGTCGCAGTGGAATAAAATGACAATATCAATGCCCCGTGAAAGAGACGTGGAGGTCACAGTTGCTTAACAAGACGGTTTTATTGCCCCTTGGAAAAGTGGTGGAGGTTACAGTGGATTAAAAAGACAATATCAATGCCCTGTGGAAGAGACGTGGAGATCACAGTAGCTTTACAAGACGGTTTTAATGCAACATGGAAGAGTGGTGGAGGTCACAGAGGAATACAAAGACAATATCAATGCCCCTTGGAAGAGACGTGGAGGTCACAGTAGCTTAACATGATGGTTTTATTGCCCCTTTGAAGAGTGGTGGAGGTCGCAGTGGAATAAAACGACAATATCAATGCCCCGTGAAAGAGTGGTGGAGGTCGCAGTGGAATAAAAAGCCAATGTCAATGCCACGTGGAAGAGACGTGGAGGTCAAAGTAGCTTAACAAGACAGATTAAATGTCCCTGGGAAAAGTGGTGTAGGTAGCAGTGGAATAAAAAGACAATATCAATGCCCCGTGGAAGAGTAGTGGAGGTCGCAGTTGATTAAAATTGCAGTATAAATGCCCCATGGAAGAGACGTGGAGGTCACAGTAGCTTAACAAGGCGTTTTAATGTCCCTTGGAAGAGTGGTGGAGGTCGCAGTGGAATAAAAAGACAATATCAATGCCCGTGGAAGAGACGTTGAGGTCATAGTAGCTTAACAAGACAGTTTTAATGCCCCTTGGTAGAGGGGTGGAGGTCGCATTGTAAAAAAAAGACAATATCAATGCTCCGTGGAAGAGATGTGGAGATCACAGTAGCTTAACAAGAGGGTTTTATTGCCCCTTGGAAGAGCTGTTGAGTTCAGAGTGGTTCAACAACACGGTTTTAATGCTCCTTGGAAGAGACGTGGAGGTCACAGTAGCTTAACAACACGGTTTTAATGTCCCTTGGAAAAGTAGGGGAGGTTACAGTGGAATAAAAAGACAATATCAATGCCCCGTGGAAGAGACGTGGAGGTCACAGTAGCTTTACAAGACGGCTTTAATGCCCCTTGGAAGAGCGATCGAGATCGCAGTGGAATAAAAAGACAATATCAATGTCCAGTGGAAGAGAGTTGGAGGTTACAGCAGCTTAAGAATATGGTTTTAACGACCCTTGTAAGAGTGTGGAGGTCGCAGTGGAATAAAAAAACAATATAAATTTCCCCTTGGAGGAGACGTGGAGGTCACAGTAGCTTAAAAAGACGGTTTTAATGCCCCTTGGAAAAGTGGTGGAGGTTACAGTGGAATAAAAAGACAATATCAATGCCCATTGAAAGAGTGGTGGAGGTTGCAGTGGAATAAAAAGACAATATCAATGCCACTTGGAAAAGACGTGGAGGTCACAGTAGCTTAACAAGATGGTTTTAATGCCCCTTAGAAGAGTGGTGGAGGTTACATTGGAATAAAAAGACAATATCAATGTCCCTTGGAAGAGCTGTGGAGTTCCGAGTGGTTTAACAATACTGTTTTAATGCCCCTTGGAAGAGACGTCGAGGATACAGTAGCTTAACAAGACAATTTTAATGCCCCTTGGTAGAGTGGTGGAGGTTACAGTGAAATAAAAAGACAATATCAATGCCACGTGGAAAAGACGTGGAGGTCACAGTAGCTTAACAAGACGGTTTCAATGCCCCTTGGAAAAGCTGTGGAGTTCAGAGTGGTTTCACAAGATGGTTTTAATGCCCCTTGGAGGAGACATGGAGGTCACAGTAGCTTAAAAAGACTGTTTTAATGCCCCTTAGAAGAGTGGTGGAGGTTACATTGGAATAAAAAAACAATATCAATGCCCCGTGAAAGGGACGTGGAGGTCCCAGTAGATTTACAAGACGGTTTTAATGCCCCTTCGCACATCGGAGGAGTTCGTAGTGGAATAAAAAGACAATATCAATTCCCCTTGGAAGAGACGTGGAGATCACAGTAGCTTAACAAGACTGTTTTTATGCCCCTTGGAAGAGAGGTGGAGGTCGCAGTGGAATAAAAAGACAATATCAATGCCCCGTAGAAGAGACGTGGAGTTCACAGTAGCTTAACAAGACGGTTTTAATACCCCTTGGAAGACTGGTGGAGGTCTCTGTGGAATAAAAAGAAAATATCAATGCCCAGGGGAAGAGACGTGGAGGTCACAGTAGCTTAACAATGCGGTTTTAATGCCCCTCGGAAGAGCTGTGGAGTTCAGAGTGGTTTAGTAAAATGGTTTTAATGCCCCTTGGAAGAGACGGGGAGGTCACAGTAGCTTTAAAAGACGGTTTTAATGCCCCTTGGAAGAGAGGTGGAGGTCGTAGTGTAATAAAAAGACAATATCAATGCCCCTTGGAAGAGACGTGGAGATTACAGTATCTTAAAAAGACGGTTTTAATACCCCTTGGATGAGTGGTTGAGGTTACAGTGGAATAAAAACACAATATCAATGCCCTGTAGAAGAGACGTGGAGATCACAGTAGCTTAAGAAGACCGTTTTAATTCCCCTTGGAAGAGTGGTGGAGGTCGCAGTGGAATAAAACGTCAACGTCAATGCCCCTTGGAAGAGTGGTGGAGGTCGCAGTGGAATAAAAAGACAAAATCAATGCCCCGTGGAAAAGACGTGGAGGTCACAGTAGCTTAACAAGACGGTTTTAATGCCCCTTGGAAGAGTGGTGGAGGTCGCTGTGGAATAAAAAGACAATATCAATGCCCAGGGGAAGAGACGTGGAGGTCACAGTAGCTTAACAATGCGGTTTTAATGCCCCTTGGAAAAGATGTGGATTTCAGAGTGGTTTAACAAGACGGTTTTAATGCCCCTTGGAAGAGACGTGGAGGTCACAGTAGCTTAACAAGACGGTTTTAATGCCCGTGAGAAGAGTGGTGGAGGTTACAGTGGAATAAAAAGACAATATCAATGCCCCCTGGAAGAGACGTGGAGGTCACAGTAGCTTTACAAGACTGTTTTATTGCCCCTTGGAAGATCGGTGGAGGTCGCAGTGGAAAAAAAAGACATTATCAATGTCCAGTGGAAGAGACTTGGAGGTCATAGCAGCTTAATAAGACGGTTTTCATGCCCCTTAGAAGAGTGTGGAGGTCGCAGTGGATTAAAAAGACAATATCAATGCCCCTTGGAAGAGACGTGGAGATCACAGTAGCTTAACAAGACGGTTTTAATGCCCCTTGGACAAGTGGTGGATGTTACAGTGGAATAAAAACACAATATCAATGCCCCATAGAAGAGAAGTGGAGGTCACAGTAGCTTAACAAGACGGTTTCAATGCCCCTTGGAAGATTGGTGGAGGTCGCAGTGAAATAAAAAGACAATATCAATGCCCCGTGGAAGAGTTGTGGAGGTCACAGTAGCTTAACAAGATGGTTTTAATGCCCCTTGGCAGAGTGGTGGAGGTCGCTATGGAATAAAAAGAAAATATTAATGCCCCGTGGAAGAGATGTGGAGAACACAGTAGCTTAAAATGCGGTTTTAATGCCCCTTGGAAAAGTGGTGGAGGTTACAGTGGAATAAAACAAAAAACCAATGCACAGTGGAAGAGTGGTGGAGGTCACAGTAGCTTAACAAGACGGTTTTAATGCCCCTTGGAAGAGGTGTGGAGGTCACAGTAGATTAACAAGACGCTTTTAATGCCCCTTGGAAGAGTGGTGGACATCGCAGTGGAATAAAATGACAATATCAATGCCCCGTGGAAGAGACGTGGAGGTCACAGTAGCTTAACAAGACGGTTTTAATGCCCCTTGGAAGTGTGGTGGAGTTCGCATTGGAATAAATCGACAATATCAATGCCCCGTGGAAGAGTGGTGGAGGTCGCAGTGGCATAAAATGACAATATCAATGCCCCGTGGAAGAGACGTTGAGGTCACAGTAGCTTAACAAGACGGTTTTATTGCCCCTTGGAAGAGTGGTGGAGGTCGCAGTGGAATAAAAAGACAATATCTTTGCCCGTGGAAGAGACCTTGAGGTCATAGTAGCTTAACAAGACGGTTTTAATGCCCCTTGGTAGAGTGGTGGAGGTTACAGTGGAATAAAAAGACAATATCAATGCCCCGTGGAAGAGACGTGGTGATCACAGTAGCTTAACAAGATGGTTTTAATGCCCCTTGGAAGAGCGGTGGAGGTCGCAGTGGAATACAAAGACAATATCAATGACCCCTTGGAAGAGACGTGGAGATCACAGTAGCTTAATAGGACGGTTTTAATGCCCCCTGGACCAGTGGTGGAGGTTACAGTGGAATAAAAAAACAATATCAATGCCCCGTTGATGAGACGTGGAGGTCACAGTAGCTTAACAAGACGGTTTCAATGCCCCTTGGAAGAGTGGTGGAGGTCGCAGTGGAATAAAAATACAATATCAATGCCCCTTGGATGAGTGGTGATGGTCTCAGTGGAATAAAAAGACAATATCAATGCCCCGTGGAAGAGACGTGAAGGTCACAGTAGATTAACAAGATGGTTTTAATGCTCCCTGGAAGAGCTGTGGAGTCCAAAGTGGTCTAACAAGACGGTTTTAATGCCCCTTGGAAGGGTGGTGGAGGTTGCTGTGGAATAAAAAGACAATATCAATGCTCCGTGGAAGAGACGTGGAGGTCACAGTAGTTTAACAATGCCATTTTAATGCCCCTCGGAAGAGCTGTGGAGTTCAGAGTGGTTTAACAAGATGGTTTCTATGCCCCTTGGAAGAATGGTGGAGGTCGCAGTGGAATAAAAAGACAATACCAATGCCCCGTGGAAGAGTGGTGGAGGTCACAGTGCAATAAAAAGACAATATCAATGCCCAGTGCAAGAGACGTGGAGGTCACAGTAGCTTAACAAGACGGATTTAATGCCCCTTGGAAGAGCTGTGGAGTTCAGAGTGGTTTTACAAGACGGTTTTAATGCCCCTTGAATGAGACGTGGAGGTCAAAGTAGCTTAACAAGACGGTTTTAATGCCCATTGGAAAAGTAGTGGAGGTGACAGTGGAAAAAAAAGACAATATCAATGCCCCGTGGAAGAGACGTGGAGGTCACAGTAGCTTAGCAAGATGGATTTAATGCCCCTTGGAAGAGCTGTGGAGTTCAGAGGGGATTTACAAGACGGTTTTAATGCCCCTTGGATGAGACGTGGAGGTCACAGTAGGTTAACAAGACGCTTTTAATGACCCTTGGAAGAGTGGTGGAGGTTACAGTGGAGTAAATAGAAAATGTCAATGCCCCGTGAAAGAGACGTGGAGGTCACAAAAGATTAACAAGATGGTTTTAATGCCCCTTGGAAGAGTGGTGGAGGTCGCAGTGGAATAAAACGACAATATCAATGCCCCTTGAAAGAATGGTGGAGGTCGCAGTGTAATAAAAAGACAATATCAATTCCCCATGGAGGACACGTGGAAGTCACAGTACCTTAAAAAGACGGATTTAATGCCCCTTGGAAGAGTGGAGGAGGTAGCAGTGGAATAAAGAGACAATATCAATGCCTCGTGGAAGAGACATGGAGGTCACAATAGCTTAACAAGATGGTTTTAAAGCCCCTTGGGAGAGAGATGGAGATCACAGTAGCTTAACAAGATGGTTTTAATGCCCCTTGGAAGAGCTGTGGAGTTCAGATTGGTTTAACAAGACGGTTTTAATGTCCCTTGGAAAAGCAGTGGAGTTCAGAGTGGTTCAACAAGACAGTTTTAATGCCCTTTGGAAGAGACGTGGAGGTCACAGTAGCTTAAGAAGATAAATTTAATGCCCCTTGGAAGAGTAGTGGAGGTCACAGTAGAATAAAAAGACATTATCAATGTCCCGTTTAAAAGAAGTGGAGGTCACAGTAGCTTAACAAGAAGGTTTTAATGCCCCTTGGAAGAGTGGTGGAGGTCACAGTGGAATAAAAAGACAATATCAATGCCCCTTGGAAGAGACGTGGAGGTCACAGTAGCTTAACAAGACGGTTTTAATGCCCCTTGGAAGAGGTGTGGAGGTCACAGTAGATTAACAAGACGCTTTTAATGCCCCTTGGAAGAGTGGTGGACATCGCAGTGGAATAAAAAGACAATATCAATGCTCCATGGAAGAGACGGTGAGGTCACAGTAGCTTAATAAGACAGTTTTAATGCCCCTTGGAAGTGTGGTGGAGGTCGCAGTGGAATAAAATGACAATATCAATGCCCCGTGGAAGAGACGTGGAGGTCACAATAGCTTAACGAGACGTTATTAATGCCCCTTTGAAGAGTGGTGGAGGTTGCAGTGGAATAAAAAGACAATATCAAAGCTCCGTGGAAGAGACGTGGAGATTATAGTATCTTAACAAGACGGTTTTAATGCCCCTTGGAAAAGCTGTGGAGTTCAGAGTGGTTTAACAAGACGGTTTTAATGCACGTTGAAAGAGACGTGGTGGTCACAGTAGCTTAACACGACGGTTTTAATGCCCCTTAGAAGAGTGGTGGAGGTTACAGTGGAATAAAACAACAATATCAATGGCCCGTAGAAGAGACGTGGAGGTCACAGTACCTTAATAAGATGGTTTCAATGCCCCTTGGAAGAGTAATGGAGGTCGCAGTGGAATAAAAAGACAAAATCAATGCCCCGCGGAAGAGACGTGGAGGTCACAGTAGCTTAACAAGACGGTTTTAATGCCCCTTGAAAGAGTGGTGGAGGTCTCTGTGGAATAAAAAGACAATATTAATGCCCCGTGGAAGAGATGCGGAGGTCACAGTAGCTTAACAATGCGATTTTATTGCCCCTCGGAAGATCTGTGGAGTTCAGAGTGCTTTAGCAAGATGGTTTTAATGCACTTTGGAAGAGACGTGGAGGTCAAAGAAGCTTAAAAAGATGGTTTTAATGCCCCTTGGAAAAGTGGTGGAGGTTACAGTGAAATAAAAAGACAATATCAATGCCCCTTGGAAGAGTGGTGGAGGTCACAGTAGCTTAACAAGATGGTTTTAATGCCCCTTGCAAGAGTGGTGGAGGTCGCAGTGGAATAAAAAGACAATATCAATTCCCCGTGGAAAGACGTGGAGGTCACAGTAGCTTAACAAGACGGATTTAATGCCCCTTGGAAGAGCTGTGGAGTTCAGAGTGGTTTTACAAGACGGTTTTAATGCCCCTTGAATGAAACGTGGAGGTCAAAGTAGCTTAACAAGACGGTTTTAATGCCCATTGGAAAAGTAGTGGAGGTGACAGTGGAAAAAAAAGACAATATCAATGCCCCGTGGAAGAGACGTGGAGGTCACAGTAGCTTAGCAAGATGGATTTAATGCCCCTTGGAAGAGCTGTGGAGTTCAGAGGGGATTTACAAGACGGTTTTAATGCCCCTTGGATGAGACGTGGAGGTCACAGTAGGTTAACAAGACGCTTTTAATGACCCTTGGAAGAGTGGTGGAGGTTACAGTGGAGAAATAGAAAATGTCAATGCCCCGTGAAAGAGACGTGGAGGTCACAAAAGATTAACAAGATGGTTTTAATGCCCCTTGGAAGAGTGGTGGAGGTCGCAGTGGAATAAAACGACAATATCAATGCCCCTTGAAAGAATGGTGGAGGTCGCAGTGTTATAAAAAGACAATATCAATTCCCCATGGAGGACACGTGGAAGTCACAGTACCTTAAAAAGACGGATTTAATGCCCCTTGGAAGAGTGGAGGAGGTAGCAGTGGAATAAAGAGACAATATCAATGCCTCGTGGAAGAGACATGGAGGTCACAATAGCTTAACAAGATGGTTTTAAAGCCCCTTGGGAGAGAGATGGAGATCACAGTAGCTTAACAAGATGGTTTTAATGCCCCTTGGAAGAGCTGTGGAGTTCAGATTGGTTTAACAAGACGGTTTTAATGTCCCTTGGAAAAGCAGTGGAGTTCAGAGTGGTTCAACAAGACAGTTTTAATGCCCTTTGGAAGAGACGTGGAGGTCACAGTAGCTTAAGAAGATAAATTTAATGCCCCTTGGAAGAGTAGTGGAGGTCACAGTAGAATAAAAAGACATTATCAATGTCCCGTTTAAAAGACGTGGAGGTCACAGTAGCTTAACAAGAAGGTTTTAATGCCCCTTGGAAGAGTGGTGGAGGTCACAGTGGAATAAAAAGACAATATCAATGCCCCTTGGAAGAGACGTGGAGGTCACAGTAGCTTAACAAGACGGTTTTAATGCCCCTTGGAAGAGGTGTGGAGGTCACAGTAGATTAACAAGACGCTTTTAATGCCCCTTGGAAGAGTGGTGGACATCGCAGTGGAATAAAAAGACAATATCAATGCTCCATGGAAGAGACGGTGAGGTCACAGTAGCTTAATAAGACAGTTTTAATGCCCCTTGGAAGTGTGGTGGAGGTCGCAGTGGAATAAAATGACAATATCAATGCCCCGTGGAAGAGACGTGGAGGTCACAATAGCTTAACGAGACGTTATTAATGCCCCTTTGAAGAGTGGTGGAGGTTGCAGTGGAATAAAAAGACAATATCAAAGCTCCGTGGAAGAGACGTGGAGATTATAGTATCTTAACAAGACGGTTTTAATGCCCCTTGGAAAAGCTGTGGAGTTCAGAGTGGTTTAACAAGACGGTTTTAATGCACGTTGAAAGAGACGTGGTGGTCACAGTAGCTTAACACGACGGTTTTAATGCCCCTTAGAAGAGTGGTGGAGGTTACAGTGGAATAAAACAACAATATCAATGCCCCGTAGAAGAGACGTGGAGGTCACAGTACCTTAATAAGATGGTTTCAATGCCCCTTGGAAGAGTAATGGAGGTCGCAGTGGAATAAAAAGACAAAATCAATGCCCCGCGGAAGAGACGTGGAGGTCACAGTAGCTTAACAAGACGGTTTTAATGCCCCTTGAAAGAGTGGTGGAGGTCTCTGTGGAATAAAAAGACAATATTAATGCCCCGTGGAAGAGATGCGGAGGTCACAGTAGCTTAACAATGCGATTTTATTGCCCCTCGGAAGATCTGTGGAGTTCAGAGTGCTTTAGCAAGATGGTTTTAATGCACTTTGGAAGAGACGTGGAGGTCAAAGAAGCTTAAAAAGATGGTTTTAATGCCCCTTGGAAAAGTGGTGGAGGTTACAGTGAAATAAAAAGACAATATCAATGCCCCTTGGAAGAGTGGTGGAGGTCACAGTAGCTTAACAAGATGGTTTTAATGCCCCTTGCAAGAGTGGTGGAGGTCGCAGTGGAATAAAAAGACAATATCAATTCCCCGTGGAAAGACGTGGAGGTCACAGTAGCTTAACAAGACGGTTTTAATGCCGCTTGGAAGAGCTGTGGAGTTCAGAGAGGTTTAACAAGACGGTTTTAATGCCCCTTGGAAGGGTGGTGGAGGTCGCTATGGAATAAAAAGACAATATCAATGCTCCGTGGAAGAGACGTGGAGGTCACAGTAGTTTAACAATGCCATTTTAATGCCCCTCGGAAGAGCTGTGGAGTTCAGAGTGGTTTAACAAGATGGTTTCAATTCCCCTTGGAAGAGTGTTGGAGGTCGCAGTGGAATAAAAAGACAATACCAATGCCCCGTGGAAGAGTGGTGGAGGCCGCAGTGGAATAAAAAGACAATATCAATGCCCCGTGGAAGAGACGTGGAGGTCACAGTAGCTTAACAAGACGGATTTAATGCCTCTTGGAAGAGCTGTGGAGATCAGAGGGGTTTTACAAGACGATTTTAATGCCCCTTGGATGAGACATGGAGGTCAAAGTAGCTTAACAAGACGCTTTTAATGCCCCTTGGAAGAGTGGTTGACGTCGCAGTGGAATAAAAAGACAATATCAATGCCCCGTGGAGGAGACGTGGAGGTCACAGTAGCTTAACAAGACAGTTTTAATGCCCCTTGGAAGAGCTGTGGAGTTCAGAGAGGTTTTACAAGACAGTTTTAATGCCTCTTGGATGAGATGTGGAGGTAACAGTAGCTTAACAAGACGGTTTTAATGCCCATTGGAAAAGCAGTGGAGGTGACAGTGGAATAAAAAGACAATATCAATGCTCCGCGGGAGAGACGTGTAGGTCAGAGTAGCTTAACAAGACGTTTTTAATTCCCCTTGGAAGTGTGGTGGAGGTCGCAGTGGAATAAAAAGGCAATATCAATGCCCCTTGGAAGATTGGTGGAGGTCGCAGTGGAAAAAAAAGACAATATCAATATCGCACAGAAGAGTCGTGGAGGTCACAGTAGCTTAACAAGAAGGTTTTAATGCCCCTTGGAAGGGTGAAGGAGGCAGCAGTGGTATAAACAGACAGCATCAAAGCCCCGTGGAAGAGACATGGAGGTCACAGTAGCTTTACAAAATGTTTTTAATGCAGTTTGGAAGAGCTGTGGAGTTCAGAGTGGTTTAACAAGACGGTTTTATTGCCCCTTGGAAGAGAGGTGGAGATCACAGTAACTTAACAAGATGGTTTTAATGCCCCTTGGAAGAGTGGTGGACGTTACAGTGGAATAAATAGAAAATATCAATGCCCCGTGGAAGAGACCTGGAGGTCACAGTAGCTTAGCAAGACGGATTTAATGCCCCTTGGAAGAGCTGTAGAGTTCAGAGGGGTTTTACAAGACGGTTTTAATGCCCCTTGGATGAGACGTGGAGGTCACAGTAGCTTAACAAGATGCTTTTAATGACCCTTGGAAGAGTGGTGGACGTCGCAGTGGAATAAAAAGACAATATCAATGCCCCGTGGAAGAGCTGTGGAGTTCAGAGTGGTTTAACAAGGCAGTTTTAATTTCCCTTGGAAGAGCTCTGGAGTGGAGGTAACAGTAGCTTAACAAGACGGTTTTAATGCACCTTGGAAAAGTAGTGGAGGTGATAGTTGTATAAAAAGACAATATCAATGCCCCGTGGAAGAGACGTGTAGGTCACAGTAGCTTAACAAGACGTTTTTAATGCCCCTTGGAAGTGTGGTGGAGATCGCAGTGGAATAAAAAGGCAATATCATTGCCTCTTGAAAAAGTGGTGGAGTTTGCAGTGGAATAAAAAGACAATATCAATACCGCATGAAAGAGACGAGGAGGTCAGAGTAGCCTAACAATACGGTTTTAATGCCCCGTGGAGGTCACAGTAGCTTAACAAGACGCTTTTATTGACCCTTGGAAGAGTGGTGGACGTCGCAGTGTAATAAAAAGACAATATCAATGCCCCATGGAGAAGACGTGGAAGTCACAATACCTTAAAAAGACGAATTTAATGCCCCTTGGAAGAGTGGAGGAGGTAGCAGTGGAATAAAAAGACAATATCAATGCCTCATGGAAGAGACATGGAGGTCACATTAGCTTAACAAGACGGTTTTAAAGCCCCTTGGGAGAGAGATGGAGATCACAGTACCTTAAAAAGACGGATTTAATTCCCCTTGGAAGAGTGGAGGAGGTAGCAGTGGAATAAAAAGACAATATCAATGCCTCATGGAAGAGACATGGAGGTCACAGTAGCTTAACAAGACGGTTTTAATGCCCCTAGGAAGAGCTGCGGAGTTCAAATTGGCTTAACAAGACGGTTTTAATGCCTCTTGGAAAAGCAGTGGAGTTCAGAGTGGTTCAACAAGACAGTTTTAATGCCCTTTGGAAGAGACGTGGAGGTCACAGTAGCTTAAGAAGATGGATTTAATGCCCCTTGGAAGAGTAGTGGAGGTCGCAGTGGAATAAAAAGACATTATCAATGCCCCGTTTAAAAGACGTGAAGGTCACAGTAGCTTAACAAGACGGTTTTACTGCCCCTTGGAAGATGTGTGGAGTTCAGAGGGGTTTTACAAGACGACTTTAATGCCCCATTGGATGAGATGTGGAGGTCACAGTAGATTAACAAGACGCTTTTAATGCCCCTTGGAAGAGTGGTGGACATCGCAGTGGAATAAAAAGACAATATCAATGCCCCATGGAAGAGACGGTGAGGTCACAGTAGCTTAACAAGACAGTTTTAATGACCCTTGGAAGTGTGGTGGAGGTCACAGTGGAATAAAATGACAATATCAATGCCCCGTGGAAGAGATGTGGAGGTCACAGTAGCTTAACGAGACGGTTTTAATGCCCCTTTGAAAAGCTGTGGAGTTCAGAGTGGTTTAACAAGACGGTTTTAATGACCGTTGAAAGAGACGTGGAGGTCAGAGTAGCTTAACACGATGGTTTTAATGCCCCTTAGAAGAGTGGTGGAGGTTACAGTGGAATAAAACGACAATATCAATGCCCCGTAGAAGAGTCGTGGAGGTCACAGTAGCTTAACAAGACGGTTTCAATGCCCCTTGGAAGAGTGGTGGAGGTCACAGTGGAATAAAAAGACAATATCAATGCCCCTTGGAAGATTGGTGGAGGTCGCAGTGGAATAAAAATACAATATCAATGCCCCGTGAAAAAGGCGTGGAGGTCATAGTAGCTTAACAAGATGGTTTTAATGCCCCATGGAAGAGTGGTGGAGGTCGCAGTGGAATAAAAAGACAAAATCAATGCCCTGTGGAAGAGACGTGGAGGTCACATTAGCTTAACAAGACGGTTTTAATGCCCCTTGAAAGAGTGGTGGAGGTCGTTGTGGAATAAGAAGACAATAGTAATGCCCCGTGGAAGAGATGTGGAGGTCACAGTAACTTAACAATGCGGTTTTATTGCCCCTCGGAAGATCTGTGGAATTCCGAGTGCTTTAACAAGATGGTTTTAATGCCCTTTGGAAGAGAGGTGGAGGTCAGAGTAGCTTAAAGAGATGGTTTTAATGCCCCTTGGAAAAGTGGTGGAGGTTACAGTGGAATAAAAAGACAATATCAATGAGACTTGTAAGAGTGGTTGAGGTCACCGTAGTTTAACAAGATGGTTTTAATGCCCCTTGCAAGAGTGGTGGAGGTCGCAGTGGAATAAAAAGACAATATCAATTCCCCGTGGAAAGATGTGGAGGTCACAGTAGCTTAACAAGATGGTTTTAATGCCCCTTGGAAGAGCTGTGGAGTTCAGAGTGGTTTAACAAGACGGTTTTAATGCCCCTTGGAAGAGACTCGGAGGTGACAGTAGCTTAACAAGAAAGTTTTAATGCCCCTTGGAAGTGTGGTGGAGGTCGCAGTGGAATAAAACGACAAAATCAATGCCCCGTGGAAGAGTGGTGGAGGTCACAGTGGAATAAAATGACAACATCAATGACCGTGGAAGAGACGTGGAGGTGACAGTAGCTTAACAAGACGGTTTTAATGCTCCTTGGAGGAGTGGTGGAGGTCGCAGTGGAATAAGAAGACAATATCAATGCTCTGGGGAAGTGACGTGGAGTTCACAGTAGCTTAACTAGACGTTTTTTATGCCCCTTGGAAGAGCTGTGGAGTTCAGAGTGGTTCAACAAGACGGTTTTAATGCCCCTTGGAAGAGACGTGGAGGTCACAGTAGCTTAGCAAGATGGTTTTAATGCCCCTTGGACGAGTGGTGGAGGTTACAGTGGAATAAAAACACAATATCTATGCCTCGCAGAAGAGACGTGGAGGGTAGCTTAACAAGACGGTTTTCATGCCCCTTGGAAGTGTGGTGGAGGTCGCAGTGGAATAAAACGACAAAATCAATGCCCCTTGGAAGAGTGGTGGAGGTCGCAGTGGAATA
Organism: Phyllobates terribilis; assembly: GCF_046119375.1. Lineage (NCBI taxonomy): Eukaryota > Metazoa > Chordata > Amphibia > Anura > Dendrobatidae > Phyllobates > Phyllobates terribilis. The sequence continues at coordinate 41,210 of NW_027363221.1, read as the reverse complement.
AAATGACAATATCAATGCACCGTGGAAGAGTGGTGGAGGTCACATCAGCTTAACAAGACGGTTTTCATGCCCCTTGGAAGTGTGGTGGAGGTCGCATTGGAATAAAAAGACATTATGAATGCCCCGTGGAAGAGTGGTGGAGGTCACAGTGGAATAAAATGACAACATCAATGCCCGTGGAAGAGACGTGGAGGTCACAGTAGCTTAACAAGACGGTTTTAATGCTCCTTGGAAGAGTGGTGGAGGTCGCAGTGGAATAAAAAGACAATATCAATGCCCGTGGAAGAGTCGTGGAGGTCACAGTAGCTTAACAAGACAATTTTAATGCCCCTTGAAAGAACTGTGGTGTTCAGTGGGGTTTTACAAGACAGTTTTAATGCCCCTTGGATGAGACGTGGAGGTAACAGTAGCTTAACAAGACCGTTTTAATGCCCTTTGGAAAAGTAGTGGAGGTGACAGTGGAATAAAAAGACAATATCAATGCCCCGTGGAAGAGACGTGGAGGTCACAGTAGCTTAACAAGACGTTTTTAATACCTCTTGGAAGTGTGGTGGAGGTCGCAGTGGAATAAAAAGGCAACATCAATGCCCCTTGAAAGAGTGGTGGACGTCGCAGTGGAATAAAAAGACAATATCAATGCCCCGTGGAAGAGACGTGGAGGTCAGAGTAGCTTAACAAGACAATTTTAATGCCCCTTGAAAGAGCTGTGGTGTTCAGAGGGGTTTTACAAGACAGTTTTAATGCCCCTTGGATGACACGTGGAGGTAACAGTAGCTTAACAAGACCGTTTTAATGCCCCATGGAAAGGTGGAGGAGGTAGCAGTGGTATAAAAAGACAATATCAAAGCCCCGTGGAAGAGACATGGAGGTCACAGTAGCTTTACAAAACGGTTTTAATGCCGTTTGGAAGAGTTGTGGAGTTCAGAGTGGTTTAACAAGATGATTTTAATGCCCCTTGGAAGAGAGGTGGAGATCACAGTAACTTAACAAGATGGTTTTAATGCCCCTTGGAAGAGTGGTGGAGGTTACAGTGGAATAAATAAAAAATATCAATGCCCCGTGGAAGAAACCTGGAGGTCACCGTAGCTTAGCAAGACGGATTTAATGCCCCTTGAAAGAGCTGTGGAGTTCAGAGGGGTTTTACAAAACGGTTTTAATGCCCGTTGAAAGAGACGTGGAGGTCACAGTAGCTTAACACGACGGTTTTATTGACCCTTGGAAGAGTGGTGGACGTCGCAGTGGAATAAAAAGACAATGTCAATGCCCCGTGGAAGAGAAGTGGAGGTCACAGTAGCTTAATAAGACAGTTTTAATGCACCTTGGAAAAGTAGTGGAGGTGATAGTTGTATAAAAAGACAATATCAATGCCCCGTGGAAGAGACGTGTAGGTCACAGTAGCTTAACAAGACGTTTTTAATGCCCCTTGGAAGTGTGGTGGAGATCGCAGTGGAATAAAAAGGCAATATCAATGCCCCTTGGAAGAGTGGTGGAGGTCGCAGTGGAATAAAAACACAATATCAATACCGCATGAAAGAGACGTGGAGGTCACAGTAGCTTAACAATACGGTTTTAATGCCCCTTGGAGGGGTGGTGGAGATCGCAGTGGAATAAAAAGACAATATCAAAGCACCGTGGAAGAGACATGGAGGTCACAGTAGCTTTACGAAACGGTTTTAATAACGTTTGGAAGAGCTGTGGAGTTCAGAGTGGTTTAACAAGATGGTTTTAATGCCCCTTGGAAGAGAGGTGGAGATCACAGTAACTTAACAAGATGGTTTTAATGACCCTTGGAAGAGTGGTGGAGGTTACAGTGGAGTAAATAGAAAATGTCAATACCCCATGAGAGAGACGTGGAGGTCACAAAAACTTAACAAGATGGTTTTAACGCCCCTTGGAAGAGTGGTGGAGGTCGCAGTGGAATAAAACGACAATATCCATGCCCCTTGAAAGAGTGGTGGAGGTCGCAGTGGAATAAAAACACAATGTCAATGCCCCGTGGAAGAGAAGTAGAGGTCACAGTAGCTTAACAAGACAGTTTTAATGTCCCTTGGAAGAGCTCTGGAGTTCAGAGGGGTTTTACAACATAGTTTTAATGCCCCTTGGATGAGACGTGGAGGTAACAGTAGCTTATGAAGACAGTTTTAATGCACCTTGGAAAAGTAGTGGAGGTGATAGTTGTATAAAAAGACAATATCAATGCCCCGTGGAAGAGACGTGTAGGTCACAGTAGCTTAACAAGACGTTTTTAATGCCCCATGGAAGTGTGGTGGAGATCGCAGTGGAATAAAAAGACAATATCAATACCGCATGAAAGAGACGAGGAGGTCACAGTAGCTTAACAATATGGTTTTAATGCCCCTTGGGAGGGTGGAGGAGGTAGCAGTGGTATAAAAAGACAATGTCAAAGCACCGTGGAAAAGACATGGAGGTCACAGTAGCTTTACGAAATGGTTTTAATAACGTTTGGAAGAGCTGTGGAGTTCAGAATGGTTTAACAAGACGGTTTTAATGCCCCTTGGAAGAGAGGTGGAGATCACAGTAACTTAACAAGATGGTTTTAATTACCCTTGAAAAGTGGTGGAGTTTACAGTGGAGTAAATAGAAAATATCAATGCCCCGTGAAAGAGACGTGGAGGTCACAAAAGCTTAATAAGATGGTTTTAACGCCCCTTGGAAGAGTGGTTGTAGTCGCAGTGAAATAAAACGACAAAATCAATGCCCCTTGAAAGAGAGGTGGAGGTCGCAGTGTAATAAAAAGACAATATCAATGCCCCATGGAGAAGACGTGGAAGTCACAGTACCTTAAAAAGACGGATTTAATGCCCCTTGGAAGAGTGGAGGAGGTAGCAGTGGAATAAAAAGACAATATCAATGCCTCGTGGAAGAGACATGGAGGTCACAGTAGCTTAACAAGATGGTTTTAAAGCCCCTTGGGAGAGAGATGGAGATCACAGTAGCTTAACAAGACGGTTTTAATGCCCCTTGGAAGAGCTGTGGAGTTCAGATTGGTTTAACAAGACGGTTTTAATGCCAGTTGGAAAAGCAATGGAGTTCAGAGTGGTTCAACAAGTCAGTTTTAATGCCCTTTGGAAGAGACGCGGAGGTCACAGTAGCTTAAGAAGATGGATTTAATGCCCCTTGGAAGAGTAGTGGAGGTCGCAGTGGAATAAAAAGACATTATCAATGCCCGGTTTAAAAGACGTGAAGGTCACAGTAGCTTAACAAGAACGTTTTAATGCCCCTTGGAAGAGTGGTGGAGGTCACAGTGGAATAAAAAGACAATATCAATGCCCCGTGGAAGAGACGTGGAGGTGACAGTAGCTTAACAAGACGGTTTTAATGCCCCTTGGAAGATATGTGGAGTTCAGAGGGGTTTTACAAGACGGTTTTAATGCCCCTTGGATGAGATGTGGAGGTCACAGTAGATTAACAAGAGACTTTTAATGCCCCTTGGAAGAATGGTGGACATCGCAGTGGAATAAAAAGACAATATCAAGGCCCCATGGAAGAGACGGTGAGGTCACAGTAGCTTAACAAGACAGTTTTAATGCCCCTTGGAAGTGTGGTGGAGGTTGCAGTGGAATAAAATGACAATATCAATTCCCCGTGGAAGAGATGTGGAGGTCACAGTAACTTAACGAGACAGTTTTAATGCGCATTTGAAAAGCTGTGGAGTTCAGAGTGGTTTAACAAGACGGTTTTAATGCCCGTTGAAAGAGACGTGGAGGTCACAGTAGCTTAACACGACGGTTTTAATGCCCATTAGAAGAGTGGTGGAGGTTACAGTGGAATAAAACGACAATATCAATGCACCGTAGAAGAGACGTGGAGCTCACAGTAGCTTAACAAGACGGTTTTAATGCCCCTTGGAAGAATGGTTGAGGTCGCAGTGGAATAAAAAGACAATATCAATGCCCTTTGGAAGATTGGTGGAGGTCGCAGTGGAATAAAAAGACAATATCAATGCCCCGTGAAAGAGGCGTGGAGGTCATAGTAGCTTAACAAGATGGTTTTAACGCCCCTTGGAAGAGTGGTGGAGGTCGCAGTGGAATAAAAAGACAAAATCAATGCCCTGTGGAAGAGACGTGGAGGTCACATTAGCTTAACAAGACGGTTTTAATGCTCCTTGAAAGAGTGGTGGAGGTCACTATGGAATAAGAAGACAATAGCAATGCCCCGTGGAAGAGATGTGGAGGTCACAGTAGCTTAACAATGCGGTTTTATTGCCCCTTGGAAGATCTGTGGAGTTCAGAGTGCTTTAGCAAGATGGTTTTAATGCCCTTTAGAAGAGACGTGGAGGTCACAGTAGCTTAAAAAGATGGTTTTAATGCCCCTTGGAAAAGTGGTGGAGGTTGCTGTGGAATAAAAAGACAATATCAATGAGCCTTGGAAAGACGTGGAGGTCACAGTAGCTAACAAGACGGTTTTAATGCCCCTTGGAAGAGCTGTGGAGTTCAGAGTGGTTTAACAAGACGGTTTTAATGCCCCTTGGAAGAGACTCGGAGGTGACAGTAGCTTTACAAGACGGTTTTCATGCCCCTTGGAAGTGTGGTGGAGGTCGCAGTGGAATAAAACGACAAAATCAATTCCCCGTGGAAGAGTGGTGGAGGTCGCAGTGGAATAAAATGACAATATCAATGCCCCGTGGAAGAGATGTGGAGGTCACAGTAGCTTAACAAGACGGTTTTATTGCCCCTTGGAAGTGTGGTGGAGGTCGCAGTGGAACAAAACGACAAAACCAATGCCCAGTGGAAGAGTGGTGGAGGTCGCAGTGGAATAAAATGACAATATCAATGCCCCGTGGAAGAGATGTGGAGGTCACAGTAGCTTAAAAAGAAGGTTTTATTGCCCCTTGGAAGTGTGGTGGAGGTCGCATTGGAATAAATCGACAATATCAATGCCCCGTGGAGGAGTGGTGGAGGTCACAGCAGCTTAACAAGACGGTTTTCATGCCCCTCGGAAGTGTGGTGGAAGTGGCATTGGAATAAAACGTCAATATCAATGCCCCGTGGAAGAGTGGTGGAGGTCACAGTGGAATAAAATGACAACATCAATGCCCGTGGAAGAGACGTAGAGGTCACAGTAGCTTAACAAGACGGTTTTAATGCTCCTTGGAAGAGTGGTGGAGGTCGCAGTGGAATAAAAAGACAATATCAATGCTCTGGGGAAGAGACGTGGAGTTCACAGTAGCTTAACTAGACGGTTTTTATGCCCCTTGGAAGAGCTGTGGAGTTCAGAGTGGTTCAACAAGACGGTTTTAATGCCCCTTGGAAGAGACGTGGAGTTCACAGTAGCTTATCAAGATGGTTTTAATGCCCCTTGGACGAGTGGTGGAGATTACAGTGGAATAAAAACACAATATCAATACCCCGCAGAAGAGACGTGGAGGTCACAGTAGCTTAACAAGACTGTGTTCATGCCCCTTGGAAGAGCAGTGGAGGTCACAGTAGCTTAACAAGATGGTTTTAATGCCCCTTGGTAGAGTGGTGGAGGTTAAAGTGGAATAAAAAGACAATATCAATGCCCCGTGGAAGGGACGTGGAGGTCACAGTAGCTTTACAAGACGGTTTTAATGCCCCTTGGAAGAGCAGTGGAGGTCGCAGTGGAATACAAAGACAATATCAATACCCCTTGGAAAAGATGTGGAGATCACAGTAGCTTAACAAGATGGTTTTATTGCCCCATGGAAAAGTGGTGGAGGTCGCAGTGGAATAAAAACACAATATCAATACCCCATAGAAGAGACGTGGAGGTCACAGTAGCTTAACAAGATGGTTTTAATGCCCCTTGGAAAAGTGGTGGAGGTCGCAGTGGAATAAAGAGTCAATATCAATGCCCCTTAGATGAGTGGTGGAGGTCGCAGTGGAATAAAAAGACAATATCAATGCCCCGTGGAAGAGACGTGAAGGTCACAGTAGCTTAACAAGATGGTTTTAATGACCCCTGGAAGAGCTGTGGAGTCCAAAGTGGTCTAACAAGACGGTTTTAATGCTCCTTGGAAGAGCTGTGGAGATTCGAGTGGTTTAACTAGACAATATTAATGCCCCTTGGAAGAGACGTGGAGATCACAGTAGCTTAACAAGACGGTTTTAATGCCCCTTGGTAGAATGGTGGACGTCGCAATTGAATAAAAAAAACAATATCAATGCCCCTTGGTAGAGTGGTGGATGTCGCAATGGAATGAAAAGACAATATCAATGCCCCGTGGGAGATATGTGGAAGTCACAGTAGCTTAACAAGATGGTTTTAATACCCCTTGGAAGCGTGGTGGTGGTCGCACTGGAATAAAAAGATAATATCAATGCCATGTGAAAGAGACGTGGAGGTCACAGTAGCTTAACAAGACGGTTCTAATGCCCCTTGGAAGAGCTGTGGAGTTCAGAGAGGTTTAACAAGATGGTTTTAATGCCCCTTTAAGAGAAGTGGAGGTCACAGTATCTTAACAAGACGGTTTTAATGCCCCTTGGAAAAGTGGTGGAGGTCGCAGTGGAATAAAAAGATAATATCAATGCTCCGTGGAAGAGACGTGGAGGTCACAGTAGCTTAACAATGCTGTTTTAATGCTCCTTGGAAGAGTAGTGGACATCGTAGTGGAATAAAAAGACAATATCAATGCCCCGTGTTAGAGTGGTGGAGGTGGCAGTGGAATAAAAAGAAAATATCAATGCCCCGTGGTAGAGACGTGGAGGTCTCAGTGGAATAAAAAGACAATATCAATACCCCGTGGAAGAGACGTGGAGGTCACAGTTGCTTAGCAAGACAGATATAATGCCCCTTGGAAGAGCTCTGGAGTTCAGAGGGGTTTTACAAGACAGTTTAAATGCCCCTTGGATGAGTCGTGGAGGTCACAGTAGTTTAACAAGACAATTTTAATGCCCCTTGAAAGAACTGTGGTGTTCCGAGTGGTTTAACAAGACGATTTTAATGCCCCTTGGAAGAGACATGGAGGTCACAGTAGCTTATCAAGATGAACTTAATGACCCTTGGAAGAGTGGTGGAGGTTACAGTGGAATAAAAAGACAAAATCAATACACCGTGGAAGAGACGTGGAGGTCACAGTAGCTTAACAAGACGGTTTTAATGCCCCTTGGTAGAATGGTGGATGTCGCAATGGAATGAAAAGACAATATCAATGCCCCTTGGTAGAGAGTTGGATGTCACAGTGGAATAAAAAGACAATATTAATGCCCCGTGTAAGACATGTGGAGGTCACAGTAGCTTAACAAGACGGTTCTAATGCCCCTTGGAAGAGCTGTGGAGTTCAGAGAGGTTTAACAAGACGTTTTTAATACATCTAGGAAGAGATGTGGAGGTCACAGTAGGTTAACAAGATGGTTTTAATGCCCCTTGGAAGAGACGTGGAGGTCACAGTAGCTTAACAGGATGGATTTAATGCCCCTTGGAAGAGTGGTGGAGGTTACAGTGGAATAAAAAGACATTATCAATGCCTCTTTGTAGAGTGATGGATATCTTAGTGGAATAAAAAGACAATATCAATGCCCCACGGAAGAGATGTGGAGGTCACAGTAGCTTAACAAGACGGTTTTAATACCCTTGGTAGAGTGGTGGGTGTCGCAGTGGAATAAAAAGACAATATCTTTACCACGTGAAAGAAACGTGGAGATCACAGTAGCTTAACAAGACGGTTCTAATGCCCCTTGGGAGAGCTGTGGAGTTCAGAGAGGTATACCAAGACAGTTTTAATACCTCTTGGAAGAGACGTGGAGGTCACAGTAGCTTAAAAAGACAGTTTTAAAGCCCCTTGGATGAAATGTGGAGTTTACAGTGGAATAAAAAGACAATATCAATGTCCCGTGGAAGAGACGTGGAGGTCACAGTAGCTTAACAGGACGGTTTTAATGCCACTTAGAAGAGTGGTGGAGGTCGCATTGGAATAAATAAACAATATCAATGCACATTAGAAGAGTGGTGGAGGTCGCAGTGAAATAAAAAGACAATATCAATGCTCCGTGGAAGAGATGTGGAGGTCACAGTAGCTTAACAAGACGGCTTTAATGTCCCCTGGAAGAGTTGTGTATGTCGCAGTCTAATAAAAAGACAATAACAATGCCCCTTGGAAGAGTGGTGGAGGGAGCAGTGGAATAAAAAGACAATATCAAATCCCCGTGGAAGAGACGTGGAGGTAACAGTAGCTTAACAAGATGGATTTAATGCCCTTTAGAAGAGTGGTGGAGGTCGCAGTGGAATAAAAAGAAAATATCAATGCCCCCTGGAAGAGACGTGGAGGTCACAGTAGCTTAACAAAATGGTTTAAATGCCCTTTGGAAGAGACGTGGAGGTCACAGTAGCTTAAGAAGACCATTTTAATGCACCTTGGAAAAGTGGTGGAGGTTACAGCGGAATAAAAGGACAATATATTTGCCCCATGGAAAAGACGTGGAGGTCATAGTAGCTTAACAAGACGGTTTTATCGGCCTTTGGAGGAATTTTGGAGGTAGCAGTTGCATAAAAAGACAATATCTATGCCTCTTTGAAGAGTGGTGGAGGTCGCAGTGGAATAAAAAGACAATAACAATGCCCCGTGGAAGAGATGTGGAGGGCACAGTATCTTAACAAGACGGTTTTAATGCCCCTTGGAAGAGCTGTGGAGTTCAAAGTGGTTTAACAAGACGGTTTTAATTCCCCTTGGAAGAGATGTGGAGGTAACAGTAGCTTAACAAGACAGTTTTAATGCTCCTTGGAAGAGTGGTGGAGGTTACAGTGGAATAAAAAGACAACATCAAAGCCACAGGGAAGAGACGTGGAGGTGACAGTAGCTTAACGAGACATTTTTAATGCCCCTTGGAAGAGTGGTGGAGGTCGCAGTGGTATAAAAAGACAATATCAATGCCCCTTGGAAGAGTGGTGGAGGTTGCAGTGGAATAAAAAGACAATATCAATGCCACGTGGAAGTGAAGTGGAGGTCAGAGTAGCTTAACAAGTTGGTTTTAATGCCCCTTGGAAGAATGGTGGAGGTCGCAGTGGAATAAAAAGGCAATATTAATGCCCCGTGAAATAGACGAGGAGGTCAAAGCATCTTAAAAAGACAGCTTTAATGCCCATTGGAAGAGTCGTGGAGGTCGCAGTGGAATAAAAAGACAATATCAATGCCCCATGGAAGAGACGTGGAGGTCACTGTAGCTTTAAAAGATGGTTTCAATGCCCCTTGGAAGAGTGGTGGAGGTTACAGTGGAATAAAATAACAACATCAATGCCACAAGGAAGAGACGTGGATTTCTCAGTAGCTTAAAAAGACAGTTTTAATGCCCCTTGGTAGAGTGATGGAGGTCGCAGTGGAAAAAAAAGACAATATCAATGCTCCGTGAAAGAGTGGTGGAGGTCTTCAGTGGAATAAATTGACAATATCAATGCCCCGTTGAAGAGACATGGAGGTCACAGTAGCTTAACAAGATCGTTTTAATGCCCCTTGGAAGAATGGTGGAGGTCTCACTGGAATAAAAAGACAATATCTATGCCCCGTGGAAGAGATGTGGAGGTCACAGTAGCTTAACAAGATGGTTTTAATGCCCTTGGAAAAGTGGTGGATGTCGCAGTGAAATAAAAAGACAATATCAGTGCACCATGTAAGAGTGATGGAGGTCGCAATGGAATAAAAAGACAATATCAATGCCTCGTGGAAGAGACGTGGAAGTCACAGTAGATTAACAAGAGGGATTTAAAGTCCCGTAGAAGAGTGGTGGAGGTCGCAGTAGAATAAAAAGACAATATCAATGCCCCGTGGAAGAGACGTGGAGGTCACAGTAGCTTAACAAGAGATTTTAATGCCCCTTGGAAGAGCTGTGGAGTTCCAAGTGGTTTAACAAGACGATTTTAATGCCCCTTGGAAGAGACATGGAGGTCACAGTAGCTTAACAAGATGGATTTAATGCCCCTTGGAAGAGTGGTGGAGGTTACAGTGGAATAAAAAGACAATATCAATGCCCCGTGGAAGAGACGTGGAGGTCACAGCAGCTTAACAAGACTGTTTTAATGCCCCTTGGTAAAATGGTGGACGTTGCAATGGAATAAAAAGACAATATCAATGCCCATTGCTAGAGTGGTGGATGTCGCAGTGGAATAAAAATACAATATCAATGCCTCGTGGAAGAGACGTGGAAGTCACAGTAGATTAACAAGAGGGTTTTAATACCCCTTGGAAGAGTGGTTGGGGTCGCACTGGAATAAAAAGACAATATCAATGCCACATGGAAGAGACGTGGAGGTCACAGTAGCTTAACAAGACGGTTTTAATGCCCCTTGGAAGAAAGGTGGAGTTTACAGTGGAATAAAAAGACAATATCAATGCCCCTTGGAAAAGATGTGGAGGTCACAGTAGCTTAACAAAATGGTTTTAATGCCCCTTAGAAGAGTGGTGGATGTCGCAGTGGAATAAAAAGACAATATCAATGCCCCTTTGAAGAGTGATGGAGGTCGCAATGGAATAAATAAACAATATCAATGCCCCGTGGAGGAGACGTGAAAGTCAAAGTAGCTTAACAAGATGGATTTAATGCCCCTTGGAAGAGTGGTGGAGGTCGCAGTGGAATAAAAAGACAATATCAATGCACCTTGGAAGAGACGTGGAGGTCACAGTAGTTTAACTAGAGATTTTAATGCCCCTTGGAAGAGCTGTGGAGATTCGAGTGGTTTAACAAGACAATTTTAATGCCCCTTGGAAGAGACGTGGAGATCACAGTTGCTTAACAAGATGTATTTAATGCCCCTTGGAAGAGTGGTGGAGGTTACAGTGAAATAAAAAGACAATATCAATGTCCCGTGGAAGAGACGTGGAGGTCACAGGAGCTTAACAGGACGGTTTTAATTCCCCTTGGTAGAATGGTGGACGTCACAATGGAATAAAAAAAACGATATCAATGCCCCTTGGTAGAGTGTTGAATGTCGCAGTGGAATAAAAAGACAATATCAATGTCCCATGGAAGAGATGTCGAGGTCACAGTAGCTTAACAAGATGGTACTAATGCCCGTTGGAAAAGCTGTGGAGTTCAGAGAGGTTTAACAAGATGTTTTTAATACCTCTTGGCAGAGACGTGGAGGTCACAGTAGCTTAACAAGACGGTTTTAATGCCCCTTGGAAGAAAGGTGGAGTTTACAGTGGAATAAATAGACAATATCAATGCCCCGTGGAAGAGACGTGGAGGTCACAGTAGCTTAACTAGAGATTTTAATGCCCCTTGGAAGAGCTGTGGCGATTCGAGTGGTTTAACAAGACAATTTTAATGCCCCTTGGAAGAGATGTGGAGATCACAGTTGCTTAACAATATGGATTTAATGCACCTTGGAACAGGGGTGGAAGTTATAGTGGAATAAAAAGACAATATCAATGCCCTGTGGAAGAGACGAGGAGGTCACAGGAGCTTAACAAGACGGTTTTAATGCCCCTTGGTAGAATGGTGGACGTCGCAATGGAATAAAAAAACAATATCAATGCCCCTTGGTAGAGTGGTGAATGTCGCAGTGGAATAAAAAGACAATATCAATGCCCCGTGGAAGATATGTGGAGATCAAAGTAACTTAGCAAGACGGTTTTAATACCCCTTGGAAGAGTGGTGGGGGTCGCACTAGAATAAAAAGACAATATCAATGCCACGTGGAAGAGACGTGGAGGTCACAGTAGCTTAACAAGACGGTTCTAATGCCCCTTGGAAGAGCTGTGGAGTTCAGAGAGGTATAACAAGACGTTTTTAATACCTCTAGGTAGAGGCGTGGAGGTCACAGTAGGTTAACAAGATTGTTTTAATGCCCCTTGGAAGAAAGGTGTAGTTTACAGTGTAATAAAAAGACAATATCAATGCCCCGTGGAATCGACGTGGAGGTCAGAGTAGCTTAACAAGATGGTTTTAATGCTCCTTGGAAGAGTGGTGGAGGTCGCAGTGGAATAAAAAGAAAATATCAATGCTCCGTGGAAGAGACGTGGAGGTTACAGTAGCTTAACAATGCCGTTATAATGCCCCTTGGAAGAGTGGTGGACATCGCAGTGGAATAAAAAGACAATATCAATGCCCTGTGGAAGAGTGGTGGAGGTCGCAGTGGAATAAAAAGACAATATTAATACCCCGTGGAAGAGACGTGGAGGTCACAGTAGCTTAGCAAGACAGATTTAATGCCCCTTGGAAGAGCTGTGGAGTTCAGAGGGGTATTACAAGACGGTTTAAATGCCCCTTGGATGAGACGTGGAGGTCAGAGTAGCTTAACAAGACGCTTTTAATGCTCCTTGGAAGAGTGGTGGACGTCGCAGTGGAATAAAAAGACAATATCAATGCCCCGTGGAAGAGACGTGGAGGTCACAGTAGCTTAACAAGACAGTTTTAATGCCCCTTGAATGAGCTGTGGTGTTCAGAGGGGTTTTACAAAACAGTTTTAATTCCCCTTGGATGAGACGTGGAGGTAACAGTAGCTTAAGAAGACGGTTTTAATGCCCCTTGAAAGAGTGGTGGAGGTCGCAGTGGACTAAAAAGACAATATCAATACAGCATGGAATAAACGTGGAGGTCACAGTCGCTTAACAAGACCGTTTTAATGCCCCTTGTAAAGGTGGGGGAGGTAGCAGTGGTATAAAAAGACAATATCAAAGCCCCGTGGAAGAGACATGGAGGTCGCAGTAGCTTTGCGAAAAGGTTTTAATGCCGTTTGGAAGATTTGTGGAGTTCAGAGTGGTTTAACAAGACGTTTTAAAGCCCCTTGGTAGAGAGGTGGAGATCACAGTAACTTAACAAGATGGTTTTAATGCCCCTTAGAAGAGTGGTGGAGGTTACAGTGGAATAAATAGAAAATATCAATGCCCCGTGAAAGAGACGTGGAGGTCACAGAAGGTTAACAAGATGGTTTTAACGCCCCTTGGAAGAGTGGTGGAGGTTGCAGTGGAATAAAACGACAATATCAATGCCCCTTGGAAGAGTGGTGGAGGTCGCAGTGGAATAAAAAGACAATATCAACGCCCCATGGAGGAGACGTGGAAGTCACAGTACCTTAAAAAGATGGATTTAATGCCCCTTGGAAGAGTGGAGGAGGTAGCATCGGAATAAAAAGACAATATCAATGCCTCATGGAAGATACGTGGAGGTCACAGTAGCTTAACAAGACGGTTTTAATGCCCCTTGGAAGAGAGATGGAGATCACAGTAGCTTAACAAGACGGTTTTAATGCCCCTTGGAGAAGCTGTGGAGTTCAGAGTGGTTTAACAAGATGGTTTTAATGCCCCTCGGAAGAGAGGATGAGGTGACAATACCTTAACAAGATGGTTTTTAATGCCCCTTGGATGAGTGGTGGAGGTTACAGTGAAATAAATAAACAATATCAATGCCCCGTGAAAGAGACGTGGAGGTCGCAATGGAATAAAAAGACAACATCAATGCCCCTTGGTAGAGTTGTGGATGTAGCAGTGGAATAAAAAGACAATATCAATGCCCCATGGAAGAGACGTTCAGGTCACAGTAGCTTAACAAGACGGTTTTAATGCCCCTTGGAAGAGTGGTGGAGGTTACAGTGGAATAAAAAAACAATATCAATGCCCTGTGGAAGAGACGTGAAGGTCACAGTATCTTAACAAGACGGTTTTAATGCACCATAAAAGAGAGCTATAATTTTTCCAGATTTTGGCAGACAGAGTCATTTGACGGCTTGTTTTTTGCGGGATGAGTTGACGCTGTTGTTGGTGCCATTTTCAGGCACGTGACATTTTTTTATCGCTTTCTATTCCGATTTTTGGGAGGCAGAATAAACAAAAACTAACAATTCAGGAATTGTTTTTTTTTTTTTTTTTTTTTTATTCTGTTCCGCGTGTGGTAAAATTGATAAGGCAGGTTTATTCTTCAGGTTAGTACGTTTACAGCGGTACCACATTTATATCGTTTTTCTATGTTTTGCACTTTTACATAATAAAAGCAATTTTATCGAAAAAATTATTTTTTAGCATCGCTTTATTCTGAGAGCTATAACTTTTATATTTTTCAGCTGATGGACCTGTATGGCAGCTTCTTTTTTGCGGGACGAGATGCCCTTTTCAGCTGTACCATTTTTATTTATATTTGTCTTTGTGATCGCGTGTTATTCCATTTTTTGTTTGGTGGTATGGTGATAAAGCATTGTTTTTTGCTTCGTTTTTTATTTTTTATTTTTTTACCGTGTTCACTGAAGGGGTTAACTAGTGGGACAGTTTTATAGGTCAGGTTGTTCCGGACGCGGTGATACCAAATATGTGTACGTTTATTGTTTTTTTTTTTATAATAATATTTATTGATGGGTACATTATATTTTTATTTTTGGTGGATTATTTTTTTTATTTTTTTTTAATATTTTTACAATTTTTTTTTTTTATTTTTTTTTTCACTTTATGAAACTTTTTTTACTTTTTTACTTTGTCCCACTATGGGACTTTCACTTTTTTTTTCTCTGATCACCTGCATGGCACAGGAATGGAGCACCATCCCTGTGCCATGCAGGCTGTCAGCGCTGGACAGGGAGAAGATAGTTTGAAGATGCACTGCGCATGTCCAAAAAATCTTCCTGCTATCTGGTGACCCCGATGTTGTCATGACGACATTGGGTCGTCATGGCAACATCCTGGAAGCCACGGCAGACAGCGCTGGAGGCCGGAAGAGGAGGTGAGTATTCCGATCACCTCCCCTTGCCACCGCAATGCTGCGATCGACTTCGATCGCAGCATTGCGGGGGTTAATGTGCCAGGAGCGGTGCGGGACCACTCCCTGCACATAGCACTGGGTATCAGCTGTGACAATCAGCTGACACCCGGCGTCGATCGCGCCTGCACAGCCTGTGTGTGGGCGAAATCGCCAGGGCGTATAAATACGTATCTGGTCCGTAAGTCCCAGGGCACAGATACGTACTAATACGCCCTATGTCGTAAAGGGGTTAAGAATCATTATTGTTATAGGGGCACTTACAGTATTGTGGCTGTCAACGGTGCACCTGGGGCATTATTACTTTTAGGGGCAAAATGTGGGCACTGTTTTCTAGGGCACTTGCACAGGGCACTAATATTTTAAAGGGGTATTTTTACCATCAAGAGAGCACAAAGGGGGGATTTTACTTTGTAAGAGGCACAGTATTAGCATTATTATGAGGGGGCACAGTGGTGGGCATTATTATTTGGATACTAAGAGGATCAGTAATAGGGACACATACAGCAGCAGCGGCTCAGCATTGGGGTATCAGCAGGATGAGGGGTTTGTGCAGGTTGGAATAGATGGGGTTGGTGCCTGAAATGTGAGAAGTCAAATGTGTCTTTGTTGTGATCTCTGCAGATGAGTCCTGGAGAAGTTGTCGTATCGGTCAGGGACAGAAGGAAAAGATGGGAAAAGTGAATGACTCCAGCAGAAAGGACGTCACCTATAAGGTACTATACAGTGGTGGCTAAAAGTATGGGCACCCCTGCAATTCTGTCAGATAATACTCAGTTTCTTCTTGAAAATGATTGCAATCACAAATTCTTTGGTATTATTATCTTCATTTAATTTGCTTGCAAGGAAAAAAACACAAACGAGAATGAAGCAAAAATCAAATCATTGATCATTTCACACAAAACTCCAAAAATGAGCCAGACAAAAGTATTGGTACCCTCAGCCTAATACTTGGTTGCACAACCTTTAGCCAAAATAACTGCGAACAACCGCTTCCGGTAACCATGAATGAGTTTCTTACAATGCTCTGCTGGAATTGTAGACCATTCTTCTTTGGCAAAGTGCTCCAGGTCCCTGATATTTGAAGGATGCCTTCTCCAAACTGCCATTTTGAGATCTCTCCACAGGTGTTCTATGGGATTCAGGTCTGGACTCATTGCTGGCCACCTTAGAAGTCTCCAGTGCTTTCTCTCAAACCATTTTATAGTGCTTTTGGAAGTGTGTTTTCGGTCATTGTTCCGCTGGAAGACCCATGACCTCTGAGGGAGACCCAGCTTTCTCACACTTATGCTGCAAAATTTGTTGGTAGTCTTCAGACTTCATGCCATGCACACGGTCAAGCAGTCCAGTGCCAGACGCAGAAAAGCAACCTCAAAACATCAGGGAACCTCCGCCATGTTTGACTGTAGGGACCGTGTTCTTTTCTTTGAATGCCTCTTTTTTTTTCCTGTACACTCTATGTTGATGCTTTTTCCCAAAAAGCTCGACTTTTGTCTCATCTGACCAGAGAACATTCTTCCAAAACATTTTAGGCTTTCTCAGGTAAGTTTTGGCAAACTCCAGCCTGGCTTTTTTATGTCTCGGGGTAAGAAGTGGGGTCTTCCTGGGTATTCTACCATACAGTCCCTTTTCATTCAGACGCCGACGGATAGTACGGGTTGACACTGTTGTACCCTCGGACTGCAGGGCAGCTTGAACTTGTTTAGATGTTAGTCGAGGTTCTTTATCCACCATCCGCACAATCTTGCGTTGAAATCTCTCGTCAATTTTTCTTTTCCGTCCACATCTAGGGAGGTAAGCCACAGTGCCATGGGCTTTAAGCTTCTTGATGACACTGCGCACGGAAGACACAGGAACATTCAGGTCTTTGGAGATGGACTTGTAGCCTTGAGATTGCTCATGCTTCCTCACAATTTGGTTTCTCAAGTCCTCAGACAGTTGTTTGGTCTTCTTTCTTTTCTCCATGCTCAATGTGGTACACACAATGACACAGGACAGAGGTTGAGTCAACTTTAATCCATGTTAACTGGCTGCAAGTATGATTTAGTTATTGTCAACTCCTGTTAGGTGCCACAGGTAAGTTACAGGGGCTGTTAATTACACGAATTAGAGAAGCATCACATGATTTTTTAAACAGTGCCAATACTTTTGTCCACCCCCTTTTTTAGGTTTGGTGTGGAATTATATCCAATTTGGCTTTAGGACAATTCTTTTTGTGTTTTTTCATTGAAGACAAATTAAATGAAGATAATAATACCAAATAATTTGTGACTGCAGTCATTTTCAGCAAGAAACTGAGTATTATCTGACAGAATTGCAGGGGTGCCAATACTTTTGGCCACCAATATATATACCTGTACTGTAATCTCTTACAGGCTCTGCAATACTGGTATCTACTACTATATGGTCAACACAGTATGGCGGTAATATCAGTGTTAATCATTGTATAAAGATTTCTGTTAGCAACAGCGTGGTCATCTGCTGAAGTTCTCCTACTTCCACTATTAGGGTGCATCACCATATTTGTAATCAGGGTTATATGGTTAGGGGCCCACTCAGAAGTCCCCCCCCCTGAACCCAATGGGCCCTATATAATGCTCCATAGAGAATGGGTCCCATATAATGTTCCATAGAGAATGGGCCCCGTATAATGCTCCATAGAGAATGGGCCCCATATAATGCTCCATAGAGAATGGGCCTCATATAATGTTCCATATAGAATGGGCCGCATATAAAACTCCAAACAGTATGGGCCTCATATAATGCTCCATAGAGAATGGGTCCCATATAATGCTCCATAGAGAATGGGCCCCATACAATGCTCCATAGAGAATGGGTCCATATAATGCTCCATAGAGAATGGGCCTCATATAATGCTCCATAGAGAATGGGCTCCATATAATGCTCCATAGATTTAAAAAATAAATAAATACTCACCTTTCATGGCAGGTCAGGACTCCTCAGTGTCTTCTGGCTCTCTGCACTGTCAGAGCAGAGGTCGCGGTGTACTGACGTCATTGCGCCCTCTGCCCCTGACACATCACAGTGTCAGAAGACATGGAAGATACCGGAGCTGCAGAGGATTGAGATGAGGTAAGTATAAGTGCCAGGGCACTGAACAAAGCATGGGGGCTCACTCGCGAGCGCTGGCACCATGCTCCCTCGACTCACTGGCCCCATAGTGCACCAGGGTCCCTGACGGTGAGTGAGCACCCCCGCTTGCCCAAGTGCTGATGCTGGCCCTGCCGATACCCCATATGTGGGGGAAGACTACTCTATGGGCACATGGCAGGGTTCGGAAAGTAAAGAGCTCCGTTTGACTTTTTGAACTCAAAAATGGCTGGAATCGAGAGTGGACGCCATGTTGCATTTGGAAAGCCCCTGATGTGCCTAAACAGTGAAAAAACCCCTATCAGTGACTCTATTTTGTAAACTAGGCCCCTCAAGGAATTTATCTAGATGTGTGGTAAGCACATTGAACCCCCACAATAAACACTATTTTATAGAAAAAATAATTGTTTTTGCATCACTCTATTCTGAGAGCTATAACTTTTTTATGCTTTTTCCTGATGAAGCTGTTTGGTAACTTGCTTTTTGCCGGACAAAATGGCATTTTCAGCCGGTTCCTGACTGTAGGGCATTTTTTGTGAGATAGTAACATAGTAACATCGTTTTCAAGGTTGAAAGAAGATTACGTCCATCTGGTTCAATCCATAGCCTAACATGTTGATCCAGAGGAAGGCAAAAAAAAAAACCCATGTGGCAAACACTAAGCTCCACATTGGGGGAAAAAATTCCTTCCTGACCCCATACGACAATCAGACTAGTTCCCTGGATCAACGCCCTATCAAGGAATCTAGTATATATAACCTGTAATATTATACTTATCAAGAAAGGCATCCATGCCCTTCTTAAATTTTAGTAGTGAATCACTCATTACAACATCATGCGGCAGATGGTGGCACTTGTAAGCTGAAATATGTGCCGAATTCATTAGGTGGCACACACGCTGTTTTACACACTGTATTGTGTGTTGTATATGTGCATGAGGCCTAAGTATGAAGCAGTAAAATGTCTATGTAGAGTAGCAGTAGGGTGGGCCCTGTGGAATCAATCTCCCCTCTGGGCCCGAGGAACTCCAGTCCGACCCTGCTCATAAGTGAGTAGTTCCTTCAGGGGTTTTATCTGAATTGCCTTTTTTTGGGACTTACATGGAAACTCCGACATAAGTGCTCAGCGCAGAACGCAAGATAAATGTGACCTGAGTCTTATTTCGATTTTTGGGAGGTAGAATGAACAAATAGACAGCAGTACAAGAACAGTTCATATTTTTATTTTTGCACCGTTCACTATGCGATAAGTGATAAGGCAGCTTAATTCTTTTGGTCGGTGCGATTACAGTGATACCAGATATATATAGTTTTTTATGTTTTGCTGCTGTCACACAGTAAATATGTTTTTTATTAAAAAATGTTTTTTTTCTTCTCCTTATTCTGAGAGCTATAACTTTTTTATTTTTTGGCAAATAGTTTTATGAAGACTTATTTTTTGCATGACGAATTGCAGATTTTTTTGGTACCATTTTGGGGCACATAGTAATTTTTGATCGCTTTTTAATCAGACTTTTCAGACACAGAATGAACAAAAACCAACAATTCAGTTATTGTTTTTAGATATTTTTTTGCATGGTTCACTGTGCAGTAAAAGTGATAAGACAGATTTGTTTGTCGGGTCGGTATGATTACAGTGATACCAGATGTATATCATTTTTTTTATGCTTCGCTTCGCTAGTTTTACACACTAAAAACTAAATTTGACAAAAAATAATTTATTTTTGCATCATCATATTCTGAGAGCTGTCATTTTTTTATTTTTTTGCCAAAGGAGCCATATTAGGGATTGCTTTTTTAGGGACTATTTGACATTTTCATTTATACCATATTTTTTTTATATATGAGTTTTTGATCGCTTTTAATTCAATCTTTTGTGTGTCAGTATGATGAAAAAGCAACAATTTTGGCATGTTTTTTTGTTTTTTTTTACGGCGTTCGCCACACAGAATAAAAAACTTGACAGTTTTATAGATTTATGTTTACATCTTTTGTTTATTTTTGCTTTATTACAAAGGCTGCATTTTTAGTGGTGAATTGGCTTTTTGTGATTTGTCAGCGTTTCTTTTGTTATTTTTTAAAAACTTTTTAACATGCTTTATTTAACTTTTTTTATTTTTTTCACTGTGGGACATGTATAATTGATACTTTGATCTCTGCAGTGAGACCTTTCAGTTTCTCACTGACTCAGCCTGTTAGGCTGGGGTCACACAAGCATATAAAAAAATCAGTCCGATTTTCATCCAGAAAAATGGTTTAATTTTTTCCTCACTTGTCATCCATGTGCAGTCCGTATACAATCCATTTTTTTACTCAGAAGATTTTAATCTTTTACAGGACCATTTACAGCTTGCTATGTTACAGAATTGCAGTGTATCCGTAAAAATCCGATGCCACTCTAATGGTCTGAATGGCATCCAATATTTTTTCTTGCACCCATCCGATTTTGAAGTGAAATCACATCATGCTGCACTTTTTTGCTCACTCTGAATACAGCTCAGAAAAAAAACCTCAGATCTGCACTACCTCATTGAATAACAGCCTCCTCAGGACTGGGAAATTTTTTGTAACAAAATATGTAGTTTTATACTGTGAAAATTATTAACATTGTATACAGTGGGGAAAATAAGTATTTGATACACTGATGATTTTGCAAGTTTTCCTAATTAAAAAGAATGGAGAGGTCTGTAATTTTTATCGCAGGTACACTTCAACTGTGAGAGATTGAATCTAAAAAAAATCCAGAAAATCACATTGTATGATTTTTACATAATTAATTTGCTTTTTATTGCATGAAATAAGTATTTGATACAATAGAAAAGCAGAACTTAATATTTGGTACAGGTACAGCTGTGGGGGTCGTGATGACATTCCACTCGTCCTCCAGTCACTCCAAATTAAGGCTATGAGCATGGGTCAACCATTCAAAGAATGAGTCAGACAACAAGCTGGTTCAAACTCAGAGCACGCTCAAAAGACTACTACAGACAATGTTCTCAGCAATGTTCTGTGTTTATTCCTACATACACAAACCTAAATACACTACATAATGGGGAGGGAAAAGGGGTTGTCCGGGGCGGGGTAAGCCATGAAAGTCCAGTGTCTGGCCACTCCTGATTGGTCCACATCTCCTTATCTCAGTCTCTGGGCAGATATTGCAGCCGTCAGCTTATAATCTTGTTTCGTTTCTCTGAAATAAGTCTTGGCAACACTGGAACTGTTTTAGTTTAAGTTTCGATTTAAGTAATACGCAGCAAGGAAAGCTTATTGTTATAAGACACAAAATGGTGGTTAGTACATTAGCAAAAAAGCGTATAAAAGTTACAAAAGTATAAAAGTTACAAAAATATATATTCTCTTTTACCCCGACATTCCCCCCTAAACACTAAGCTTTCCCTTGCTTCGGGGCCTTTGAGACTGTCCCTGTGTGGGGAGAGGGGAGGTGGATTTCTTCACCCAATCATCTTAGAAGCTGCCCCCTTATGGGACGCCCCCAGATAATCGAGCCCTATCCTGGATGACACATGGAGTTCTCCCAACTGTCCCTAAACTAAATCTCTCAATTGAACTTTGTCATGGGGGGGCTGGTCAGGCTTGTTCAAAGGAGTGTATTTCTCCATATCTTCTCTTGATTCAGAAAGGTCCCGGAGGTTGGGACAGCATTGGTTATATTTTTCCTGTATAAGGGGACTATGCAGCACAGGACCACCAGGCCCAATACTAGTAGACCTCCCATTACTAGACAAACTTGTTGGAGGAATCCCTTGAGCCCTCCCAACCAACCTGAGAAAAAGGAGGTATCTACCCCTGTGTGGTAGCTGTCCACCCTGGGACAGACAGTAAGCATATGGAAAGGATATAGAAGAAGGTAGTCATCTTTTATAGACTCGTTCTGTCTCTCTTGCAGTGGGAGGCGTGAATCCAGGTGCTCTTGCCCTCAAGCTTCAGAGCCGTCGGGGTGGTGAGAAGCACAGTGTACGGTCCCTCGAACCGCGGCTGGAGGCAGTCTTTCCGGACAAACTTCTTCACATACACTAGATCGCCTGGGATGAAATCATGTACTGCATCACCTATAGATTCTGGGAGAGAAGCAGATACTGGAGAGCGGGTGTTAGTCAATTCTCTAGACAAGGCAATCACAAATTTTACCACTCTATCATGTGTTTCAGACAACTCTTGGGGCCTAATCTCTCATATCTTGTGTGGGGTCCCAAACAAAATTTTATAGGGAGTCAGCCCATGTTTGGCCTGAGGAGTGTGTGTGATATGATACAATACTATGGGGAGTAGGTCGGGCCAGGGAAGGGGATGATCTTAGGTCATTTTCAAGAGCTGGGTCTTGAGTGTGGAATTCATCCTTTCTACTTTGCCTGAACTGGCAGGATGGTATGGAGTGTGGAGGCCCAAATCTGTTCCCAACATGTTCCAGAGTTCTTCGTAGATATTTGCTGTGAAAGCTGGTCCTTGATCCGATTCTATGACTTGGGGAACTCCAAATCTGCAGGCAATTTCGGTGATCAGTTTCTTGGCTGTGACTTTAGCAGTCATGTTGACAACCGGGTAGGCCTCGGGCCAGGCTGAGAACATATCCACGGCTACCAAAACGTACTCCTATTTTCCTGCTTTAGGCATTTGGATATGGTCGACTTGTATTCTCTGCCAAGGGTAGTCTGGTTTAGCCAGGTGTTGGAGAGGGACCCGTGCCGTACACGTTGGGTTGCAGGTAGCGCAGACAGAGCAGGATTTTGAGTATGCAGTCACAGTGGAAGAGATTCCGGGTGCAAAGTACAGTTTCTTGATACATGCCAAGGCTTGATTCTTTCCTCTGTGTGTAGGCCCGTGAGCCCATGCTGCCACAGCTGAGTACATGCGTCTAGGCAAGCAAGGCTTCCCATCCACTTGGTAAAGAGTCGAGTTGACCTTTGAATCTTTGCGACCTGCCAGCACAGCTCCTGCCGCTTTCCATTGCTTGACTTCTTCAGTGGGGGTCTTCCTTTGTTCCTCACACAATTTTTCTTCAGGCATCCTGACCCCCCTGGATTCCACTCGTGTCTCCGCTGGACTTGTATGATCTTCCGCCGGCTGTTCTTTGGCTCTTGCTCTAGTGAGCGCCACAGCTACGGTTTGCAGGGTCTCCCCCATCTCTTCTTCCTTTTCCTGCCACTTTGATGACACATTCTCCACTGCTGCAGTCTTGGCTGCTTGGTCAGCTAGGTGGTTGCCCCTGGCTTCCCTGGAATCTAGTCTTCCATGGGCCTTGACCTTGATAACAGCAACCTGAATGGGTAGCTCCAGGGCCTTCATTAGGGCCTTAATCCATGAGACATGTTTCACTGGTGTACCTGCAGCTGTGATGAATCCTCTAGACTTCCACAAGAGTCCAGAATCATTGCAAATTCCATGTCCATACCTGGAATCGGTATATATATATTCGCCTTTGTTCCTGCTGCCAGGTGGCAGACCTCTGTGAGAGCCACAAGTTCAGCTTCTTGTGCAGACATGTATGGTGGTAGAGCT
Source organism: Phyllobates terribilis (assembly GCF_046119375.1). Taxonomy (NCBI): domain Eukaryota; kingdom Metazoa; phylum Chordata; class Amphibia; order Anura; family Dendrobatidae; genus Phyllobates; species Phyllobates terribilis. Next base: position 17,926 of record NW_027363221.1, on the reverse strand, counting down.
TCAGCCTTGAGGACTGTTAGGTCTGTTGTGACAGCATATCCCGTGTGGAACTTCCCTTGAGGGTCTGCGAAACGGGATCCATCAGTCCATAGGTGCAAGGCAGGGTCTGCGAGCGGATGTGCCACCATATTCTCTGGAGCAGAAGTCTCTTCCTGCAAAATTTTTATACAATCATGAGGTTCCACCAATGGACCTTCACCCTCTTCACCTTCCCCCCTAGAAGGTGGAAGCAAAGTGGCAGGATTGATAGTCAGACATCTGGTAAATGTTATATTGGAGGGCAACAATAGGGAACACTGCAGCCGCAGGTGTCTTTGGTTGGTTAGATGTTTCGGAGATGTTTGTTGCAGAACAGCTGAGAGATCATGACCGGCCTGTATAACTAGATCATGTCCAAGGACGATATCAGCTGATTTGTCAAGGAGGATGTGAGCAGCGTGGACCGCCTTAAGGCACGTGGGGGCAGTTCGGGCGACAGGGTCCAGGCGGGCTGAGTAGTAGCCCAAAGGCCAATACTTATGATCATAGCGTTGTGCTAGAACTCCAGAGGCATGACCTTCCGATTCCGAGACAAAAAGGTGAAATGGCTGAGTATAGTCTGGTAAGCCCAAGGCCGGGGCAGAGACAACAGCCTGTTTAAGGCGGTCAAAATATAGTCTGTGTTGAAGAGAAACACGTGGATCTTCAGCATGAAGCCAAACTGAGCCTTCATCCTTGAGACAGTCTGACATCTCTGGCAAATTTGCTTCAGTGCCACAGAGTAAAAGATCATCCACATACTGTAGAAGGGTGACCTGAGGGTTCTCTTGAACCCATGGCTCCAGAATAGACTTCATAGAATGAGTGAATTGGTTAGGAGAGTTCTGGGCTCTGCGGAGTCCTGGTCCATGTAAGCTGTGCTCCTTGAAAGGTGAAGGCAGAAAGAAACCACAAATCTTCATGTAAGGGTATACTGAAGAAGGCGTTGGCCAGATCTAACTCCGTAAACAAGGTGGCCGTTGGAGGCAGCTGAGACAAGAGGGTGTTTGGGTTGGGTACCACTGGAGTTTCTAAAATGGTAGCTGCATTGACGGCTCTGAGATCCTGAACCAACCGGTATCTTGGAGGCTTTCCCGGAGCGGTTTTCTTTTTTACAGGAAAGAGGGGTGTATTGCATGGAGATACACATCTGACAAGGACTCCTGATTCCAGGAGGGAAACGATTTGGGTACCCAAGCTTTGTTCTTGTGCAGCCTTGAGGGGGTATTGTGGCAACCGTGGGTACCTGTGTCCAGGCTTGAGGTGTACTCGGACCGGGGGAACCTGCAGGAGGCCGACGTCCTCCGGCCCACTGGACCACAGAGAGTGAGGGAACTGTGAGGTATCAAGAAAAGTGTGAGGTTGTATGGTCATCATCATGAGAGGGAAGGCTTTAAGAACACAGCGGTCTTCAGTCCCTTGTTCGGAATGAGGGTCCCGCAAAAGAAGCTCCATACCATGGTTTCCGAAGGTAATTGTTGCCTTCATCCGCTCTAAGAGATTGGCTCCCAACAGGTTGACAGGGCAAGTTTCAGAGACCAAGAATCTTGTGAGTACTCCGGTGAACGGTCCTGCAGACACAGGGACTGTGAGTGGAGAGGAAATATGTTGGCCTTCCACCCCAACACAGGTGAGGGTATCCGGTGATAGGGATACAGAAGGAGGGAGCTGTGCAGAGGAAATGACAGATGTGGCCGCCCCAGTGTCCACCAGGAACTCCAGTGGTTGATGGTCCACCTGTAAAGTGACAGTCCCACAGGCGGCCGTGAGATGCGTAGCCGGGAAAGTGGACACTGGTTGACCGAGCTGTCATTGGCGTGGATGAGATGGTTCACGGGAAGGTCCCTGGTTGTGTGGACCGTCACGGAACGACCGGTCATGGTACTGTCTGCGGGTTGGACAGTCTCTGAGGATGTGGTCAAGGCTACCACACTCCCAACACAACATTCGTCCTCCAGAATCACGAGATTGTCTTCTGTTTCTAGATGGTCCCTTGTCATCTCTTCTGTCTTGTTTTCTATATGTGGGAGGAGTATCATCACCTGTGCCTTTAACCATTACCCACTTGATTCCATGTTGGTTGCCAGGGGGTGGGTAGCTTTCTTGAGCTTGATATACCATGGCAGGAGCGGTTTTCTTCTTTGGCTTAGTATCCTTTTCCATTTTTAGCATTGATTTTTGGAAAGCTTTAACGATGTCCACCGCGTCGTTGAAAGAAGAAGAACGAATCTCGGGCCGTACTCTCAGGACTTCATCTCTGAGAGCGTCTTGTAGGCCATCTACTAGGGCCTGAACCAACAGGGCGGCCTACGTCTTGACGTGAGGACTGTATCCGAGATCCTCAAAATGCATGCTGAGTCTTGCAGCATATCTTTCCACAGATTCATCAGGGTCTTGTTGAACATCTTGTACAGACCCAGCTTGATCTGACAAGCGATCCTGAGCCCAGGCTTTTAACTGTTTCATGTATTCTAGGCCGGATTCATACGTACTAAGAGATCCTGCTTTTGTGGAATCCATGGCCTTTTGAAAGCTCTCCGTTTTCGGCTAAGTGAGCCTGGCATTCTGCAGCCAGAGTAGAACCAGCAGCAAGGGCAATTTTACGAGCCAATCCTCCAACATGGCTCATACGGGTGTTTGCAGGGTTGATTATGGCCCCCACCCGATGTGTAAGGATGTCACCATAGCCTATTGACAGAGTGACGGGGCGTCCTGATGGGTCTACTAGGTTCCGGGAGCGGCAGGGGTCCCAGACTTCTGAGGGGCTGGGGGGGTGGTGCTCTTTCAGCAGTTGCTTGGAGCAAGGGTCGGAGTATGGGCAATGAATGTGGGGTGGAGGATGCCATAGGAGACGTATGGGGTAAAGGAGGGGGGGCTGGAGTATCTTGAGCCCATGCCTCATTTGGCTCCGTATCGTCTTGAGTAACAGTATGTTGGCGGAGGGAGAGCAGTCTGGCCTGAAATTCTGGGGAGTTGAGGAGGATATCCCCAGGGTTGTGGGTGACTCCCATAGGAAACAGGGGAAGCGTCTCAGCATCGTGGACTGGAGCAGAGGGTGTCACATTAACTTCAGATGGGTGCTCTGGGACTGCGGGCTTTTCCACCTGTGCTGGTGGCTGGTAATATGCACCGGACGGATCTAGTAGTGGATATAGGCCGGATTGGGGCTTTCCGGGCCTCCCACAACAAGTAAGAGGTGTAGCAAGATGGCCGTGGGAGGGAGGAGTTAGAGTGGAAGTGGGATTGTTCTTGGGGGCAGGGAAAGGTGTAGTAAGATGGCCGTTGGAGGAAGGAGGGGGGAGTGGGGGTGGGATTGTTCTTGGGGGCAGGGAAAGGTGTAGTGACAGGCATCAACGGGGTTACGGCCAATTTAGGGTCACATAACAAATCACATTCTGCAGCTTTCATGTATCCGAACAAAGGCTCGGCATTCTCTGTTCCCCCCTGCACCATCTACTCTAAGATGTGTCTGAGCCTGGTGCAGAAGTCCTCACCCAGCTTTCCCAATTTCTGTGTAACACATTCTTTCTACACTGAAAACTAAAGCCTGCCTGTACTGGATAAGCTTATCATGTTATACAAATTCCTAACATTCTTCTTGCCTTCTTGCCTTCCCGTAACTCCACTAATTGGCTTAACTCCCACAGCAGCATTCTGCAACTTACGAGATCTTTCAAATTTGAATATACGCAACATTTTCTTATAGAATGCAATGATCTGTCGCGACTCAGATCACTGGTGCAGCCGACAGGTCGCCACCCGTCAGTGTAGAGTACTCCTCAATACACTGATAAGACAGAGAGACCCCTCATCTATCCCTTTTTCCTAACCTTGAATGGCGACTTTACAGTACGACTCACCACGGCACCCTGACTGACAGCAGAACCCCTCCTTATGAGGTTTCTCTGTATAAGACGAAGAGTACACCTCAATTCGTCACAGATCCTGACAGCAGAACCCCTCCTTATGAGGTTTCTCTGTATAAGACGAAGAGTACACCTCAATTCGTCACAGATCCTGACAGCAGAACACCTCCTTATGAGGTTTCTCTGTATAAGACGAAGAGTACACCTCAATTCGTCACAGATCCTGACAGCAGAACACCTCCTTATGAGGTTTCTCTGTATAAGACGAAGAGTACACCTCAATCCGTCATGGACCCTGACAGCAGAACACCTCCTTATGAGGTTTCTCTGTATAAGACGAAGAGTACACCTCAATTCGTCACAGATTCTGACAGCAGAACACCTCCTTATGAGGTTTCTCTGTATAAGACGAAGAGTACACCTCAATTCGTCACAGATTCTTTCTCCCTTACACTACAATTCAGGAATGCTTTGAAACCTCGATTATCAGTCACGGGAGGCAGCTATCTAAGAAAAGTACAGTGACCGGGGGAGGAGGAGGTGGTGTTCACACGAGCACGCGCAGGCATGCGACGTCACTCGTTTTAACACTTGCTGGTTCAGGACGTGGTGCGGGACGCCTGAGGTCTCACCACTCGACCGGTCACCCACCCAGATCCAACCTGACAGCCCCACAGAAACCGCTGCGGCTGACACACAGGCAAGTGAAACACATATATTATATATATCTCAACTTACCGTGTTCGATGGAGGTTGATCAGGCCTCAAATTCATCCACCGCGGTCACCACCAGGGAAGTCAGCAATATGGGTCCGGGAGGGCGGCGTACCGCTAGCCACGCCGCACGTTGAGCGCCATTTGTGGGGGTCGTGATGACATTCCACTCGTCCTCCAGTCACTCCAAATTAAGGCTATGAGCATGGGTCAACCATTCAAAGAATGAGTCAGACAACAAGCTGGTTCAAACTCAGAGCACGCTCAAAAGACTACTACAGACAACGCTCTCAGCAATGTTCTGTGTTTATTCCTACATACACAAACCTAAATACACTACATAATGGGGAGGGAAAAGGGGTTGTCCGGGGCGGGGTAAGCCATGAAAGTCCAGTGTCTGGCCACTCCTGATTGGTCCACATCTCCTTATCTCAGTCTCTGGGCAGATATTGCAGCCGTCAGCTTATAATCTTGTTTCGTTTCTCTGACATAAGTCTTGGCAACACTGGAACTGTCTTAGTTTAAGTTTCGATTTAAGTAATACGTAGCAAGGAAAGCTTATTGTTATAAGACACAAAATGGTGGTTAGTACATTAGCAAAAAAGCGTATAAAAGTTACAAAAGTATAAAAGTTACAAAAATATATATTCTCTTTTACCCCGACACAGCAATTACATCTTCAATGCTCTTACTGAGGGAAGGACGTTGTTGGCCAAAATCTCGCAATAATGACCCCATCCATCCTCCCTTCAATACAGTGCAGTTATCCTGTCCTCTTTGCAGAAAAGCACCCTCAAAGTAGGATGTTTCCCCCACCATGCTTCACGGTTGGGCCGGTGTTCCTGGGATTCTACTCATCCTTCTTCTTCCCCAAACACGGCGAATGGAGTTGATACTAAAAAGTTCTATTTTGGTCTCATCTGACCACATGACCTTCTCCAATGCCTCCTCTGGATCATCCACAAGGTCATTAGCGAACTTCAAACGGGCTTGGACATGTGCCTGTGTGAGCAGGGGGACCTTTCATGCCCTGCAGGATTTTAATCTATGATGGCGTAGTGTGTTACTAACGGTAATGTTGGAGACTTTGGTCCAAGCTCTCTTCAGTTCATTGACCAGGTCCTCCCGTGTAGTTCTGGGCTGATTCCTAACCTTTTTCAGTATCATCCTTACCCATGAGGTGAGATCTTGCATGGAGCCCCAGACTGAGGAAGATTGACAGCCATCTTATGTTTCTGACATTTTCTAATAATTGAGCCAACAATTGTTGCCTTCTCAACAAGCTGCTTGCTTATTGTCCTGTAGCCCATCCCAGCCTTTTGTAGGTCTACAATTTTGTCCCTGGTGTCCTTAGACAGCTCTTTGGTCTTTGCCATGGTGGAGAGATTGGAGTGTAATTGATTGAGTGTGTGGATAGGTGTCTTTTATACAGGTAATGAGTTCAAACACATGCAATTAATACAGGTAATGAGTGCAAAGTAGGAGGGCTTCTTAAATAAAAACTAACCGGTCTGTGAGAGCCAGAATTCTTGTTGGTTGGTAGGTAATCAAATACTTATTTCATGCAATAAAATCCAATTTATTTATGTAAAAATCATACAATGTGATTTTCTGGATTTTTTTTAGATTCTTTGTCTCACAGGTGAAGTGTACCTGCGATAAAAATTACAGGCCTCTCCATTTTTTGTAGGTGGGAAAACTTGTAAAATTGACAGTGTATCAAATACTCATTTCCCCCACTGTATATCTAGTAACATACAAAATAGAGGATCAAAACCACCATTAGGATATGTGCATATGATGTCTTTTCGAGGCGGGCGACATTATCAAGTTTGTCAGAAGGAAGATGCTCAAGGGCACGCTGACTTTTTTTCCCTGAACTGTATTTAGAGTCTTTTGGTCACTTCCTGATTGCTTATTAGATGTTTTTGGCCACTAACATTTTTTTTTACTGAGATTTTCTGGCTATTTCTTTTTAACTTCATTCAATAACTGAAAATGCCTGAAGAATGGTGAGCCCACTTCTGTTAACCGCTTGAAGTCTTTGGAAAATTGAAGCTGTATAAAGCACTTAAATACCTGAATATACAGTTAGGTCCATATATATTTGGACAGAGACAACATTTTTCTAATTTTGGTTCTAGACATTACCACAATGAATTTTAATCAAAGCAATTCAGATACAGTTGAAGTTCAGACTTTCAGCTTTCATTTGAGGGTATCCACATTAAAATTGGATGAAAAGTTTAGGCGTTTCAGCTCCTTAACATGTGCCACCCTGTTTTTAAAGGGACCAAAAGTAATTGGACAATTGACTCCAAGGCTATTTCATGGACAGGTGTGGGCAATCCCTTCGTTATGTCATTCTCAATTAAGCAGATAAAAGGCCTGGAGTTGATTTGAGGTGTGGTGCTTGCATTTGGAAGGTTTTGCTGTGACGTAAACATGTGGTCAAAGGAGCTCTCCATGCAGGTGAAACAAGCCATCCTTAAGCTGCAAAAACAGAAAAAACCCATCCGAGAAATTGCTACAATATTAGGAGTGGCAAAATCTACAGTTTGGTACATCCTGAGAAAGAAAGAAAGCACTGGTGAACTCATCAATGCAAAAAGACCTGGGCGCCCACGGAAGACAACAGTGGTGGATGATCGCAGAATAATCTCCATGGTGAAGAGAAACCCCTTCACAATAGCCAACCAAGTGAACAACACTCTCCAGGAGGTAGGCGTATCAATATCCAAATCTACCATAAAGAGAAGACTGCGTGAAAGTAAATACAGAGGGTTCACTGCACGGTGCAAGCCACTCATAAGCATCAAGAATAAAAAGGAGTAACAGGGGAAAATATGGGGAAATAGCAGATATTAGTCTGTAACTGACAGTTTACAGTTTAACTAGATGTAGCAGAGTCAAACCAGTAACAAACGACAGTTTTTTCATTTAGCTGACTTGTATCCTCTACAAGGCAGTTGCCAGCTGGTGCTGGTGACGCTGTCTTCAGGCGTCCCCGCCCAAACAATGCTCCGTCTTCTAGCGGCAGCGGGCGGTCTCCGGTTTTACCCGCTGAGCCCATAGTCCATAACACGGCACCTCACGTGCTCAGCTCCACGGACCCTGCGTCTCTTCTCCCTACAGTTAGATTGACTCCTCCGGTCCACTGCACTCGGATCCCTTGCTCCAAGTCCTGTAGCCAGGAGCCTGGACCCTCTCACACTGCTCTGCTCCGCAGGACTCAGCTCTGCTTTCCCACGCAAACGTCCTCGTCTCTCCCTCTCTCTCGTCACACCAGGAGTCCCTCTGTCACCAGACCTCCCAGCTCTCTTTCTCGACACACCCCCAGCTTCCCTGTCACATGACTCCTCTGCTTGCAGTCTGTCTTCCCCCTGCAACACGAGGTACGGCCCCGGCAGTTCCGGATCCCTTGCTCTGAAAGTACTTACACCCCAGTCTTCCCCCTTACACATACACTATATAAAAAGACACATATGCATGTTTTTCTCAATATCTGACATGAAATCAGAATAAACCTTTCCCATTTTAGGTCCATTAGGATTACCATAATTTTTAATATTTGCCAAATGACAGAATAATGAGAGAGAGAGAATGTTTTAAGGCATTTTTACTACTTGCTGCAAAATCAAAAGTTTACATACATTTCATTAAAATTTGGTACCATTACCCTTAAACTGAATGACTTGGGTCAAACATTTGGGATATCTTTCCACAAGCTCCTCACAATAGTTGGTCGGAATTTGGGCCCATTCCTCCTGACTAGTGATGGGCGAGCACTAAAATGCTCGGGTGCTCGCTGCTCGGGTCGAGCACATTGGAATACTCGGGTGCTCGACCACAGCAACGAGCCCAATGTAAGTCTATGGGAAACTCGAGCATTTTTCAGGCGCCTCCCCCCGGCAGTCTGCAGAGGGCCTAAAAATTGCCCAAATCGATGGGAACAGTGCTCAAATGACATGGGAACAGCATGCGGAAGACCCCTGGAAGCATTTCTGACTCCCAGGTCACTGCTGTCACCAACGTTATCAGAGGTATTACACCACTTTTACAGACTCACAATAAAACATACAAAAACAAAACCAAAATGGATTTTCCTGGGAAATATGTTAAGGAACATGCTTTCCATTGTAATGACTTGTACTGTATATAAAGAAAAATGAATAGCCAAAAACAAAAATACTCCTCCACACCTTGGGCTATGTTCACACTTAGCGTTTTTGATGCGTTTTTGCACTTTTGCATTGCTTTCAACCGTGGCAAATGCATTCACCAGGAAATGTCATTTTAACATTTTACAACCTTATCTGGCCATGTGGTGTGTGAGACATGATCAGACACATCGTGTTTCATTTATGAAGGAGGGACTCTGAAAGTCACAAAGCCTATTTTATAGGGCCATCAGGCGGCCTTTACTATTCTTAAAGGGCCAGCAGTCGGCCCTCATTATTCTTAGAGAGCCATCAGCCGGCTATGTTTTATTGTTCCCATTACTAAAGAGTGGGTCTCTTATACTGTTATTGCGTATGCAGTGAGTGGCAGGGCTGCCCAAAATTTGGACGCACCCCAATACCCCCTTGAAGAGACTTAGAGGAGGGCCTCCTGAAAACAATGTTCCCATTATTAGGAAGTAGGTCTCCCATTGTGTTTGCCTATGCAGTGAAAGCAAGGGTTGCCAAAAATTTGGAGGCACTCCAATGCCCCTTGGAAGAGACGTGGAGGTCAGAGGGCCTCCTGAAAACAATGTTCCCATTATTAGGAAGTAGGTCTCCCATTATGTTTGCCTATGTAGTGAATGCAAGGGTTACCAAAAATTTGGAGGCACCCCAATGCCCCTTGGAAGAGACGTAGAGGTGGGCCTCTTGAAAAAAAATGTTCCCATTATTAGAAAGTGGGCCTCCCATTGTGTTTGCCTATGCAGTGAATGCAAGGGCTGCTAAAAACTAGGAGGCACTCCAATACCCCTTGGAAGACACATGGAGGAGGGCCTCATAAAAAATGTCCTCATTAGAAAGGAGCGGGCCTCCTATACTTGTAATGCCCATGCCCTAAGTGTATGGGCTGACAAACATTTACCCCTAGGGGGTATACATGAACATACTGTATAAAAACTACATGCATCATAAACACCCTTTAAAAAAATTACCTGGTGATATGGTGGTGGAGGATGAGGATGAGGAGAAGGAGGAGGACAAGAGCAAATAGACAAAATCAGGAAGCGTATACCCATGTGTGGGTGTGAAGAGGTGCATGGGAATACACCTCCCAAAAAAAGACACTGGATTTGAGTTTATGTTACGCTGCTATCATTGAGAAGTCTTGCCCAATCCAACCCTTGTTCATTTTTATAAGAGTCAGCCTGTCAGCATTTTCAGTTGACAGGCGGATGCACTTATCAGTTATAATTCCACCAGCGGCACTAAAAACCCGCTCTGATAAAACGCTGGCAGCAGGGCATACCAGGACCTCCAAGGCATAGAGAGCCAGTTCATTCCACGTATCCAGCTTGGATACCCAATAATTATAAGGCACAGAGGAATCACGGAGGAAGTTGGTACGGTCGGCAAGGTACTCCCTCAGCATCTTCCCAAACTTTGCACTCCTTGTGAGAGTACCCCGCGCCTCAGGGCCTGTGCGATGGGAGGGGCTGAGAAAATTCTCCCAGAACTTTGACAGTGTTCCCCTGCCTCTGCTGGATTGAAGTTGTGTTTCTCTTGCCTGTACTCCTTGGTTGTCCAACGAACTGTGACCTCTGCCACCAGCGTTTTCAGATGGGAATTTTTTTAATAGTTCCGCAGCAAGGGCCTTCTGGTACTGCCCCATTTTTGTAGACCAGTCAGCCTCAGAAATAAGAGATATAAAGTTCTCCTTGTAGCGTGGGTCTAGAAGTGTCACCAACAAGTAATGACTGTCGCCCAAAATTTTGAAAACGCGAGGGTCATGGGAAAGGCAGCGTAACATAAACTTAGCCATACGTGCCAGACTGCTAACAGGCAAGAGGATGACTGACCATGCTCTCCTCTTCCTCCTCCTCTCTGTCCTCTGGCCATCCACACTGAACAGATGGGATGACAGTTATGCAGGTAGTACCGTCTATAGCTCATGAAACTAGCTCCTGTTCTTCCTCCTCCTCTTCCTCATTGTCACCCAATCCACATTGGGATGAGTTGAGGCTTGGCTGTGTGTAATCACCCTGTATGGTTCCTTGCTTCATCTCATCGTGCTCCACCTGCAATGCATCCTCTTTGATTGTGAGAAAAGAGCGTTTCAGAAGACAGAGAAGCGGGATGGTGATGCTAATTGTTATGCACACGCCCGGGCTGACTGGCGTGTGCGTGATTTAATGATTCCACTGTGCCATGAACCGGAGAGTGCCTGGAGGGGCGTAACTAAGTATCAACCCGATCCGACCAAGGTCGCACGACGGCTACGATGCCATGCGCCAGAGAGGAACCGAGAAGAGGGACCAGGCGTGACTCCAGGTCAGACCCCTGACACGGCTGTTTACGCCCACACCGGGGAATACAGGAACAGGCAGGTTAGGCTGGCATACAGACAGGTGGGTATTGGCAGGCACTGCTGGAGTGCAGACAGGAGGATACTGGCAGGCACGGCTGGTATGCAGACAGGAGGGTACTGACAAGTACGGCTGGCGTACAGACGGGGAGGTACTAGCAGGTTGGAGCACAGGCTGGATAGGGTCCAGTACAGACTGGGATTCAGGAACAGAACTGAAGATGCGGTAGACAAGCAGAGCAGAGAGGAACCGCCGGAGAGGTGGGCAAGGCGGAGCAGAGAGGTACCGCCGAAGCAGTGAGCAAGGCGGAGCAGACAGGAGCCGCCTGAGCGGTGAGCAAGGCAGAGCAGGCAGGAACCGCCGGAGCGGTGAGCAAGACAGAGCAAGGAGAAACTGCCAGAGTGGTGAGCAAGACAGAGCAGGGAGAAACCACCGGAGCGGTGAGCAAGACAGAGCGGGCAGAAACCGCTGGAGCGGGGAGCAAGACAGAGCGGGCAGAAACCGCCAGAGCGGTGAGCAAGGCAGAGCAGGCAGGAACCGCCGGAGCGGTGAGCAAGGCAGAGCAGGCAGGAACCGCTGGAGCAGTGAGCAAGGCAGAGCAGGCAGGAACCGCCGGAGCGGTAAACAAGACGGAGCAGGCAGGAACCGCCGGAGCGGTGAGCAAGGCAGAGCAGGCAGGAACCGCCGGAGCGGTGAGCAAGGCAGAGTGGGCAGAAACCGCCGGAGCGGTGAGCAAGACAGAGCGGGCAGAAACCGCTGGAGCGGGGAGCAAGACAGAGCGGGCAGAAACCGCCAGAGCGGTGAGCAAGGCAGAGCAGGCAGGAACCGCCGGAGCGGTGAGCAAGGCAGAGCAGGCAGGAACCGCTGGAGCAGTGAGCAAGGCAGAGCAGGCAGGAACCGCCGGAGCGGTAAACAAGACGGAGCAGGCAGGAACCGCCGGAGCGGTGAGCAAGGCAGAGCAGGCAGGAACCGCCGGAGCGGTGAGCAAGGCAGAGTGGGCAGAAACCGCCAGAGCGGTGAGCAAGGCAGAGCGGGCAGGAACCACTGGAGCGGTGAACAAGGCACAGCAGAGATAAACCGCTGGAGCGGTGAGCAAAGGCAGAGCAGAGCAGACAGGGCACTGTTCACACGGAACAGACTGGAAGAGAAAGGCAGAACCAGATACACACAAGATACTTGCAATGAAGTAGCGAGTGTACTCTAAACTCACAAACGGAAGTACAGCGACAATGAGTAAGAGTTAGGTGCAGGTTCAGACTCTGCAGAAAAAGGGAAGGTATGGACATAAAGACAGGTAACAGGCTAGGAGAGTGTTTAGACAGGAACTGAGTGTTCAGACAGGAACTGACACTGCAGCGAGATACAGGAGCGAGTCTGGGTATGCGGCCCCCAGAAAAGGCGGAACGAACAGGATAGGAGCGAGTTCAGACTGGCCTGGAAATACAGCCTCCAGGAAGGCGGACAGACAGGCAAGAAAACACAGATAACAGATCTAGGTATGCGGCCCCTAGAAGGCGGGACGAACAGGCTAGGAGCGTGTTCAGACAGGCCTGGAAATACAGTCTCCAGGAAGGCGGACAGACAGACAAGAGAAACAGAACAGGACCTGGCACATTCAGAGTCAAGGAGCACACTGAATGATAGAGTTGCTCAGGCACCAGCTTCCAGGTGAAGCTGGTTTAAATATCCAGTGACAGACAGCAATAGGCTGAGGATGCATTAGAGGTGTGCCCACAGCAGCTACAAGAAACAGGAAGTAACCGGGCCGCCGCCCTAAGCAGTCAGAACAAAGACAAACAGACAGCATGAATAGAAGCCAGGCTAGCAGACTGGACTGAAGATTGAGTTTGCGATCTTGCACAGTGAGAGATGGTGCAGCATGCAAGCCCACCACCAGGTATGTTACACTAATTATGGCGTCATCGCCGCTCACCATCTTGGTGAAGTCCTCAAAGTTTTGGAGGATGGTACATATGTCTGACATCCATGTCCACTCCTGAGGTCTTATGTGTGGAGTCTGAACTGAATACCGATGGCCTTGTTGATGCTGGTACTCAATATCTGCCCTCTTCTGCTCACAAATCCTTCCCAACATCTGCAGTGTTGAGTTCCAATGCGTGGGGACATCACACAGCAGTCTGTGAGCCGGAAGCTGCAAACGCTGCTGAAGCACGTCAAGTGCAGCGGAAGCTGTAGCTGACTTTCTAAAATGGGCACACAGGTGGCGTATTTTGACAAGCAGATCCGGCAGCTCCGGGTAGGATTTGAGAAATCGCTGAACCACGAGATTAAGCACATGGGCCAGGCATGGTACGTGTGTGAGCTCGCCTCGCCTCAGAGCGCCATCAGGTTCCGGCCATTGTCACAAGACCATGCTTGGCTGTAGGTTCAGTGGTGTGAGCCACAGATCTGCCTGCTCTTTCAGAGCTGTCCACAACTCTTCAGCATTGTGGGGTTTGTCACCTACGCATATTAGCTTTGGCACAGCCTGTTGCCGCTTGGCCGAGGCAGTGCTGCAGTGCTTCCAGCTTGTGACTGATGTAGTCATTTCAGAGATGGAGGCTGAAGAGGAGGAGGTGCAGGAGCTGTAGACTGTTGGGGCAACCCTGATTGATCTAGGGCCCGCGATCCTTGACATCGGGAGGACGTGTTAAATTCCAAGATCCGACTGCGTCCCGGCTTCCACTATGTTTACCCAGTGTGCCATCAGCGAGATATACCGTCCCTGCCCACAAGCACTTGTCCACGTGTCTGTGGTTAGGTGGACTTTCCCAGTAACTGCGTTGTTGAAGGCACGGCTAATGTTTTGGGACACGTGCTTGTGTAATGCGGGGACAGCACACCGGGAGAAATAGTGGCGATTGGGCACCGAGTACCGAGGAATGGCTGCCGCCATCAGGTTGCGGAATGCTTCCATCTCCACGAGCCTAAAAGGCAACATTTCAAGCGCAAGCAGTCGTGAAATGTTGGAATTTACTAGTGTGGCCTGTGGGGCATTGGCTGCATATTTGCGCTTACGTTCCAAGCACTGGGGTATGGACTACTGAATGCTGTGCTTGAACAAGGACGTGGACGTGCTTCCTGATGCTGCTACTTGAGAGTGTGCAACGACAGGTGCAGGGCAGGAGGCATCTTGGCATGCGCCATGGAGAGGGGATTGGGGTGCATGCACAACAGCGGAAGAAGCAGTGGTGTCACCCGCAGACACTGTTTCTAGACCCTGGTGTTCGGCTCACTTAGTGGGGTGCTTTGCTGCCATGTGCCTGAACATGCTGGTGATGGTCAGGCTTCTAGTTATGCTACAAAACCAAAAAGATCTATTTTGGAGAGAGAAATTTGAATGTTAAGGAGAAAAGATTTTTTTCCCCCCTATACAGAGATATTAATATGCCCCCCCCTACCATTCAGGGCTGCTCATGACTGTTGCTTTAGCGCTGATGGACGCCCAGCACTTTGCGACGCAGTGAGGTGGCCACTCTGTGTGTTTGCGTGGTGCTGAGCCTCCCACAGCCTGTTGCCTGCTCATTCAGGCTTTCTGATGCGCCCTCTGAACCTTAACACACCTGTCTCTGTGTGCATATGCCTCCGTCCCGGCGGCGTCTCCGACGGGCTGCGTTGCTGTGTAATGTGGGAGGTACTCCAGCCCCTTCCTGGCCGCGTGTGACGCGCGGGCGTCCGCGTCATCGCCAGGGGCGGGACATTACAACGTACCGAATTCCGATTGGTACATTCTGGTACATAAGGTGTCCCCTCTCCTCATGATAACCACGCCTCCTGACGAAGCCACTTCCGGGAAAAACGCGCGTCGAGGCTGCTTTACACCCCCAGCATTCTCTCCCACGCTGCCTTGGATCCCATTGACATGACTCAAGGTAATGGAAGCTTAATGCCTGTATTCATGATTTACTGACACGTACATTTCATAGCGTAACTATTATGATTTATTGCTCATTTGATTGCATGTAACCGCTCTGGTATCTACCTGTATGTATTTTATATACAGGGCTATCAGTCTTATGCTAGATATTTTCTCAGCTTCCCTCATAGGATTTGTAACCATTATCACCAGATATGGTCAGTGTTAGGATTTTCATCCATTGGCAGCATATTTACATTTTGGGGTGTTAGTCTCTTTGCTACATTATCCACCCTACTCCACTACTCTCTAGCTGTCTTCTCCCCCCTTCCCTTGTTGCCCTCATTTTGTCCTTCACTATTGTAATTTTTATGATATTAATATTTTTTCAATAAAGTACAGTATATATTTATCATTTAAATCCCTCATGTGTGTCTGTTTGGAGAGTACTTATAAGTAGACTAAAATCATTACCTGTATAGGGGGGAAAAAAATCTTTTCTCTTTCACATTCGAATTTCTCTCTCCAAAATAGATCTTTTTGGTTTTACTTCTACTATAGGGATTTGCTGACCATGTATTATATGTTAGGCAGATAGGCTTACTAGTTTTGCTACCCCTGCTGATGCTGGCCTGGCAGGTGGTGCAAATGGCCTTTTTGGGGTTATCGGCAGAGTGTTTAAAAAACAACCAGACTCAGGAAGACCTAACAGTTGTACTGGCAACTTCCTTCGTGTTGGTGTTACGGGGCACGGTTGCCTGCCTTCTGTCTGTGGCCACCACACTGCTTCTTCC
Source organism: Phyllobates terribilis (assembly GCF_046119375.1). Lineage (NCBI taxonomy): Eukaryota > Metazoa > Chordata > Amphibia > Anura > Dendrobatidae > Phyllobates > Phyllobates terribilis. The sequence goes on along the minus strand of NW_027363221.1, from coordinate 2,152 downwards.
TGCCTGTTGGGGTGCTCTGCCTCCCTCCCCCTGTGTGCTGCTGTCCTCACTCTGCATGTCCTCCTACCAGCTAGGGTCAGTTACTATATCATCCACCACCTCGTGTTCCACTTCTGCACCCTGGTCTTCTTCTTAACTTTCTGTCAGTTGTGTCTCATCATCATCCACCTCTTGTGACACTTTCCCACCATCCCCATGGCTGCTCAAACATTTGGGCATCGCTACATCCGATCTCCTCTTGCCCTGCTTCAAGTGGACCGGGCGAGAGGCCCGAATCTTTAAATGGAAAAGTGAACAGCTCTTCGGAGTCTCCAAGTGTGGGATCAGTTGTCTCTGGGCACTCGGCATGGTGGGAGGAAGGAGGATTAGGGTGAGGAATATGCAGTCCAGACTCACGGCTACTGAGAGTTGGCCGTGTGGAAGACAGGGTGGTGGTGGTGGTGGCAAAGTGACTGGAAGCATTATCCGCTATCCAACAAACAACCTTTTGACACTGCTCTTGGTTCAATAGTGGTGTGCTGCGGTCCCCTAAGAATTGGGACGAGAAGGTCAGGCGAGAAGATGTGGGTGTTTGTTGTGGCACAATTTCAGCTTGCCCACGGCCTCGGCTTCAGCGTCTGCATGCATCATCACCATCATGTCCAGTTCCCTGTCCCTTGCCAAGTGCCTTGTCCATTTTAAATGTAGGACAATATCTTCTGACTCACCCAGGGGGATATGGGGGACTCGGTACCCGGGCCTTTACCTTCTTGGGATGTCACGGCAGTCGACACACAGGCCCGTACACTGGAGTCACTCTTTAAAAAGCGGGTTGTTGCTTGAAGGGCTGAATAATAGTTTGGTCTCGTGACGTCACTTGTGGTTCCTGGTAATGAGTACCAGCGCTGCTGCAGACCTCTGGAGCAGATGTTAGGGCAGCTGGGTTGGTGCGGCTCTCCACAGGCAGAGCTCAGCTCCACGGCAGTGTAGGTGCAGATGGTAATGCTGGGCGTTGTAGTGCAGGAGCGATAACATAGCAGCAATAACTGATTGAGACAGTGGGGTGCAGTCGTCCGAGTTTACTCACAGTTATCAAGTTCCTCAGGTTGCCTGTACAGGTGACAGCCTCCCACGTCGCGCTGCGTTCACCAGGCAGGGGTCCAGCACTCCCTCAAGTATCTCAAGGGCACTTAATGGGACCCCTTTCTGTATGTTCCTTTCTTAGCCGACTTCCCGTGCTGGGTCTCTCCCTCCTGCCCTGTTCCCCGCCACACAAAGTACCGATCAGGTACCTTGGGATCCCTCTGGCAACTTGAACTTCCCGGACCTTACTTGATGCCCTTTTCGGTGGCTTAGGTGCGGATGTGGCAACTGCACCTAGAAAGTGCAGAAGCCTCCGGTTTTCTAGCTGAGACTTAAAGTAACTTGGCTAGCCCAGGGACCGGTTTCCTTCTTGTGGCCTGATCCCTCTACCGCCTGGCAGATTCGGGCATACGGGTGACGGTCCGGCACTCACCGTACCCAGTGGGACCCCTTTTGCTCCTGGAGCCTTTCTCTCTTGCTCCCACTCCTCTCTCAGTCTTGGCCATGACAGGCCAGACCTGCCTCCCGAGTGGAGCTCCTGAAAAGCCTCCGCTCCCGACGTCCTCACACTCCCTCTCTCTTCGTTCAACTCTCTAAAAATATGGCTTCCCTATATATATATGCCTCTTCTTCAAGTGCTCCCCTGATCTGCGTCCTCCACCCACACCCACTACATGGTTCCCCATCAGTTTGGTCCCCCCCCACTCCAGCCAGGGGCAGCAGAAAGCAGTGCATATTGCCCTTCCAGATGGTCTGGAGTAGTGTAGTGTTGGGTGCAGGTGTTAGGGTCCCGGGCAGCACTCCATCCTTACCTGAGAGAAGGAGATGCCATACCTCTGGGTGAAGTGCAGTACCGCTGTGGCGACTGAACCCTCAGGGGCGCCACACTTCCACACTCACTACAAATGGCTGAATTTGGAGCGAAGTTTTATGTAATCCGTGTGACGGAGAAACCACAGTTTTAAATACCTGGCCTGTAGGTAACTATTTTTAACAGCAAACTGTTGTAAATTGCTTCACTGACAGACTGAAACAAATTTTTAATGGAGGCCAGAAATGGCAGTATTGTCTGAAAACGTATATGTGATCC